>NW_026526843.1:33109178-33709178 GCF_024362965.1 Panthera pardus | reverse complement strand
AGATGCAGTATAGATCACTGCATGCGTGTGTGTGACAACATATCAAATTGTCCATTTAAATATGTAGTTTTTTATTAGTCAATTGCATCTCAACAAAGCTGTTAAAAACATTGTAAGGTACAGCTGAAGTAGTGCTTAGAGGAAGATTTATGGCATTAAATACTGATTTTAGAAAACTAAGAATGGTCTCAAACCAGGCCTCTAAGTTTCCATTGTAAGAAACTAAGAAATGAAGAGCAAATTAAATTCAATGCAAGCAGAAGGAAGGAATTGACAAAGTTCAGAGCAGAAATCGAAATGATTAACAATTGGGAAGTGACAGAGAAAAACCAGTGAAAACCAAAGCTGGTTCTTTTACAAGATTAATGAAAATGATAAGCCCCTAGCCAGACTGCTCTAGAAGAAAAGTGAAACAACTCAAATTACCAGTATCAGTTATGAAAGAGGAGCATCACTACAGACTTTACAGACATTGAAATATAGTAACAGAATATTAGGGAAAAACTTTATGCTTATCAATTCAACAACTTATATGAAATAGACTAAATCTCTTGAACATATAAACTAGCAAAGATCACTTAAAAATGGTTAACCATTATTTTTAAATATTTAAAAAGCTAATATTTAGATATTAAAATATTTAAAAAGCTTCCAAAAATATCTCCAGACCCAGATAGCTGCACTGGAAAATTCTATCAAATATTTCAGTAAGAGAACAATAAGAATTCTACACAATCTCTCCTAAGGAATAGAACCAAAAGGAATATAATCTTTATCATGTTACAAGACCAAAATTGTCCGAAGCATGGAGCCTGCTTCGGATTCTGTGTCTCTGTCTCTTTCTCTGCCCCTCCCCTGTTCCCACTCTGTCTTTCTCTCTCTCTCTCTCAAAAACAATTAACAAACATTAAATTTTAAAAAAATAATAAATTATCAGAAAACTCTAATTTTATAGCTACAGAAATGGAAGATCATTCATCTGACAGTCAATTTTTGAACACCAGCTAAGTGCCAAACTATCTCAGTTCTGTGGCTCGTTTCGTGCACAAAACAGTAACAGAAACATTCTGCCTTGAAGGCTCAGGAGCCTAACTAAAAAGTTTGGTCAAGAAAAGAATCTTTGTCACCTCATGCAAACTCACATACTCCTCTCTTAGGCTTTGATTTCCCCAAGGTCATGTGACAGACCAGTAGACTCTAATATTCATCTCACATTTCATTATATCATTTTGAGACTCGCAGATTACTTTAAAACATCAGGACAGTTTTGGTTTATTTTGTTTGGAGGGACATATAAGGTACATTAGAGGAAAATCAGAAGTCAGGTTGTTCCCAAGAGTGTCAAGACATTTGACCTTCTGGTTTCTAAAGTGTACCAAGGTATTGGCAGAAATTAAGGCAGTTTTGTGAATTGGTTCAGTGCCTCAAATGTTCATTTGGTGTTTAAGGCCTTTGGTTGTCATTGAGATATTTAGTTCACAATATGCTTCAAAATGATTACTCTTGCTCCCATAAATATGTAAGGTTTTTTGGTTTTTTTTTGCATTGGTGAACCTCTACAATAACTTCATGTCTCTAGTTTAAAAAAAAAAAATGTTACTGCTATAAATTTCTTCCTCTCTTGAAACCTCTGCTCACGCTAAAACTCTGGAAAGTTCTACCACGGTAATAGGTAGGATACTGTCCTTCTAGTCTGGATATAAAAAGAGATGTAATTAATACGGTATAATTAAATAATGTATCCAATTAATAGGGTGCAGTTAAATAACATGCATGGACACATTGAGAGGTTCAGGCACCCGTGTTCCCAATTTCCCATTTCTTTCCAACTGTTTTTTTTTTCATCCATTTCTCACTTGAATTCTACCTTTTAAAAATTTTTTTAAAGTTTATTTGTTTTGAGAAAGAGAGAGTGCCCGTGCGTACAAGTGGGGGAGGGGCAAAGAGAGAGGGAGAGAGAGAATCCGAAGCTCTGTTAGCACAGAGCCAGCAGCAGGGCTCAAACCCATGAACTGTGAGATCATGACCTGAGCCGAAACCAAGAGTCAGACGCTCAACCAATTGAGTCATCCAGGAACCCCTTGAACTCCACTTTTATTTAAAAAACGGAACTACTCATCAATGGACTAAGAGCATTAAACTTAAGAAATGTTAAATGGAGACCTGGGAACAGGTATCAGAATTTGCAAATTTCTAATGCAAGGGAGCACACGCGATTAAATTTAAAAAATTTCAGTCACATTTCAATGCAATGATACAGAAACTCTCAGGGTTTAGATATTTAAGTCAGGAATGATTGAGAATGAAATACAGCAATTAAAGCAGAACTTTTCAGATTGGGTGTCTTAGACACTACATCTTGATTTTAGTACAGCAGAATCATTCATAAATGAGGGAAGCTATTCAAATGTACTTGAAAGTTCGTTATATAACTTGTGAAAGTCTCAGAATCTCTTATGCTATAAGCTACAGTTTTACTTAGAGGATGGTTATTTTTACCTTTACATTATTTTTGTTCATTTATTATTTTATTTATTTATTTACTTTTAAATTTACATCCAAGTTAGTTAGCATATAGTGCCACAATGACTTCAGGAGTAGATTCCTTAATGCCCTTATCTTTCCATTATTGGGCTACCCCCAGATGCCCTCCCAAGCCAACTAGTAGGGTTCTCTAGGTACCTTTTAACTCTCTCGAAGGAATGAATCATGCCCTCTGGTTTCCTGCACCAGAATTTTCAGGCTCATGATACAGAACGGACTGACTGATGCGATATGCCTAAGAACACCGTAAACCCGCGACAGTTGACGAGTATGAGTGAAGCACTATTTCTGCATACAGATTGGCAAAATGCCTGACGGCCATTAGCTGTGTTTAAATAGATGACAACTACAGTCACAAGCACTCATATCCTGTTCCTCACCTGACAGGCTCCAACTCCAGGTGTCCCCGTCCTCTGTTACCAGCCTAGGACCTCCTTTTTTTGACACTCTCAGTTGAATTGCTAGACTCCGTGGCACACAATGAACTCATTGAAAAGCATCTCTAAGTTCCATCATAGCAATGAGATATTCTAGGTTCTTCTATTAAAAACAAAACAAAACAAAACAAAACAAAACAACCACTCCAGGGCGCCTGGGAGGGTCGGTTAAGCATCCCACTCTTGACTTTGGCTCAGGTCGTGATCTCATGGTTTGCAGGTTCAAGCCCCATGTCGGGCTCTGTGCTGACAGTGCTGAGCCTGCTTAGGATTCTCTCTCTTCCTCTCTCGCTCAGCCTCTCCCCTGCTCTCTCTCTCTCTCTCTCTCAAAATAAATAGAAAAATAAACTTAAGAAGCCACTTGTATTATTATGTCATATTTAATAATATGGTAACAATTTTGAAAATATGTGGTTCAGGGATCAGATGGAGTAGGCTCACTTTTCCCTGCTACTCTCCTGTAAATACAACTACATACCCTGTAAAGAACTGGACAGTTATAAAAGGACTCTAAAAGCACAAAGTAGACGACGAGGAAACAGAGTACTTGAAGAATGACATTACAGCGACTTCCCTGGGGTTTGTTTTTATCTCTCATATATCCTACTTGTGGCCACTGGAGAGAGTCTGCAGCTCAGGATTTCAGCAGACGCAGACAAATGAACGAAGGAAAACAGGGACTTAGCGAAGCAGTCCCAAGCCCAGGGACTGGGCAGGCTCGTCTGCCCACAGCAGTGGACACAGTGGAAGCTGGGTGCAAGTCTAAAGCTTTCCCCCTAAGATGAGGAACAAGGAAAGGATGTCTGCTCTCAAGACAGTTACACAACAAGGTACTGAAAGTTCTAGCCACTATGACAAGGCAGTAAAAGGAAGGCATCTAGGCGCGCCTGGGTGGCTCGGTGGGTTAAGCATCCAACTTCAGCTCCGGCCATGATGTCATGGTTCATGGGTTTAAGCCCCGCGCCGGGCACTGTGTTGACAACTCAGAACCTAGACCCTGCTTTAGATCCTCTGTCTCCCTGTCTCTCTGCCCCTCCCTTGCTCGTGCTCTGTTTCTCTCTCTCTCTCTTTCTAAAAATAAATATTAAGAAATTTTTTTTAAAGGAAGGCATCTAGATTAGAAAGGGAGCAGTAAAACAGTTCCCATTTGCAGATGTCATGATTGTCTGCTGTAGAAAGTCCTCAAGGGTCTACAAATAAAACTCCTAGAACTAATAAATAGATGAGTTGAGCAAGGTTGCAGAATACAAGATCAGCACACAGAATTCAGTCACATTTTTAGACAACACAATAAACGTGTGGAAACTGATATTAAAATTCAATACCCGAAATAAGGCAGTCAGAGAAAGATAATGATCATATGATTTCCCTCGCACGTTGAACTTAAGAAACAAAACCGATGAACATACGGGAAGGGAAAGAAAAATAAGATAAAAAGAGAGAGGGAGGCAAACCATAAGAGACCCTTAAATAACAGAGAACAAACTGAGCGTTGCTGGAGGGGAGGTGGGTGGGGGGACGGGCTAGATGGGTGATGGGCATTAAGGAGGGCGCCTGTCGGGATGAGCACTGGGTGTTATATGTAAACGATGAATCCCCAAATTCTGCTTCTGAAACCATTATGACACTATGTGTTAACTAACCTGGATTTAAATAAAATTAAAAAAAAAATTCAACATCATGTCCGATTGCTCAACAGAAAGTAAAACAGGTCCACTTGTAACAAAAACGCGTGCTGAATTTGTACACCTAACATTACAAAGTGCTGATGAAAAGACCTCAAAGACCTCAATAAATCGGGAACCATACCCTGCTCATAGATTGGAAGATTCTACATAGTAAAGACGCTGCTTATTCTTGCATTAGTTCACCAAGGCCACCATAACGCACCACAGACTGGGTGGCTAACGCAACAGAAACGTATTTCCTCAGAGTTACGGAGGCTAAAGGTCAGAGATCAAGGTGTCAGCAGTGTCGGTTTCTTCTGAGGCTTTGTAGCTGTGTCCTCACCTGGTCTTTTCTTGCACTGTGTTGCACTCCTCTTTTTTTGGTTTGTTTAACGTTTATTTATTTTTGAGAGAGTGTGAGCGGAGGAGGGGCAGAGAGAGAGGGAGACAGAGGATCGGAAGCAGGCTCTGCGGGGCTTGAACTCACAAACCATGAGACCTTGACCTGAGCCAAAGTGGGACGCTCAACCCATGGAGCCACCCAGGCGTCCTGTGAAATTCCCTCTTCTTAAGGACACCAGTCATAATGGATGAAGGCCCACCCTAACCTAATGACCTCATTTGAACTTAATTATCTTTTTAAAGACCATATTTCTAGACACAGTCACCTTCTGAGGTACCCCTCTCTCTTCTTCCCTTTTATAAGGATGCATGTGATTGAATTTAGGGCTCACCCAGAGAATTCAGAATAATCTCTCCATCTCAAGATCCTCAATTGAATTACATCTGCAAAGACTCCTTTTTATTGCCATACGAAATAGCATTCACAGGTTCCAGGGATTAGAATGTGGATATCTTTAGGAGGTCATTTTCAGTTCAGTATCTAGAACATCCCAAGAATTCCCAAATCTCAACAGGAAAAAAGAAAAAAACCCATTTAAATAACGGGCAAGAAAAGACACAAAGAGACATTTTACCGTAAAGAATATACAGATGACAGATAAGCCCATGAGAAGTTCAACATTAGTAGCCATTAGGGAAACACACATTAAAACCACCATGAGATACGGCTCCACACCTATCAGAAGGGCAAAAAATAAAAAAAACAATGACGAAAGTGAATGCTACCAAGGATTCAGAGAAACTGGATTGCTCATACGTTGTTGATGAAAATACAAAATGGTATAGACACTTTGGAAAATAGTTTGGCCGTGTCTTGAAATCCTCAACAGGTACCTATCTATACTATCCAACAGTTGCTCTCCTGGACATTTATCTCAGAGAAATGAAGACATATGTTTATAAAAAAAAAAAAAAAAAACAACCCTGTACACCTGTTTATAGGAGCTCTATTCATAATAGCCACAAACTGGAAACATTTAGTGCGTGAATGGTTAAACAAAACCGTGTATATTCCTACCATGAAATACTACTCAGCAATAAAAAGGAATGATTACTGATGATTACATAGATGGTTCTCCAGAGAATTATTCTGAGTGACAAATGCCAATCCCAAAAGATCAAATGTTGTATTTGATCTTCCATTTATATAGCATTCTTTACGTAAAATTTTAGAAATAGAGAACAGATTAAAGGTTTCCAGGCTTTAAAGGAGGAAAGAGGAGGCAAAGGTGGAGGGAAAAGGATGTGGTTATGAAAGGCCAACAAGACGAATCCATGCAGTGATGGAATGTTCCATATCCTGACTATGTCAATGTCAATAATCCTGGTTGTGATAGTTTGCTATTGTTTTGCAAGATGTTATAATTGGAGGAAACTGGATAAAGGACACTAGCAATCTCTCTGCATTATTTCTTACATGTAACTGCATGTGAATTTACACTTATCCCCAAATAAAAAGTTTAATTAAAAAAATGTATATGTAAGGCATAAGTAAGATTTGGAGCATTCTAGACTCAGTCTGTACTAAGACTGGGAACTTCTCATCTCTCAGGAGATCCTGATCCCTCTAGTGAGAAATAATATACATATATAAAATATAAAAAGGCATAATAATATATGTAAATGTTTAAAATAAAAGTATAAATTAATAAAATATAAAGTTTAAATATAGGCTTCGCAAAGCGGGTGTCTCTATACCAAATTGCTGCTATTTCAGAAATTACATACTTGGGACACTTGGGTGGCTCAGTCAGTTGGGCATCTGACTTCGGCTCAGGTCACAAGTTCGAGCCTCACATCGGGTTTGCTGCTGTCAGCCTGTCAGCGCAGGGCTCACTTTGGATCCTCTGTCCCCTCTCCCTCCCTGCCCCTCCCCCGCTTGTGCTCTCCCCCCAAATAAATAATCTTCAGAAATTACAGACTTCAGTAAGGACCATGTTGACCAACAACGTCATAAAATTTTTTTTATAAATCTAGTGGGGGGCGCCTGGGTGGCTCAGTCGGTTAAGCGTCCGACTTCGGCTCAGGTCATGATCTCACGGTCCATGAGTTCGAGCCCCGCGTCGGGCTCTGTGCTGACAGCTCAGAGCCTGGAGCCTGTTTCAGATTCTGTGTCTCCCTCTCTCTCTGACCCTCCCCTATTCATGCTCTGTCTTTCTCTGTCTCAAAATAAATGTTAAAAAAAATTTTTTTTTTAAATAAAAATAAATCTAGTGGACTAAGTTGTCCTTCTACTATAGATAATTAACCCAGGTATCAACTGAATCGTAAACTGAAAACTCTGTTTTCTCTAAATAATATTCGGCAGGTCGTTAGAATCCTACAGCACCATTAGCCCCAAACCTATATTTCAATCACAGCTCAGGTATTTTCAGTACAATTTTAATTTTTCCTAGCCACCATTTTAGCCATAGTTTCATGATCTTCAGAAACAAAAAAAAAAAGAAACTATGAGAACCCTAAAATGAATAAGGTCAAGTCTTTACCTTTCCTTTGTAAAATTTCCTGCTGCTGTGCAAGTGCCCAAATTGTTCAGGTGGATAAGACACTGTGTGCCTACAAACTCAGCTTGACTTTCTGTGGTGATAACACTCAGAAAAAGCCACCTAATAAAAGGTTAAATCTCTCAGTATTTATAGTCACCAGCAGAAATGTCTTTTTCCTCACCTGTTTAAAGTCACTAATAAATTCGTATCATATAGTTGAGATGTGGCTACTTGGAATTTTGCTACCAGAATTACCTTACATTCTACAATTTCAATTTAGTATCAAAATTTTATTAGTTCTCAAAAAACGATATCCAGCCCTAACATTCCTATTAACATGTATTAGAAAAACAGTTGCTCTTGTCCTCCGGATTTCTTGCCAGCCTTCCAAGATTCCTGCAAATAAGCAGGTGTGTGTTCCCAACATTATAAAGTTAGGAGGAAGAAAACCTTAGAAAACATGCACACACACACACACACACACACACGAATAATAAACATTTGCCTAGCCAAGTATTATGTGATCTTATGCCTCTCTTCCTGCAAATAGATTTCTTTTTTTTATGTTTCTTTATTTATTTTGAGAGAGAGACAGAGACAGAGACAGAGACAGAGACAGAGAGCAGGAGCACAAGCAGGGGAGGGGCAGAGAGAGAAGGAGAGACAGAACCCCAAGCAGGCTCCATGCCATCAGCACAGGGCCCGATGCGGGGCTCAAACCCACAAACTGCGAGATCATGACCTGAGAGGAGATCAACAGTGGGACGCTTAACTGACTGAGCCACCCAGACAGTCTTGCAAATAAATTTCTTAAGACTACACAGTTTTAAGAAAACTGATGATCTATTTATATACATTTATTATTTATAGAAATGATAACAATTTACTCAAATCGATATATAAAAGTATTATCACATTTATTTTGTTCAAGATGTTATGACATCCCAGTTTATTTCAGTAATTAAAAATCAGTATTCAATAACCCCAGAAGAAAATAAAAGCTAACAATAATAATGAATGTTCAGCCTAAGCGTGTTTCGTTATCAAGTTGCCTTGAAGTCCCTATTAGGTCTTTCAAAAGCAGATGCTTTTTCTGAGGTTTTTAAGTACATGAAGCTTTCTCCATCATATACAACCATCCTCAAACAAACAGAGGAAACACTGGATTATTGAACAGATTAATGTTCAGATAACAAGTAAATTAACAATGGAGAAAAAAGAGCACATTCAATCAAAATCAATACCAATACAAAGGTAAGTAGTGCATGTAGACACAAATGCATGAATTGATTGACTCATATTAAAAATTCCCCAGAAGGACACAAAATATTTATTGAATATTCCATTTGAACTATCTCCCCTCTTCTTTTTTTGTTTTTTTCTGACAAGGACACTTTGACCTTAGATGTATAGTGCTATAATAAAGAACCAAGATGAATAATTTTTAACATCTACATAATAGTGACAATTTCCTCCCGTGTTCTTGCACAAACAAAAGGAATTTCTTTTCTTGGGGCCCCTCGGCGGCTCAGTCAGTTAAGTGTCTGACTTCACCTCAGGTCACGATCTTGCAGTCCAGTTCGTGGGTTCAAGCCCTACATCGGGCTCTGTGCTGACAGCTCAGAGCCTGGAGTCTGCTTTGGATTCTGCCTCTCTCTGTCTCTCTCTGTCTCTCTCTCTCTCTCTGCCCTTCCCCCACTCACACTCTCTCTGTCTCTCTCTCTCAAAAACAAGTTAAAAAAAAATCTTAAAAAATAAAACAAAATGCCGTTTCTCAAAATTTTAGTCTCCAGTTTCGTAAGAATTAAAAATACTCGTGACCAGGCTTACAGGTATTTACCATTTCCAAATTTGAAGAAATCAGTTCCCAACTTCCTAATGACTACAGTTCAAGTTAAATCTCCTCTTGTTTTATATATCCAGGGCTGAACTGGTTGTATGCCAAGCCTTTCCGATGAACTGTCTTGATTCCTAACCTTCTCTCCCCTTGAAAAATAAATATATATACATATGTTTATTTCACCCCTCCCTCTTTCAGCTGGTTCCATTTGATAGGTCTGATGTGCTACTATTGTGAGTATATTTAAAATGAACATATGCACATACATATTAAGATTGTATGTTTAAAATTTAACTGCTTTGACAGGTAAAGTACATCTTTTAAACTATTAAATGAAAAAACCTGACTTCAAAACTCAATCTCAATATAGATCTTACAAGTTTGAACTGATCCTTTCCCTCGGTCTTCTGTTTCAAATTTCCTTTTTGATTTTTGTTTACCCAAATATCTAAGTCATATTTAAGTTTACACAGGGCCCATCAGACGAAAGGTCCCCGATTTATCAATCGCGACTCCTTGGATGGTTTCTGGACTTTGAGTGGTTTGTACAAAACTCATTGCAAAGTGAAACAAAGCCATGCCCTCAGACATCTTGCCTGCTCTAGGGTCTGATCCGTCTTTCTCACGCCTCATGGAGTAATAACTTCTCAGCACACACTACTGCACCTTGGAAATTGCCATCTTATTCCCCACCCATAGTTCTTCTCGGTGGGGTTCTCCCACCCCATTACCATTTACTCAGATTCAGTGGGAATCATTCAACATCATTCATTCATTAGTTTTGACCACTCGCTATACGTATAGTGATACAGGAGGAAAAGAAAAGAGATGTAGGTTTATGGAATTTACAGTCTAGTTGGTGAGGCAGAAACAGAAGAGTAGCAGACAGCATCTTCATTTCAGAAACTGATTGTCATTCATAAAACACAGATACTTTTGGAGGAAGCAGAGGCGAATGACCCCGTAACAAGCAAAAAGGAATAGGCAAAAAAGAAAACTGTAACTGTTTATACCACACACTTGCCAGTCTGATTAACTTTGCAGGATTAAACTTTAATGTATTATCGTCATTATTAATCATGACAAATTCTACATAGTTTTGTAATGGGCATCCTCCAAGAGTCTTCCTGCCAAGTTTTTACAGCTTTTCTCTCAGGTAATTTTCTCCCACCAATGTATGGGGATGCCAGATGAGAGCGATTTCTCTTGCAAAGCCTTTGGATTAATTTATGCAAATATAGGCAGTCCATTCTTGAATTTCTGATTCTCTATCCAGACATTATCACCTAATAGCTACCACTTACTGCTCATGATGCTTTGACATCCATTATTTAATTTGCCACGGTGGAACAATACTAACCCAAAACCTCTTTGTGACAGCCGTGATTTTTTTTCAGACAACAACATATCTATCATTCATTTACAAGTCCTCAACCAAACTAATCACCCAGAGGATTTGGGGGACAGAGGTTCACCCCTTCACCACTGGCATGCAATTCATTCAGTCAAACCTCTCTGTGCGCAAAAGTAGCTTCCAGGCCATTTGTTAAGGAAACGCGTGATCTATTTCACTAGCTTTTCTTTTTATTCAGAGAATAATACTTTTAGAAATTGAAAACACCACAATACAAACGCACCATTTTAATGGACTAAAGCAAGGAAACCTCTCTATGTTTTTTTTTTTAAAGATTTAAAGAATTCCTTATAATATCTTTCCAAAGTAGGGCCAGTTGTAAGAATTACCTAAATACTCCATTTGTATCCATTTGAGAAGGCTAAGTGTATTGGATTTGGTCCTCTCTTCACTTGAGTGAAGAAATCTGTTGATCAGAAATAAGTCTAGTAGCTAAAATTCCTGTGTCAGTTTTAAGAGGGTTAGTTGTTAACAAAATATACCAGAGGATTGTCTGTATACAAAGAAAATTAATGAACTATTTAAGTATGTTATGGGAATTTGAAAAGATTTGAAGACTAGAAGAAGAGAGAACAAAAACTGTTGACTAGTGGGGCGCCTGGGTGGCTCAGTCGGGTGTTTGACTTTGGCTCAGGTCATAATCTTAGGGTTCATGGGGTTGAGCCCCACGTCAGGCTCTGCGCTGACGGCTCAGAGCCTAGAGCCTGCTTTGTATTATGTGTCTCCCTCTCTCTCTCTGCCCCTCCCCTGCTCATGCTCTGTCTCTCTCTCTCTCAAAAATAAATAAACATTTAAAAAAATTTAAAAAATCGTTGACTAGTAACCCCATAAAGCACAAGACTACAATCACATTTCATCTTCACATTTTATAATAAATGTCATTAATTGAGAACATGCTATTTCCTAGGCATTCTACAAAAAAAGTTTGCACATATCAGCTCATTTAATCCTCACAAAATAATATCCATGATTTGTTTTTTTCACGGGTTAAACATGAAGAAACTAATGTTTAACCAAACTTATATTTAGCTATGTTCCTACAAATTTACTATATGTGTGTATAATATACAAATATATATATGTATATATACAAATATATGTGTATATATGCATATATATGTATATATACATATATATGCATATATACATGTATATATACAAATATATATATTTGTATATATACATGTATATATACATATATATATTTGTATATATACATGTATATATACAAATATATATATGTATATATACATGTATATATACAAATATATATATGTATGTATACACACACACACACACACACACACACATAAAGATGGTAAATGTTCTTTGGGATTTATTCCATTAAAATGGGACATATGCTTATAAGCTAAGTGTTGCTCCATTAGATAATTTTATCTTCATTTCTTTTGAAGAATTCCTTAAAGTCTAACTCTCTCTTTCTAGATATTTATACCTTTTAGTAAAGGATAGATATTGTCCAACCCAGACTCCAGAAATACACTTAGAAAAGAGACTTGGGAAATCTATCTAGGAATTATAGATCCACCCTCTTATTTTTCACCGTCATCCCAGGGGTTTTCAGGGATTCCATCAAAACCCTTTCAGTGGAGCCCAAGTTGTCCTCAATATTTTGGAAAAGCGATGGTGTATACAATTACACAGGTGATAAGCAGAATCTCTCCGAATTCTTTGAATTGGTTAACAAGTAGTAAGACAGTCTTCTCATGTGCATAAAATAGCTCCAAAATTTGTATACCCAGAGCTCATTTTCTTATTTGTGTAAAGGTGATACACATTCTTAGATAAATGATATATTAAGTTCTATGACACCGATACTCAGTGTTCACCTAAACCAGAGGTCACGAGCTGGCAAGCCCTTTATCTGACTTCTGCCTGCAGGTGAGTTTTGTTTGGGCCTAGCCAACGATTTTAAAACGTTGTAAACTGGATACCTTTCAACAACGTGTAGATTCATCTTTGCTGTGTTTTCTGTTAGTCCCCATTTTCTCACACCTAGGTGTCTTCCTCATATTGCCTACCTTGTCCCTAAAGGCACTCAAGTTGGAGACAGGCCTCACAGCGTGTGAGCACAAGAGAGACAACCTCGATGTCAATACCCTACAGCCACTGGCTTGTTCATCCCCATTAGCCTAACAAGTTACTCCAGTCCCCTAGAAAAACACACACGTTCCGTCCAAGTATTTCTACAAGTCCCTACGAGCTGTCTCACATGTAATCACGAATGAATCAATCCGTATCACGCGCTGCTGCAGCTGCTCTGGGCTTTCGTCAAGCACGTATGTATCTGCCATCACCTGCCACCATTTACTGTATCCGCTGGTCATTCATCATCTGCCACTGGGCATCCATCATCATTTGCTGGGCATCCACTGAGTACCGCCATGTCTGTTGGGCATCCACAATCTCCCACCAGGCATTGTGGTCTCTGTTGATGCTCTGCCATTTCACCACCAGCGCCTTCCATGAGAATGCTGCTTCCCTGGCTTGGGTGCTGTTACCTGGTGCTGCCCTCAAGATATCACATGGTACCGCATTTGCTTCAGTCTCTATTGTACTCAGTGTTCCTTGCAGAGGTTAGGACTATGTCCCTCCATACTTTGTGGAATGTTCTGTTACCCAAACATTGAAAGACCAATGCTCGTCCCTGCCCCCTTCACAGAATCCCTGCGCAAAACGGCTTTTTGTTTTCTTTTTCGTTTTCTCCTTATTGTCGTCTCCCCAGGGTTGACACATTCTGTAGGGCTAATTTAGAGTTTATTTACAGATGCCTTCAATCCGGTCCTCCGCCCTCTGAAAGACTAAGCGGTGACCTTGCCAGTCTTGTGTGCTTGTACATACCTAGACTTTATCCCTGTATCTGGCATCTTTTAAATGAATAAATGAATGACTCATGAGGTTAGGTACTGGGGATTTCCTGCCCCCACCCATCTAGACCTATGAATCTTTCACAGGTCAACCAAACTTGTTGGTTCAAACGTCTTCTAATATCTCCCTTCCCTCTTCAGATACACATAATCATTTTGCTGCAAGCTCTTTATCCTATGGCAAAAAAAAATTTTTACCAGGTAAGTTTCAATTTTAAGTGTAAAATCAATATACTTATGAAAAATTGCGGTGACCTATATTAAAGAATACAATCCAGAAGTTCTGGTTTGTTTCTCTAGAACAGAAGTTCTGGTTTGTATCTCTAGAGTCTGCTTTCTCTAGTTATTCTTTGCACTTTATTTCTCTTCTTTTTTCCTTAGAGGTATGCAGCTTTGGCCGATTAATTACGGCTTTCATCCTCCAATAAATTCACAAAATAAATTCAAAAGGTAATTTTAATGAACATTCCAGTGCTACTTGTAAGGGTCGTATGACCACAGGCACATAGCCAGCAATGTCTAAGCTAAGTAATAGCATCTAGCACCTAACTGAATGCTTGCTTCGTGTCACCCCCTGATGGTAAGGAAGGTGATGATGATAATTATAATAGCTGGCTTTAACCGAGCACTATATGGGAGGAAAAACGTTCCTGGGACCCTGCAAATTAAATTGGCAAAAGGCAGATTAACAAGAGAGTTTATTATGATACATATGAACGCCTTCATAGAAAACAAGACCCAAAGAAGCAGCTGGATCTGGGGCTTATGGACCATCGTAACAAAGAGCAATATATTGGGAGAAGTGATAAGACAAAAGAAAAAGGCTTTTGGAAACCAATTTGACAATTTCATATTAAAAAAAAAAGAAAAGGGCTTTGAGCTTCTAGGGGTGGTATATCGTGGAAGGTAAATATGTGGAGAAAACTAATAGAAGGTAAAGGTTATTTTACTAAGGTTTGCTATACAGATTCAATTTCTTGCGATCCTGGGGAGGATAAGTGTGTTTCCAGAGATTAAGAGCAATTCTCTTCAGGGTGCTTGGCTGGCTCGGTTGGTTAAGCTTTCGACTCTTGATTTCGGCTCAGGTCATGATCTCACGGTTCGTGAGTTCGAGGCCTGCCTCAGGCTCCATGCTGACCCTGGGGAGCCTGCTTAGGATTCTCTCTCTCTCTCTCTCTCTCTCTCTCTCTCTCTCTTTCGGTCCCTCTTTCTTTCTCTCTCTCTGTTTCTCGAGATAAAGAAACAAACTTAAAAATATATAAAAAAGAGGTGCCTGGGTGGTTCAGTCAGTTAAGCCTCCAACTCTTGATTTTGGCTGAAGTCACGATCTCATGATTTTGGGGGAATCCAGCCCCACGTCAGGCAGGCTCCGTGCTAACAGTACAGAGTCTGCTTGGGATTCTCTCTCTTTCTCTTTTTCTGCCCCTCTTCCGCTCTCTCTCTCTCTCTCTCCCTCAGAAATGAAATAAATAAATAAATAAATAAGAATAAAATGAAACATAGTTTCAGAGAGGGAGGCAAACCATAAGAGACTCTTAAATACGCAGAACAAACTGAAGGTTGAGGTGGGGGGGGGTAGTGGGTGATGGGCATCGAGGAGGGCACTTGATGGGATGAGCCCTGGGCATTGCATGGAAGCGATGAATCCCGGGAACCTACCCCCGAAACCAAGAGCACACTGTATATGCTGTATGTGAGCCAATGTGACAATAAATTATAATAAGTAAATAATTAATTCAAAGAATATCATTAGCTATAAAAAAAGAAAAGAAGAAAAGAAATCTTTATATAGAGAGATAGATAGATAGATATAGATATAAAGAGTAATTCTCTTCTTGGCATGGGAGAGAGAAACTTTAAAAGAGGGAAATTTATACTACACTGTTGGACTGAAAGGGGGAGTAGAGCGTTTTTTCTCCATCTATCACTTCTCCGTTGCCTTTAGCTCAAAAGAATTCGTATGCCCAAATGGCCTACTTTGGGGTGGCATACTCCCATCCTTCAGCACTTAACTCTGTGTCCACTACCTCATTTACTGCTCACAGTCAATAAAGGTAAGGAAAGCTGAAGCATACAATTTTACCGGATTTTAGGGCCGTAAAAGGCTAACCTCCATTCTCCTTTCGATGGCCGATATTAAGGGCCCCAATTCCCCAGCTGTTCAGACTTGTATTTCTGCCACTGAGCCCTGGAAATGTGAAGACTCAAGCCAAATGCTGGTTCTTGCTTCCTGACTCGATATGGCTCTAGAGACACAGAGTAGCGTAACTGAAAAAATAACCTCCGGTAGGTCCAGGAGTCATTTCTCCGGACCCTAGAGTGATAATAACAGTTAACGCTTATCGTACGTTCACTAGAGCTATACATGGCCCTAGCTGCTAGACACTCTTTTAGAACCATAGCTTTCTTCACAATAATTTCATTATTTTGCATTTATAATGCATCTGTAATGCATTTCAGTGCATCTCAGACTCTTAACACCCTCTTAGACACAAAGTTTGAAAGCCCAGGTTTCAAAGCCTTTATTATCATGTGATTCCAAGACAGAATGAAGAAGTGGGGAAGGGTCAGAATATGTCTTCAATTAGTTGAAGGATTTTCATGCTCCTATGGCTCCAAAACATAAGAGCCAGATAAATGGGAGAAGATAAAGAAGCACATTAGGGTTCGATTAAATGGTCTTTATTGATGAAAAGCTCTACTTTTCAAGGAAACTCCGTTGCTGGAGTTTGTACAAAGAATTTCTCCTTCGAGTACGAGTTTGAACTAGGTATTTTCTAGGTGTTTTTCTATGTTTTGAGATTCTGTAATTAAACTTCCTACTGCTGTCACTTTGAACAAGTTACCTACTCGGAGCCTGAAATTATCATTATGGAGGTCGAAGTATACAGCTTTTGTGTATGATAGGGAGATGAAAAGAATTACTATTTCGTACAACAGGGTTATGTGCCTATAGTTGTGAGAGTCAATTTGCTGGAGCTAATCAGTCATTAGTCCAAGGAAAAAAAGTAAATTCTTTCTGTTCCTAGATGAAAACACTACTCACTAATTAGATATTATTTTAATAACTCAGAAGACATTTTTATCTCTTATTGCCATCCAAGTGAACATATAAGAAAATCTACTTAGAAATGAATGGACTGGGTATCCATAACCTTCACTCTTACACATTATGAGACGATTAAGGATAGCCTCCTTAGCCTCTATTTCAAAGGGCAGTCATTCAATCTTGAAAACTGCCTTTCACTTCTTTCTCTTCCCCCTTAGTCAAATTTCTATATTCTGTGAGTCCCGAAATTTGTTTTGTGTTAAATAAAGGATCAGAAATCTAAAATCTTACCACATGTTTTCACTCCTATGTGGATCCTGAGAAACTTAACAGAAGACAAGGGGGGAGGTGAAGGGGGGGGAAGTTACAGAGAGGGAAGGAGGCCAACCATAAGAGACTCTTAAAAACAGAATAAACTGAGGAATGATGGGGGTGGGAGGGAGGGGAGGGTGGGTGATGGGCATTGAGGACGGCACCTGTTGGGATGAGCCCTGGGTGTTGTATGGAAACCAATTGGACAATAAAGTATATAGAGAAAAGATAAAGTAAAATGAGAAAAAAAAGAAATCTAAAATCTTTGCACTCTAATTGCTTTGCATTCCAAATATACCAAAGACAGGTGCTCTGCACATTGTTCTCATAAAACTAAGTCCCCAAAATAAGCTTTGTGAGTTTTTTCCATGACTTAATGACAGGACAGTGTTTCTTTTTTAAATAAGAATATCAACATGACAAACAGGTTGAGTGAGATTTTTTTCTACACTGTGGATTTTTCTCACTGAGAAATGGTTAATAAAATAGGTAGCAGAGATGGAATTTGAGCTACCTGTTTATTTATCTCTATTTTCTTTTCTTTTTTAAAAAAATGTTTATTCTGAGAGAGAGAGCGCGTACACAAGTGGGGGAAGGGTAGAGAGAGAGAAGGAGAGAAAGAACCCCAAGCAGGCTCCAAGCTGTCCACGCAGAGCCCAAAAGTGGGCCTCGAACTCACAAACTGTGAGATCATGATCGGATCAAAATCAAGAGTTAGACGCTTGACTGACTGAGCCGCCCAGATGCCCCGGTTTATCTCTATCTTCATTATTTAATTACATGTTAAGAGACATGTGAGGGTCTTTATGGAAGTGTATATACAATCACAAAGCAGCCCGAGCCATGGCAGATCCTTATTTCTATTTTCTACGCAATTGTAGGATCGCGGCCTCTGTGGATTTTAACCCGATTCAGAAAGCAGCAGGGAAGAAAGTATTCTGAATCAGTACTTACAGTACACATAGGATAGTTAGGTCAGACCATGTTCTGCAGAGCAAAAGCTTTCCTTATTCTAGATAGAGTTCAGTTTTTAGAATGCCAAAGAATTACACTAGCTAATGAAAACCATACAGTATTTTCGCCTCACGATTATGTAGGAAAAAACCTTGAGGGAGAACTAAAAGAAAGACATTTAATATTTCCCAAGCACTTATTTATTTTTCTATTTTGCTTTAACTCCATCTCATATATTCTTGGCTTAATATCGTCTCCATATTTGTATTTATAGGGAGAAAGAACTTTTCTGGGCTCCCTATTTTAGTAACAAGTACAGAGGAGAAAAGCTAAATATGTGGTAATGAACTGATAGCCCAAGCTAAGTTTCATATATTTCATTTGAAATGGAAAACATATTCAAAATAGAGTGTAGAAAAATAATGAAAAGTAAATTCCTTGTGTTCTTTTTAAAAAATTTTTTTAGTTATTAATTTTTTTGAGAGAGAGAAAGCAAGCTGGGGAGGGTCAAAAAGAGAGGGAGAGAGAAATCCCAAGCAGGTTCTGTGCTGTTAGCACAGAGCCTGACCGGGGGCTCGAACTCACGAGCTGTGAGATCATGACCTGAGCCAAAACCAAGAGCTGGAGCCTTAACAGACTGAGCCACCCAGGCGCCCCAATTCCTTACGTTCTTTGAAGTCTTTCTTGTGATGGGAGAAACTGACGTCTGATTTTCAATTCCTCAAAAACTTGATTACAATCTCTGTATATGCATGAATGTCACCCGTGGGTGAGACATAAAAACCATCGTAATCAACCCTTATGTTCTCTAAAAGGGATATAGGGGTAAAGAATAAAGACAGCAAGCGATTTCTACTAAACATTATAATACATTTTGCTTAATTACCAATAAAATGAAAATTTTTGAATAGAAAAGTTATATTAAAGCTAAATATTAACGTTAATCATATACATGTTTGAATTTTGTAGTTTCCTATTCTTTGCTCCAATTCTAACTAAAAACTACTGTCTTTTAACTAGATCTGTTTTGATCAAATGACTCTTAAATAATGCCGTATTAATATTGTGACTTTGGGCAAATCAATGGATGTATCTAAGAATTAGATTCTCCTTCACTAATGACTAGCTTTTACTGTGTACTTATCGTGGTAAGTATTTTAATCTACATGATCTCACCTAGCATCTACTTGATAGGTATTTGTAAATATTAAAGACTGAAATTGAAAAAATTTAGTAAGCAAATCTTGACACAACTTTAAGATATTATTTTTTATATTACATTGAACCAAGTCTCTAGCTATAATTAAAAAAATATGCATAAAGGGGTGCCTGGGTGCTAAGGCGGTTGAGTGTCCTACTTTGACTCAGGTCATGATCTCACAGTTCATGAGTTCGAGCCCCACATCCGGGTCTGTGCTGACAGCTCGGAGCTGAGAGCCTGCCTCAGATTTTATGTCTCTCTCTCTCTCTGCCCCTCCCCCACTTGCACTCTGTCTCTCTTTCAAAAGAATAAATACATAAACATTTTTTTAAAGATATGCATATGAAAATGTACACTGTGTATTTCTACCTCTACCAAAGCAAATATTCTGGAGGTATTTTCTTGGTTTTAGTATTATATATACACATATATACATATGTATACATATATATACATGCACATGTGTATGTATGTACATATATGTATATGTATATATACATATATGTGTATAGCTATACATATACATATATGTATACATATACATGTATACACGTACATATACATGTATAGGTATATACCTATACATGTATATGTATAGGTATGCACATATATGTATATATACATACATATATGTACATACCTATACATATATATGTGCATATATATGGGCTCGGTTTAATTATAATGAAGTAAGGTAAATGTCTTATAGTTTACATATAAATATATATATATATTTTTTGGTTCGGTTTAATTATAATGAAGTAAGGTAAATGTCTTATAGTTTAAGTAGAGTAGGAAACTTAAATGAATACTTCTCCAAAAGTTATTTCTTTTTTTTTCAACTTTTTTTTTTTTTATTTTTTTATTTTTGGGACAGAGAGAGACAGAGCATGAACAGGGGAGGGGCAGAGAGAGAGGGAGACACAGAATCGGAAACAGGCCCCAGGCTCCGAGCCATCAGCCCAGAGCCTGACGCGGGGCTCGAACTCACAGACCGCGAGATCGTGACCTGGCTGAAGTCGGACGCTTAACCGACTGCGCCACCCAGGCGCCCCAAAAGTTATTTCATTTAAAAACGTAAAGGCAATTGTTGAAGACCACCATTTCATAAATAATTATAAATTACTGAATTTTTACTGTGACTCATTCACCTAAGTTTCATTTTAATTAGTTATGTAAATAACCACATAAAAGAGGGAAGAGGCAGTAAGGAAATCTAAGACTGTATTTAATTCTGATGTAGACTATTGTGCCAGTGTGATTAAGAACTGTCTAGTTTTTACTGTGAAATAAACAAAGAATCTTAAAAGATATTGCTCATGCCATTATATGACACTTGTAACTCTCATGTTCTCTTGCATTTTTTCCAGACGTGTTAGGATTACTTGAAAAAAAAAATGACAATTTAACAGCACACAGGTGATAGTTAATAGGAAAAATAAAAGTACAGAAGGGGGAGGGGGCGCCTGGGTGGCTCAGTCCGTTAAGCGACAGACTTCCACGGATCATGAACTGGGTCATGATCAGGTCAAGATCTCCCTGTATGCGAGTTCCAGCCCCGCGGGGGACTCTGTGCTGACAGCTCAGAGCCTGGAGCCTGCTTGGGATTCTGTGTCTCAGTCTCTCTGCCCCTCCCCCACTCGTGCTCTGTCTCTGTCTCTCAAAAATAAATAAACATTAAAAATGAAGAAAAAATAAAAAATAAAAATAAAAGTATAGAAAGGAAAAATAGTAGGACCACAAAAGGAAAACCTCAACTCACTTATGGCTTAAGGAAATTACTATATGCCTCTATGCTGTAACACAATAACAATAACAAAAATAAGATTAATAGTGATAGCTATGATATATATTGGGGCCCAGCTATATGCCAAACACTTTACTCAAAACTTATGACTTAACCTAATAAAACTACATGAGGTAGGTACTATTATTTACCTTTTATAGATAAGGAAACCTAAGTCCAGGTTGTACAATAAGGAAGTATGGATCTAACCTCAAAGTCTATACTCTTTCCAGTTTGCTTTGCTATGTCATATAAATAATAGCAGTTCCTCAAATTTAATATTTTTACTTAAATCGTTCATCAAAACCTCAGAGCAGGGGCACCTGGGTGGCTCAGTCGGTTAAGTGTCCGACTTCGGCTCAGGTCACGATCTCGCGGTCCGTGAGTTCGAGCCCCGCGTCGGGCTCTGGGCTGATGGCTCAGAGCCTGGAGCCTGCTTCCGATTCTGTGTCTCCCTGTCTGTCTGCTCCTCCCCCGTTCATGCTCTGTCTCTCTCTCTGTCTCAAAAATAAATAAACGTTAAAAAAAAATTAAAAAAAAACCAACAACCTCAGAGCAGGCCTTCATTATAGGTATTATTATCCATACCTAACAAATCTGGCAGGAAAAAAACAATGCATATGTGTTGACTTGAAAAAAATATGCTTGGGCACCTGGGTGGCTCAGTCAGTTAAGTGTCCAACTTCAGCTCGGGTTGCGATCTCACGGTTCGTGAGTTCGAGCCCAGCATCCAGCTCTGTGCTGGCAGCATGGAGCCTGCTTGGGATTCTCTTTCTCTCTCTCTCTCTCTCTCTGCCCCTCCCCTGCTTGTGCTCGTGCTGTCTCTCTCTCTCTCAAAATAAATAAACATTTTTTAAAAAGAAAATAGCCATATATAATTTCTAAAGGTTAAATCCTGGAGTAATCTTTGTCAAATTGGAGCATACGTTCTTAAATCATCTCAAAATGGAAACAAACAGAATTATATTCTTTTTCAACAATAAAGGTTATGTTTGTCAATGCAATCTTGGGATATTGATCTGATCTGTCAGAGATCACTTCTGCTGAGCAGCAGGTGCATTCCAAAAATTGCGATTACATATTCACTACATTTTTTAGTCAGCCAAGTCAGATAACTGAAACCACAGAATTCATCCAGGGATTGAAATTAAACATTTTCCTTTATTAACTAATTAAATAAATCAAATAATTCTCAAAATGTCTTTCACTTTGTACATTTAATTTTATAGCTATCAGATTTGGTTTCTGCATCCTTTCTAAAATATCTTTCTGCATCCTTCCTAAAATATCTATCTAAATGAAATTAAAACCTTATTTTACCCAGAAGCCACTCCATCCCATTCAACCCTGTGACCAAACTCTACTATCTTTAACACTCTAAGAAACTCTTGTGGGTCCAGAAACAACCAGTTAGCCACCAGGATGGAGATGTTCCAACAATCTTTGATCTAACAATGATCAAAGAAAATAAAGGTCATAATTAAACTATTATAACTCAAGTGCTAAATCACAGTGAATATAAAACACATTCAATATCTGTTTTTTAGCACTGAACAAACAAAACACAGGAAATACAAATGTGTTAACCCCAATCCCTACCGACAAGGGAGTTTATAATATACTTATACATGTGTGTGTTTGTATGTGTCTGTGGGAAGCACAATTTGGAAAAAGAGATAATGAACAGGGGCGCCTGGGTGGCTCAATCAATTGAGCATCCGATTTTGGCTCAGGTCGTGATCTCACGGTTTGTGAGTTCGAGCCCTGCATCGGGTTCTGAGCTGACAGTGCAGAGCCTGCTTGGGATTCTCTCTCTCTCTCTCTCTCTCTCTCTCTCTCTCTCTCAAAGTAAATAAAAGAAAGTAAAAGAAAATTTTAAATAAAGATAATGAACAACGTGGGGTTACATGCTAATGATGCAATGTATTGAACACATAATATATAGTTCAGAAATACAGTGGAGGGACATGTCTGCATGGTCAACCAGTGCAAAAAGAACTTACAGCAGCAATATTTAAATGACTATGATAAAGTAGGTGACATTTTCCCAGCTATCAAACTGCTTCATAAATGGTCTTCTTCATACTTGCTAAATATACTCAAAGCCAACTCAACATTGAGGAAAAACAGAGAAATGCAACTTAATTACACGCACACATTCAGGATCGCATCTTTTCACTAATAGTTTATTAAAAATACAACTGCTTATATTTTGTAGCTTTCAGAGATATCTAAATTCTTGCTAGTTCTTGTGAAAGAAAAATAGATATAGTGTAAAATGTCATGACAAAATACTATGGAACAGAAACATGATGGCAAAAACATCCGGATAAAGCTAATATATTGATAACATTTTTACTAATAGATTGACAAAATATATATTGATAATTACACTAATATATTGATGTCTAGATAGATAAATAAAAATTTTACCTCAATTACCATCTGCTGTGTTAAAAAACGGCACTAATACATAAATAAAATGACCATTACTTGTGAGTCTCTCTCTGCCCCTCCCCCGCTCGTGCTCGCGCTCTTTCAAAATTAATAAATAAACTTCTAAAAAAAAATTTTTAAAAGGAAAGAAAGTTCACCCTGTATTAGGCCTTGTGCTTGGCATTACGAATACAGAGGTGAATAAACAGGGCCCTAGCCCCAAAGGAACCTACTCACTTTTTACAAAATACTCGAATAACTTAAATGTTACATAGTCTAAAAAAACAAAAAAAAACCCACAAACAAACAAATAAATAAATGTTACATAGGCTAGCATTTTCTATTGTAGTGTCACTAGGTAAAACTTCTAATTTTCAGCATCAGCCTTGAACAATTCCTAGGGAATTTTTTTTTTTTTTTTTTTTTTAAATAGCAGCTTCAGGTTTCTTTACTGTTACTATAGTACCAGGAACTCTGCTAATCACTTTACACATTACGGCGTCTGAGCCTCACAATAACAACATTACAGGGTGTATCGTATGATCTTGTTTTACAGATAAGGAAGCAATGGCTTTGGAGTATAATTATTCAACACCATACCAAAAGTGTCAGAGTCAGAATCTGAAGCTACTGCGTTTTTTCTTTTTTCTCATTTTTAAAAAAAAAAAAAATTATTGTCCAGTTCCTAGAGAAATTTCAAAATCAGCAGCGGCTAAATTCAGTGACTCTGACTAAAGGTAACTCATGGAGATCTGAGATATCTATTTCTTTTTTGTTGTTTCCTTTTTATTTTATTTTAGAGAGAGAGAGAGAGCACGTGCGCGCAAGCCAGGGAGAGGGGCAGAGGGAGGGAGAGAGAACCTTAAGCAGGCTCCACGCTCAGAGTGGAGTCCGATGTGGGGCTCAACCCCACGACCCTGGGATCATGACCAGAGCCTAAATCAAGAGTCAGACACTCAACTGACTGAGCCACCCAGGTGCCCCTGAGATACCCATTTCTAATTAAAATCCTTGAGGCAAATAGTGGTTTTGTAACATCCTTCTTCAGGAAATAAGATGAAATGCAGAAGGGGAGGATGCCTATGTCTACATGACGACAAAGGTTTGCACCATTTGTGGGTGGTACTGTCGATGAAAGGATTAGTCGCATTCCTTTTTCGAAGCGGCTTTTTAACATTGCAAGTGAAATGTATCGGAGGTGCTTCGTCAGCCCATCTGTCAATGCAGATGTCAATAAGCATGAAATGCCACTAAATCTCGGTGGTATTCCTCGAGGTGTCATAGTGCTGTAGGAAATGGGTTTTGGTATCGGACGAACATGGATTTAAATCCTTATGTTACCTTCTTCTCACCTGGGACAAATGACTTTTTACTTCTGAATCACAATTTCTTCATCTATAAAACAGAAACGAGCATCTAACAGATGGCACTGAAGGTCTGCGGTCACGTGTATGGAACACCTGGCATTTAGTATGCGCGTGATATTGTAATATTATTAATGAAATTACTCTGAGGAATTTATTGCAGTAGAATGTTATTTTGGAAGCCCTGAAAAGAAGTGACCAGGAAAATTCTGTTTAACTTCACATGCCACCAACTTCTGACCATCTGTCCCCAAAAAAGATAGGATAGTAGAATGAGATCACAGAACAAGAAAAAAGAATGCAACATCTCGTAAGCCAGCTTACAAATGCGATGACTGTCTACCCTTGTGAATAGTATTTGATTAGCGTCTTTGTGTGTGTGTGTATAGATAGATAGACAGATGGAGAGGGAAATAATCATGCATATTTCATATATATATATATATATATATAGATGGAGAGGGAAATAATCATACATATTTCATTTTCCCATTCATATATGCTTTTGTTGCCATTTCCATGTTAAAGAAAAAAAGTTTGGGGCGCCTGGGTGGCTCAGTTGGTTAAGCGTCCGACTTCAGCTCAGGTCATGATCTCACGGTTCATGGATTCGAGCCCCGCATCGGGCTCTGTGCTGACAGCTCGGAGCCTGGAGCCTGTTTCAGGTTCTGTGTCTCCCTCTCTCTCTGCCCCTCCCCCACTCGCGCTCTGTCTCCCTCTGTCTCAAAATTAAAAAAAAAAAAATTAAGAAAAAAAAAGAAAAAAGTTTGTGTCTGTCATTTTGAAAACAAAGCTACCTATGAGCTACCATTAAGCATCCTATGTAAGAGGCAGTGACTGACCCTCTAGGGATTAGATGGGGGGTTGTGCTGTGTAGTAAGGAATCTTTGCTGTCCCAGGTCAGAGGTGGAAAAAACCTTAAGCTCCAGGCTAAAGACTCCAGTGCTCATCCTGATTCTCTTTCTGTTACTATCTCTTGGGAGTCTGCACAAACAAAAGAAATGGAAAGTAAAATATATATAGGGCCAAATGACGAAAGAGAATATGAGAAGTTTTGTGTATAAATCCTACACCTGAACCTTAATCATGGACTGACCCACCTCCCCGGGACTCCATTTCAGAAGGCTTTTGGCAAAAGAACAAATTGCCTCTGGTTGCAGCCTCATTTTCCAGTTGTCTGCACAGGTCTTTAAGGTAATAAAGGGTGCCTAGACCTGAATCTGGTTCGTATCAGTGGATAACTAGTAAGAACAGTGGAAGCAAAATTGTAGAGATGTGTTATCTTGGGTGGGAGACTGTAGTTGATATCCTAAATATTTAACTCATTTGTGCATAATCTTTCCATTTATCACTGAAGAACCTTGTAAAGCAGATAAAACAGGCAATTTTCTCAAGCTTTCGGAAGGGAAACGAAATCCCAAGGTGGGTGCACACATACAGACGGTATGTGGCAGAGCAGATACTAGAACAAATCTTTCTCCTCCCTTCCCTACACTCATTAGAACCACAGAATATGGATTCTTCTGTGCCCTGCATATCGGAAGCAGAGTTAGGCACCTGTGAACGGTATCGATGTTTTACGCATAAAATCTCTAAAACGGCCTCATAGTCTAAGTAATAATCCTCGAAACTCAAGGCGACAACTGCTTCTCGTGAACAGTGGGGCCCTGGGCTCGTTCAGACTCACATTCCCGCTACTCTGAAAGGCCACTGGGGAATGGTTTTAGTCCAAGGCTAGCAAGTATTTCAAATAACTCTACACTTTAATGAAAATCTCTCCAGTTCTGAGCCTGGTTGCCCCTTGTTAGATGTCAACTAATTCGTAAGAGAACTGGAGGCATTAGGCACAGGACAAGATTTTATGGGTTTATTCAGCAATGAGTTCTGTTTTCTGAAATATGGCAAAGTGGGCTTTTTGGAACAACACTACCAAATAAGTATATTGGATATATGGATGTGTGTGTGTGTGTGTGTGTGTGTGTGTGTGTACACATATCAAAGAACTGACAAGATAGTAAGGAATAACGAGGGCAAAATTTTAGTTGGGGGCGGAACCCCGATATAGGATTGAAGCACCTTTTGCCCTACAGATAATTTGCTAAACAAGGGAGTTTGAAAGTATGCGGACAGGAATGCAAACAGATCATCCTCATTTTAAGTCGGCTTCCTAAAGAACTATACCCTGATAGAAGGGTAAACCAGACCCAAACCTGAACCACACTCTCACCCCTGCAGTTTGTAAGGAAAAGTGCCTTGGAGCGGAGGGGTGAAGGGAACCTGTTTTTGATCAATTCTAACCACAAGCCAGGGCACACAGTGATTTGCAATGGTCAAACAAACCCAAGCTATACATTTAGTGGATCACAGTCTTGGAACATAGTGCGCCATGCATCAGTTAAAAAACAGCAAACAGTGCAGTTGACAAAAAGCAACTAAAGTTGAAGAGGTACTTCACAGAAGAAGTCCAAATGAGTCGGAGTACCTTTCTGTATGTGCTGCTCAAACTTAGTAGTGATCAGGGAAATTAAAACCAAAATTAAGCACCAGTAAATAGTCACTGGATGAGCAAAATTGAAACTGTGAGTATACTTGTGTTGGCAAACACGTGGAGCAATAGGAACTCACACAGTTGTGATGGGAATGAATGTAAATTGATAAAACTATCTTGAAAAATGGCACAGCATTAATAGCAATCTTAGAAAAGTATAGGGGGGCGCCTGGGCGGCTCAGTCAGTTAAATGTCAGACTCTCGATTTCCGCTCAGCTGACGATCTCTCAGTTTGTGAGTTCCAGCCCTGTGTCAGGCTCTGCACTGACAGTGTGGAGCCGGCTTGGGATCTTTCTCTCTCCTTCTGCCCCTTCCCCCCTCCTCTCTTTCAAAATAAGTAAGCTTTTTTTTTTTTTTTTTAAGTTTGTGCCCTCTAATCCAGAACTTCCACTGTTGAGTATACAGTCTAGAGAATGCCTTACAACTGAGCACCAACATACGTGTAGAAGAATTATTTGCAGCATTATTGCTTGTAAATACCCCAAACTGGAAGAAATAAAATTATACAACAAACAGTAAAGCATATACTTAAATTGCTGCCTTTAGTAATACAACCAAATATCATGCAGATAAAAAAGCTGAGGCACAGAGTGATACGATTGTTCACCCAAAATCACACATATTTTAAGCGACAGAGGTAGGATTTACCTGCAAGCAATCACATTCTAAAGTCCTTAGGTATTATATGGTGCTGCTTCTCATAAATTTGTTCCCTAAGAAGTGATTGATATTAGGATAAGCTATATGAAATTGGCATGTTTTGTGAGTCAAAAGAGTTGAATACTAGCAAATTCATACGGTTCAACCCAACAGTTCTCTTAAGTTCTGAAATCACCTAGTTGGTCTGAGATCACCTTGCACAGTGTATCAGCTTATTTCTCCCTAGCCTTCGCCCTCAAAATGAGTTTTTATACGGTCTTTTATTGGTGACAAAAGTTTCCTCTGAATGCCATCATTGCTGAAGACTCTGGGTTGCTTCTTTATTCTGGTTTTTATTTTATTAAGTGACTGTGGTAAAAAAAAAAAAAAAAAAAAAAAAAAAAAAAAAAGTCTTACGAGCCATAGGGAATGGAAATGATGAAAGCAATTACAAATGTTAACACAGACCAAGAATGATAGTCTTCTGCGTGCATTTGTACTAGTGACCCACTTCCCAGGCAACAGAGGCTTCCCAAATGAAAAAACCCGTAATAATCTTTTTCTGGGAGTGAACCAGAGAGGGCGGGGGAGAGTGAACGCAAGTGAGATCTTTGGACAGATTTTTTTTGGCGGGGGGGAGCGGCTCCTATTTCTGTCTTGAATCCAGACAGTCCACTTGCGGTTCTCCCTAAGCCTCCCTCTGTCTCGCCATATTTGGCTTCCCCTCACTCTCGCGCGGTACCTACCCAGCCCTTTCTGGCGGGAAGCCCTCCAAACCGGTAGAACTTCGTCGAGGGAAACAGATAAAACAAATACACGGGCCCAGCGAGGCTGATAAAACTTTGCAAAACTAGAAACAAAAAAGGAAAAACTAACCAACCTCAACCAACCAGCGCCCTGCCTGCTGGGGGCGCCGTCCTACGTCCTGTCGCACAATCATACACACAAAAGGCAGTGCGCCGGTGCCAGAGACCCGGAGCCGCCATCGTCCACAGACGGGGGAGCGGGAAATACGGACGCGGCCCTCACAGATATGGAGACAGGAGTCCCCGTGAAGTTCGAACCCCAGGATGAGATGTCTGGCTTTCAGGACAGCCTAGTCTTACAGGTACCACCTCTGCCAAACCCACTGCCCTGGGCCGTGTATATGCCGCAGATGCCCAGACAAGGGAGCCCAGCCAGCATGCTGACCGAAATGGCGGCTGACGACCAGGGTGGCTTTGACGGCTACGGCGGTAACCAGCAGCAGCCGCTGCTGCCGCCACTGCAGCCGCTGCCGCCGCCGCCGCCACCGCCACCACCGCCGCCGCCACTGCAGCCGTTGCTGCCGCCGTTGCCGCCGCCACTGCAGCCGCCGCCGCCACTGCAGCCGCCGCCGCCACTGCAGCCGCCGCCGCCACTGCAGCCGCCGCAACAGCAAATCCAGTGCATGGTGTGCGGGGACAAGGCAAGCGGCAAGCACTACGGCCAGTTCACGTGCGAGGGCTGCAAGAGCTTCTTCAAGCGCAGCGTGAAGAAGAACCTGAGCTTCAGATGCCAAGCCAACCAAGACTGTCGCGTCGATCAGCACCGTCGCAACCGGTGCCAGTACTGCCGCTTCAGAAAGTGCCTCGACGTCGGTATGAAACCAGAAGCAGTGCAAAGCAACAGGAGACCGCCCACCCAGCCAGCCCACGGGCCATCTGCGCTGACCACCCGGCAACCCTCCGACTGCTATCCGAACCTGTCTGGGTATGTTTCTCTGCTCCTCAGCGCGGAGCCCAACCCCTTGCCTTGGTCAAGCTGCCAGTTCATACCGCCCAACACCATCCTCAGCCTCGAGGACATTTGCGAACAGGCTGCGCGGATGCTCTTCGGCGCCGTGGAATGGGCCCGGAACATACCCTTCTTCCTGGCCCTGCCGCTCAGCGACCAGGTGGCCATGCTTCGCCTTACCTGGTGCGAGCTGTTCACGCTGAACTGGGCGCGGTGCTCCATGCCACTCCATGTGGTCTCGTTCCTGGCCTCGACCTGCTTACACAACACGCCCATGTCTTCGGACCAAGTTGCCGTCTTTATGGACAACGTCCGGATCTTCCAAGAGCAAACCGAGAAGCTCAAAGCTCTGCAAGTCGACCCCACCGAGTACAGCTGCCTCAAGGCCATCGTCCTGTTCACTTCAGATGCCAGCGGTCTCTCCGATGCGGCGCAAGTGGAAAGCTTGCAGGAGAAGTCCCAGTGCGCCCTGGAGCAATACGTTAGGAACCAGTACAAGGACCAACCAACGCGATTCGGAAAGCTTTTGCTTCGCCTCCCTTCCTTCCGCACCGTGTCCTCCGCAGTCATAGAGCAGTTATTTTTCATCCACCTGGTAGGTAAAACCCCCATCAAAACCCTCATCCGGGGTATGTTACTGTCAGGTAACAGTTACAGCAGTAATAACTAGCCGTACGTGGCACTTCAAAAAATGTCAAAATAAGAATGGGGCAGGGGGCTGAAACGGAGAGAGCAAAGAGGTAGACTGGTTTCTTTGCTTAATACCGTTAAAGGATATAAAAGGGATGTTACAAGTTTGCCAGAAGAAGGGAGGGAAAGAATTTAATGGACTGTGAGTTTGAAAAAAAAAAAGAGAGACTGTCAAATGAACTTTTACAGAATTCCAAAAAAACCCCACAAAACACCAAAAAACAAACAAAAATAAAACACCCCCCCCACACACACACACACAAAAACAAAAAAACTGAAAAATTCTTATGTCAGAACAGCCTGCTACTTATTTTTGTATAAAAAGGAAATTAGTCTTGCTCTTGTTTTGGTAAACTTGTGAAAAATATTGCCCAAAGCGCCTTTAAGGAGATTGGGAGAAAATGTGCAGAATGGAGAGAAAGTAAGCCTTTTTCCCCCAAATTATTAACTGTGTTTTATCTATGTACCTCGAGCTGTTCTCTTCTTGTACTGTTCTAGTTCCAAACCACTTTATTCTGTGGCTCTATAATACGTTTTGATATAATCTTGGTTTCTTAAAATGCTGTGTATCCTTAAAATGTATGTTCTGCAAGAATTAAAACTGAGTCCATGAAAATATCACAGGAAGACATAAAACTTTAAAAGGCAATTCCAAGATGATGGAAACACACAAGTGGTATCCAAAAACGTTAGATGAAATCGAGCACTCTAATTTGAGAACTGGAGGAATCACATACAACACTTAGCTTCCCTTAACCCTGCCTCTTCCCTCAAAAGACACTATGACAAACCTAGATTTTTAAAAACACTTTAGAGGATGGACTGTAGGATTTATTGGCGGCAACAAATGTGTCCAAGACGCATGCTGTCGTTTTGAATAGAAAGTGAACGTTTGTACTTTGAGTTGAGCCCCATTTAGTTCTTGAATTGTTATGGAAATCCTACATTTGTGTATTCGGAAATCCTTTATGTTATAAATGCTGATATCATCCCCCCCTTTTTTTAAAGAAATGTAGTTGAAATCAGCATGACAGAATAACACTGTTGGCACTTATAGGTAACATGATTCATTCGGTATCTTCGAGTTTACAGTTAGGTTTGGTTTGGTTTTGTTTTTAAGTGCAATATGTCAGTATACTGTAAAAGATATAATAACTGAATTATTTGATCAAGTGTTATATTCCAGGGGAAAATGAGAGTATTCCAAAATTAAAGTATTATTTATTTGGTATCTTAAAAAAAAAAATCTTTTGCTGAGCAGGCCTATACCCCAAATGAGAGTAAACCATATATCCTAGGCCCGATCACCCAGAGGATTCCATACAACACAAACCCATCCGTTTTGAAAGAGCCTTCCAAAAGTTCATGGAAACAAATACGTAGACACAATGCATCAATTTCTACGCGCAGAGAAATTTCCTTCAGAATTGTATCTTCGGATTTTAAGAAAGTAGAAAATAGGGAAGGATGACAAGCAAGTCATGAAAAACCGGGGAACAAAAATCTCTGTGTGATCTCCCAGGTCAGAAAGATCTACTTGTTGGTATGGGGTAAAAAAAAAATGAATACAAAATTTACAAATGCCTGAGAGAAATCATCTCAAGTATAAGCGATTGAACTGAGTTACAAAATCTGGAAAAAGAAAGTTACAAAATGGCTGTGCAATTTTGGTCCAAAAGGTGCTACCTTTGTCTAATGTTTCAGAGCCAGAGTTTTTTCTTTCCATGCAGAAATGAACACATCAAAGCTCATTTTTTTTAATTGCAGTGTAACGTGAGGTACAACGTTAGTTTTGTGCGTATGACATGATGATCTCACATCCTTACCAACCAACACTTGTTAATTTTTGTCTTTTTGATAATAGCCATTTTGACAATTGGGAGGTGACAGCTCACTGTAGTTTTGAGGCATATGTCCTTAATGATATGTGATGCTGAGCATCTTTCCACGCACCTGTTGGCCATCTGTATGCTTCGGTGGGAAAAGGTCTATCTATTCCCACAGAATAGAATATTCTGTTCTGCTTGCTTTTGAACCACATTGCTTGGGTTTTTGTTGTTGTTGTTGCGTAATAGGAGTTCTTTAACTATTTTGATAATAACCCCTTCATAGATATATGATTTGCAAGTATCTTTTCCCATTCAGTAGCTTCCTTTTTTATTTTGCTCGATGGTTTCTTATCTAACTGTGCACAAGCTTTTTGGTTTAATGTGGTCCCATTTGTTTATTTTTGCTTTTGTTGCCATTACTTCTATAGTCGGAAATGACAAAATGATATTGTCAAGGAACTTCTCACCTATATTTTCTTCTAGTTTTATGATTTCTGGTCTTACATTCAAATTTTTCATCCATTTTGAGTTCATTTTTCCCCCATTTGTTTTAATGTGCAAATATTTGTTTACTGGACTTGACAAATGTATTATGGTAAGATATGATATGAACAATGCGAAAAACTGGATGGGAATATATGAAATCTCTATTATCGTTGCAACTTTTCCGTATATGAAATTATTCCAAAAATAAAGTTCTTTAAAATCTTTTTAGGTGTGTATTCTTTTTTTCTATGTCTTCTTATCATATTCCACTAGATAATTTGTATTTCTAGGGGAGTACTATTTTCTTTTGAGGTATAACACTTCTACAGTGAGTGCAAAAATCTTAATTGTATAGAGCAGTAATTTTTTTAATATTTTACTTTTTAATAAATGCTTAACATATATTTATTTTTGAGAGACAGAGAGAGAGCATGAGCTAATGAGGAGCACAGAGAGAGGGAGACACAGAATCCAAAGCAGGCTCCAGGTTCTGAGCTGTCAGCCCAGAGCCTGACACAGGGCTCAAACCCAGGAACCTTGAGATCATGAGCCGAGCTGAAGTCAGACTCTCAACCGACTGAGCCACGCTGGCACCCTGTTACCTTTTTGTTTTAAGTTTATTTATTTATTTTGAGACGGAGACTGCGCCAGCGGGGGAGAGGCAGAGAGAGGGAGAGAGAGAGAGAATCCCAAGCAGGCTCCGCACTGTCAGCACAGAGCCCAATGGGGGGCTGGAATTCACGAACCCCGAGACGGTGACCTGAGCTGTGAACAAGAGTCAGAAACTTAACCAACTGAGCCACCCAGGTGCCCCGATCAGTAATCTTTTTAACACACATTTACATGCACACAACTGTAACCACCATCCACGATGAAATGTGAAGTGGGGTTTGTGAGCAAACGGCTAAGAATTCTTGAGTTTTTTGGTGCAAAAAGGGGATTTTGTTGCAGCACGGGGACAGGGCCCGTGGGCAGAAAGAGCTACACCGGCACGTGTGAGGGGGGCTGATCATTTATTTTAGATTTGTTGAGGGAGTGGGGGGTAGAGATAAAGTAAGTTTCTAAGGAATTTGAAAGCAAGGCTTTCAGGATCTTAGCCTGCTGCTGTCAAGATAAGGTTACCTTTAGTTTTTAACAAAACGTAAACGTTCAGGCGCTAAGGCAGTCATGAGTTTCTTGAGGAAGGTCACACTCTGCGTGCTTCAGGTGTCTGTCCGTGGGCTGCAAGCTGTAGGGAAATTTAATTTCAACATTTTTCTTGCCTTTGTTTCCCCCATCAGTCCAGATTGAAATGTACCGTTACTAGCAACCTAAGTTTCTTATGCCACAACCCCATCAATAACCAGCACCATGCCCCAAGAGATAATCACTGTTTTGCCTTCTCTCACAATCGCTAAATTATCTGTTCTTGAGCTTCATGTAAATGGAATCGCACAGTATTTTTGTTTTGTTTGCTCATTTATTTATTTTTTTTAACTCCACATATAAGGGAAATCAGATGACAGTTGTCTTCCTCTGTCTGACTTATTTCACTTAGCATAATACCCTCTAGGCTCATCCGTGTTGGTGCAAACAGAACATTTTTATTCTTTTTTTATGGCTTAGTAATATTCCAGTGCAGGGTATAATATATAATATGCATAATATATATGTATTACATCTTTATCCGTGATACCATATGGCATTGGCTTTCTATGTCTGGCTTCCTTCAGTTATAATGGTCTCCAGATTCGTCCGTGTTGTATTTGCAGTTTTTCGAGTTCTCTTGTAATTGACTTCTAGTTTCATACCATTGTGGTTAGAAAAGATGCTCGATATGATCTTACTCTTAAATTCATTGAGGCTCGTTTTGTGGCCTAGCATGTGATCCGTCCTGAAGAACGTTCCACGTGCACTTGAGAAGAATGTATCCCACTGCTTTTGAATGGAATGTTCTCTATATATCTATTTGTTTGGTCTAATGTATAATTTAAGGTCTATGTTTCCACATTAATTTTCTGTCTGCTTGATCTATCCATTGATATAAATGGGGTTTTAAAGTCCCCTACCATTATTGTATCACTGTCAATTTCTCCCCGAATGTCTGTTAGTATCGGCTTTGTGTATTTAAGTCCTTCCACATTGGGTGTATAAATATTTTAAAATATCATAACTTGTTAGTGGATTGACCCCTCTATCATCATGTATAGTGTCCAACTTTGTCTTTTGTTGTCTTTGTTTTAAAGCCTATTTGGTCTGATATCAGTTATAGGCACCCCTAATTTACTTTGGGTTCTATTTGCATGAAACCTCTTTTTCCATCCCTTCACTTTCAGTCTCTGTGTGTCCTTAACATCTGAAGTGAGTCTCTTACAGGCAGCATATAGATGAGTCTTGTGTTTTCTGGGTTTTTTGGTCAACTCATCCGCTCCCTCTGTCTTCGGATTGGAGAACTGTATCCATTGATATTTCAAGTAATTATCGATAGGTATGTACTTATTGTAATCCTGTTCTTCTCTGGCCATTTCCGTAGTTCCTCTCTGCCCCTTTCTTCTTCTCTTGCTCTCTTTTCTTGTGGTTTGATGACTTTCTGTAGTGTTATGCTGAGATTCCTTCTCATTTTCTTTTGTGTCTCCACTATGGGTTTTTGCTTTGTGGTTACCATAAGGCTCATACATAACCGTCTAGGTGTTGAACAATCTATTTTGGTTGATAGCAGGTTAAGTACGAATGCATCTCAGAACTCCACATTTTTACTCTGTCCACGTGTTTTGTTTTGAAAGTCACATTTTCCATCTTTATGTGTATCCCTTAACGAATTACTGTAGCTACAGTTATTGTTATTACTTATGCCTTTTAAACTATTTGCTAGCTTTATAAGTCATTAATTCACTGCCCTTAACTGTGTATTTACCTTTTTTTTTCGGAAAGATTTACACTTTCATCTATTTTCTTGTTACTAATAAGTGCCCTTGCCTTTCAGCTTAAAGAAGCCCCTTGAACATTTCTGGTAAGGCCAGTTGAGTGTTGATGAATTCCTTTAGATTCTGTTTGTCTGGAAAGTTCTTTATTTCTTTTTCAGTTCTGAATAATAACCATACCGGGTAGAATATTCTTGGTGCTAAGTTTTTTTTTTCTTTCAGCACTTTGAATATATCACACTGCTCCCTTCTGGCCTTGTTTTTCTTTTGCTGCTTGTAAGATTCTCTTTATTCTGGGGTGCCTGGGTGGCTCAGTCGGTTAGGCGTTCAACCCTCGATCTCAGGTCAGGTCATGATCTCACGGCTCGATCGAGCATCTGTGCTGACAGGGTGGAGCCCGCTCGTGATTCTCTCTCTCCCTCTTTCTCTGCCCCCGCCCCACTTGTGCACTTGTACTCTACATAAATAAATAAATAAGGTAATTAATTAATTAACATTACAGATTTCTAAAAAAAGATTCTCTCTTTATCCTTAACTTTCAATACTTTACTTATGACATGGCTTGGTGTGGGTCTCTTTGTGTTCATCTTGTTTGGAACTCTCTGAGCTTCCTGAACCTAGATGTCTGTTTCCTTCCTCAGGTTAGAGAATTTTCAGCCATTATTTCTTCAGATACGTTTTCTGCCCCTTTCTCTCTCCTCCTCCTGGGACCCCCATAATGTGAATGTTATTCTGTTTGGCACTGCAAATAGATCCCTTAAGCTATCTTCTCTTCGTAAAATTCTTTTTTTTTTTTGCCTCTCTTCTGTGTTGACTGCCACTGCCCTGCGTTTTAGCTTGCTGATTCTACCTTCTCCTCCCTCTAGTCTGCTGTTGAACCTCTCTTCTGTATTTTTCATTTCGCTGATGGTATTCTTTGTTCTGTGACTTCCATGTGGTGCTTTCTTGTGTTTTCTCTTTGGTGGAATTCTCTTGGTGCCCATCCATTCTCCAGAGTTCAGTGAGCATCTTTACGACTGTTACTTTGAACTTTTTATCAGGTAAATTACTTATCTTTGTTTCCTTGAGGTTTTTTTTTTTCCTATGTATTAGGCAAAATCTCCCCCAGTCTCGCAAGAGTGGCCCCGTGGAGACGCGCCTTATCATTTAACCTTGCCCTGGTTCTTGGCTGTGTCTTGAAGCCTTTGTAATTATCTGAGTAGCCTGATTTTGTCACGAGTTCCCAACTGTTGAGGGTGTGCCAAATCTTGTGGGTGCTCCAGAGGGAGGGACCTCAGTTAGTACCTCGTTTCAGGCTGACTGGAAGCTAGACTCTTCCAGCAGCTTTTAAGGTATGCAAATATATATGGTCTTGGGGGTCCGCAATCATAGACCCTGCTGGCCCCCAGACTGAGCGATCCTTCATGACAGGTGCAAAATTCGGGGCTCCAGGTGAGTCTATGAGCTCCTTTCTTAGGGGTACCAGTGCGTTTTCACGAGGCCAGGTGAAAGCTCGAAGACGGCATCATACCCCCAGCCTATCTTCCTTAGGAGCACTTCTGTAGCCTTCAGATGCGTGGGAAGCCTGGAGCCTGCCCCTTACGCTGGAGCTCCAGATCAACTAGATAGGCGTTTTTTCACACGAAGACTGGGGGGGGCGGGGGGGGGTGTGCTTCCGTCAGCAGTCTGTGCCGTGCCCTTGGGGTGGTAGTGTGCAAAGAATTGTCTCTCCAGTTGTTTCAGAACCGTAAGGTCCAGAAGTGCAACTCCCCTTAGCCACTGGAGTTAGTCATTCAAGGGGCATCCGCTAGGTCCCACGTGGAGTGGTACACGGGTGGGGCACTCCCCTGGCCGTTTTTTTTTTTTTTTTTTTTTTTTTTTTTTTGAGGGGAGGCTGTTCGAGTGATGCATGAGGGAGGGTATCTTGCTGGCTGGCTGAGGCAAGGTAGAAGGGAACACCACCGGGGGCCAGCAGTGAAAAAACAAACAAACAAAAAAAAAGAGTGACAAAATGGGCTCTGCCAGTATCTCTGTTCCTGGAGAGAGTTCCAACAGGCTCCTGCCCTTCTACCAGACGTTTTAAGACCAGCAAACGAATCTTCTTCACATATGGTTCCGGTGCTTTTCCGACTGGGGCTTCTGCGCTGGGCCCCAAGGCGAGCGCATTCGCGTGTGAGTCCTTTAAGAGCGGAGCGTCTGTTTTCCATAGCCCTATGGCTTTTATTTTATTTTTTTATTTTTTTTTTAATTTTTTTTAACGTTTATTTAATTTTGAGACAGAGAGAGACAGAGCATGAACGGGGGAGGGTCAGAGAGAGGGAGACACAGAATCTGAAACAGGCTCCAGGCTCTGAGCTGTCAGCACAGAGCCCAACGCGGGGCTCGAACTCACGGACCGCGAGATCATGACCTCAGATGAAGTCGGATGCTTAACCGACTGAGCCACCCAGGCGCCCCCCATGGCTTTTAAAACCAGACATGGCTGGAGCTGGTGGGGGGGGGGCCTGATGTGGGGCACAAACCCCTCACTCTTTGGGGAGAAGTTCCATATTTGGGAGATCCCTCCCAGCTCTGGGCTGCAGTGCCATGGGTAGGGCCTTTGGTGAGACTGCGTCTCTGCCTCTCTTACCCATCTTGTTGTGACCTCTTTATCCTTCGCTGTGGAGCAGCTTGCTCCGGTAGTTTTCAGGTCCTTTCCAGAGGGAATTTGTCCATATGTAGCTATAGATTCGTTGTATCCGCGGGAGAAGGTGGATTCGGGCTCTTCTTGTGTCACCATCTTAAACTGCCTCTTAAAGCAAATTTTAAATACGCCAAATATGCCCTGGCATAATGCGGAAACTAATTCTTCTACATGTTTTGCGTTTAAATGAGAGTTTAGAGGATGAAAGAATTCCGTTGCAGTTCAGGGATCAGTTTTGCAGTTTTCGCCCAATAGTATTAATAAAAGGAGGAGAAAACCAAGTAACTCCCCATCCCTGACCCTCCATTCCCTCGTCCCCACCTTCAGGCTAATTGTAAATCTTCATTTATTTATTTTTAAATGCTTATTGATTTATTTTGAGAGAGAGAGAGAGAGAGAGAGAGAGAGAGCAAGAGTGTGCACACGCAAGATGGGCAGAGAGAGAGGAAAAGAGAGAATCCCAAGCAGGCTCTGCATTGTCAACGCAGAGTTGGACACGGGGCTCGATCCCATGAACTGTGAAATGAAGACCTGAGCTGAAACCAGAAGTCAGGTGGTTAACCGACTGAGCTGCCCAGGGGCCCTGTAAATCTTTATTAGTTTTTAGATTCTAACGACATCTTATGCTTTGTCAATATAAATACTTCCTAATTCACATGAACTGAGGTAGAGACAGGACAAAATCAGGGTCATTTGGGGGGAGGTTGTGGTTGTATCTTAAATTCAAGTTTTCATGTGGCTACTTTAACTTACATCTGGGGAGGAAATGACTTTATTAATGTCAGTCTTTTCCAAGTACATTTGCCATGGTTTATTCTTAGAAGAACATTAGAAAAATTACAGTTCTTAAGAAAACTGTGACTTCCCCTTCAGTGACATGTTCTCAAGAAGAAAATTCTTTTCTTCAGACTTTTGGCCCAGGGAGAGTTGGGTAAGAAAGATTTTGAAACCGCTTAATTATCCTTTTTGTGGTAATTAAAATGGAGAACTACTTAAGATTCTAACTGTGCCACAGGATGCCAAATATTTTAGGGTAGTTGTTATTTTGTTACCTAACAAGAGACTTATGATTCATGCTTCATCATGTTTTTCACAATTACAAGGCACCGAACATCACCCCGTGTTGCATTAACCCCACACAGCATTAACTCGGATCCTGCCCGTAATGCAGCTTCTTATTGGAAACTAACGGCTTTAAAAATGTCATTAATTCTTTTTCAGGAATCAACTGAAAAAGAGGCCAACCTGTTGCAGGCTTTTCTCAGCAAGAAAATAACGATCAGTAATTATAATTACTAGTGATCTTAATTAGAAGTTATCTCAAGCGATGAGATTTAAAAAATGCCAAGAACCTCTCAGAATTTAAACAGTGAGCTTCTAGCTTAGAAATTACAGAGCGTGGGGGCGCCGGGGTGGCTCAGTCCATTAAGCGCTGGACTCTTGATTTTGGCCGAGGTCGTGATCTCACGGTTCGCGGGATCGAGCTCCACGTGGGGCTCTGTGCTGACAGCGCGGAGCCTGCTTGGGGTTATCTGTCCCCCCCCCCCCTCTGCCTCTCCCCTCCTTGCACTCTCTCGTTCTGTCTCTCAAAACAAATAAACTGCAACAAAAATTATAGAACATGGAGGCCACAAAAATAAGTATTGCTAGGCACACCCACAACCAAGGACAATATTAATAAGACAGAAAGTAGTAGGAGCCTCTTCTCTTGTGTGTAGGTAAGAGTTTGGAGGATGAGGATATGGTTGATATAGTATGTACTTCACATAATTTAAAAACTAAAGAGTACAGTAAATAAACCACCTACAATAGTGCCTGGCACACAGCAAGCCGGGTAGACGTATTACCTACCGCTATTATAAAATAATATGTTTATGTTCTAGGGATTTTGCTTTCTATCAAGTTTTTACATTTATCTGCAGGCCCTTAAAGTGTCTTTTGCTGGTTTCTTGTTTAAGTTTATTTATTTATTTTGAGAGAGACAGAGACAGGGCAAATGGGGGGGGGGGTAGAGAGAGAGAGGGAGACAGAGAATCCCAAGCAGGTTCCATGTTAGCGGCCCAGAGCCCAACGCAGGGCTTGAACTCACAAAACAGTGAGACTGCGATCTGGGCCGAAACCAAGAGTTGGACACTTAACCGACCGAGCCCCCTGGGCACCCCAAAGTGTCTTTTGAACAATGCTGAATTATGTCTGTCCCTCCAAGCACTTATATTTTGGCTACATTTTGCATAAATTAAGTTGCTTAGTTTATTCTTTGTTCTAAGTTTATTTATTTATTTTGAAAGAGAGAGTGAGCACGAGCAGGAGAGGGGCAGAGAGAGAGGCTCTGTCAGCGCAGGGCCAGACATGGGGCTTGAACTCACAAACTGTGAGATCGTGACCCGATCCAGAATCCAGAGTTGGACACTTAACCAGCTGGCCCATCCAGGCACCCCAAGTTTATTCTTAATATACTATCAGTGATGAAGTATTCTTGATAGACTATAAGTGATAGTCAAGGGATTGAGTGACTATAAGTTTGTGAGGGACATTACTACACTTTTTTGTTCTTTAGTTGTGTTAGAGCCTAAGAAATAATCTATGGAGTCTATATAGTACATGTAGTTAGTCTGTCCCATTCTTCAAGATTATCTAGGAACAAAGATCCCATTGTCCTGTTTCAGGGTAATCAAAGACCTTGGGGTATTCAAAAAAATTTCAGAATAGTTCTAAATGTAAATATCTACCTCTGTGTCTTTCCAAGGCCTTATTCCTTCAACCCATTCTATTGTCTTAATAGTGGGTTTGAAACAGAGTTGCTTTTATACCATATGAATATGTTTAGTGATATGGATCTCCATAAGTACTGAATTAAATGTGTGAAGGAGACAAAGTCCAAAAGTAGCATTACATTGAGATGTTTTACAAATAGAAAAAAATTCTCCGAATTCCAGCCAATGAACCAGTTAGGTTTGGCAACATTTGAGTTGAGCCAGTTCATTATAGATAAACTAATTTTCTATTTTATGAGAATTCATTGTGTAATAGGATACAAAATAGATGGATAGATTAGATAGATACATAGATAATTGATAGATAAATTGTTTTAATGTTTATTTTTGAGAGAGGGAAAGAGAGAGAGCACACAAGCCGGGGAGGAGAAGAGAGAGAGAGAGACACAGAATTAGAAGCAGGCTCTAGGCTCTGTGCTGTCAGCACAGAGCCTGATGTGGGGCTTGAACTCATTCAACCAATACATAGTAAGTACCTGCTTTGCATCAGGCGCTTTCCCAATCACTGTGGCTCGAAAAGTTCAAATAACAGGCATGAAGCTTATATTCATGGGAGGAGATAGATAATGAATAAAAGGGTAAAATATAAAGTGAGATGGTAATAAGTGCTGTGAAGTGAAATAAAATGGTGAGAGGGAATTGAGAGTATCCGTGTGTGCGTGTGTGTGTGTGTGTATACACACGTATGGTACTTTGTTAATGATGCCTGTACAAGATTACTTGATGGCAATTGATCGATTTTAGTATTTGCTTTCTTTTTTTTTTTAAGTTCTTTATTTATTTTGAGAGACATAGAGAGTGAGCAGGGGAAGGGCAGAGAAAGAGTGAGAGAGAAAATCCCAAGAAGGCTCCACACTGTCAACACGGAGCCCGATGTGGGGCTCGAACTCATGAACCGTGAGATTGTGACCTGAGCCGAAACCAAGAGTCAGACGCTTAACCCACTGAGCCACCCAGGTGCCCCTAGCATTTGGTTTCTGTTCGTGACAATTTCATTCTATGCTTTACTCCTTAAATGAGAAAACAACATGAAAATAGCAAAACCTTAAGGCATTCTCACTAATGTATCAAACACCAAAGTTACATAACTAAGATGCCTACCCCTTATTCCTAGATATGTGTTTTGTTGCTTATGCGAGACGCAAATAATAAACCCCTGCCACGTTTGCACTAGTTTATGGCTGTCTCTTTTAGGCAGCAGAATCTAATCGGGTGATATTCTAAAGACGTGCCCTTTTTCAATTTATTGTCTAGGTTAGCCACACCTCTTTGAAAGGTTAAGAGGCTATTCTGGCCTCATATCAAACGGACCAACTCACCAAGGATCAACACTCCATGCTCCAGACTGGAGGGATCTTTCTTCTCTGTGGTGCTGACCGAGAGCTCTCATTTCCCAGTTAAGAACCCTCGAATTTTCCTCCTATGATGAAAATACTCTCTGGCTTATAAAGATCAATTTGGCTACCTCCGCACGAGGGTCTTAAGAAGTTTATTTACCGTAAGAGAATTTTGGCTAGTAGTAAGCAGCTATAAACGCCTGGGAGATACACGATAAATGCTAGAGGTCTGATTCGCTCATTTTTGCAACTATAAAAACTCTCATCTGCATAAAGCTTAAGTGTCAGAGAGACAAAGGCCACAGGAAACTTCCTGGATTTGTCGAAGAAATATATTCGTGAAGTCTGACTCAAACAACTTAGAACAAAGAAACACTAAAAATAAATACCTAGCAATTCAGGACTGGATATTGTACATGTATATCCTCTGTGCAACAGACCTGGCAGGTGCAAGTTCATTGTTGAATAGTTAAGACTGTTAGACAAGCATAGGTAGCTGAAAAAGCTTATTTACAAACGACCCTTGCAGACAGACATCCCCAGATTCAAGTGCTAATTCCTGCTGCTTCAGAGTCATTATGTTACTTTCAGAGAGGCTTAAACTTCACTTCTTTGTAGATCTGTAAACTGACAGCAAAGGGCAGGGCAGCGGAGCAGAGAGAGACAGAGACACAGAATCCGAAGCAGGCTCCAGGCTCTGAGCTGTCAGCACAGAGCCCGAAGTGGGGCTCGAACTCACAAGCCTCGAGATCGTGACCTGAGCTGAGGTCGGACGCTTCACCAACTAAGCCACCCAGGTGCCCCAAGGAAGACTAGATTATTGATGCAAAAGCCAAAATTAGTTGGTTTCCTTTAGCTTACTTTCATTATTATCTTATTCCTGAGTATGACTTATTGTAATTTATAAGACTTCAATCAGATAAGTTATTTAAAAAACTATCCCGTTTTGGTCAGACCAATATGTCGTCACTTTAAATCCAACTGATAAATTTGTTTGTCTCCCCATATCTTGAACTTTGATGCCTCAAAGGACTACTTACACAGATTTATTAAAAATAGAAAAGTATTGGGGCGCCTGGGTGGCTCAGTCGGTTAAGCGTCCCACTTCGGCTCAGGTCATGATCTCTCACTCTGTGAGTTCGAGCCCCGCGTCGGGCTCTGTGCTGACAGCTCAGAGCCTGGAACCTGTTTCAGATTCTGTGTCTCCCTCTCTCTCTCTCACCCTCCCCTGTTCATGCTCTGTCTCTCTCTGTCTCAAAAATAAATAAAACGTTAAAAAAAATTTAAAAAAAAAACTGTCTTACTCAAAAAAAAAAGAATAGTATTATTTCACTTATGGCCAAGAATTCTGAAGGCCTTAGCTGCTCACCTCTTCCCTGCATCCAAATACACACACTCCTCTTACCTCTACGTGTCTTTTCATTCTTTGTTAAATGTTTCAGAAGAAGATATGAAGCAAATATTTTAAAAGATAATAAAAATAGGAAAGCAGCAAAACCAATCGTTGACAATTCTAAAGACAGTGACAATAGCACAGATAAAAAACTGGAAATTCCATAATATAAATTATAAATTTAAATTAATACACCTTTAAATTTTAAAAGCACTTTCGCATATGGCATCTCACTTAATTATTATTATTTGTACCAGTGACCCAATGCTGTGACAAGTTGAGTATAATTAGCTTCATTTTTTAAATATTATTTTAATGTTTATTGTTTATTTTTGAGAGAAACAGAGCACGAACGGGGGAGGGGCAGAGAGAGGGAGACAGAATCCAAAGCAGGCTCCAGGCTCCGAGCTGTCAGCACAGAGCCCGATGCGGGGCTCGAACCCATGAACCACGAGATCATGACCTGACCCAAAGCTGGAAGCTTAGCCAACAGAGCCACCCAGGTGCCCTATCTTTTATTTTTTCTTTTAATGTTTATTTATTTTTGAGAAAAAGAACACAAGCAGGGGAGGGCCGGGGGCTGGGAGGGGGGCGGCGTGGGGCGGCGGGAGTGGTGGAACAGAGGATCCAAAGCAGGCTCTGCACTGACAGCAGCCAACCTGATGCGGGGCTTGAACTCATGAACTGCAAGATCATGACCTGAGCTGAAGTCAGACGTGTAACCGGCTGAGCCACCCAAGCGCCCCCTAGCTTCATTTTTAAAATAAAGAAAATGAGGCCCGAAGAGATTGAAAAACTGTCCTAGCTGCAGAGTGGTAGAGTTTAGATTACAGCCTAGCTCTGTCTGACTCCAGAGCTTGAGCCCTTTATACCATTAAATACGCACAGTGACACAAAGAGGTAGATCGAGTAACTAGTGGTGATAACGTGAGTGCGACTCCTGCAAGCAAGTGTTCCTTTTTTCTTTCCCTTCCGTTGACAACCAGAGAGGGTGATACGCTTAGGATGGTCAAACTAATCATTGTTAGCACAGGAGCCAGAAATCCTGTGTCACCCTTGACCCTGTTCTCTTTCCACTATCCCATCTTTCTTGTCGAATTGTGACCCTCTTTGCTCCAATGCACCTGTAGTTGGCCTCAGGTAAATTCTGGTGAAGACCATTTAATATAATGTTCTTATAGGGGCGCCTGGCTGGCTCAGTCAGTTGAACGTCTGACTTCGGCTCAGGTCATGATCTTGCAGTTTATGAATTCGAGCCCCACATCGGGCTCCGTGCTGACAGCTCAGAGCCTGGAGCCTGCTTCGGATTCTGTGTCTTCCCCTCTCTCTGTTTCTCCCCCACTCGTGCTCTTTCTCTCTCTCTCTCAAAAATAAACATTTTAAAAAAGTGTTTAAAAATATATATAATGTTCTTATAATTTTAATATAGTTTCCTAATTATAAAGACTTCAGTTTCCCTGAGTTTCTAAGCTAAGTTACCATGTATATAAATTAAACATCCAAGGGTGAAAAGCGCCCCTAGATTTTTACTTCTTGCCCTTAAGTGAATTAAAGAATAAATTACTTGTCATGCTATTGGGATTAAATAGAGGTTAGTGGCTTCAGAAGAGCACATTGTTCCCTAAATGTTCTCACTTGAGAAGTTGGCAATACGTATTCATCAAGCTAAATACTCCCAGTCAGACCGGAATGAGGTTGTTCTCATGAATAGTGCACCTGGCAGCAACACCGAACCGTATATATGAAAAAGGATAATTCCTGGGATATGGGGACTGAACCACCGTTAGGGAGAAGGGGCAAGCAATGTCCCATCGGGACACGATAGTAAAATGAACTTTGCTCTTGTCGCCTCTACCGAACGTTATGGTATGCATCCACTAAAATAGCAGTCTTAGCAAAGCACATATTTGTAACGGTTAACCAAATTTTGGTCAGATCGTTTGTTTCCTTCATACGATTTTGAGCGGGTCTGAGAGTTATTTTAGCTGCAGATTAATAATGTTAGTATTAGCTTTGTCCTGTGAATACGATTTCAGTGAGATTGACAGAATGGTTTGGACAATTCTAGATTCCTCAGATAATTAGGAGGCCTACATCCAGAGTACATCCAGGGTCTGAGAATCAAAAAAACGGCCTTAAAATTCAAATCGCTCAGCTCCCTCATTTTACAGACTTGGAAACTAAGGCTCAGTGAGCTTGACTGACTACTTTCAAAACACAAAGGTAAGCAGTATGAGAGCCAGGAGTGGAGTCTACATCCAGGGTGTGACCATTGATCCAGACTGCATTCTTTCAAAACCACGGCCCTGGGGGGTGCGCAGGTAGTTCAATCGGTCAAGCATCTGACACTTGATTTTAGCTCAGGCCATGATCTCAGGGACCGTGAGATCAAGTTCCGTGTCAGGCTCTGTGTTGACAACACAGAGCCTTCTTGGGATTCCCTCTCTCTCTCTGTCTCTCTGACCCTCCCCTGCTCGTGCTCTTTCTCTCTGTCTCTCCAAATAAATAAATAAATGTTAAAAAACAACAACAACAAAGTCCTGATGTTGCCAGGAGCTGATTAATCTGACAAATTCACAGCGTTGGGGGTTTTAGTGTCAGGAAATGATCTAATTCTTTCCTTTTCCTAAGATGCGTGTATTTCAACATGGACCTTCGCTGACTAGAGTCTTCAGTTCCATTTAAGTAATTTTTAAAAATTTATTTATTTATGTATTTATTTGTTTGTTTGTTTAGAGAAAGAGCCAGGCAGTGGCAGAGACAGAGGGAGAGAGAGAATCCCAAGCAGGCTCACGCTGGCAGCACAGAGCCCCATGCGGGGCTCAATCTCATGAACAGTGACATCATGACCTGGGTGGAAATCAAGACCGAGCCATTCAGGTGCCCCCATTTCATAATTTGTAAACTGGAATGTGAACACAGGATACATAAAGGTTTTGATGGACGTGTCAGGCCAGTAGTATGTTGCCTACCCAAAGAGAAATTTTGAACGGTGCTTGTATAATATGCTGTTGTTGGTCATAGTAAAGGTGATATTATCTCAGCACTGAAAACAACTTTCTCACTCTGCACAAATCTACCTTGTATTTCTAAGCCCTTGACTTCTAAAATATTAAGAAACATCTGCTGTAAGTGAAGTAGTTAATGATTGAATCAAATACTTTGATAGTTATTTCTATAAAGTTAAACAATGCATAGCATGTATTATTATAATAATGTAAATTTCCTTGGGGCGCCTGGGTGGCTCAGTCGGTTGGGCATCCCCCTTCGGCTCAGGTCATGATCTCAAGGCTCATGGGTTCGAGCCCCGCGTCGGGCTCTGGGCTGACAGCTCAGAGCCTGGAGCCTGCTTTGGATCCTGTGTCTCCCTGTCTCTCTGCTCCTCCCCCATTCATGCTCTGTCTCTCTCAAAAATAAACAAATGTCAAAAAAATTTTAAAAAGAAACAAGCAAAATAATATAGATTTCCTCTCCACAAGAGGAGAGCATTGTTCAAATCCCTAGTACTGTGTAGCATTGAATCAATTATATTTAAAATTATCTCTCCGTTCTAAGTTATAGTATTATGTATACAGCATAAATTGTACTTAAACTTAAAAAAATTTTTTTTAACGTTTATGTATTTTTGAGAGGGATAGCATGAGCAGGGGAGGGTTAGAGAGAGAGGGAGACACAGAATCCGAAGCAGGCTCCAGGCTCTGAGCTGTCAGCACAGAGCCTGACGTGGGACTCGAAGTCACAAGCTGCGAGATCATGACCTGAGCTGAAGTTGGATGCTCAACCGACTGAGCCACCCAGGTGCCCCAAATTACACTTAAACTTTGACCATGCCAGCTTCTCGCTATTACGTTCGTATGAAAAACACAACAGAATGAGAGAGGGAGCATAAGCGTTGTACTATCCTTATTCTTCTCCCCTTCAAATGTTCTGATGCCTAGGCACAAGTGACAAAGAGATATGATGCAAACCCTACCCTCAATATTTACAGAAAGAGATAAAAACAAAAACAAAAAACAATGCAGAGCAGTTTAGACCAGGTGAAAAATATACAATAAATGTCAAGTGAGGCAAAACAGAGGGGTGACTAAGGATTCATGGTCAAGGAGGGACTCATTGAGACAATATCAAACTCAAATGGCATTCTCTTGAAGCTCAAAGTTGCTATTAATGAATTTCAAGGGCACAAAACTTTGGTTTTAATGTGCTAAGTTCTCCATCAATACGACATTCTTTAGATAAACAGTGAGGTAAATCACCACCTTATGAACCTTTTGGCATTTACTAGCATGGTTTATATCACCGCTCATGAGTTAGAAATGGTTGGCATGGGGGCGCCTGGGTGGCTCAGTCGGTTGAGCGTCCGACTTCGGCTCAGGTCATGATCTCGCGGTCCGTGAGTTCGAGCCCCGCATCGGGCTCTGGGCTGACCGCTCAGAGCCTGGAGCCTGTTTCAGATTCTGTGTCTCCCTCTCTCTCTGACCCTCCCCCATTCATGCTCTGTCTCTCCCTGTCTCAAAAATAAATAAACATTAAAAAAAAAAAAAAAAAAAAAGAAATGGTTGGCATGAGCCATAGGTTCAGTAGTCTTTCAGAATCCCTCCCCTCCCTCGAAAAATAAAAATAATTCTTTTAATTACAAAGATTCTTCTTTTCTTAAGGGATATTTGAAATTTGGAGGTACATATCTTTCCTACCTTAATGGATGGAAAAATAAACTCTTTTCAATATCTAAAAGAGACTACAAATAACTCATTAAATGAAAAGAAGTAAGTATTATAGACTTGACTTCAGCAGTAGGTACATTCATTCCTAATACTAACTAGTATCAGGTGGGACACTTACTTTGTATGATAAAACATATATTATAGTAGAGTATAATATAGTATAGTATATATACATATATGCTCTATTTATATATAAATATTTATATTTATAGATATATTTATATGCTTATATACATTCCACCATGATAATATTTGAGAGTTGCTAAATGAGAAGTATACACAAAATTCTGAGAGGAATATATCAGCTCAGAAGCCTCGTTCACTCATTCATTTATGTATTCATTTGAATAATATTCACTTTGGATCTACTGTGTGAAAGCACTATTCTAGATGCTTGCCAAGAGAGTTGACATTCAAGAGGGCTCTTAAAGTATGACTGGGATTTCGACAGGCAGAGAAGGAGTGGGGTTTGACATTCCAGGCAGTGGGAATGACATAAAAACGAACGGAAATTTAAGAATACATGCTATGATCAGGGAAACTCGTCCTGAGTGGAAAGAATATTGAGTGGGTCAGTGTTAGGGGAAGTTAGAACAGGTAGGAAGATGTCAGACAACAACGCGCCTGGAATTTAAAAATCCAAGTGAATTTGGAGTTTATTGTTTGGACAATGGAATACCATATTTTTCCCATTAAAACCTTTTGGGGGCGCCTGGGTGGCTCAATCAGTTAAGCGTCCGGCTTCGGCTCAGGTCACGATCTCGCAGTTTGTGAGTTCGAGCCCCGCGTCGGGCTCTGTGCTGATAGCTTAGAGCCTGGAGCCTGCTACGGTTTCTGTCTTCCTCTCTCTCTCTGCCCCTCCCATGCTCATGCTCTGCCTCTCTCTGTCTCTGAATGATAAATAAATGTTAAAAAAGGAAAAAAAAAAAAAACCTTTTGAAGCAGTCCGTGAAAGATCCTGATTTTGATTTTGATGTTAGAAACATTAAGTTTTGCAGGATTACTGGATTCGAGTAGAGTAAGATTTTGTTGGCAGCCATCTTCTACACCTACCCAATCTTTTGTCAACAATTTTTCATCTGAGTATAGTTGATCTACCATGTTACATTAATTTCAGGTGTACAACCTAGTGAGTCGGCATCTCTGAACCTTACACCGTGCCCACCTTGCAACACTCTGACGACATTGTTGACTGCATCCCCCATGCTGTGCCTTTTATTCTCATGACTGTAAATACACTCATTCTTTACACATTTTCTCAAGATTTCTCAAGTCGTCATAACTGGTGGACTTTGTGTGCCCCTGAACACTCTTCACACTGATGGAGGAATATAAGCATTAGCATTGACTTCTTTGGTGTTTTTGGCTAATTACATTTCTAATTTCCCCTAACATTTCCTTATTTTTCCGATGCATTATGCCAAAGGGCAAATAGGCATCCCGGACATCGGTAGCTGGTAAGAAGGTGAAGATACTCTATGTGTTAGTGCAACCTTTACATAAAACTAGATGCTCCTAGCAGAACTTTCCAGTACAGTCATGGCCTTGGTGATAGACAGAGGCCAACCTGGCTAGAAATTAATCCAGAATATTGTCAATTATATACTACATATTGGCCCATCCCACAGGAGCGAGTTTTGATAGCAGTTTATCTAGCTCTCATCACCTAATTAACTCACATCTCATAGTTCGATATGACCCCATAGTCCCTTCTGTGTGTGTGTGTGTGTGTGTGTGTGTGTGTGTGTGGCAGCCCATATTAGTCACAGAGGGACTCAAGGCGATCTGGCAAGCGGTGGAAAACGTGAGGCAGCAGTGGAAGGACTGAGAAAGCCCATATTAGGTAACGGAGAGCATTCAGCAGTCTTCATTAGGCAACGGAGAAGTGCAGACCTGCATATTAACACAACTACCAAGGCCTAGTTTCCCATTTCCTCTCCTCGAGTGAGTTACTTCTGGTATATTTTTTTCTCTGACTTTTCGATGTTGCCTGGCTATTCAGCATTAACCAACAAGCCTCTGAGGATACCTGTCTAGATCATAGTCGAGATGTCCCTCGGAATCATCTGCCTTTTCCCCAGTTTTCATCATCAGTGCACCCAAGAAAAAGGAAGCTTTCGTTTGCATGGAATCAAAGAATAGAAAAGAATGCAAGGTGTTATATCCAGAGGGAGTACAATGGGTTCCAATCAGGAGGAGAATTGATTGCTACACTGCCTTTGACAATTCGGGTGATGTATCTGGCTCCTGGCTAGCAAGGCATACTTCACTTAGATTTGTCTGATTTTATGGGTTAGTTCCTACCAAGCTAAGCATTGACTCACTGATGGAATTATTCAAGTTTGAGGACAACTATAACCACTCCGACAAGTTCTTTTTTCTTAAAGACAAAGGTTTTTTTTTTTCATTAAAAAAAAAAAATCTTTACTTATGTTTGAGAGACAGAGAGAGACAGAGTGCAAGCAGGGGAGGAACAGAGAGAGAGGGAGACACGGAATCCGAAGCAGGCCCCGGGCTCCGAGCTGTCGGCACAGAGCCCGACGCGGGGCTCGAACTCGAGGACCGTGAGATCACGGCCTGAGCCGAAGTCGGACGCTTAAGCGACTGAGCTGCCCAGGCGCCCCCACTTTGACAAGTTCTAGCTGTATGAAGAACTTTGTCAGGAACTCTGATTGAATGTGTGTGTGTATGTAATATATATTTATTCAAATTAATTATCATAATTTTAAAAGACTACCGCAGTTTTCCTTAAATTAGGAGACATTTTCCAAGCCACAAAGTCTTTTTTTTTTTTTTTTTTTAATTTTTTTTTCAATGTTTTTTTATTTATTTTTGGGACAGAGAGAGACAGAGCATGAACGGGGGAGGGGCAGAGAGAGAGGGAGACACAGAATCGGAAACAGGCTCCAGGCTCCGAGCCATCAGCCCAGAGCCTGACGCGGGGCTCGAACTCACGGACCGCGAGATCGTGACCTGGCTGAAGTCGGACGCTTAACCGACTGCGCCACCCAGGCGCCCCATCCAAGCCACAAAGTCTTTGATGGAAGAAGTAAATGAGGTAAAAGAGTAACAAAGAACTCCCTCTATTCCAGAGAGGGCCATTTAAAAAGAAACTTTTTGCACTATGTTCTTAAAAGACCTGCCTACTAAGTTATTTTAAGTTGAGGCATTCAAATTTTGGAATTAACCATGGGGATTTTGCAATAGAATTTTGGGAGCTCTCTACTGAATACTTAGCACTGACTAGGATATATTCACATGCGATTTTAGCTGCATGAAGTTCCACATACAGGATAATGAGCTTTTTGATCCACCTTTTATTTGAGCAAATAGGGATCTCTATGAAAGCTGACTTCAAAGTCCGATTTAATGATACTATTGGATACAGTGATGGGAAACCACGGAGTGAGATCAGGAGCTTTTACACGGAGCTTCTGTGCTATTTCCTTGACACCTGCCATTAGAAATACGAGCCAATTAAATATAAAAAACAATGGCAAAAAATTAAAAAAAAAAAAAAAGACAATGGCAGTTATCTTAGAATGTGGCCTAAAGCTTCACAACTCCACTTTTTTCCCCTCAGAAACACATTTGAGTATTTCCCAAGAGCCAAACTAATTGTGAGAAACCCAAGCTGTTATGCAGCACATGACGAAAATCAGAGCATTTCACCGTGAAGGTGTCTACTCGCTTCAAGTTTTGCTCAGGATGAGGCCTTTAGCCTCACACTTTCTGGTCTTATTTTACTGCCCACTAGGCTTAGGTTCTTTTCATCCACAAATTTGAAAAAAAAAATGTTATCATCCCTCTTTTTCATTCCTCAAGAAAAAGATCAATCAAACCACTTAAATCTTGTGCGTTCGTTCGTCTTTCCAAACATTAAATGGAGCACCTGGGGGCACCCGAGGGGCTCGGTCGGTTGAGCCTCCAACTCTGGATTTCGGCTCAGTTCGTGATCTCCCAGTTGGTGGGATCGGGCCCCCGCATCAGGCTCTGTGCTGAAGGCATGGAGCCTGCTTAGGATCCTCTCTCTCTCCCTCTCTCTGCACCACCCCCCGCCCCGCACTCTCTCTCTTTCTCAAAAGAAATAAAAAGCAGTTTAAAAATCTTTTTTTTTTTTAATTTTTTTTTTTAACGTTTATTTATTTTTGAGACAGAGAGAGACAGAGCATGAACAGGGGAGGGGCAGAGAGAAAGGGAGACACAGAATCTGAAGCAGGCTCCAGGCTCTGAGCCGTCAGCCCAGAGCCCGACGCGGGGCTCGAACTCACAGACCGTGAGATCGTGACCTGAGCTGAAGTCGGAGGCTCAACCGACTGAGCCACCCAGGCGCCTTTTTTTTTTTTTAATTTTTTTTTTAATTTAAATTTTTTTATTTAAATTTTTTTTATTTTTGAGACAGAGAGAGACAGAGCATGAACGGGGGAGGGGCAGAGAGAGAGGGAGACACAGAATCGGAAAAAATCTTAAATGGAGCACCTAAAGTGTGCCGGGTTCTCTGTTTAGTAAACATACTCTTTTGCCTGTAGGAACTGTAATGGAGGAAAGTGACACAGTCGTTGATCATTTTAATCCAACGTGGCATAATTGCAAAGTTAGATCTAGGCCAGGGTTTCTTATGAACACAAAGGGAATGGAGTTAATGGAGGAGGAAGCATTCTAGGAATGGCTCCAGGAAGGTGCAAGGCTAAACTAGCAATTAAATACATGTTGCTGTTCCACCACTGAAATCTCTGACTCTTGATTTTGGCCCAGGTCGTGAGATCAAGCCTCTACTCGGGCTCCACGCTGAGTGTCGAGCCTGCTTAAGATTCTCTCTCCCCCACTAGCTAGCTCTCTCCCCCCTGCTAGCTCTCTCTAAAGAAAAAAAAAGAAAAGTGGGCTCTCAATCTGAGAATATTATGGTTCTGTTTCATATAACGTAGAGATGAAAAAGAATGAAAATCATTAAGAAATAGTCCCTTCTAAAATGACATAATGTTCAAATTGTAGATAATTACTCTGTTTTTATAAACTTTTGCAGTAGCCAAAAGACATTAAAGCGATCCCAAAAAATGAAATAAAAATTTAGAACACTTTGGCTTTAGGAGATGCATAAGCTTCCGTAATCTCCTTTTTAGTAGGAGGAAAGCTGAAAGTTTTGGATTTTTTAAACACTTGCTTACCCCAAAAGCCTATAGGATGCTGATCCATTTTAAGTGGTCTCAAATGACAAGTAGTCTAGGCTTTTGTCCAACAGTGTTCAAAGCCTGCAACTGGTATTTCCAGGGATTTGCTGCAGTAACGTAAATTTCTCGCAGAAAGTAATTCAAAAAGCTATCAAAGTCCTTTGTCTCATGTCTGCTCCCCCTACATTTTTACCCCAGGCAAACACATCCGTCCACTTTCATATTTTCAACTGCCATCTACTAATGACATCCAACTCTAAAATCCAGGCTGCAAGCTTTTCCTACACTTTAAACCCTTGATCTTCAGATTTTATGAATGCTTTCATCCCAGGAGGCATGCTTTTCTGTTTGTGAAAAAGCTATGCCAAAGAAAAGAGAAGTCAATCAGCATCCAGGGGACAAAGTAGGAATATGGTCAAATAGTTCATTTCATCTAAAGGAGAGAGGCAGATAAGAATTGGATTCATCAGAGGTACCCGTGGGTTAAATGAGGCTTCACCCTGTTGTGTTTCTCCTGCTGTGTCCCAAGGGGTGCCACAATGCTCCATTTTACGTCCTAGTCACTTCTTCTTGCCTTTTATTCTTTTGTCCTCTGCCTGCCTGGTTCTCAGACTTTTGGCATGTGATTCATGTGGTCTTCAAACTGTAGACATACAGCCTCATTCCCAGGTTAGCCTTTGTTGCCTCCCTGCCCACGGCAAGCCTTTCATCACATTAAAAAAAAAAAAAAAAAAAAAAAAAAAAAAAACCCTAGAAAAGTTTCTAGACCTCGCCCCAAAAGGATTATATGATGGTGGTCCAGCTAAAATTTCTAGTTTCTGATTTTAAAACTTACTTATAGAAATATTTTACAGTGTATTATAGAGAATACTAAGTCGTGAAATAGACCACATGTGGCATAGTGGGCCGAAAAAGCTGCTTATGTGGAGAGAATGGCTATGTGTGTTCCTGGAAGCCTTGGAATTCCTGAAAGTCTGAGTAGGTCTCTGACTCGGTGTGAGTTGAGGGACCCCGCGAAAGTTGTTTTGCCCTCCCCCACCACTCAAAATATTTCCCCATCGCTTGCCATTCCCCACAATTCAAATAATAAGAGTTTAATTTTAATTCAAAATGCCTAATTAGAATATAGATGCTGGGGCGCCTGGGTGGCTCAGTCGGTTAAGCATCTGACTCTAGATTTCGGCTCAGGTCACCATCTCACAGTTCATGAGTTCAAGCCCTGCATTGGGCTCTGGGCTGGCAGCATGGAGCCTGCTTGGGATATTCTCTCTCTCTCTCTCTCTCTCTCTCTCTCTCTCCCTCCCTCTTTCTGCCCTTCCCAGCTCTTTCTCTCTTTCAAAAGTAAATACACTTTTCAAAATAATAATAAAATAAAATATAGATGTTATGAATGAAACAGTTTAAAAGTAAAGAAAGTGCCCAAACACCAATTTTGCCTTTTTGTAATTTCCCCCAGACACCCTCTTCATGTTTTTTGAAAGTTTAACATGCTGATGTTTCTAGAATGCTTTAAAGTCTTCGGGTAACAAAAGAGATGTAAACAGGACAATGACAAGGGTAATATAATGAACTGTTCTGAGGACATATAGAGGGGCCCATGGGTGGCTCCGTTAAGCATCCGACTTTGGCTCGGGTCATGATCTCATGGCTCGTGGGTTCGAGCCCCGTGTCGGGCTCTGGGCTGACAGCTCAGAGCCTGGAGCCTGCTTTGGATTTTGTGTCTCCCTCTCTCTCTCCCCCTCCCCCACTCTCTCTCTCTCTCTCTCTCTCTCTCTCTCTCTCAAAAATAAACATTAAAAAAAAGAACATAATGGAACACTCATATCACAAAACATATAGAGCACTCATAATATCCGGGAAACCCTTACACACTTCTTTACCGTCATGTGGCATTTCTCCTCCCTTTAATCATGGCAGTATCTGCCTTAAGGAAAAGTCAAGGGCCCTGGTAATATGTTCTCATTCGCAAGCACTCATGACGGAGATTTAATTCACTGAGAAATATATTAGCATATTAAATCTGCAGTTCACTTATCAAGGCTAAATGTTTTGTTTCAGTATATTTCTAAATGCATAGTCTGAGTAGAAGGTAGGAGAGGAGTTATTACAGGAAGCTTCTTCATGGAAAAGTTTTTGCTTCCTGGCAAGTTGTTTCCAGCATGCGCCTTCATTAGTCATCCATTAACAATACCAGTTCATGATCCAAACATTCAAGGTTCTTTGTGGTCAAACACTCATTTCTTCCTAGTGTTAATGACTTTTACCATCTACTTCGTGCAACCATGAATTTTAGTCCTACTATCTTCTCTCCGTCTCTTACTATTCCGGGAATGGTTATTTACTCGCTTAAATTGATTTCTATAGTAAGGAAACATTATCTAGAGTGGTAGCTACCCCCAAGGGTCTGTGACTCCTTCCTTGGTTACCCCAATTTCCCCCCATCCCATACATGGTTTATACAGTTAACAAAACTACATTATGAAAACAAGGCTATATTCTATGAAGACATTCTCTAGTAACATGGACAAATCCAGAATATGTTTAAAGAGAATGAGGAAAATACCATCTTGTTAGGCTCAAATAACTGCTTAGTGAATTGAAGTAGCTGATACTAACTTCCAATCTTCCCAAGTGATACCATTTTATAAATTAATTATTATGGCAGATAGTGGATATTTGGTTAAATATACGTAAAAGTACCAACTAGCATGAAAAGTATTTGGATATTTTTACCAGACACAACGTACTTTAATATTTAAGTTTGTGATGCATCTTTTGAAATATACTACAGATTTATGAAATGAAAAAAGACTTCAGAGCTTCATTTCGTTACATTAGTTGCATTCACAAAATGGCATCCCGCCCCACAGATGAAAATCTCTAGACGAGCGAAAAACGCTATCCCCATCTTAGAGCCTGGTGCGGCAGATTGACCCAAAATTCCAAGTCTAAGATACCAAACAACAGTTCAAACAGAGTATCCGGACAGTTTGAGGCAACTGTTGGTGATGTCACGTTAGGTGCTTTCGATAGGCTCGAGACTCGCTCTCTATAGGAGATACAACACAGGAGAAGATTTTGATGCAGAGGAGTCTAGAACTGCAATGAGATACGGAAGACCAAAAGCAGATATCCTGCTTCCAAACAGAATGACAAATTATGTCTCTAGTCAATCACATATTTTCCTTCTGCCGCAAGGATGCCGGAAAATCGAGGTTCCAGGAACGTATGCAGTGAGAGTAGCTGGTCAGCAGCCTGGCACAGAGGGCAAGAGGTGGCTGGGAGGTGCTCCGAAGGCACGAATGGGTCTATTTCTCACTGCTCCAGGGTCTGAGTGGGGCCGAGTAAGTCAGTAACCTGGGGAATTGTGACATCACAGAACACGTACAGACTCACATCTCTGTTACTAACCAGGTTATGTGAAACATTACAGAGCACTGAGGCCGGCTGTCATATCGAGAAGTTTATAAGAGAAAGATAAAGAGAGATAAAGAGAAAATTATGGTAAAATGTATATGCCAGGATAGAGATACATATACTGAGGGCACTACAGGAAGATATAAGGAATAATTAACTCCATATGTGCAGTTTTAGGAAGGGCTTCCCAGATGAATGAAGTACTGTCTCAGGAGTCTAAAGAAGGGATATTTTACAGGTGATGATCTCACGGTTCGTGGGTTCGAGCCCTGCATCAGGCTCCGTGCTGACAGCTGTGTCTGCTTTAGATTCTGGGTCTCCCACTCTCTCTGACCCTCCCCTGCTTGCATTCTGTCTCTGACTCTCAAAAAATAATTCATTATTAATTTTTTTTTTAAAAAGCAGATATCAGATCACAGAGTAACCCAATCCCTCATGACATGGTTATGATCTCATTACTCAAGTTCATTTACATTTAAAATAATAATTACAGCTACAGAAGGATTTATTTCCATTATTTGTTATTTGTTTTTATATGATACATACCATTTCCCCCATACATTTTTCTGTTATTCACTTTATTTGTGATTAATTGATTTTTATAGGGTAACTTTTGATTTTTTCTTATTTCTTTTTCTGTACATTAGTTTAGTTTTTTTTTTTTAACTTGGGAGTTAAAATGATAACCTTAACATTCTAACAACCAAGTTTTAATTAATACCAACTTAGTTTCAGTAGTATGCATTTTGCTCTTTTGTATCTCTTTCTGTCTTTGTTATTGTCACAGATTACATCTTTACACATTGTGTGGCCATTAACGTACATTTATAACTATTTTTTTACGTATTTGCTTTTTATAAAAAGATAATAAACCAAAGGAGTAATCCCAAAGCTAGAAAAGAAATAAGAAGGTAAGTGGTCTCATTAAATTAACATATATGAAAAGATGAAGGACGTAGAAAAGTTTAAAAGTTACCACAGTTCATTTCATAAAACAATATAGTGTCAATATCAAAACCTACAAACCACTGGAAAAAATGAGACTAGAGACAAATAGCATTCGTTGATACAGATTCAAAGTTACAAATAAAAATTAACAAATAGAATACAGCAGAGTGTCAAAGCAATAATACATCATGGAAGTTAAGCAACATTAGCTGTTTACCGAATTCCTACAGACTTACGTTCTTAATGCTTGTAATCATCTTAGGGATTTTCCTGTGAAATTGTATAACCCCAAACTGTACCTCATGTGCACCTAACCAGCGTTCAGAATTGGCAGGACAACAGACATCGTATATAATTAATTAGTAGAAAGTGAAAATGTGACTTGAGTACCAGTAAGAATATATAGTAATATTAAGTAAGCAACATCTGTAATGTTATGCAGTTATTAATAGAATGACAGATCATAACAAAACATAAATTCTCCTGATCCAAACTAGAGCCCTGCATTGTTCCCCCTGGCTGAAAGAAAATCTGGGTTCGTCTATCAAGTTCCACAGAGCAAATTACACAATAAATGGCATTCTGCGTTGTTAGCAATTCTGTCCCTCCCTAAAATAAAGCTTTACTCCTCCTTGGCAGGTTTTCCAGAAAATGTTAACTGGAAGAGGGCCTTCTCTGTGAGACTTTTAGTTCTGTCCGCTTCTACTCGACACTGCTTTAGTTTGATCAATTTGGCCATAAAGTCATCCTACTTCCTTTCAAAATCGATGTATTATATTTAGAAGGACCAAAGGGATGTTTGGATGATGTCTTGAAAAATGTAATGCTACTTCAGGCCAGAAGGCACAGCTCTCTCCTTGATATTTTCCCTCAACTCCGTGCGAAAGCTAGAAGAATACCTTTTGGTTTGCTAGAGACCAGTTTTCAAGTTTCGTATCAGTCCCGCAATAGCAAACAAAAAGAAATGTAAGACCCTCCCGGAAATTAATAAGGAGTGCTGGACGCATGGCAGAATTTTAAAATGCTTATACAAACTACAATGGTGGGACTAGAATTCAAAGCAATACTAAAATTCAACCAAGGTTTCCTCTCCTCAGTTAGAACGGGGAAATGGGAAAAGGAAATCTTGACTCATCCCCGGTCATGGTTTCTAACTCATTAGGAGGACAAGGGAAATTGGAGGATGAGAAAATCTGTATCAACTTTAAAAATTGGCAGTGTAGGACACTGTATAGTTGGGAGTTATTGCCAAAAAATGTAGCAGCACACGATTTTTTTTTAAGCGCAACCTTTCTGGAAATCCAAGCGCCACATGCTTTGTATTGCTATTGCTATTCTTTTAATTTGTCAAGAGTGAAGAACTGCTCTACCTCTATAGTCAACGTCCTACTTCTCAATTCAGTAGTCCTCCTCGTCTGTGGTTTTGTTTTCAGTTACCCCTCCTTCCCCACCATCAATCACAGGCCGGAAGCAGATGGTCCTTCCTTCTGACGCTGCATCACAAGCCTAACGTCATTCCCCTCCCTTCATCTCCTCACCCAGGCATTTTATCATCACACATCATCACAAGAAGGGTGAGTGCAGTACAATAAGATATTTTGAGAGACAGAGACCACATTTACAAACCTTTTATTATGGTATGTTGTTCTATTGTTCTATTTTATTATCAGTTATGGTGGAGCATCTCTTAAAACGCCCAATTTGTAAGTTAGACTTTATGATGGGTATGTAAGTACAGGAAAAACATAGTAGATACAGGGTTCAGTGCTATCCACAGCTTCAGGAATCCACTGGTGGTCTTAGAATGTATCGCCTGTGGGTAAGTGGGGCTCATTGTATAAAGTTCTTCCTTCCAGCTCTTTAACTCCCTCATACACAAATATCATGTTCTGCGACATCATTATCGTTCTGACCTCCTTGATGTGTTGCCCAAATCACTTACTGCTTCCAAACTTCACTTTCCTCCCTCCCCAGCCTTTTCTGAGAAGCCTTATCTCATAAACCTGGGGAGAGTTAAGTATATGACACTCAGTATTTCCAGAACATCATGTGCACTAACCTGTGATAGTACTTAACTCATTGCACTTAAATTTGTGTTTACATGTTATTCTCTTCATGATGCAGTGAACTCCTAGTTACTAATATAGAAAAATTTTAGGGGCACCTGGGTGGCTCGGTCAATTAAGGGTCCAACTTCGGCTCAGGTCATGATCACGCGGTTCACGAGTTGGAGCCCCACACCGGGCTCTGTACTGACAACTCAGAGCCTGGAGCCCGATTCACATTTTGTGTCTCCCCCTCTCTCTGCCCCTCCTCTGCTCACGCTCTCTCTCTGTCTCTCAAAAATGAATAAACATTAAAAAAATTTTTAATAAAAAATAAAATAAAAATTTTAAATGAAATACAATATAAATTGAATAAGCAGGGTGGAATCATGGTTTTGAGGTGTACATTAAGTCCAAATTATCAAAAGTATCACCTTGAGCATTAATATCACCAAACCTTAGGGGTTTTAGTTTCAATCTGTAACTACATTATAATGTGGAGGTTTTTTGGTGTTTTTGTTTTTGTGTGTGTGAGAGAGAGAGAGATCGAGGGAGGAACAGAGGGAGAGAGAGAGAGAAAGAAAGAGACAGAATCTCAAGCAGACTCCATGCCCATCGTGAAGTGTGACGCAGGGCTGATCTCACAACCATGAGATCATGACCGGAGAGGAAATCAAGAGTTCGACGTTTAACAGACTGAGCCACCCAGGAGCCCCTATAATGCTATTTTGAGGCATCAATGATTATAATCCATGTAAAGTTTCCTAGAAAAAAGTATACTTAACTAATGCTAGTTTCTTTTTTTTCTAATGAATGCAAGGGTTTTCACTGTATTATAAAATGTATAATATGGTATTACAGTAGGGTAAACACAATACACTATAGGTCATCCAGGAAGAGGCTGAAAATCATTTATTTATTTATTTATTTATTTTTAAATTTTTTTTTTTTAACGTTTATTTATTTTTGAGACAGAGAGAGATAGAGTGTGAACAGGGGAGGGGCAGAGAGAGAGGGAGACACAGAATCGGAAACAGGCTCCAGGCTCTGGGCTGTCAGCACAGAGCCTGACGCGGGGCTCGAACTCACGGACCGTGAGATCATGACCTGAGCCGAAGTCGGACGCTTAACCGACTGAGCCACCCAGGCGCCCCAAGGCTGAAAATCATTTAAATAAACTTCAGCGCATATCCCTAATAAACACTTCCAAAGACAGCAGTAGAACAACTATTTTTTTTAACATATTCTAAGCCAACAGTCAGTACAATGATAATGTGTGGTTGTAGGAGTGAACAGATAGAAACAAAAGAGAAAAAAAGTACAGCAATGGACCTTACTATTTATGAGAAATGAGGGGTCAAAATCAAAGATAAAAGAAAACATGTTCAATTTGGAAACTCAACTCTCTTCACACTCAAAAGGAAATGCCAGGAAGATTAAAAGTCGACTCTTTAAAACCCAGCCAAAGAAAAACAAGAAGAAACGAATAGGATTATTTATTCAACCATTGGCTATTTACCTAACATCTGAGATGAGAAAGCCATAGATTGACTCCAACAAGAACACTGACAGGTTTGGCTACATAGAAATATATAACTTGACCGTGGCAACATTTTTAAATAATGTAAAACAGGGCGCCTGGGTGGCTCAGTCGGTTAAGCGGCCGACTTCGGCTCAGGTCATGATCTCGCGCTCCGTGAGTTCGAGCCCCGCGTCGGGCTCTGTGCTGACAGCTCAGAGCCTGGAGCCTGTTTCAAATTCTGTGTCTCCCTCTCTCTGACCCTCCCCTGTTCTTGCTCTGTCTCTCCCTGTCTCAAAAATAAATAAAACTTTAAAAAAATTTTTTTTAAATAATGTAAAATAAACTGGGATAACATAATTGCAGTGAAATCTAAACATAAAAACTTCCAAGAGAACTAAATGACTGGCATAAAATATTTGAGACAATTATTAATGTTAAAATACTACATTATATGATGCGCCTATAGGTTTATTTAGAACAATGTATATAATGCACCCTTTAGGTACTGGGAAATAAATCCGAACATGATATTTCCATATTCTCATTCATACTTCTATTCAAAACCCCCATGTCCATTCCCTGTACTAATAATATGGTCTCAGTGTGCAAAATTCCTAAATCCTACAATTTAGAATTTGTAGAATTTTAACAAATTTGTAGAATTGTAGGAATTTTCTACAATTCCTAAATTCTGTGATATTATAAAATTTGAATATGTATTTTTTTAACACAAGAATTGCACTGTGGACATCCACAAAAATGGTGGCCTGGGGACTTCCAAAATGCTCTTTTAGTTAAAAGCAACAAGAAAAATTACAAAAATAGTCAGAATCAGGACTCTGGACATTAACTAAAAGCTTGCAGCAATTGGAGAGTGTTAATTCCAGAAAAATGACTGAATCTTGGTAAGAACAGTAATCTCTTTGTCATGTTAACTTGTCCCGGTCTCATTCCCTCTCTCACGATTCAGGGGAACCTTGAACACCAACAGTCTACAATCATGGTGCAAATCATGGTACAAAACAGCCACCTGACAGCTACCAAAGGGGAACAGAACAGGGTTGGCGCTCCTCCAGACCCTCGTTTCCAGAGAACTGTCATTATTTGACTTCTCTGGTAGTTCCCTGGAAGAATGAAATCCAATCCTTCAAAAACTCTTCCAAAAGATAAAACGAGAGGACTTCTTCCCATGTCTTTTTAATGAGCCTGATCTTATCCTGATGCTGAAACCAGACAAAGACAACACGAGAAAAATTAAAACTACAGATCAGTATCCCTTCTGAATATAGATGTAAACATCCTTAACAAGATCCAGCAAACTGAATCTAGCAATATATTAAAAGGGTGGAACACCACGAAAATGGATACTGTCCAAGAAAAGCAAAGTTGGGTCCACATTTGAAACTCAATCAATATAATACCCCTTATTAATAGAATAAAGGGGAAAAACTACCTGATTACCTCAATAGACACCAATAAGCCTTTGAAAAATCCAAACCCCTTTCGTGATTAAAAAAAAAAAAAAAAAAAACAAGCAACAAACTGAAATAGAAAATAACTTGCTCGACCTAATTGAGAACTTTGTGTAAAGCGAAGCTTTGTGTGTTGGGAAGGACACACATATACGAGCTTGTTGTGTTTATTTGAATGAGAGACCTTTGATCCCTATTGAAAACAGAAGATCTCATTACCTAATGAAATTAATCTTTAAATGCTCAAGTTAAGCATGAAATTTTCTTTGTGGCTTGGGTGAAATGATGCTTAAGTTCCTTTCATTTTTGGATAATAAAGTTCCCCAAGAAATCTAATGACTTTCCCTACCTAATCGATATGCTCATCTTACACAGCTAAAGCAGAAATCTTTTTGGGTGCCTTGATTCTTTTTTCAGTTCCCAACCTCACCCTAATATATATAGAACTTGCTCCATCCAAGCAAAAGCCTTGGAGATAATACTGAATCATCTCCATCAATCCTTAACGACATCTCGGTTTCACCCTGCCTAGCCCTCAGAAGTCAAGTGTCGGCTAACTACAGTTCATGTGCCAGATCCTGCTGGCTACCGATTTTGATAAGTAAAGTTTTATTGGAATACAGTCACATTCATTCTTTAAAGGATTGCCTATGACTGCTTTTACCCTACAACAGTAGAGTTGAGTAGTTGTGAAGACTAAAATATATAGTATTTGGCCTTCTGCCGAAAATGTTTGCCATTCTCTGGTGTAAGATGCAGTTCAAAAATCCCAAGTTTTTGTCCCTTGGCTTTTTTTGGTTTTGTTTTGTTTTGCCTTTGGCTTTCCTCTCTTTTATCTGCTGCACATGAAAAAAAAAAAAAATGCCCCTCTACGCTGTGTGTGCTTTTCTTTTGCCCAAAGTACTTATTTAATTGGTTTTCTACCACATAATACTTCTCACTCTGTATAAAACCATGAGGGGCTCCTGGGTGGCTCAGTTGGTTGAGTGTCCGACTCCGGCTCAGGTCGTGATCTCATGGTTTGTGGGTTCAAGCCCCACGTCGGGCTGTTGTGCTGACAGCTCAGAGCCTGGAGCCTGCTTCGGATTCTGTGTCTCCCTCTTTCTCTGCCCCTCCCCTGATCGTGCTCTCTCTCTCTCTCAAAAATAAATTAAATTAAAATAAAATAAAATAAATCATGAGAACAAGTATGACGTTTGCCTTCTGAGTCATTATCTCTATCTGCCTAGGATGTATGAAGACTGAATATTTATCAAATACATAAATTAACAACACATAATTAAAATGTTCTAAGTGTCTTTGGAACAAGGAAAAGAACAATTTCATAAATTAATAAAAGACACCAGTTCTCCTAAAACCCATTTCAATATTTTTCTACCATTTCTACCACACTAAGAGTTCATACTGACAAGGTGAATAATGTACTGGAAAGTTTTTCAATTTCAAGGTCCTGAAAAGGACAGTTCTGTTATACAATTTAGTAGTTACTTCAATACTTGGCTCCTAAAACACATCATCACTGGTTTCATGGTTTTTAAAGCAAATTTGTGGAAGTTTTAGGAAAATATTTTTTAAATTTTTTGTAAATGTTTATTTATTTATTTTGAGAGAGAAAGAGAGAGAGCAGGGAGGGACAGAGAGAGAAGGAGAGAGAGAATCCCAAGCAGGCTCCACGCTGTCAGCCCAGAGCCCAGCGTGGGGCTCTATCTTGCAAAACTTGAGATCATGACCTGAGCCAAAATCAAGAGGCAGTCACTTAACTAAGCCAACCAGGTGCCCCTAGGAAAATACTTTTTAAATGGCAATAATTATAAACCACAATGTATGTATTAAAATATATATAGTATAATTTGTTTTTATCTATGAAATTATATGTCAATATTACTTTCCGGTCCCCGGTAGAAGCTTTAGAAGTTTAGAGTTTCTGTTTTGGTAATTAAAATTTCACAGTCGCTTTTAATCCACTCATTATTCTCCAGACTGAACTGCTTAAATAGAGAATAAATAAAAAGCATAAAGCATTAGAAAAACTTAGGATGTGAGGATGTTTGAAAATTGAGTATATGGAAAGTAGTGAGTAGATATTAGTTTCAGCTGACAATGTAAAAGAAAAGAGATGATGAGGGCATTCAAGGTCAGATACCTGGAGTTCGCGTGGAGATGTATTTCCGAGCCTTGGGTGATTGCTGCAAGGAGTCAAAAGGATCAATAATTAGGGAAGGCAAATGCAAGTATAGGTTCAGTTTACAAGTTCACTAACAGCAGTTACTAAGGTGATCTGACTGGTTATAGCTGGTAACTCTTTGACCTAGCTCTACTCTGAGTTATAAAAAAGCGTGATTGCTACTTGATGCTGGTATTTGATGCATATTGTTGACCCTAGTGTCCGTAGCTATTAATTTGGACTTGAGTAGATTGGTTGGCAAATATTAATATATAAATTTAAGATAAAAGTAACTTGATTTTATAGGTTGTATCCTGGATCTTAGCTTAAAATGTATGTAGAAAAAAAGGTATCCCACCAAATCCCATGGTAAATGAATCAATAACAACCGAAGAAGTTAGAAACATTAACCTAAAAATTGCTACTGTTCAGGGCACCTGTCTGGCTCACTAAGTAAAGTATGCGACCCTTGACCTTGGGGTCGTGAATACAAGCCCCACGTGGGGTGTAGAGCTTAAAAAAATTTCTAACGATGAATTAGTTCATCAGGAATAAGTTTCTCATTATTTATAATACTAATCTTTAACAAAATGTGGCTTTTAGTGTTTGACTATGTTATTAGAAATTTAAAGGATTAATGTAGAAATATTATTCAAAAGAACATTTTACATTTTACTTTGATCTTTAATGAACATTAAAATGATGGAGGGGTCGTGTCACTTATCATCCACGTACCTAGGAGAGTTAGCTCATTCTAATCCTGTGAGCGTGGTCCAGATTTGAAAATTATGAAGACTAGATCTACTTTAAAAAAATATTGTTTTCTCCTAGTATAAATCACCTTACATCAAAGGACATGGTCAAATTGGCTTCTATATTTTTTCTTTTGAAAATAAAGGACCAGATTAACGGTGTGTTTAATAAAGTGAAGCCAAAACCCAAGCCAAAAAATCTAGAGGCATAGAGGAAAAGCCACAATTATATCTTTCTCTTCCTCCTGCTACTGAGAAGGCAGAGCCGGGTAGTACAAATAGCAGAAGTCCTCATTAATGTACACTTGGTTAGGCAAAGACCACCAAGAAAATATTCATGATTTCTTCCATGTCCTTCTTTCTTTCCCACCACCCACGCTCCATACAATTGTTGAGTCTTCTACTGAAAGAAAATATCAGCAGGGGCGCCCAGGTGGCTCAGTCGGCTAAGTGTCTGACTTCAGCTCAGGTCATGATCTCACGGTTCATGGGCTCAAGCACCATGTCGGGCTCTGTGCTGACAGCTCAGAGCCTGGAACCTGCTTTGGATTCTGTGTCTCTCTCTCTCTCTCTCTCTGCCCCTCCCCCACTTGTGCACGTGCGCTCTCTCTCTCTCTTTTTAATGTTAAAAAAATTTTTTTTTTAAATATCAGCAGAGAAATGGAAATCTTTACCCTATGACTTGAGGTCAGCTTGCAAGGAACAAAATTGTAAATTATATGGAAAACTCCAGGGTCTCTGGAGTGTGGGACTGTCTCAGGGGAACAAACCCGGGGTGTTTTTCAAAAGATTGTATACATCATACTGAACTTTTCAGGTGCCAGGAGAATTTTCCCTTTTTATTTAAGTTGATGGAAAATTATATTGTCAGAATAGGGTGTTTAAGTTCGAATAAGACGTGGTGTATTAGTTACCAGGCTTCTAGATCATTTAGGCTGTTAGTAACCACAGCCAGTTCGTCAGGAACCGAAGATCAGGTTGGAAGAGGCCTTCATGAAATTGTCTGCACAGAGAAGCATCAACAACAACAAGCTCTTTGACAGAAAGTGGAACTTCACGGAGCAGCAGTTAACCTTCACATGGGCGGGGAGGTTGAACATCCTGCATAGTGCTGCCAGGAAATCCCTATTTCATACTAAGGGGGCTGGTTGCATATGTAGGATGTCCCATCTCCCCGCCCACTTCATCGAGACACGCGCCAGAAACCCCGCTGCCTCACCGAAGAACCATAAAATCGACGTGTCAAGGAGATACAGGTGCTGAGCTGTCTCACTAGAAAAGCTCTGTGACAAATGTATTTAGTAGAGGGTAGGGCGCTGAGTGCTATCGCCTGGGCTCATAAAAGGCAGGAGTTATGGGAATGGATCTGTAAGCTCGAGGTCAAGGTCAAGTGGACGTGTAAGCTCAAGGTCAAGTTCACAGTAAATTTAAGAAGTGTCTCAACGTCACAGGCAAAAGATTTTGGAGCTGTAGTACAGAGAAGATTCAGCAATTCTGAATCAAGTTCAAGTAGGTGGAAACAGTCTAACCAGCAGAAGGATCAAGTTCCAAGGAGGCGGGTGTGATTCTAAGGGAGAAAGGTAGTGGCATGTTTCCGAAAGCATTTATAAGATATAATTGATGTCGGATGCAGTATCCGGTCATATCCAGGGAACTCTGTCAAAGGCAAGGTGATAGGAAATAACCAAGAGCAGACCTGAGTTCTCAAAAATAAGGGGTCAGGAATAAAATGGTAAAGCAAAATCCAACCAATCCTACGGGCTGGGGTCTTCTACTTCTGGATTCTATAGGGAGGATATAATCTCAGAATAAAAATAAGTCATTTAAATGGAATAAATACAGCTTTATTTTTAAAACCTACTGTCATACTTATTTCCCCAATTTTCACTATAGGCTGCAGAAAATTTCACTATGGACCTGTAGATGGGAAATACTGATCTATAGGAGCCTTTGCTGGCAGACGGTTCTGTCATGTACCAACTTGAGTGACAGCCTGGAAGCTGTTGAGTTTTTCAGACTTTAAGTTAGAGGCCATGTTAACCAGGCCATCGCCAAAGACTCTGAAGTTCCAAAAAGGGGTTATTTGCTATGCATTCAAATCTGGGTTAAGTCTCCCGTCAACCATTCCCGGCTTTGGCACTCTTTAGTCAGTGGCAAATCGGCCAATCTTAGGCTAAGGAAAAGGCTGACTGAAGATCCAAAACATTTGCATCCTTTTTTTTTCCCTCAGCAGCACAGATTCTCTGCTGGGATTCTGAACTCAGGGCATGGTTCAGAAATTTGTGGCTTTATGTCTGAGGACCCAAAATGCCCGTGCAAATCGATGGGTAAACTACTGTTTATAAAATTCCCTTATGTTGTGTGTGGAGGCTGCAGAAATATTCTCTTTCTGCCTCCTAATTTTATTTCTCCCTCAATCTGTCTAGAAGTTTACCAATTGTATTGATCTTTTCAAAACACCAAGATTTCGTTTCATCGAATTTTTTTCTATTATTGTCCTTCCACAATTTCAATGACATCTGCTTTTATGTTTATGACTTCCTTTCTTCTGATACTTTGACTTTAATTTGCCCTTCTTTGTCTAGGACTTCAAAATGGAAATTTAGATCATGGTTTTCAGATTTTCTTCTTTTCTAAAATAAACCATTAATGTTAGAAATTTCCCTCTGAGAACTGCTTTAGCACCATCACACAAATTGTGACCTATTTTTTTTTAATTTTCATTTATTTCAAATTATTTTTTCATTGACTTTGAGTCTTCCTCTTTGAAACATGAGTTTTGCAGAACTGTGTTGTTTAATTTCCAAATACTTGGACTTTTTCAAGATAACTTTTTGTTATTGGTTTTTAGGTTAATTGTGTTAAGGTCAGAGAATCTACATTGCATCATATTGATCATTTTAACTTGTTAAGATTTATTTTATGGCCCATCATATGGTCTTTTCTGGTCAATTTGTTATGAGCTCTTGAAAAGAATGTGTATTCTCCTATTGTTGTATAGTGTTTTATAACTGTCAATTTAGTCAAGTTCATTGTTAGTGCTATTCAGTTTTTTTACGTCATTAAATTTTCTGCCTATTTTTGTCAATTACTGAAGAAAGGATGGTGAAATCTCAAAGTATAAATGTGATTATACTTTTGATTTGTTTTTTCTTTTTTATCATTTTTTTGCTTCATGAAATTTGAAGTTCTTTTATTAGGTATATAAATGTTTAGGATTGTTACATACCATTAATGCGTTGACAACTTTATCATTATAAAATGGTTTCTGTTATTCCTAGTAATATTATTTGATCTGAAATTTACTCTGATATTGATATAATAACTCCAGTAGTCCTTTGATTACTGTTTCATTGTGTATCTTTTTCCATCCTTTTACTGTGTATTTATTTATATCATCATATTCAAACTTGTAGGGTTTCTTATAGACATCATATAATTGGGTCCTATTTATTTTTGTTCTTTTTAATCCAACGTGGCTGGTGCCTTAAATTGATACAATTTATACTTTATACCATTTACATTTAGTGTCACTACTGGTTAGTTGGAAATTATGTCTACTATTTTGTTGTTTTCTATTTATCTCTTTTTTATTCCTTTTTTCATATATCTGAATTATTTTTGGCATTTATGCATTTTACATTAGTATTCCATTTTTATTGATCTATTGGATTTTGTACTATATTTCTTTGTACAGTTTTTTTTAGTGATTACTCTCCAGATTAAAATATACATACCTACTGTTTCACAATTCCCCTACAGTTACTATTTTATCATTTCAAGTGAATATAAAAACCTTATAGCTATATAAATCCCTTTATCTTCCCCCCCCCTTTTTTTATTGTAATATGGGATACGTCTGTATCCATTGAGAACCTCCTCAGACAATGTTATAATTTTTGCTTTTAACAGTCACATATATTCGAAAGACCTAAAATAAGAAAAATACTCTATTATATTTTCCAGATTATTTACCAGTTCTGTTGTTCTTCGTTCATTATTGAAGTTTACAAATTTTCTTGTCATCTAATTTTTTCTTTCTGAAGAATGACTTTTAGCACTTTTCAAAGCAAGTCTCCTGGCAATCAGTTCCTTGTTTCCTCTCATATGAAAATGTCTTTATTTCACATTCATTTTTTTTGAAGATATTTTCACCAGCTATGGAATTCTGGATTATGATTACATTGCCTTCTGGCCTCCATGATTTCTGATGAAAAATCTGAAGTTGTTCAAGCCATTGCTCCCTACATGGAAAAGAGTCATTTTCCTCAGCTACCTCAGCTGTTTTGCTTTATCTTTATTTTCGCCAGATTATGATGTTTCTAGGCATGATTATCTGAGTTTAATCATTTAGGTTTGGTAGAACCTCTTAAATCTGTAAATGTTTTTTTCATAAATATGGGATGTTTTAGACCATTATTTCTTCAAATATTTTTCCATATCATTTTTTTCCTTTCCTCAGAGTCCAATGGCACAAACGTTACACTATACATATTGTCCCAAAGGTCCCTATTATATGCATTTATTTTCCATTTTTTCTCACTCTTCTAAAGTTTGGATAATTTCTGTTGATCTATATTCAGTTTTAATGACTCTTCATCCATCATCTCCCTTCATCTGTTAAGACCATTCAGTGATTTTCTTCTTTTAGGTATTATATGTTGTTTCAACTCTAAACCTTTCATTTGGTGCTTTTTATAAATTCTATTTTTTTTTTTTTGAGATGTCCTCTTTCTGTTTATTTCAAGAGCATCCACGCTTCTGTCACTGAGTATGGTTATGATAGCTACTTTAAGGTCTTTATCTGTAAATTTTTGTCCTGTCCGATTTCTGAACTTAATGTACTTGAAATGTATTTGCTGAATTATTATCTGTAATATTTGTTATTGGTTTTGAGTAAATTATACAATTTAAGGGGATTGCTTTTATCACAATATAATGAAAATTTTAATTAGGAATAGCTTCCTTATTTTATCAAACTATTCTTCAATATCTATTAAAATATCATAAAATGTTATACAATAATAATATAAAGTATTATATTGGCAGATATTTGTGATATTGAATTGCTCTTGCATTCCTGAAATAATTTTTGTCTTTCCATGATGTATTATTGCTTTGACACTCTGCTGTATTCTATTTGTTAATTTTTATTTGTAACTTTGAATCTGTATCAACGAATGCTATTTGTCTCTAGTCTCATTTTTTTCAGTGTTTTGTAGGTTTTGATATTGACACTATATTGTTTTATGAAGTGAACTGTGGTAACTTTTAAACTTTTCTACGGTCCTTCATCTTTTCATATATGTTAATTTAATGAGACCACTTACCTTCTTATTTCTTTTCTGGCTTTGGGATTACTCCTTTGGTTTATTGTCTTTTTATAAAAAGCAAATACGTAAAAAAAATAGTTATAAATGTACGTTAACGGCCACACAATGTGTAAAGATGTAATCTGTGACAATAACAAAGACAGAAAGAGATACAAAAGAGCAAAATGCATACTACTGAAACTAAGTTAGTATTAATTAAAACTTGGTTGTTAGAATGTTAAGGTTTTCATTTTAATTCCCAAGTTAAAAAAAAACTAAACTAATATACAGAAAAAGAAATAAGAAAAAATCAAAAGTTACCCTATAAAAATCAATTAATCACAAATAAAGTGAATAACAGAAAAATTTATGGGGAAACGGTATGTATCATATAAAAACAAATAACAAATAATGGAAATAAATCCTTCTGTAGCTGTAATTATTTTAAATGTAAATGAACGAAACTGTCTAGTTAAAAGACAAAGATTAGCAGAATTGTTAAAAACATATGATGCTAGAATGGATTTAAAAAAAAGAACCTTTCTTTATATGCTGTCAATAAGAGACTCATTTTAGACTCAAAATCACAAATAGGTTAAAGTAAAAGGATGGAAAAGATATTCCATGTAAACAGTAACCAAAAAAAGGCAAGGTGGTGAGGTGCCTGGGTGGCTCGGTCAGTTAAGCGTCTGACTTCAGCTCAGGTCATGATCTCATGGTCCATGAGTTCGAGCCCCGCGACCGGCTCTGTGCTGACAGCTCAGAGCCTGGAGCCTGTTTCAGATTCTGTGTCTCCCTCTCTCTCTGCCCCTCCCCTGTTCATGCTCTGTCTCTCTCTGTCTCAAAAATAAATAAACGTTAAAAAAAAAAAAAAGGCAAGGTGGCTATATTAGTATCCAACAAAATAGAACTTAAGACAAAAATTGTTCTGAGAGACAAAGAAGGACATAATATATTGATAAAAAGTTCAAACCATCCAGAAGATATAATAATTACAAATATATATGCACCTAACAACAGATGCAAAAAAATATAGGAAGCAAAACTGACAAAAATTAAGGGAAATAAAGATAGATCTAAAATAACACTTGGAGACGTGAATACCCCATTTTCAATAATGAATAAATAGAAGAACTAGACAGAGGATCAATAAGGAAACAAAGGACTTGAACAATGCTATGAAGCAACTAATCCCAACAGGCATATATAGAACACCCCATCCAACAACAGCAGAAACAGCAATTTTCTCAAGTGCACAAGGAACATTCTCTGGGATAGATCATGTATCAGGTCTCAAAACAAACATTGACATTTTTAAATATTACTGGGGCACCTGGCTGGCTCAGTTCGTTAAGCATCTGACTTCAGCTCAGGTCATGATCTCATGGTTCATGAGTTCAAGTTCCGCACTGGGCTCTCTGTTATCAGCACAGAGCCTGCTTCAGATCCTCTGTCCCCTTCTCTCTCTGCCCCTGCCCTGCTCACTCTCTCTCAAAAATAAACATTTAAAACATTTTTTAATATTACTATTTGAAGTATCTTCTCCAAAATGAAATGAAACTTGAAATCAATAACAGAAGAAAACTGACAAATTCATAAATATGTGGAAATTAAACACCACAGTCACTATTAAATATCCAATGTATCAAAGAAGAAATTACAAATGAAATTGGATTATAAGGAACTAGAAAAGAATAACAAACTTAACCCAAACTATCAAAAGAAAGAAAATGGTAAATATTAAAATGGAGATAAACAAAATAGAGAAGAGAAAAAAACAAGAACAAGAAATCCAGGACGACATGGCTTCACTGACAAAGTTTACTGAACATTTAAAGAATTAACACCAATTCTTATCAAGCTCCTACAAAATAGAACATTGAGGGAACACTTTGTAACTCATTCTATGAGACCAGCAATATCCAGATATCAAAGCCAGATTATGACATTATAAGAAAAGACAAGCATAGTCCCATATTACTTATAAATATAGATGCAAAACTCCTCAACAAAATACTAGCAAACTAAATATAACATCATAGTATACACCATGCTGAAGTGAGATTTATCACGGGAATGCAAAGATAGTTCAACATATAAAAATCATGCATCACGTATAGAATTAAGGTCAGACAACCACACGATCATCTCAATTGATGCAAAAAAAAAAAAAGCATTTGACAAAATCCATCACTCTTTTATGATAAAAACAGTCAATAAACTAGAAACACAAGGAAACTTCCTTAACATAACAAAGGCATTTATGAAAACCCACAGCTAACATCCTACTTAATAGTGAAAGAATGAAAGATTTTTTTTTTTTTTTTAAGAGCAGAGAAAAGACAAGACGGCTGCTTTTACTGCTTCCATTCAACGCTGTACTGGAAATTCTATATAGAGTAATTGAGCAAGAGAGAAAATAAAATGCAATGGAAAATTCGAAAAGCATATCTAACATTATCTCCATTCACAGATGACACAGTCTTATAAATGGAAAATCCTAATGAACCCTCACGCACAAAACTAGATCTAATAAATAAATTCAGCAAAGTTGCAGGATACAAGTTTAACCCATGAAAAGCAGTTATAGTTCTACATACTAGCAATGAACGTGCATGAAGGAAATTAAAAACCGATTCTATTTACAACAGCATCAAAAACATCTCAACCAAGAACATTAGCCATGAAAAGGAATAAAGTATTGATCCATGCTACAAAATGGATGAACCTCAAAAACAGTATGTTAGTGAAGGAAGCCCAGGCACCTGTTGTAGGATTCCATTTATATAAAATATCCTGATTAGCCAAATCCATAGAGACAGAAAGCAGATTAGATTGTTACGGGTGGGGGGAGGGGAGAGTGGAGAGTGACTGCTTAGTGAATAATGGTCTCCTTTTGGAGGGATGAAATGTTTTGGAACTAGAAAGAAGCGATGCTTGTATAATACTGTAAACATACTCAATGCCACGGGAACGTATACTTTAAAATGATTAACTTTAGACTTTATAAATTTTATCACAATAAAAAATAATGTATGGGGGCGCCTGGGTGGCTCAGTCGGTTAAGCGCCCAACTTCAGCTCAGGTCATGATCTCGCGGTCCGTGAGTTCGAGCCCCGCGTCGCGCTCTGTGCTGACAGCTCAGAGCCTGGAGCCTGTTTCGGATTCGGTGTCTCTCTCTCTGCCCCTCCCCGACTCATGCTGTCTGTCTCTCTCTCTCTCTCTCTCTCTCTCTCTCTCTCTCTCTCAAAAATAACTACGCATTAACAACATTTAAAAAGTAATAATGTATGTAACACTGAAGGCATTGACATAATCACTGTCATCATCATCATTCCTATGGAAAATAATGTTAGCCAAATTCCACTTTACTTTAAAAAGCGTAGCTTATGAGAGGAAAGAAATAGACTAAAATGTAAGACTGTAGACATTTCGATTTGGATAATATGTTCTTGTCTTCTCTCTTTTCTCTTTCAGATTATGTCTGGCCACTACCTAGGTATTTGTGCCCCGTCTGGATTTCTTTGGATGTTTTATTTTCAACAGCGTCCATCATGCACCTCTGTGCTATCTCGCTGGATCGGTATGTAGCAATACGTAATCCTATTGAGCATAGCCGTTTCAATTCGCGGACTAAGGCCATCATGAAGATTGCTATTGTTTGGGCAATTTCTATAGGTAAATAACGTTCTTGGCCATTAGAATTGCAGCGGCTATGCTCAATACTTTCGGATTATGTACTGTGAACAACGAACAGACGTCGACTGGTAACATTTGCGTTTAATCGGGATTCTATTTAAGAATTATTCTTAACCTATTTATCTGATATTTAGGTTAACAATAATGAAAGAAATGTCATGTATGCTACTATGTAAATGTGAACTTTCTATTTATGCCGCTCAAGTATTTTATGCACCCGTATGCCAATGAATTCCGCAACACAGATGCAAAATCTTTTGAGACATTTAAAACGATTTGAAGATGACAGAGATATTTGGTCATCTAAATTTTTAAAATGTAGCATTTAAATCTTGGAAAAGATCAGTCTATCACAGAACATTAACCTTAATATTTTTATTCTTTCCTATCTTCTTAAGTGGCAAAATCAATAGTGTCCCATGAATCTTCATGAAGGAAACATGTCTAAATTTATGCCATTAATTGACCTAAAATACACTATGTCGCTGTTTTTAAATATCTTCTTAGATTCTGGTTATACAATACAAAAAAAAAAAATCCATTGTTTTTTTCTAAGGATTTGGGGGAGGTTGAAGTGAGAGAAATGATCATCTTATGGCTTATGATTGAGATATTCACAGATGCCTTAACAACGCTAATGTTCAAGTCACAAAACTTAACCAATTAGAATGTAAGGGCTTTTGCAATCTTCTTTTTTTACTTTTCCCTTTTGTTTCCCTCCTCTTCCAGCTGGAACTTACATTTAGTGTCTCATTAAATAATTCCTCCTCAAAGTTATGTTTCTATGAAAGATTCTGGTAAAGTTCATAACACGATCAAGACATCCATACGGTCTTCACGGATATCCTCTAAAGATTTTGACTCTGGGTTTATTGATAAAATAAATTTCAGTTTTAAGATCGTTCTATTGCAGGTGAACACACACATGCATACCCTTGGATAAAAAGCAAGAAAACTTCTCCCAGATAAAAAGTGAATCCGTTTACACAATTTGACCTACATATTCAAAGGCTAGCAGATTTTTACTTCCTCTACTCCAAAGGGCTCATCTAAAAAGATGCCGACTCTTCTGGTGCTTACAAAGGAAATGTACAGCTAAATTAACTGAGAGGATTAGGGGCATCAGCGTCTACTGACACGTGCATAATCTGCAATAATAGTTGTGTTAAAGAGAACAAAAAATATGGGAAAAATACTCTTAGCATTGAGAAGCTAATAAGATAGTGAGAGATCCAGAAAAAGACAGAAATCCAAGAAGAACAACTATGGCTTTTGAGTCACCATTGCCAGTGATGTATTTCCAAACCTGAAGATGTGTTGAGAAGCGAATTTCACCGTCTCACAAGCAAAGAACATCCAAAGCAGGAATACAGAGCAGGCAAGGTCAACCCACCGGAGCTTATTTTTAGGATGCCAAAGGTCTCTACTCTAGAAATAAGGATGGGCCAGGCTTAAATCACCCTTGACATGGGTAACCAATAGAAATCTGAATCCTGAAAAGGGGGTTAAGATGTTTTCATATTTTTTCATGTTTCTAAATTTTTTTGGTATAGCAAAAAAAAAAAAAAAAAAAAAAAAACATTCTACCCTTCACATGATTTCTTTTAATACTTTTCGGTTCCAGTGACTGGAATACAATGATAAACAGACACATGAAGAGAGAAGGCAACATGAATCAGCTACAACATAATAAAAGATGATACAAACGAACTCACAGACACTCAAGGTAATTACCACACATAGATTTTAAAGAACTATTTGTATTATGCATATGAAAATTACACGCTGAAATGAAATAGTTCAGCAAGAAACTACAAACCATAAACAGGAACACTGAAGATTGGAGAAACAACCGGAAAATCTGGAGCCCAGGCATAACACAAAAACCTAACAACTCAAAGGCAGTTTAGACACTAAAAAAAAAGAGCATTACTGAAGGTTGATTGGAAGAAATTGTGATAAATGAAGCAAAAAGAATTGGAAGGATACAAAAGAGAGAAGAAAGACTAAGAATAGACATACAGTACACAGTGAGAAGAGTTTTACAAGGCGAGAAAAGAATTTTGCAAGGCAGAAAAGCAAGATTTGGAGAAATAATGGCTCTTGGAATTGAAGAAAGAAACTGATTCTCACGCTGAAAGAGCTCAACAGGTCTCAAGAAGAATGAATAAAAAGAAACCAACCTTTAGACCCACCATAACACCATTGCAGGAAAAAAAAGAAGAAAAAAATCAATTTTAAAGACAGAAAAATCAAGAGATCAACTTCAACGGAGCCCTGAGAAGATGGATGAATGCTTTGGCAACAGCAACAATGAAAGCTAGGTGTCAAAATGACAACGTCGATGAGCTGACAAAAAGTGAATCAGGAAACAAGGACAATGAAAATGGTAACTGTCGAATCACTGTGTTATACACCTGAAACGAATGTTACATTGTGTGTCAACTATACTCAAAAAAAAATTTTTTTTTAAATTTTAACGTTTATTTATTTTTGAGACAGAGAGCGACAGAGCATGAACAGGGGAGGGTCAGAGAGAGGGAGACACAGAATCTGAAACAGGCTCCAGGCTCTGAGCCGTCAGCACAGAGCCCGACGCGGGGCTCGAACTCACGGACCTCGAGATCATGACCTGAGCCGAAGTTGGCCGCTCAACCGACTGAGCCACCCAGGCGCCCCTCAAAAAAAATTTTTTTAATGAATCCCTGAAGAAAAGAGCAAATGGTAAATGTGTGGTTAAATATGAGGAACATTAACTGTATGAAACAATAATAATTGTGACTTCTGAGGCTTAGAATATGTATGGAACTAAAATGCACAAAACAATAGCACATAAGTAAGAAAGGTTGAAAGTAAACTGTTTGCATTGTCCAGGAGAAAGGAAAAAAAGGGTTTTTAATATTAAGCTTTGATGAATAAAGTATAACTTGTACATTCAAGGGTATTCACTAACAGAAAAGGAGTGTTTTCCAAATTTACAGAGGAATATTATAGAGTAATAAAGCAAATCCAATACAGGGCAATAAAAGATAGAAAAAGTAACACACATCAGGTGGAAAAATATAAAACACGTACCAAGATGGCAGGATTGAAACCAAATATATCAGTAATTATATTAATTGTAAATGGAACCAAATATGCTAAGATTGTCAGACAGGGTTTGAAAAAAGAATCCACCTATGTGTTTATAAGAGGCATATATAAATCATAAGGAAAGTAAGAAATAGAAAAATGTATTCCACACAAACACTCACCAACAGAAAGACTGTGGAGCTATATTAATAATCTGACAGAATACACTTTTCACTAAGATAAAATATTTTAAATAAAGAAGTTTATTTCATAATGATAAAAGATTTAATTCATCTGAAAGACATAGCATGATGAACTTGTATGTGTATAATAATATGGCCTCGATATTACTAAATCAAAAAGGGACAGAACTATAAGAACAGTAGACACATCTACCATCATGGTGTGAAATTTTAACAAACCCTTTTCAATAATTGTATGAGAGCAATGAACAAAGCTGAATTCATTGAAAAGTGAAAAATACGTATTCCCATCATTTAAACAAGAAATATTTATCAAACTTGACTGTATACTTTGCTGTCAATCAATTCTAAATATTTTTTTAATTTTTTCAAGGTTTATTTATTTTTTTTTAGAGAGAGAGAGAGAAAGAGCGAGCTGGGGAGGGGCAGAGAGAGAGGGAGAGAGAAATCCCAAGCAGGCTCCATGCTCTCAGCACAGAGCCCGACGCAGGGCTTGAACGCACAAACCGTGAGATCATGACCTGAGCCAAAACCGAGAGTTGGACACTTAACCAATTAAGTCACCCAGATGCCCCTCAATAACGTTCAAAGTATTGGAACCATAAAGTGTATATTCTTTGGCAGAAATTCAAACGAGATAGAAATGTTTAACAAAAGATAACCAGAAAAATCTCCATATATTTGGAAATTAAGAAATTCTTTTCCAACAAACGTTGACCCAATAGACTTAGAATCCATTGATAATTCTTCCCTAAGTCATTTGTCATTATATGGTTATAAAATGATAATTTTCCTTATGATTCCGTCTCACTCTTTGTATTTATTTATTCATACTGGTAAACACTTTTGATTTCTTTTATAGCCAGTATAGCTTAAGTCATTACTAAATTTTTTTGGTCCTCAAATTGTCCTGGACTCTTTTTTGAGAACTCCTTTTAACATGTACCATCAGTTCTTACTTTCTGACATGAATTATGTCAGATTCACCTTTTACCTTCCATGCCCAAGTTCTGAAATCAGTCCTCTCAGACAAGGAACCCTTGGTCTTTTTAGTGGTCAATTGTTTTATAAAACAAGATATGGAACCCAGGTATGGTCATGACTATGAGGACATTATTGCTCTTAGATGTCTATGCCTTTCATCCCCGTCCAGTAACACAGGATTCTTCTGGTACTTTCCTAATTACTTATCAGTCCGCATATTTCTCACTGTGGGCTACGTGGTCCCCAAAAGCATCAATTTATTTATTTATTTATTATATTTTTAAAAATTTTTAAGGTTTACTTATTTTTGAGAGAGAGAGTGAGACAGAGCACAAATGGGGAAGGGACAGAGAGAGAGGGAGACATAGAATCCGAAGCAGGCTCCAGGCTCTGAGCTGTCAGCACAGAGCCCAACACAGGGCCCGAACTCACGAACCACAAGATCATGACCTGAGCTGAAGTCAGATGCTTAACCGACTGAGCCACCCAGGCACCCCATATTTATTTATATTTTTTAAATCCTACAATACAACAAATTCATTTCAGAATTTCTAGCCTCATACCAGTACAATAAATAAAACAAAATTAAAAAATTTTGCTACAATTATTTTTTTTCTCTTCAGAATGTTTCCCACCAAGGGTATGTAGTCAAAGCATTGTGTTCAGAATGCTTGGATTCATTTGAATTTTTTTCTTTTGTGTGGTTCTTTTGTTACCAATTGTTTACAGTTCGGGAGTTTTCGGTTTCTGTATACACTCAATATTGATTTACCTTGACTTTGTTTTTCAACAGGTAAAATCTTAATATCAGGTTCCATACCATATGCTTTCACTCATATGTGGAATTTAAGAAGCAAAACAAACAAGCGAAGGAAGAAAATTAAAGAGAGAGAGAGAGTCAAAGCAAGAAATATATGTCTAGTTATAGAGAACAATCTGATGGTTACCAAAGGGTACGTGGGTAGGAAGTATAGGTTGAATAGGGGACAGAAATTAAGGAGTGCACTTGTTGTGTGATGAGCACAGGGTGACATATCGAACTGTTTAATTCCTAGATTGTATACCTGAAACTCATATAACGTTGAATGTTACCTAACTAGAATTAAAATAAAAATTTTAAAAATATATCATGTTCCAAAAGTCAAAACTACACAAATAGTATAGTGACTTAGAGACATGTCACTCTCTCCTCTATCTCTTGGCTAACCCATTCACTCATTTGTCGAGTATATTTCTGGAGTTTATTTTTTCCAGAAACCAGCCCACATATATTGTTGTCCCTCTTTTCTTATATAAAAGACAAAATGCTACATACATGTTAACGCGTCGATGTCCTTCACTCAGTAGTAGGTCCCGGAACCACTCTATATCAACTCATAGCAAGATGGTAAATGTAAAACCAAATATGAAAATGGCCAACACACTCCATTTAAAAGCCACATTTCTTCTCTTTTTTAATACTGCACTGGTAGATATGCCATAATTTATTTATCCAATGCCCTGTGTAGTATGAGCATTTAAGGTTGTTTCTACTGTTTTGTAATTACCGATAATTCCGCCAAAAACAATCATGTGCATACCACTCACTCCCTCTCACCCTGTATGTGTTTCATGTTTTTGGAAATTTAACTTCAACAAAAATTCCTAGAAGGGGAGTTGATCTATCAAAAGGTAAAAGTATACATAACAATTAGTAAGGGATTGAACCATTTTTCATCCTTACCAGCCATGTAAGAGACCCCGTTTCCCCAAAGCCTTGCTAACAAACTATATTTTCAAACTTTAAAAATTTTGCCAATCCAATAGGTGAGACATGTTAACTCCTTGTAGTTTTATTTTTAAAAAAAATTTTAATGTTTATTTATTTTTGAGAGAGAGGCAATGTGAGTGGGGAGGGGTTGAGAGAGAGAGGGAGACACAGAATCTGAAAGAGGCTCCGAGCTTTCAGCAGAGAGCCCGACACTGGGCTCGAATTCATGAACCGTGAGATCATGACCTGAGCTGAAGTCAGATGCTTAACCGACTGAGCCACCCAGGTGCCCCAACTCCTTGTAGTTTTAATTTGTATCTACTCTATGGTGAATGAAATTGAGCTTGTTATATGTTTGAGTGCCATTGCTAAATTATTTTTTTGCCAAGTGTATCTTTTGCTCATTTTCCTGCTTTTTTTTTGATCTTTTTATCTCTTAATTTCAATAGCTCTTTAGACATCACAGATAAACATTTTGCATGTTATAAATGAAAAGTTTTTTCTGTGTTTACTATTTGCTATAGTGTATGGTGCTTCTGCAATGCAGAATGATTTTTTTCCAGTTCATTTTGCTAGTCAGACTTTATTTCTACATTTCTATGAGTCATTGTTAGAAATTCTTGCCCCTCGCTCAGGTTAGATAGTAAATCACGCTTATTTTCCTCATTTTTAACATTCAGATCTCTGACCCTTTTGGGGTTTATTTTTGTACATGTTGAGATATGCATTCAATTTGATCTTTTTTCCCAATCATCATCCCGTTGTCTCATGCTGTTTATTGAAAAAGCTTATGTAGTCTGTAATTTGCAATTCCATCTTTATAGTATATTAAATTTTCTTCCATATCTGGCCCTATTTCTGAACTTTACATTGGCCCCCAGTAGTGTGTCCATTCGTGTACCAATTCCCCACTGTTTTAATTATGAAAATCTCATAATACATTTTGTCATCTGAAATGGTTCATCTTCACTCATGACTCTTCACCTTTTAGAGCTTGCCTAGACATTCTGGAATGTTTAATTTTCCATGTGAGCTTTAACATTAGCTTTCTTAGTTCCATTTTAAAATCCTGTTTGTATTTTGAGAGGGGTCTCTTTAACTGCATAAACTAACGGAGGAGGAAATTAAAGGAATTGGAAAAACATACTTTCGCTCATCTATATACGAATTTCAATTATGGCTGTTCTGTCCTGTCCCTTAGACTTTACCGCCAAGCTTATGGTATTGTCAGTTTCATGTCTTCCCTGTCACCATTAATAGTTCATCATGTCAGAGTTACTTCTGTAGCTCTGTCACTCTACTGAAGCTCTTCTCTGTAAGTTCATTAGTGACTTGCGAACTAACCCATCAATTCTCCAACATTCTGCTCTCAAGGTCTCTTTACACACTTAAACATTATGGACGACCCCAATGAGCATTTGGTTTAGATGAGTTATATATATATATATCAATATTTACTGTCCTAGAATTTAAATTGAGATCATTGCATTTATTTGTTTAAAAGCCACAAATGGTATGGAAACCAATTTGACAATAAATTTCATAATAAATAAATAAATAAATAAATAAAAGCCACAAATGTATTGTATGCTCACACAAATAACATAGCTAGCTCTATGAAAAATAGCTTTAGTTTAAAAAAATGAAGTTAGTGAAGAGTGACATTGTCTTATACTTTTATTTTTTAATTTTTTATTGAAGCTTATTTTTATTTATTTTGAAAAAGAGATAGAGAGCAAGCAGGGGGAGGGCAGAGAGGAAGGGAGAGAGAGGATCCCAAGCAGGCTCCACACGGTCAGCACAGATCCTGATGCGGGGCTCGAACTCACAAACTGTGAGATCATGACCTAAGCCGAAATCGAGTCAGATGCTTAACTGACTGAGCCACCCAGGCACCCCTATTGTCTTATACATTTAAAAATCTCTTTATCATGGGGTTCTTGGGTGGCTCAGTCTGTTGGGTGTCCGGCTTTGGCTTTCTTCTGTGATATCAAGCATAGGTCATTTGGAAAATATTGGCTCCCTGACGCATGCAGATTTCCCAAATGTTACTATAGTATCAAAAAATCACGTGCGTTAATAATCCTTACCAATCCTATCAGCAAAGTCTCTAAATATTGGAAAGATGTCAAACTCCCAGGGTGGATACAAGTTTTCCAAAGTTCCAATATTCACTTGAAAGCTCAAATTTTATCATCAGCAGTAAACACCATCTGTCTTCTTCCTTGACATGAGGAGTTCGACTCCTCCATTTTTGAGAAAATATCTGCCAAATACCCAATATCAATAATGCTAGTGTGTCTGGCACTCATTTTTTCCAGTAAAAATGTTCTTTCATGAGACAAGTGTCTAGTTCATCCTCCAAGTCTATCGACTGAATGAATGCTTTTCCTCAAAGTCACCACCTGGTATCAGCATGCAGCAGAAATGCTCCATGTAGGGGCACCCGGGTGGCTCAGTTGGTTAAGCATCCGACTTCAGTTCAGGTCATGATCTCCTGGTCCGTGAGTTCGAGCCCCGTGTCGGGCTCTGTGCTGACAGCTCGGAGCCTGGAGCCTGCTTCGGATTCTGGTCTCCCCCTCTCTCTGCCCCTCCCCTGCTCACACTTTGTCTATCTCTCTCTCTCAAAAATAAACATTAGGAAAAAAACCAAATGTTCTATGTATACTTCCATTTCATCACATAGAGTATTAAGAGCCCAAATTTACTAAAATTAATATTGTTTTTACAGCTCGAGGAAGGACATTCTTAAGTAAAACTGGCCCTTTTTTCCTTGAAAGTGCGTGGTGGTGCACAATACAATGACTACTTGGGCAATTTGGTGTCACTAGCCTGAGTCATGCTAAGGCACCAGCAAGTTTACCCACTATTGTTTTGAACCATCATTAAAAATGTAAACACAGTAGGGGCGCCTGGGTGGCTCAATCGGCTAAGCATCCAGCTCTCAGGTTTCAGCTCAGGTCATGACATCATGATTCGTGGGTTCGAGCCCCATGTGGGGCTCTGCACTGACAACACAGTGCCTGTTTGGGATTTTCTCTCTCTCAAAAAAAAAAAAAAAAAAAAAAAAAAAACAACTTAAAAAATGTGAACACAATAAAAACTGCAAATAACACGTTAAGATGATTATAAAAATAGTTTTGATTTCACCATACCATTGAAAGACTCTTAGAGATACCCAGGGACCCATGGATCACAATTTAAAGCTGTGTTTTTTGGGGTGCCTGGGTGGCTCAGTTGATTAAGCATCTGACTCCTGATTTGGGCTCAGGTCATGATCTCATGGTTCATGAGTTTGAGCCCCACATCAGACTCTGCACTGACAATGCAGAGCCCGCTTGGAATTCTCTCTCTCTCTCCCTCTCTTACTTTCCTTCTCCATGCCCAGCCCCGACTCATGATCTCTCTTTCCAAAGAAATAAAACTTAAAAAAATCTAAAAAGAACTGTGTTTCCCACTTTAGCTCCCTCTGTGGCATTTGAAACTGTTGAGGATGCTTTCCTCATAATTCTCTCTTCTTCTGCGTGCTATGATATCATTTTTCTTGGGTTCTCTTCACTCTTATCTTTCTGTCTATTCTTATTTATTTTTTTCATTTTCTGCTTTACAAACTACAGTCTTCCCCAAGATTCTATTTTTTCTGGTTGCTTATACAGTTTTCCTGGTTTACTTCATCCACAAGAAAAAAACGCTAAAATCTATCTACTGATGAGTCTCAAGTAAACATTTCTAATTCTATCCAGATTATATCCAGCTTTCTAGCTTAAGATGTATAGGGATATAGAAATGAATGTCGTACGTATATCTCACGTGCCATTTCACCACGTTGCACTCATCACCGTCCCACATTTCTGTTTTGTCTTCCTCCTACATTGTTGTTTCTCGAGTGAACACCAACGGCATCTCCCATTTACCCAAAAAGGAACCTGGGAATCGTTTTAGAATTCTTCTCTTTCTCCCCATAGCAAATCAACACAACCTGTCCTTAATAAATATTTCACCTTAATATTTTCACATTCCAGTCTCTCCGTTTCCTCATTTGCTTTCTTAATTTAAGCCTTCATTGTTAATCATTTACACATCCACACCTCCTTCTCTCCTATCTCTGGGAAAGGAATGGTTCTCACCATACCCACGACACATCTTCACTTCTTTAAGTGAGCCAGGTACACCCGTGACAACAAGAACCAAAATTCTTCTCCAAATCTCCATGTTCAATTTCTCAGAGAATTCCTTCAAACATTGCTTTTTAATCTTTTTCTCTGTGCCTTCTTTCCTTGCTGCCTTGATTTGTTTTAAACCGTCTTGGTTCTTGCATGTTGACGTCTTTGGCCAGGGCCATTTTCCATTGCTACGCAAAATTCTCTACCATATTAGTGGTTTGGTTACTTTGATACCTAGTAAAGTACCACATTCATGATTTTTGTCCATCTTCGTGACTACTTAGTAGCCATGGTTCACAAATCAGCCCATGCCCTCAGACTATCTCCTCTATCTCATCTTTCAACAGCTTAGATATCATTTTCACCTTAGGGCAGTGGTATTAACCTATGTCTGTGAATAAAATTCATGGTATCTATAAACTTTAAACCTTTTTAAAAATTTTAAGTGGGACATATACAGGGAAGTACACAAATCTCCAGTATAGAGTTTGATGAATTTTTACAGATCTATACACTACTATAATGAACACACAGGAAAAGATATAGAAAATTCCAAATATCCAGAGGACTGCCTATTGCCCCCTTTTTGTAATCTCCAGTGGGTAACCAATATTCTGACTTCTATAACCACACACTGGCTTTGCCTGTTTGGAACATCATATAAATGGAAACACATAATATGCAATCTATCACGTACTCTTTTGAGTCTGATTTCTTTCAATCCATATTGGGTCTGTATGATCCATCCATGTTAGTGCATTTATCAGTAGTTGGTTCTTTTTCATTGTCACAGTGTTCCATTGTACAAATGTTTAAAAAATGGATTTACCTTGTTAATGTTGATGAACACTTGGTGTGTTTCTAGTGTTCGGCTATTATAAATAAAGTTGCAAAACACCTGAGTGCCCGTGTTTTTTTGTGGATAAAAACATTCTTTTCTGTTGTTCTTTTACCCAAAAGAGAAATCAAAGATTTTTCCAGACTGGTTGTATCCATTCACAAAACCATCCATAACCTAAGAGACAAGAGAAACGTAATGTAAGAAATGCAAGAAAAAGAATAACTTTTTTTTTTGTCAAAAATTAGTATTGTCAGTCTTAACTGGGGGGCCAAAACACATTTCCTATTTAGGCCAGGTAGTAAATATTTTAGAATTTGTGGGCCATATATGATCTCTGTTGCATAAAAATTTAAAAACCTTTTAAAAATGTAAAATAATTCTTGGTCAACATAAATATAAGCTGTAGGCCAGAATGGCCCATGCGTCAAAGTTTGCCAAACTCAGGTCCTAATAATTAAATGTGTTCTGGTAAGTATGTAGTGATAATCTCGTTTTAGTATTTATTTTTATATCTCTAATGACTTATAATGTTGAATATGTTTTCTTATCTTTCTTAATGCATTTGGATATCTTCCTTTACATCCTTTGTGATGTCTCTTTTCTACCCATTTGCCTATTTTCAATATAATTGTCTTTTAAAAATTGACTTCTAGAGGTATTTTTTACATTCTAGATGAGTCTTTTGCCAAATATATATATTTAGAATATTTTCTCCCAATCTGTCCCTAGCCTTTTACTCTTTTAATGATGTTTGCTTTGTTAGTGTTTACTTTAATGGTCAGAGATTTTTATGTCCAGGCTAAGAAAACTTTCTATCCAAAGTTCAAGAAGATAAACCTCTCTGTTTTTGGTTTTCCTTTGTTTTTTCTTTTTTTTAATTTAAATTTTAATTAGTCAATATACAGTGCCATATTGATTTCAGGAGTAGTAGAATTCACTGATTCATCATTTACATATAATACCCAACACGATCCATCTTTGTTTTTTAACAGTTTGGTGATATTAGTTTTCACATTAATATTCAATAGCCATCTCAACTTAATTCTTTTTTTTTTTATTAATTTCGCTTCAAGTTACTTAACATACAGTGTAGTACTGGTTTCAGGAGTAGAATTTAGTGATTCATCACTTACGTATGATACCCAGTGTCCATCCCAACAAGTGCCCTCTTTAATGTCCATCACTCATTTAGCCCATCCCCTCCCTCCGTCAACTCTGTTTGTTCTCTGTATTTAAGAGTCTCTTATGGTTTGCCTCCCTCTCTGTTTTTATCTTATTTTAGTTTTCCTTCCTTTCTCCATGTTCATCCGTTTTGTTTCGTAAATTCCACATATGAGTGAAATCATATGATATTTGCCTTTCTCCAATTGACTTATTTTGCTTAGCATTAATACACTCTGGTTCCATCCATGTTGTTGTAAATGGCAAGATTTCATTCTCTTTGATCACTGAGTAATCTTCTATTGTATGTATATATATACTACATCATCTTTATCCACTACTGGACTATCTGTTCTGTTCTATTGGTCCAGTAGTCTGTCCTTGTACCAATATTATAATGTCTTCATTACTGTAGCTTCATAATAAGCCTTGATATCTAGTGGATAAGTCCTTCAACTGTGCTCTTTGTCCTAACTGTCCAGGCTATTCTAAGGCTTTTTCATTTTCATATAAAATTTAAATTACTTTGTCAATCTTCCAAAGAAAACATACTGTTGGTTAAGTCAGTATTACATTGAATCTATTAACCAGACAAGAATGGAAGTTTTAAAAATATTCTGGCTTCCTATCCCTGTATGTACATATATAGCAATACCTTTGACTTTTCGTGTATTTACTCTGCATCAAGATAGCTACCCAAATTATTTAGCATTTCTAAGAGTTTATTAACAGATTCATTGGAATTTTGTACATATCCAGTAATTTTATGATGACATATTTATTCGTTTCTTCTCTTAATATATTCTTTTATTGTTCTTGCTTCATTGCACTGATAAAACTTAGAAAATAATGTTTTCTAGCAGAAAAGGAGGCCATGGACACCTTTTCCTTTTTCTTTAGTGGAATAGTGGAAAAGTGTTCAATATTTCAACATTAAGAATGATGTTTGTTAGTTGTAGATTTTGCGAAACACCTCTCATCAGGTTAAGGAAATTCCCTTTTATTCTATATTTGCTGAGACTTTCGTCTTAAACAGGTGTGAATTTCATGAACTCCTTTTTCTGTACCTATTGGCTTCATTATACAAATTCTTCCTTTCTCTTGTTAGCATGGTAAATTATATAAACTTTTGAATTGTAGTTGATCTTGCATTTCTAGAATAAATCCTGCTTGGTAATGGGGTCTTTCTTTTTTCTATTATCATTGAATTCTTTTTGATAATACTTTAGTCAGGGTTTTTGCATCTATTCTCATTTCAAATTTAAAATTGTAAGGAAACCAATTTGATGATAAATTATATTTTTAAAAAATAAATAAATAAAATTGTATACAGTGTGAAGTAAGAGATAAGATCATTTTTATGCACACGATTATTAATACTTCCGGTACAATTTATTGAAAAGATCATCTTTATAACATTTCACTTGTATCACCTATGTCAAAAGTCAACTGGCCATATATGTTTTGGTCTATTGCTATTCTGCTCAAGTGATCAATATGTCTATATTTATGTCAGTTTCACAGGGTGTTAGTAATGCAGCTATAGTAAATATTGAAACTATATAGTTTGAGTTCTCTCATTTTGCTCTTTTTCAAAACTGTTCAGGCTATTCTGGGTCCTTTGAATTTCCATATAAACCATAGAACTGCCTGGCAAATTTTTACAAAAATGTCCAAATGGAATTTGGGTTGAGATTGTGTTAAATCTACGAATCAATTTGAGGACAATTGACATGTCATCAATGTTGAGTAATCTGATCCCTGAACATGGCATATTTCATGTCACTTAACATTGTTTTGTGGCTCACATTCTTGCACATATCTTTAATTTTCTTTAAATTCTTATCCCTCTTATTTTCAAAATTTCAGTATCTAATTTTTTGTTCTTATTACACAGAACTACAATTGATTTTACACTACAAAATGACTCGTTTAATATTTCTAGCAGTTTTTTGTATATTTATTTGTTGAATTTTTGCATGAACTGGCACTTCCAGTACGATGTTAAATAGAATGAATGATAAAGGCAGACAAACTTGCTTCTTTCTTTTACTGGGGAAAAGATCTTCAGTTATTCACAATTAAGTACAATGGTAGCTATAGTTTTTAGTTTATTTGCTTGCTGTTTGTTTATTTGGGTGGATGAACTTTATCAGGTTGAGGAAGTTCCCATCCATTCCTAGTTTGTTGAGAGTTGTTATCATAAATAGATGGTGAATTTTAAAATTTTCTTTTCTATTTACGAGGTGATCATATGATTTTTCTTCTTTAAGCTCTTGACATGAAAAATTATATCATCTGCATTTTGAATGCAAACGAATCTTTTATTCCTAGAATAGTGCTATTTGATCACGATTCCTTAACTGTTTATTGGTGGTTTCTGTTTAAAACTTATGCATCTACGTTCATGAAGGACTTTGGTCTACAATTTTTGTGTTATGTATTTATCAAATTTTAGAATCAAGGGAATGCTGGCCTCCTGAAATGGGTTAGGAAGCACTGTTTCTTCTTTCATTTTTTGGAAGAATTTAGAATTAGAATGGTAGGTAGAATGCTAATACTCACACTGAAATCATTTAGGTCTGGAGTTTTAACTAAGGGGAGACTTTGAATTGGGATATCAATTTCTTTAAAAGATACATAGCTATTTACGTTTTCTATAACTTCTAGTGTGAGCTTGGCAAGTTGGTTGTCATTTAAAGATCTTGTCCATTTCATCCAAGTTGTCAAATATGTTGGCTGTAAGTTTTTCACATATTATTCTCTCTTAAGATGTATGGAATCTCCAGTGCATTCCCCTATTTCATTTCTGATATTTGTAGTTTATATCTTCTCTGCTTTTCCTGATCAAACAGACCGGATTTTTTTTTATCTACTCTAGAAATTTTTTTATGCCATCGATTTATTTCTATATATTTCAGTGATTTGTATTTCATCTTTAGTATTTACATTCTTTTGCTTTACTTTGGGTTTAATTTGCTATTCACTGTCTAGTTTTTTGAGGCCAAAGCACCGGTCATTGATTTAAAACTTTTCTTCTTCTTTTTCTTTTTTTTTTAAATTTTTTTTTAACGTTTTTTTATTTATTTTTGAGACAGAGAGAGACAGAGCATGAACAGGGGAGGGGCAGAGAGAGAGGGAGACACAGAATCGGAAGCAGGCTCCAGGCTCTGAGCCATCAGCCCAGAGCCCGACGCGGGGCTCGAACTCACGGACCGTGAGATCGTGACCTGAGCTGAAGTCAGACGCTTAACCGACTGAGCCACCCAGGCGCCCCAAGACTTTTCTTCTTTTTTGTTTTTAAGGTTTTCTAGTTTTGTTTATTTTTGAGAGCAAAAGAGACACAGCATGAGCAGGGGAGGGGCAAAGAGAGAGCAAGACACAGAATCTGAAACAGGCTCCAGGCTCTGAGCTGTCAGCACAGAGCTCAACGCAGGGCTCCAACTCAGGGACCACGAGATCATGACCTGAGCCTTAGTTGGACACCCAACCGACTAAGCCACACAGGTGCCCCAAGACTTTTCTTTACTGATATAAATATTTAAAGCAGTGAATTTCCCTGTAGGCACCACTTTAGCTTCATTCCATACAATTTGAGATGGCATGTCTTTTCTCTTTTAAACCATGAGTTTCTCAGAAATGTACTCTTTTTTAAAAGATTTTTATAACGTTTATTCATTTTTGAGAGACAGAGAGAGACAGAGCATGAGCGGGGAAGGGACAGAGAGAGAGGGAGACACAGAATCTGAAGCAGGCTCCAGGCACTGAGCTGTCTCCACAGAGCCCGATGCGGGGCTCGAACTCACTAACTGCAAGATCATGACCTGAGCCGGAGTCGGACGCTCAACCGACTGAGCCACCCAGGTGCCCCAGAAATGTACTCTTTAGTTTCCAAATATTTGAGGACTTTCTTTATATACTCCTCTTATCAATTTTAATTTAATGAAATCACCACAAAATGTATTTTATACTATTTAATTCATAAAAATAATTGATCATTATTAAGGTGAAGAATATGGTCCACATTGCTAAATGTCTTAAGTGCCCTTGGGAAAAAAAATGTATTCTGCTATTTGGGGATGGATTATTACCTACGTATCAACAGCATATGTTGGTTGAAAGTGTTCAAGTGTTCTTTATTTTTTTTTCTGTTTGTTCCATGAGTTACTGATTGAGGGATGTTGAATTCTCTGACTATATTGGTAGATTTTTCTATTTCTACTTTCAGCTCTATCAGTTTCACTCAATTCATTTTTACCCTATATCATTTAGGTGCACAGTTAGAATGCATGTGAACTTTTGACAAATTGAAATAGTATAACATTCACATAAATTCATCAGCTTTCTTTTCTTAGTGTTAGCGTGATAAAACTTTTTCCATGCCTTACTTTCCCGTACTTGAGATATAATGCACATATATTTACACCTCCAAAGTGTAAAATTCAGAAGTTATCATTTTTTCCAGGTTTATTGGCATATAATTTCCTTATACCATTGTGTAAGTTTAATGTGTACAACGTGATGATTTGATATATGTATGTATATTGAAATGATCACCATAAGAAGTTAGTCAACACATCCATCACCTCACAATTACCTTGTGTGTGTGCGCGTGTGTGTGTTGAGAATATTTAAGATCTACTTTCTTAGTAGCTTTCAGGTATACAGTAAATATTGTGAACTATAGTCATCACGGTATACAGTAGATCCCCAGAACTTACTCATTTTACAACGGGAAGTTTGTACCCTTTGACCAGCATCTCCCCATTTCCTCCACTCCCCGGTCCCTGGCAACCACCAGTGTACTTTTTGTTTCTATGTGTTTGGCTGTTTCAGATACCGCATATAAGTGAGATCCTACAGTATTTGTCTTTCTCTGTATGGCTTATTTTACTTAGCATGATGCCCTCAAGATTCATACACGTTATTGCGAATGGCAGGATTTCCGTCCTTTTAGTGGTTGAATAGTACTTGCGCACGTGTGTGTGTGTGTGTGTGTGTGTGTGTGTTTCCAGAGAGGATCTTAATTCTTTTGAATATATACCCAGAAGTGGGATTGCTGAATCATACGTTGGTTCTATTTTTTTTTTTCATTGTTAAAAACTCCATGCTGTTTTCTATAAGGGCTTTACCAATTTACATTCCTACCAATGATGAAGTTTTTTTTTGGGTGACAGTGGGGAGTGGGGTTCATGGGGTCCGGAGGCAAGGACCAAAAAAGAAGTCTTGAAGACGTCTTTGGTGCAAAAAGGTGATTTTATTGAAGCAGGAGGACAGGACCCAAGGGCAGGAAGACTGATTATATACTATGGAGTTGGAGGGAGGTAAAGTCCAGGGGAAGTTTCCAGTGAGATTTTCATATGCTAAAGAAGGCTCCCAGGATCCAGGAGGCCTAGCTATTGTCAGGCTAAGGTTGTTTTTCCCTCTAGCAAAGCATTAATTAGCATTAAGACTGTAAGGAGTTCCTGAAGAAACGTTTCACTCTGCCAGCCTCAAGTATTTGTCAATAGGCTGCAGGTTATAAGGAAATTTAGTTTCATCTGCCATTTCCTTCTGCCTTTGTTTCTCACATCACTATGGAGGGGTGATGGAAACTTAGGTCCCGCAGGACTATGATCCCTATCAGTTAACCCTTTGTTTTTCCCCTTTCCCTTTGTTCTTCGGCTGCCAGGAGTGCCACCTGGGGGGTGGGGGGAGTGTTTGCAACCCGTCAGCCTGCCTTATGCTCCCTCATCACCAACAGTGCACCAAGGATCCCCTTTTCTCCACATCTTCAGCAACACTTGTCTTTTTTATTTTTTATAATAGTCATTCTAACAGGTACGAGGTGATATCTCATTGCGGTTTTGATGTGCATTTCCCTGATGGTTAGTGATGTCGATCACCTTTTTATGTACTTGTTGGCCATTTATAGGTCTTCTTTGGGAAAATACCTATTCAGGCTTTTTGGCCATTTGAAAATTTTTTTAAATAAACTTTTTATTTTAAGATCATTGTAGATTCACATGCAGTTCTAAGAAATAAGACAGATTCTTCCGTATACTTTTTTTTTTTTTCAAATTTTCCGCATGGCAACATCTTCCTTTACCCAGTTTTTAATTGGGTTACTTGTTTCCTTGCTATTGAACTATATGAATTCCTTACATATTTGAGACATTAAACCCCATAGCAGATACATGGTTTACAAATATTTCCTCCCACTCCTTTGGTTGCCCTTTCACTCTTTGATTGTTTCTTTTGCTGTGAAAGAGCTTTTCAGTTTGACGTTGTCCTACTTGTTATTGCTTTTATCGTTTATGCTTTTGGTGTCACATCCAAAAAAATCTTGGCCAAGACTGAAGTCAAGGGGGCTATTTCCTTGTTTGTTAGTTTCTTTTTTCTGTAAGACTCTGGTGCTTTTAGGTCTTACATTTAAGTCTTTAAATGTTAAGTTTAAATTTAAGTTTAAATTAAATGTCAAGTTAATTTTTGTGAATGGTGTAAGATTAGGGTACAATTTCACTCTTCTGCATGTGAATATCTAGTTTTCTCAGTACCACTTCTTTTTTTTTTTTTTAATTTTTTTTTCAACGTTTTTTATTTATTTTTGGGACAGAGAGAGACAGAGCATGAACGGGGGAGGGACAGAGAGAGAGGGAGACACAGAATTGGAAACAGGCTCCAGGCTCCGAGCCATCAGCCCAGAGCCTGACGCGGGGCTCGAACTCACGGACCGCGAGATCGTGACCTGGCTGAAGTCGGACGCTTAACCGACTGCGCCACCCAGGCGCCCCAGTACCACTTCTTGAAGAGACTATCCTTTCCCCCATTGAGTATTCTTGACTCCCATGTCAAATATAAGTTGGCCATATAGGCATGGGTTTATTTCTGGGCTTTTGATTATGTTCTATTGGTCTATCTGTCTGTTTTTATGCCAGTGCCATAATAGTTTGAATACAATAGCTTTGTAGTATGGTTTAAAATCAGGAAGCATGATGCCTTCCGCTTTGTTCTTTCTCAAGATTACTTTGGCTATTTGGGGTCTTTTCTGATGCCATAAAGATTTTAGGGTTGTCTTTTCTATTCTTGTGAAAGGTGCCATTCAGATTTTGATAAGACTTGCATAGAATCTAAAGATGGTTTGGGGTCGCATGGGCATTTTAACAGTATTAATTCTTCCTAATCCATGAACATAGATATTTTTTCCATTTGCTTCTGCCTTCTTCAATTTCTTTCACCAGAGTCTTATAGATTTCAGTGCATAATCTTTCACCAACTTAGTTAAATTTATTCGTATTTTATCATTTTTGATACTACTGTAAATGAGATTTTTTCTCTTTATTTCTTCTTCAAATAATTTGTAACGTATAAAGATGCAATTGATTTCTGTATGTTGATTTTTGTATCCTGAAACTTCATCAGTTTAATTAGTTCTAATAGTTTTTTGGTGTAATCTTTAGAATTTTTGGTATATATAATCACGTCAGCTATAACAGAGTCAGTTTTACTTCTTCCTTTTAGATTTGGATTCCTTTTATTTATTTTTCCTGCCTAAATGCTCTGGCTAGGGCATTCCGTAGTATATTGAGTAAGAGTAGTGAAAGTGTGTCATGTTTCTGTTCTTAGAGGAAAAGCTTTCAGTCTTTCACCATTGAGTATGTTAGTTGTGGGCTTGTTGTGTACGGTCTTTATTATGTTAAGACACATTCCTTCTATGCACAAGTTGTTGAGAGTTTTTATCATGAAAGAATGTTGAATTTTGTGAAAGGCTTTTTCTGCATCTCTTGAGATAATTGTATAATTTTTATCTTTCGTCCTATTAACGTGGTGTAATATACTAATTTGCATATGCCAAACTATTTTTGCATCCTAAGGATAAAGCCCATATGATCAGGTGCATGTTCCTTTTATTGTGCTGTTGAATTTAGTTTGCTGGTATTTTATTGAAGATTTTTGCATCTATATTCATCAAGGCTATTGGCTTATAGTTTTCTTTTTCTATAGTGCCTTTATCTGGCTTTGGTATCAGGGTAATGCTAGCCTCATAACGTAAGTTTGAGAATGTTCCTTCTTTTTCAAGTTTTTGGAAGTATTTGAAAAAGATTGGCCTTAATTCTTTAAACATTTTGTAGAATTCACCAGTGAAACCATCTGGTCCTGGGTTTCCCCTTTTTGGGAAGTTTGGGTTTTCATTTGTTTGTTTGTTCCTTTCTTTCCTGCTTCAATCTCCTTACTCATTATTGGACTGTTCAAAATTTTCTGTTCCTTCATGATTCATCTTGGGAGGTTGTATGTGTCTAAGAATTTATCCATATCTTCTAGATTATCTAATTTGTTGGCACATAGTTGCGTATAGTAGTCTCTTAATGATCCTTTGTATTTCCTCGGTATTAGTTGTAATTTCTCTGCTTTCATTTATAATTTTGTTGAAGGTTTTTAATATATTCACAACGTTGTGTAAGCATCACCACTGCCCTGTTCCAGAATATTTTCGTTACCCAAGGATAAGCCACTTACTGATTTGAAGTTACAATTCAATCCTTCTCCCCTTGACCCCAAGCAAACAATAATTTACTTTGTGTCTGTATGATTTTGCATATTCTGAACATTTCATATAAAGAAAACCATACACTATGATCTTTTGTGCATGACTTCTTCCGAATAGCATCATATTGTCAGAGATTACCCATGTTTTAGCACGTAATAGCACTTCCTTTATTTTTACGGCTGAGTAATTTTCCATTGTATGGAATTACCACAATTTATCCATTCTTCTGGTGATGGGCATTTTGACTGCTTCCAGTCCTTTTATTATTATGGATCATCCTCTGAACACTCATATGAAAGTTTTTGTATATACATATATTTCCAATTCTCACAGCTATATACTAGGAATAGAATTCCTACATTACATGGTAACTCTACGTTTAATTTATTTAGGAACCCTCAAGCTATTTCCCAATGCATCATTTTAAATCCCCACCAACTGCGTAGAAGACTTTCAATTTCTTCGCATCCTCGCCAACATTTGTTATCGTCTATATGTGTAATTATTCTCATCCTAGTGTATGTTAAGTGGTATCTTATTGTGGTTTCAATTTGTATCTTCCTAATGGCTAATGATATTGAATGTACTTTACTATTTATATTGGCCAAATGTATGTTTCCTTTGGCCAAATGTATATTTCGATATTTTACTAAATTTTAATTGGGCTTTATTTTAACTATGCAGTTGCAGAAGTTCTTTATATATCCTAAATAAAAGACACTTTCTTTATGATTTATGCCTTTAGTATCACATTTAAAGAGTTTTTTTCTTGCCTGGAGCCATAAAGATTTACTGCTATATTTTCATCTAAGGCTTTTATAGTTTTAGCCCTTACATTTAGATCTTTTATTCATTTTAAGTTCATTTTTATAAATATTGTGGGGTAAGAGTCTAGTTGCATTCTCTGTGAGTAGATATACAATTGTCCCAGCACCCTTTGCTAAAAAGACTACGTCTTTCCCGTTGAACCACCTAGTCACCTTGTCAAAAAATAATTAGCAAAACATAACAGGTTGTTGTTGGACTCTCAATTCTATTCCATTGATCTACAAAACTCTCCTTATTTTAGTACCACACAGTCTTAATGACTGTAGCTTTGCAGCATGTTTTGAAATGTGGAAATGTGAGTGCTCCAACTCTATTCTTTTTCATTATTATTTTATTTTTTATTAAGTTTTTAAAATTAAAAACATAATTTTTTTTCTTTAGCATTTATTTATTATTGAGAGCCAGAGAGACACAAAGCGTGAGCAGGGGAGGGGCAGAGAGAGAGGGAGACACAGAACCTGAAGCAGGCTCCAGGCTCTGAGCTGTCAGCACAGAGCCTGACGTGGGGCTCGAACTCACAAACTGTGAGATCGTGACCTGAGCTGAAGTCAGTCACTTAACCAACTGAGCCACCCAGGAGCCCCAAGTTTTTTTAATTTTAATTCTAGTATAGTTAACATATAGTGTTATATTACTTTTGGTGTACATTACAGTGATTTAATAATTCTATACATCATGAATCACTGCTCATCATAAGTGTGCTCTTAATCTTCTTCATCTATTTCACCCATCTCCCCTCACCCACCTCCTCTCTGATATGCTTTATTTAAAAATTTTTTTAAGGTTTATTTATTTTTGAGACAGAGAGCGAGCAGGGGAGGGGCAGAGAGGGAGAGAGAGAGAGAGACACAGAACCCGAAGCAGGCTCCAGGCTCTGAGCTGTCAGCACAGAGCCCGACCCCGGGGCTCGAACTCACTGACCGCGAGATCATGACCTGAGCCAAACTCTGACGCCCAACTGACTGAGCCACCCAGGTGCCCCTGATATGCTTTATTTTCAATGAGTACTCTCAGTTAATGTTATTTTTTTCAATAAGAATATTTTTTTTACTTGAAGTATACTTCAGGATACATGGTTCTAAAAGATATATGTAGAACATTCCATCAAAAAAAAAAATAGACTTCACATTTTCATCAAGTGCACACAGAAGAATCCCCTGGTTAAATCGCATAAAAAGAGAACAAATATTTAAGAAATTATTTAACAAATTTTTAACAAATATTTATCAAATTTAAGTAGACTGAAATCATATCAAGTATAGTTTCCAACCACAATCGGTACAAAACTAAAGATCAATAATAAAATAAAGCTGGAAAATCTACAATGTAAATATTAAATATTTAATATGTAAATACCAAACAACATACTCCTACACAAGCAATGGGCCAAATAAGAAATCAAATGGCAAATCAAAACGTATCTCAAAACAAAAGAAAAAGAAAACACAACATTCTAAAACCTATAGGATGAAACAAAAGCAGATGTTAGAGCGAAATTTATGCTAGAAATGCTTGTATTAAAAAAATTCAAATAAACAACTTCACATTATGCCACAAGAAATTAGAAAAAGAAGAAACTTAGTTGAAATTTAGTAGAGGAAGGAAATAACAAAGAAAAATCAGAAAAAAAAAAGTAAAATAAAGACCAGAATAAACAATAACATTGAAAGTAATGACCGATTTTTACAAAACAATAAACAAAATTTGCAATGCTTTAACTGCATTAACTAGGAAAACAAAACTCAAAAGCCAAATTGAGAAATAGAAGAGAAGACAATATAACAAATAACCACAGAAATACATAGTGTGAAAATAGATTACTATAAACAATTATATACTAACAAATCAGATAACTTAGGGGGAAAAAACAGATAATTCTTAAAAATGCACAAGTCACCATGCTTGAATCATGAGTCTTAAATCCAAGAAATAAGAAACCATCTTAGACCAATAATAAGAATGAAAGTTGAATTAAGAATCAAAAATCTCCCAGCAGAGAAAAGCCCAAAACCACATGGTTTCATTGGTGAATTCTACCAAATATTTACAATAAAAAAAATAATTAATGACAATCTTTATGAAAATTTTACAAATAATGGAAGAGAGGGAACACATTCAAAATCATTCCATGAGGCCAGTATTACCCTGATACCAAAGCAGGATAAAAACAAGAACAAAAAAGTCTAGTTCAAAGTATTGCTGCTCTGACTTTCTTTTAACATCCATTTGTGTGATAAATGTTTCTCTACCACTCACTTTAAATCTGCAGGTGTCTTTAGGTCTAAAATGAGTCTCTTGTAAGCAGCATATAGATGGGTCCTGGTATTTTTACCCATTCTGACGCCGTATGTCTTTTGATTGGAGCATTTAGTCCATTCAGAGTAATTATTGATACAGGTTTATTTCCATTTTAGTTCTTGTTTTGTCATTGTTTCTGGATATTTTTTCTGATCCTTTCTCGTCTTTGTCACTTTTGGTGTCTCCTTTCCATTCAAAGAGTCCCCTTTCATATTTCTTGCAGAGCCGGCTTAGTGGTCACAAACTCCTTTAGTTTTTGTTTGTCTGGGAAACTTTTTATCTCTCCTGCTATTCCAAACGATAGCCTTGCTGGATCGACGATTCTTGGCTGCAGACTTTTCCCATTCAGCACTTTGAATATATCATGCCACTCTCTTCTGGCTTGCCAAGTTTCTTTGATAAATCTCTAGCCAGCCTTATCAGTTTTCCCTTGTAAGTTAAGGACTCCTTGTGTCTTGCTGATTTTAAGGTTTTCTTTATCACTATATTTTGCAAACATAATTACAATATGTCTTGCTGTTGGCCTGCTTTTGTTGATTTTGACGGGAGTTCTCTGTGCCTCCTCGATCTGGATGTCAGTTTTATTCTTCTTTTTCAATATTGTTTTGGATATTCTAGGTCCCTTGCATCTTTATATGAATTTTATAAGCATTTTGCCAGTTTCTGAAAAATAAGGCATCCAGGATTTTTAGAAGAACTGTGTTGAATCTGTAGATCATTTTGTAGACTATTGTCATCTTGACAAGATTAAGTCTTCTGGTCCATGAACACCAGATACATTTTCATGTATTTAGCATTCTTCATATTCTTTAATTTCTTTAACATTTTTTTTTGCAGTTTTCAGTGTCCTGGTCTTGCACTTCTTTTGTTAAATTCATCTTCTCAAAGTCCATGAGGGTTGGAATCAACTTCTCCCAAATTCCTGTTAATGTTGATATTTTGACCTTTTCCCATGAATCACAAATGCTCTTAACGGCATCTAGAAGAGGGACTCCTTTCCAGAAAGTTTTAAATGTACATTGCTCAGATCCCTCAGAGGAATCACTATCTATGGCAGCTCTATTCTTACAACATTTATTTCCTGAATAATAAAGTTGAGATTACTTCCTGATCCATGGGCTGCAGAATGGATATTGCGTTAGCAGGTGTGAAAACAACATTAATCTCATTGTCTATCTCCATCAGAGCACTTGGGTGACCAGATGCATTGCCATTGAGGAGGGATATTTCGAAAGGAATCTTTTCTCTAAGCAGAAGGTCTCAACAATGGGCTTAAAACATGCAGTAAACCATGTCGCAAACAGATGTGCTGTCATCCAGGCTTTGTTGTTCTATTCGTAGACTGGATTTAGCATCACTCTTGAAGGCTCTGGGATTTGCAAACTGTCCATCCACCCTGGCTTCATCTTAAAGTCACCAGCTACATTAGCCCCTAACAAGATAGTCCATCCTTTGAAGTTTTGAAACGAGGCACTGACTTCTCTCATCTAGCCGTGAACGTCCTAGAGGGCATCTTCTTCCAATAGAAGTCTGTTTTCTCTACTTTGAAAATTCGAGATTTAGTGTAGCCAACTTTACAAATTATCTTAGCTAGATCTTCTGGGTAACCTGCTGCAGCTTCTACATCAGCCCTTGCTGTTTTACCTTGTACTTTTATGTGATGGAGATCGCTTCTTTCCTTAAACCTCATGAACTGACCTCAGCTAGCTTCCAATTTTTCTTCTCTAGCTTCCTCATCTGTCTCAAATCTAATAGAACTAAAGAGAGTTTGGGCCTTGCTCTGGATTAGGCTTTGGCCTCGGGGAATGTTGTAACTGGTGTGGTCTTCTCTCCAGACCACTCAAACTTTCTCTGTACCAGTAAGAAGGATGTTTTTCTTTCTTCTCATTTGTGTCGTCCTTCAAGTAGCATTTTCAATTTTCCGCAAGAGCTTTTCCTTTGCATTCACAACTTGGCTCACTGTTGGGCACAGGAGACCTAGCTTTCAGCCTATCTCAGCTTTTGACACGATTTCCTCACTAGCCTTAATTATTGTTAGTTTTTGATTTAAAGTGAGAAGCATGAGAGTCTCCTCTTCACTTGAACACTTAGAGGCTAGTGTAGGGTTATTCATTGGCCCAATTTCCATATTTTTTTTGTCTCAAGGAATAGGAGGCTTGAGGTGAGGGAGAGATATGGGGGGGATGTCCAGTTGGTGGAGAACACAGGACACACAGGACATTTATCAATTAAGAGTTTGCCATTTTATATGGATGCAGTTTGTGGCATCTAAAACAATTACAATAGTAACATCAAATATCACTAATCAAATCAACTACACTCAATTTAAAAAAGAGGTGAAAAAGATTATTCATCACTGACCACCATAACGCATATAATGAAAGTGAAAAAGCTTGAAATATTGTGTGAATTAACAAAATGTGACCCAGAGACATGAACTGGACAGATGCTGTTGGAAAAAATGGTGCCGACAGACTTGCTTGACATGGGGCTGCCACAATTCTTCAATTTGTAAAAACTGCATCATCTGTGAAGCACAATACAATGAAGTATGCTTGGGATGCCTGGGTGGCCCAGCCGGTCGAACATCTGACCCTCGATTTCAGCTCAGGTCGTGATCCGGGGGTCGTGGGATCAAGCCCCCACATCACATCAGACTCTGTGCTGAGTGTGGAGCTTGCTTGGGAGTCTCTCTCTCTTTATCTCTCTCTCTCTCTCTCTCTGCCTCTCTCTCTCTCTAAAATACAAATAAATAAATAAATAAAAATGAAGTGTGCCTGTACACAAAAGTGGAATTGCTGGATCATTTGGTAGTTTTCTTTTTAATTTTTTGAGTAAACTCCATACTGTTTCCCATAGTGGCTGCACCCACCAGCAACACACTAGGCTTCCTTTTTCTACATCCCCTCACCAACACAGTTGTCTCATGTGGCTTCTTTTTAGTCATTCTGATAGGTGTGGGGTAACATTTCACTGTGGTTTTGATTTGGCATTTCCCTGATGATGAGTGATGTTGAGCATCCTTTCACGTGTCTATTGCTCATCTGGATGTCTTCTTTGAAGAAATGTCTCTTTATGTCTCCCGCCCATTTTTTCACTGGGTTACTTGTGGTTTTGGAGTCGAGTTGTATAAATCCTTTATATATTTTGGATACTAACCTTTTATCGGATATGTCATATGGAAATATCTTCTTCCGTTCGGTAGGTTGACTTTTCGTTTTGTTGATTATGTCCTTCGCTGTGCAGAAGCTTTTTATTTTGATGTAGTCTCAATAGTTTATTTTTGCTCTTGTTTCCCTTGCCTCAGGAGACATATCTAGAATACTGTTGCTACGGTCAATGTCCTAGAAATTACTGTCTGTGGTCTCTTCTAGGATTTTTATGGTTTCAGGTCTCACATTTAGGTCCTTAATCCATTTTGAGGTTACTTTTCTGTACGATGTAAGAAAGTGGTCCAGTTTCATTCTTTTGCATGCAGCTTTCCAGTTTTCCCGACACCATTTGTTGAAGAGACTGTCTTTTGCCCATTACATATTCTTGCCTCCTTTGTCATAGATTCATTGACCATATAATCGTGGTTTTATTTTGGGGTTCTTTCTTCTATTCCATTCATCTGTGTCTGTTTTTGTGCCAGTACCATACTGTTTTGATGACTACACCGTGGTAGTACATCATGAAATCTGGAATTGTGATATCTTTAGTTTTGTTCTTCTTTTTCAAGATTGCTTTGGCTATTCGGAGTTTGTGTTTCCATAAAAATCTTATGAGTATTTGTTCTAATTATGTAAAAAAAATGCTGTTGATATTTTGATAAGGATTGCATTAAATCTGTAGATTTCTTTGGGTAGTATGGATGTTTTAACAATATGGGTTCTCCGAATCCATAAGCATGGAATATCTTTTCATTGGTTTGTGTCATATTCAATTTCATTCATCAATGTTTTATACTTTTCAGAATACAGGTCTTCCAACTCCATGGTTAAGTTTATTCCTTGGTATTTTATTATTTTTAGTACAACTTTAAATAGTATTGTTTTTTTAATTTGTCTTTCTGCTACTTAATTATTAGTGTATAGAAATACAAAGGATTTCTGTATATTGATTTTGTATCCTGCGACCTCACTAAATTCATTTATAAGCTCTGGTATTTTCTTTGTGGGTGTGGAGTCTTTAGGGTTTTCTCTATATAGTATGCTACCTGCAAATAGTGAAAGTTATATTTCTTATAAATTTGGAAGCATCCTATCTCTTTTTCTTGTGTGATTACTGTAGCTAGGATTTCAAGTACTATGTTAAATAAAAATGGTGAAAGTGTACCTCTTTGTCTTGTTCCTGATCTTAGAGGAAGAGTCTTTCCCCATTGAGTATGATGTTGTCCATAGATTTTCATATATGGCCTTTATTATGTTGAGGTATATTCCCTCCAAACCTACTTTGTTGAGGGTTTCTTATCATAATTAGATATTGTACCTTGTCAAATGCTTTTCCTGCATCTATTGAAATTATCATATTTTTTTCTCTTGCTAATGTGATATATCACACTGATTGATTTGCAAATATTGAAACAACTTGCATCCCAGGAATAAATCCCATTTGATTGTGATGAATGATTTTTTAATGTGTTGTTGGACTTGGTTTGTTAATACTTTGTTGAGGATTTTTGCATCTATATTCATCAGTGATACAGACCTCTAGTTTTCTTTTTTTTATAGCATCTTTATCTGGTTTTGGTATCAGGGTAATGCTGGCCTCATAGAATAAATTTGGAAGTTTTACTTTCTCTTCTATTTTTTGGAATAGTTTGAGTATTTACTCTTTTTTAAATGGTTGGTAGAATTCACCTGTGAAATCATCTCGTCCCAGACTTACGTGTGTTGGGAATTTTTTGATTACTGATTCAATTTCCTTGCTAGTAACAGGCTATCAAATTTTCTATTTCTTCCTGATTCAATTTTGGGAGGCTTTATGTTTCTAGGAACTTATCCATTTCTTCTAGTTTGCCCAATTTGTTGGCATATAATTTGTCATAATATTTTCATATAATGTTTGGATTTCTGTGGTGTTGGTTGTTTTTTCTCCTTTTTCATTTCAGATTTTGTTTATATGAGTCCTCCCTCTTTTTTTTTTTTTTTTTTTTTTTGTAGAGTGTGACTAAAATTTTGTCACTTTTGTTGATACATTCAAAGAACCACCTCTTGGTTTCATTGATCAGTTCTATTTTAGTTTCTATTTCACTTATTTCTGCTCCAATCTTTATTATTTCCTTTCTGCTACTGGTTTTGGGTTTTGTTTATTCTCCTTTTTCTAGCCTCTTTAGGTGTAAAGTTAGAGGGGGGGTGGTTTGAGATTTTTCTTGCTTCTTAAGGTACACCTGTATTACTATAAATTTCCCACTTAGAACTGCTTTTGCTGCATCCCAAAGATTTTGGACCATTGTGTTTTCATTTTCATTTGTTTCTCTCTCTATTTTTTTATCTCTTCCATTTCTTGGATGACCCATTCATTGTTTAATAACATGTTATTTAAGCCTCATGTATTTGCGCTCTTTCCCGATTTTTTCTTGTGGTTGATTTCTAGTTTCATAGCATTGTAGTCAGAAAAGAAGCACAGTATGACTTCAGTCTTTTAGAGTTTGTTGAGACTTGTTTTGTGGCCTAACATGTGATCTATTCTGAAGAATGTTCCATGTGCACTTGAAAAGAATGTGCATTTGGTGTTGTAGATTAGAATGCTCTAAAAATATCTGTTGGGTTAATTTCGTCCAATGTGTCATCCAAAACCACTATTTCCTTGTTAATTTTCTGTTTGGATGATCTACCTATTCATGTAAGTGGGTGATAAAGTCCCTAATATTATTGTATTACTATCAATTACTTCCTTCTCCTACAATTATTGTATTACCATTGATTACTTCCTATATGTTTATTATTAGCTGCTCTATGTATTTGTATTCTCCTATGTTGGGTGCATAAATATTTACAATTGTCACATCTTCTTGTTGGATTGTTCCCTTTATGAATATGTACTATCCTTTGTCTCTTGTTACAGTATTTGATTTAATGTCTATTTTTTTTCCAATATAAATATTGCTACCCCAGCTTTCTTTTCACTTCTATTTGCATGACAAATGCTTTTCCATCCCTTCATTTTCGACCTGCATGTGTCTTGAGGTCTGCGACATGTCTCTTGTAGGCATCACATAGATGAGTCTTGCTTTTTCATCCATTTCATCACACTTTGACTTTTCACTGGAGCATTTAGTCCTTTCACATTCAAAGTGATTACTGATAGATGCTTACTTATTGCCATTCTGGTAAATGTTTATGGTTGTTTTGTTGCCCCTTTCTTCTCTGGCTCTCTTCTCTCACAAGTTTCTGACTTTCTGTAGTGATATACTTGGATTCTTTCTCCTTATTTTTGGCATGACTACTACTGTTTTTTGATTTGTGGTTACCGGTACCTTATGCATAGAGCAGTCTATATTAGGTTGATGGTCCCTTAAGTTTAAGCCTACTCTCAAGGCAATACATTTATAGTCCTCTCCCACCGTGTTTTAGGTGTATGGTATCATACTTTACATCCTTTTATTTTGTGAATCCCTTGACTGATTTTTATAGATCTATTCAATTTTACTGCTTTTGTGCTTTCTACTTTTCTCACTCCTTTCCAGTCAAAAAGTCCCATTTAAAATTTCTTGTAAGGCTGGTTTAGCGGTGATGAATTCCTTTAACTTTTGTTTGTCTGGGAAACTCTTTATATCCCTCCTTCTATTCTGAATGACAGTCTTGCTGGATAGAGTATTCTTGGCTGCAGAGTTTTTTTTCTTTCAGCACTTTGAATATATCATGCCACTTCCTCCGGGCATGCAAAGTTTCCTTTGAAAGAACAGCAAATAGCCTTATGGGGTTTCCTTTGTATGTATATAACTTTTCTTTTTCTTGTTGTTTTTAAATTCTCTATTTGTCATAACTTTTTGCCATTGTAATTACTATGTGTCATGGTGTGAACCTCTTTGGGTTGATTTTGTTGGGGGCTTTCTATACCTCCTGGATCTGGATTTCTGTTTCTTTCCCCACATTTGGGAAGTTTTCAGCTATTTTTTTCTTCAAATAAATTTTCTGCCACCTTTTTTCTTTTTTTTTTTTCTTGTGGGATCCCTATAGTGTAAATGTTATACATTTGATGGTGTTGCTGAGTTTCCTTCGTCTATTTTTATTTTTTTATTATTTTTTTTCTCTCTCTTCAGCTTGACTGTTTTCCATTACTCTGTCCCCCAGTCACTGATCCATTCTTTTGCTTCCTCTAGTCTACTATTCGTTCCCTGTAGCTCTTTTGTTCTTGGATAAGTCTCCCAAAGACCCTTGCTCCTGCAGCACATGCTCTGAGACTAGCAAACAAATCTCCTTCCTGTATACCCCAGGCCTTTTTCCAACTGCTGCTTCTATGATATATCTTTTTTTTTTTTTAATGTTTATTTATTTCTGAGACAGAGAGAGACAGAGCATAAGTGGGGGAGGGGCAGAGAGAAAGGGAGACACAGAATCAGAAGCAGGCTCCAGGCCCTGAGCTGTCAGCACAGAGCCCAACGCGGGGCTCGAACTCACAAACTGTGAGATCATGACCTGAGCTGAAGTCGGTCGCTCAACCGACTGAGCCACTCAGGCGCCCCTATGCTATATCTTATATATAGCTGTTTGTTATCCTGTCTCTTTAAGGGTGGGCACTCAGTTTCCTATTGCCTTCCAGGTCTCCCAGAGCTGAGCCCATTGATTTTTAAAGTTCCAGGTGTTAAGACCCACCTATTGTAAGAACTCATGAAGTTAAACCTTTCTGGTCTTCAGCCAAATGTTATGGGCATTTGTCCCCTGTGCCTGAGGTTCCTGGTGAGGGGTATGCTCTTCACCCCTTTTCATGCCCATCCTTCCCTTTTGTGGATAGTTCTGTAGATCTGCTTGGCTTCTGACTGCATCTACACCCTTCCTACCCTCTTTGATGTGGCCTCTTCTCTACGTTTAGCCATAGACAGTCTGTTCTGCCAGTATTTGGGTTGTTTTTTGGATTATTTACACGGATGTGGGTGTTATCTAGGTGTATCCGTGGGATGAGGTGAGTCTAGGATCCACCTATTCTACCATATTCCCCAGAAGTCTTCCTTCTGCCCATTTTTTAATTGGATTGTTTCTTTTTATGTTATTGAGTTGTATGAGTTCTTTATATACTTTGGATATTAACCCTTTATCTGATATATGGTTTGTAAATATTTTCTCCCTTTCCACAGGTTGGCTTTACATTTTTATTGTTCCTTTTGTTGTTCAGAAGCTCTTTTTATTTTGATGTGGTCCAATTTGTTGATTTTTGTTTTTGTTGCTTGTGCTTTTGGTGTCATATCCAAAAAGTGGCCAGTCAAATGTCAAGGAGTTTATTCCCTATTTTTTCTTCTATAAGTTTTTTTTTTATGGTATTAGATCTTAAGTCCATTTTTAAGTTAAGTTTGTGACATCAGTAAGATAGGCATGAGGTTTCATTTTTCTGCATGTGACCATCCAGCTTTCCCAGCACCATCTGTTGAAGAAACTATACTTTCCCCACTGAGTGTTCTTGGTTTCATGTCAAAGATTAGTTGGTTAGTTGTGGGAGTTAAATCTGGGATTAACTGTTCTTTCTATTTGTCTATGTGTCTATTTTTAAGCCAGTATCCTACTGTTTTAATTACTATAGTTTTGTAGTATAGTTTAAAGTGTGATATCCCCAGCTCTGTTCTTCCTTCTCATGATTTCTTTGGCTCTTTAAGGTCTTTTGTGGCCCCATATAAATTTTAGGGTTGTTTTCTATCATTGTGAAAAATGTCATTGGAGTTTTGACAGGGAATGCATTGAATCTATAGATGGCTTTGGGTAGCATGGGCATTTTAACAATAGTAATTCGTCCAGCTCATGAAAACAAGATATCTTTCCATTTGCTTGTGTCTTCTTAAATTTCCTTCATCAAAGGTCTTGTAGTTTATGTTGTACAGATCATTCACTTACTTGTTTAAGTATATTCTTAAGTATTTCATTGTTTGTGAAGCTATCATGAATTGGATAATAATATTTTATTCCTTTTTCAGATGTTTTAGTGGTTTGCATATAGAAATGCAACTGATTTCCGTATGTCGATTTTGTGTCCTGAAACTTTATTCTATTGATTAGTTCCAACAGTTTTTTGGTGGAATATTTATGACATTTTATATAGAAGATCGTATCTCATATTCTTTGCACATAATGACAACTTTACTTCTTCCTTTCTGGAATAAATAACTTATTTTTTTGTATTGCCTAAGTGCTCTTGATAGGTCTTCCACTACTACGGTGAATACGAGTGGTGAGAGCAGGCAACATTGTCTCATTCCTATGCTTCCATGTGCATTGACTTTCATTGTATTTCTTAGAAGGAAGAGCTTTCAATTTTTCACCAGTGCGTATAATGCCAGTTGTGGAGTTGTCATATATGGCCTTTATTATGTTGAAGTATGTTTCTTTTTTACCCAATTTGTTGAGGGTTTGCATTATGAAAACAGGTTGTATTTTGTCAAATGCTATTTTTGCATCTATTGAGATGATCATATGATTTTTTTATCTTTCATTTTATTAATATGACATATCACATTTATTGAGTTGCATATGTTGAGTCATCTTTGCATCCCAGGAATATGTCCCACTTGATCATGGCATATAATCCTATTGATGTGTTTTTCATTCATCTTGCTAATGTTTTAGTGAGAATTTTTATGTCTATATTTATCAGAAATATTGGTCTATAATTTTCTTTTCTTGTGGTCTCATTAACTGGCTTCGGTATCAGGGTAATGCTGTCCTTGTAACATGCATTTGAAGTGTTCCTTCCTCTTTGATTTTTTGGAGGAGAGTGAAAATGATTGGCATTAATTTTTCTTTAAATGTTTGGTAGAATTCACTGTGATTCCATCTGGTTCTGCACTTTTCTGTGTTGGCAGGTTTTTGTTTTTTTTTTTTTTTTTTTTTTTATTAATGATCCAATCTCTTTGCTTGTTAGATCTGTTCAGATTTTCCATACCTTACTGATTGTGTCTTGGCATGTTGTATGTGTCTAAGAATTTATCAATTTTTTCTGGATTAGCCAATTTGGTGGCATATAACTGTCACAGTGGTCTCTTATGACCCTATGCATTTCTATGGTATCAGTTATAATGTCTCCTCTTTCATTTCTGATTTTATTTACTTGAGTCTTCTTTCCTTTTTTTTCTTTGTCTAGGTAGCAGTTTGTCAATTTTGTTTATCTTTCAAAAAAACAGCTCTAAGTTTGGTTGATCTTTTCTATCGCTTTTCTGGTCTCTGTTTTACTTATTTGCAGCGTGATCTTTGTTATTTCCTTTCCTCTACTGACTTTGGGTTTAGTGTATTCTTTTTCTAGTTTCTTGAGGTGTAAATTTAGGTTGTTTATTTGAGATCGTTCCATTTTCTTAAAATATGCATTTGTCACTATAAAATTCCTTCTCAACTCCTGTTGCAGCATCTCATAGTTTTTGGTTTATTTTTTCCATTTTCATTTAAGATTTTTTCCATTTTCCTTTTGATTTGTTCTTTGACTTATCTGCTGTTCTGGAGTGTGTTGTTCAATTTCCACATATTTGTAGATTTTCCAACTTTCCTTTTCTTTGTTGATTTCTCATTTCATATTATTGTGGTCAGAAAGAATGCTTGGCATGACTTCAGTCTTCTTAAATTTGCTAAGACTTATTTTGTGACCTATTATACATCCTGGAGAATGTTCCATGTGTGATTGAAAAGAATATGTATTCTGCTGCTGTTGGATGGAAAGTTCTATAAATATCTGTTAAGTTCATTTGGTCTAAGGTATAGTTGGAGTCCATCATTTCCGTGTTGATTTTCTGTCTGGATGATCTATCCATTGTAGAGTATCAATGTCCCTTACCATTATTGTAGTCTTGTCTATTTCTCCCTTCACATATGTTAGTATTTGCTTAATATATTTAGGTGATCCGATGTCGGGTGCATACACATTTACAATGTTTATATCTTCTTGATGAATTAAACCCTCTATCATTACAAAATGACCTTCTTTGTCTCTTGTTACCATCTTTGGCTTAAAGTCTTTTTTTTTTTTTTCTGATATTAGTAGAGCTATCCTGGCTTTCTTTTGGTTTCCACTCGCATGGAATATCTTTTTACCATCCCTTCACTTTGAACCTTTGAGTGTTCTTAAAGCTGAAGTGAGACTTTGTAGACAACACATAGTTGAGTCTTGTTTTTTCTTTTCCATTCAGCCACTCTGTGCCTTATAATTAGTGAACTCAAATTCATTTATATTCAGAGTAATTGTTGATATATGAGGACTTACTAATGCCATCTTATTAACTGTGTTCTGGTAGTTTTCTATTTCTATTGTTTCTTTTCCTCTCTATTTCTACTTGTCTTTGTAAGTTGGTAATTCACCATGGTGGTAGGGTCTGTTTCCCCTTTCTTTATGTTTTGTGCATTGTCTCTAGATTTTTGCTTTGTGGTTACCATGAGGCTTACATAATACATCTCGTAAGTAAAACAGTACATTAAAAAAAAATTTTTAACGTTTATTTATTTTTGAGACTGAGAGAGACAGAGCATGAACCGGGGAGGGGCAGAGAGAGAGGGAGACACAGAATCTGAAACAGGCTCCAGGCTCTGAGCGGTCAGCACAGAGCCCGACGCGGGGCTCGAACTCACGGACCGTGAGATCATGACCTGAGCCGAAGTCGGACACTTAACCGACCGAGCCATCCAGGCGCCCCTAAAACAGTACATTTTAAACTGATAGCATCATCATTTTGATCTACAAAAGCTTCATCCTTTTATTTCCCCCTTCTTATAATTTGATGACATTATTTACCTTTTCTCACATTGTGTATTTGTTAACACATTACAGCAGCTATAATTATTTTTATTTTTTACACTTTTATTTATTTTTTATTTTCTAGTTATTTTAAGTTGTTTTTTTTTTTTAATTCCAGTGTGGCTAACCTACAGTGTTACATTAGTTTCAGGTGACGATATCGTGAGTAGGAGCTGTAGTTTGTCAAATGCTTTTTCTGCATCTATTGAGATGGTCACATGGCTTTTATTCTTTCTCTTGTTAATGTGATATATCACACTGATCGGCATACAAATATTACCACCTTGAACCACTTGATCATGGTAAATGATTTTTTTAACATACTTTTGGATTTGCTTTGCTAATATTTTGCTGATGATTTTTGCATCTATGTTCATCAATAATATTGACCAATAGTTTTCTTTTTCAGTAGACTTTATCTGGTTTGGTATCAGGGCAATGCTGGCCTCATAGAATGAATTTGGAAGCTTTCCTTCCTTTTCGGTTTTTCTTTTTTTGGAATAGTTTGAGAAGATAGGTATTAACTCTTCTTTCAATGTTGGATACACCTCTCTTGCTCTGCCCTTCCCCCACTCGTGCTCTGTCTCTCTCTCCCTCTCAAGAATAAATAAAAACATTAAAAATTTTAAGAAAAAACTAAAAAATAAATGTTTGATACAATTTACCTGTGAAGGCATCTGTTCCTGGTCTTTTGTTTGTTGGGAGTTTTTTGATTACTGATTAAATTTCCTTGCCAGCAACTGGTCTGTTCAAATTTTCTATTTCTTTCTGACTAAGTTTTGGTAGTTTATATGTTTCTAGGAATTTATCCATTTCTTCTAAGTTGTCCAATTTGTTAGCATACAATTGCTATAATATTCTCTTATAATGCTTTTTATTTCTGTAATGTTGGTTGTTATTTCTTCTTCCATTTCTGACTTCATTTATTTGAGTCCTCTGTCTTTTTTTATGAGTCTGGCTAAAGGCTTATCAGTCTTGTTGATCTTTTCAAATAACTAAATCCTGGTTTCACTGATGTGTTCTATTATGTTTGAGTTTCTATTTCACTTATTTCTGCTTTAATTTCTTTTATTTCCTTCCTTCTACTGGTTTGGGGTTTTGTTTGTCCTTCTTTTTCTACCTCCTATGCGTATAAGGTTAGGTTGTTTACTTGGGGGTTTTCTTGCTTCTTGAGATAGACCTGTGTGCTATAATCTTCCTTCTTAAAACATCAGCTATTATTTTTCAAGGCTACCACTGATCTGGAGATCAGGCAGTGAAAATAAGATCAGTTTTTACTGATGTTGTAATGTATTTATTAAATGAGTGCTTCCTATGTTGCTGCAAGCCTTTAGTTAATTTTAATTGTTACAGATTTTCTGCAGAGTTTATGAATGCACAATTATTGGGAGTTCTTACTCTGTTATTTTGTGCATATTTCTTTTGTTTTAAATAAAGTAATTAGTGTGCCAGTAGTGTGCCACTATTGGCTCCTAAAATCTGAGATCTGGTCTTTTAGATCCAACATCCGTGACCAATACACCTACTTCTATTTACTTCTCTTTTTCCTGTTCGTGGTTCCTATCTTGTCTGTTTCTTTGGATAGCTAATAACTTTTAATTTAAAACTGGACATTGTTATACATTGTGTTACTCTGGAGTTTGTTTTCTCTTGTGAAGATCAGTGTTTTTTGTCTTTTAGTAAGCAGTTACCTTCCTGGACTTAAACTACAAAACCTGTGTCCCCCACATTGTGCAGCATCTCGTGTCTCTGCTGTTTTCTTGGCTTCCAGCAACTTCTTTTTAGTGTGTTTCTCCAATATTTCTTCTGTTCCTGTGTAGTTTAAAAATCAGTCAGGAATTAGGGCAGAGTTTATATGCAGATTGAGATATTTTTGAGAAATTCCGCATCTATGTATATACTGAATGTCCTATCTGCTAAAGTCCTAATCAGATTTTCATATCGGGGTTATGCTGGCCCCCAAAACTCAGTCAGGGGCATTCCTTCCTTTTCCATTTTCTGAAACCATTCATGTAAATTTCATGATGTTTCCCTCTTAATTGTTTGACAGAATTCACTGATGAAGCCATTTGGATCTCAATATAGTTGTGGAAAAGTTTTAAAATATTAATTTAATTACTTTGGTAGATAAAGAGCAATTTCAATTTTTTTATTTCTTACCATTTTGATTCACTTTCGTTCATAGCCAGTTAAATAAGGCAAATTTAAATAAATAAAGGTAAAAAGAATGAAAAATAGTGAACACTTTTACTTGAAGATAACGATTTATGTGGAAACGCTCAAAGAATCTATAAAAGAAAACTTTACTAATATCAATAAGTAACTTAGCAAGGAAGCAGGATATCAGATCAATATAACATACAAAAATAAATTATATTTCCATATGCTAAAAACAAACAATTGAAACATTTAATAGTTTACATCTATAATATTGTCAAAAATATGGTACCCTTAAAAGATGTGAAAACCCTCTGTACTACAACCTTCAAAATATTGCATAGATAAATTAAAGTTGGCTAATTAAATGGAGAAATATTGCATGTTCTTGAAACTTAAAATATAACCCAGATTAATCTATGGACTCATAGCAACCCCCAAAATAACCACATCTATTATTTACACAAACAGCAAGCTGATTCCAAAATTTAAATAGAAATGCAAACCACTTAGGCTAATCAAAATAACTTCAAAAAAGACAAGTAAAGTAGGAGCACTTACACTATCTGATTTGAAGGCTTACTATAAAGCTAAAGTAATCAAGAGAGTGGTTACTGGCAAAAAAATAGGAAATGAATCAATGCAATTACAAAATAATTTATACATATACTCACACATATACTATCAAATGATTTTCAAAAAATGTGTCAAGATAATTAAATAGGGAAAATAGTTTTTCAAACAAATGTCCTGAGAGTCATGTGCATATTGATATGAAAAGATACTAACCTTGATATCTACCTCACATGATATACAAAATTACTTTAAATTGGATTATAGACCTAAATGTAAAATCTAAGGTTAAAATTATTACAGATAAATTGTAGGAAAATATCTTCATAACCTTGGCATCGGCCTATATTTAATTTAATGTAATTTAATTTTTAATTTATTTTATTTTTATTTTTAAATGATGTTTATTTTTCAGAAAGAGAGAGTCAGAGCATGAGCAGAGGAAGGGCACAGAGAGAGGGAGACCCAGAATCCGAAGCAGGCTCCAGGCTCTGAGCTGCCAGCACAGAGCCCGATGCGGGGCTCGAACTCACGAGCCGTGAGATCATGACCTGAGTCGAAGTCAGTTGCTTCACCGACTGAGCCACTCAGGCAACCTAGGCCAATATTTTAAAAATAGAAAACAAATTACATTAACAATGAAATTTAAAAGTTGACAAGGTGAAGTTGCTCATAAATAAAAACTGCTCTTTGAATGACACTGTTAAGGAAATAAAAGAAATAAGCCACAGTCTCAGAGCAAATATTGACAAGACATTTCTGACAAAAAAAACAAAAAAACAAAAAACAAAAACTTTTACCATAAATATATAAAGAGCTCTTGCCATTAACTAGTGCTAAGACAAACAACTCAATTAAAACTAGGTAAAATCGTGGACATTTTATAGAAAAATGTATCCAGGGGCACCTGAGTGGCACATTCAGTTAACCGTTTGAACTCTTGATTTTGGCTCAGGTCATGATCTCGCAGTTCATGAGATCGAGCCACACACGGGGCTCCATGCTAACAGCGTGGAGCCTGCTTGCGATTCTCTCTCTCTCTCTCTCTCTCTCTCTCTCTCTCTGCCCTGCTTGCACTCTCTCTCTCTCTCCCATTCTCTCTCTCTCTCAAAAATAAATAAATAAACTTACAAAAGAATAAGAATGTATCCAAGTGGCAATAAGTCCATGAAACAATACTCAGTACCATAAGGGCTATGCAACTTTAAAACCACAATGAGGGGCACCTGGGTGGCTCAGTTGGGTAAGCGTCCGACTTCAGCTCAGGTCACGATCTCGCGGTCTGTGAGTTCAAGCCCCGCGTCGGGCTCTGGGATGATGGCTCAGAGCCTGGAGCCTGCTTCCGATTCTGTGTCTCCCTCTCTCTCTGCCCCTCCCCCGTTCATGCTCTGTCTCTCTCTGTCTCAAAAATAAATAAAACGTTAAAAAAATAAATAAATAAATAAATAAAACCACAATGAGAAATAGCTTCTCACCCACTAGAATGACCAAAATTGAAAATACTAACAGAATTAGTAGCAACTGAGACTTCATAATTTGCTGATGGGAGTGTAAAATGGTATTTTGGCAATTTCTTTTAAAAGTGAAACGTACATCTGCCTTATCATTCCGTTGTTTATATTTATATGTGATATGAAAATATATGCCCATGCACACACAAAAAATTTATGCTCAAATAATCAGAGCTACTTCATTCATAATAGTCCAATACTGGAAATAACCCAAATGTCCATCATCATGTGAAAGTATAAGCAAAAATCCTTGCAAAGGAATGATATTTACAATAAGAACTAATGATACAACCAAAAATAAGGGTGACTTGATAGCCACTAGAATGACCAAAAAGCAGCCAAATATGCAAGCATAGATCTTATATAATTCCTTTTCTGTGAAGTTCTAGAACAGTAAAACTCATCTATATTGATAGATACCAAAGAGTCATTTTCTGAGCTCAAAGACATTGACTAGAAAGGGACATGAGAGGGGTGCCTGGGTGGCTCAGTCAGTTAAGCGGCCGACTTTAGCTCAGGTCATGATCTCACGGTCCGTGAGTTCGAGCCCCGCGTCGGGCTCTGTGCTGACAGCTCAGAGCCTGGAGCCTGTTTCAGATTCTGTGTCTCCCTCTCTCTGACCCTCCCCCGTTCATGCTCTGTCTCTCTCTGTCTCAGAAACAAATAAACGTTAAAAAAAATTTTTTTTAAAAGAAAGGGACATGAGAAAACTATCTGCAATGTTGAAAATGTTCTATTTTTTTAATTGGGTGATAATTACACTGATGCAAACATTTGTAAGACCTCATGTAAATGTATAATTGAAGTCTATTTTTGTGCACCAGTAAATTATACTCAATACATAAATTTATGTTAAAAATCAACAAAGCATCAGGGCACCTGGAAGTCTCAGTCAGTTGAGCGTTCAACTTTTGATTTTGGCTCAGGTCATGATCCCAGGGCGGTGGGATCAAGCCCCGAGTTGGGCTCCATGCTAAGCATGGAGCCTGCTTGAGATATTCTCTCTCTCTCTCTCTCTCTCTCTCTCTCTCTCTGCCCCTCTCTCCCCCCACTCTCTCCATCTAAAATTAAAAAAAATCAACAGAGCATCAACAGCCTATGGGGCTCTGGAAATACATTCTCTTATTGTCTTATTATTTTAAGTAATAACTCAAAAGAAAAATGATCACAATATGTGGTGGGGTTATACCATATTTAGAAATAAACCATATGGAAACAATTACACATATATTGGTGAGTATAGACTTGTACTATTGATTCTTACGTTGTACATAAAACAGTAGATCATAAAGCCGATCATAACTGGTCATAGTATCTATTTTTTAATGTCTGTAAGTTATGTAGTGATACCCTCTCTTTCATTCTTGATATTGGAAATTGGTGTTCTCTCCTTTCTATCTGCCTTTTCTTGATGCGTCTTGTTAGAGATTTATCAATTTTATGAAACTTTGCAAAGAATCAACTTTTACTTTGCCAGTTTTCTCTACTTTTTGTGTTTTCTTTCATTGATTTTTGCTCTTGTCTTTATGATTTCTTTCCTTCTATGTAGGATGTACTTTCTTCTTTTTTAAAATTTCTTATTGTGGAAACTGAGATCACTGATTTTAACCCTTTATTTTTTTCTAATATAGACACTGTGGCTAAAATTCCCTCTGACATTGCTTTTGCAATATCCACAGATTTTATATGCTGTGTTTGCAACATATTCATCCAAATGTTTTACCATATTTCCTTGTGATTTCTTTCTTGGCCTCTGAACAATTTAGGCATTTATAGTGTGGTTTCCAATTAGCTGAGGTGTTTTCTCAATATCTTATTGTTACTGATTTCTAATTTAATTCTGATGTTGTCGGAAAACGTATTATAGGATATTTCAGTCTTTGGAAATTATTGAGATTTAGTTTATGCTCTAGTACATCTGAATTTCCACCTGGTATCATTTCCATCAGCCTAAAGACATTTCTTTAGCATTTCTTTTAGTGAAGATCTACTGTTAAATTCTCTCAGCTTTAGTTTATCTGAAGACGTCTTAATTTTACCCTCATAAAATTCTGGGTTGACACGTGTGGATTTATTTTGCTTTTACTTTGTTCTATTTAAGGACAGTTTTATTATCGTCTGTCCTCTATCATATCTGATGTGAAGTCCTTGGACATTTCCGTATTAATCCTCTTTATGAAATGTGTCATTTTTCTCTTGCCTTTAATTATTTATATTGTTTATAATGAGTTTGTTTATAATATTGTTATGATTTGTTTCCTTTGAATTTATTCTCTTAAGAGCTTGTTGAGTTGCACAGATCTATAGATTAAGACTTGTCACCAAATTAGGAAAATTTTTACCATTATCTTTTCAAATATTTTCCTGCCCCATTATTTCCCCTCTTCTTCTGAGACTCTAATTACATGTGTTAAGACGCTTTATATTGTTTCATAGATCCCTGAAACTCTTAATTTTTTAAAAATCTTTTTTCTTTGTTCTTCCAATTAATTTTTCAACTTTTTAAATTCCAGTTAGTTAACGTATACCGTAATATCAATTTCAGATGTAGGATTTAGTAATTCATCACTTACATACAACACCCAGTGCTCATCACAAGTGCCCTCTTAAATACCCATCATCTATTTAACCCTTCCCCCGCCCACCTCCCTCAGTTTGTTCTCTATAGTTAAGTCTGTTTCCTGGTTTGCCTCTCTTTTCTTCCCCCTATGTTCTCTGTTTTGTTTCTTGAATTCCACATATGAATGAAATCATATGGTGTTTGTGTTTCTCTGACTGACTTATTTCACTTAGCATACTCCTCCTCTCTGGCTCCATACACATCATTGAAAAAGACAAGATTTTATTTATTTTTTATGGCTGAGTAATATTCCATTCCATATATATATATATATATATATATATATATATATATAAAACTTCTTTATCCACTCATCAGTCAATGGACATTTGTGCTCTTTCCATAACTTGGCTTTTGTCGATAATGTTGCTACAAGCATCAGGTGCATGTATCTCTTTGAATCATTATTTTTGTATCCTTTGGGTAAATACCTAGTAGTGCAATTGTTGGATAGTAGGGTCGTTCTGTTTTTAACTTTTGAGGAACCTCCATACTGTTTTCCAGAGTGAACGCACCAATTTGCATGCTCACCAACAATGTAAGAGGGTTCCCCTTTCTCTCAATCTTGACCAACATCTGTTGTTTTCTGTGTTGTTAATTTTAGCCATTCTGACTGGTGAGACGTGGTATCTCAACTGTGGTTTTGATTTGTATTTCCCTGATGATGAGTGATGTGTAGCATCTTTTCGTGTATCTGCTAGCCATCTCTATGTCTTCCTTGGAAAACTGTATATTCAAGTCTTCCGCCCATTTTTGAACCGGATTATTTGATTTTTGGGTGTTGAGTTTTATGAATTTTTATATATTTTGGATACTAACCTTTTATCACATATGTCATATGCAAATATCTTATCCCATTCCATAGGTTGCCTTTTAGTTTTGTTGATAAGCTTCTTATTTTGATGAAGTCCCAATAGTTTATTTTTGCTTTAGTTCCCCTTGCCTCAGGAGACATATCTAGTAAGAAGTTGCTACAGCTGGGGTGCCTGGGTGGCTCAGTCAGTTAAGCATCCAATTCTTGATTTTGGCTCAGGTCATGATCTCACAGTGGGATCCAGCCTGCTGACAACCGGGTGGGGGGCGGTGTGCACTCACTCTCTCATGTTTTTAGGAATTTATGCAAATTGTCCAATTTGTTGGCATATAATTTTTTAAAATACTCTCATAATTGTCTGTATTTCTGTGATGTTGGTTGTGATCTCTCTTTATTTTGTGGTTTTATTTATTTGAGTCCTTTCTTTTTTCTTTTTGATAAGTGTATCAAGCGGTTTATCAATTGTATTAATTTTTTTTAAAAATCTCATTCCTGGTTTCATGGATCCGTTCTACTGTATCTTTTAGTTTCTGTATCATGTATTTCTGCTCTAATCTTTATTATTTCCCTTCTGCTGGCTTTAGCCTTCATTTGTTGTTCTTTTTCTACCTCCTTTAGGTATAAAGTTAGGTTGTTCATTTGAGATTTTTCTTACTTCTTGACGTAGGCCTGTACTACTATATACTTTCCTCTTGTGACCACTTTTGCCTCATCTCAAAGGTGTTTGGACAGTCACATTTTTATTTTCATTTGTTTCCATGTATGTTTTTATTTCTTCCTTGATTTCCTGGTTAACCTATTCATTCTTTAATAGTATGTTGTTTAACTTCCATGTATTGCAGTCTTTCCAAGTTTTTTCTTGTGATTGACTTCAAGTTTCATAGTGTTGTGGTCAGAAAAGATGTATGGTATGATCTCAATCTTTTGTACTTGTTGAGGTCTGATTTCTGACCTAGTATGTGATCTACTCTGAAGAATGTTCCTTGTGCACTTGCAAAGAATGTGTATTATGCTGCTTTAGGATGAAATGCTCTGAATATATATGTTAAATCCATCTGGTCCAGTGGGTCATTGAAAGCCATTGTTTCCTCATTGGTTTTCTGCTTAGATGATCTGTTCATTGTTGTAAGTAGGGTGTTAAAGTTCCCTACTATTATTTTTAAGTGTCTATTTATTTATTTTGAGAAACAGAGAAAGAGCTGGGGAAGGGCAGAGAGAGAGGGAGAGGTAGAATTCCAAAATAGGCCCCATGCTGTCAGTGCAGAGCCCAACACTGGGCTCAATCTCATGAACCATGAAATCATGACCTGAGTCAAAATTAAGAGTCAGAGGCTCAACTGACTGAGCCACTCAGGTGGCTCCCTACTATTATTGTATTATTATCGATTCGCTTCTTTATGTTTGTTATTGCTTTATGTATTTGGGTGCTTTCCTGTTGGAGGCATAAATATTTACAATTGTTAGATCTTGTTGTTGGATAGACAACTTTATTGTGATATAGTGCCCTTCTTTATCTCTTGTTACAGTCTTTGGTTTAAAATCCAGGTTTTCTGATATAAGTATTGACTTTCTTTTGGCATCCATTTGCATCGTAAAAGTCTCTCCATCCCCCCACTTTCTATCTTCAAATGCCTTTACATCAAAATGAGTCTCCCATAGGCAGCACATAGATGGGTCTTATGTTTATATATGTTCTGACACCCTATGTCTTTTGATTGGATTGTTTAGTCCATTTACATTCAGAGTGATTATTGATAGATATGTATTTAGTGCCATTTTATTGCTTGTTTCATGGTTATTTCTGGAGATTTTCTCTGTTCCTTTCTAGTCTTTGTCACTTTTGGTCTTTCTTTCCCACTCAAAGAGTCCTTTTTAATATTTCTTGCAAGTGTGGTTTAGAGGTCACAACCTCCTTTAGCTTTTGTTTGTCTGAGAAACCTTTTATCTCTCCTATTCTGATTGATAGACTTGCTGGATAGAGTATTCTTGGCTGTAAATTTTTCCCATTCTGCACACTGAATATATCATGCCACTTCCTTCTGCATTGCCAAGTTTCTGTGGAGAGATCCTCAGCTAGCCTTATGGGTCTTCCCTTGTAAGTTAGGGACATCTTTTGTCTTGCTGCCTTTAGGATTTTTTCTTCATCACTATATTTTGCAAATTTAACTACAATATGTCTTGGTATTGGCCTATTTTTGTTGAGCTTGATATGAGTTCTCTGTTCCTTTTGGGTTTGGATATCTGTTGCCTTCCGCAGACTAAGAAAGTGTTCAGCTATTATTCCCTCAAATTAACCTGTTGCCCTCTTTTCTCTCTTCTTCTTCTGGGACTCCCATGATACGAATGTTATTATGCTCAATGGAGTCTATGAGTTCCTTAAGTGTATTCTCATGATCCATAATTTTTCTTTCTCACTTTTGTTCAGCTTTGTTATTTCCCATTATTCTATCTTTTATATCACTTATTTGTTCCTCTGGTTCTTCCATCCTTGTGGTCATTACATTCAGTTGGTTTTGAATCTCAGTTATGGTATTTTTCATTCCTGACTGATTGTTTTTTAACTCTTTTATCTTTGTGGCAAGAGTCTCCCTGATGTCTTCCACGGTTTTCTCAAGCCCAGCTAGTATCCTTATGATTGTTGCTTTAAATTCTCCATCAGGCATATTATTTATATCTGTTTTGATTAGATCTCTAGCCATGACCTGTTTTTTTGTTCTTTCTTTTGGAATGAATTCTTCAGTCTTGGTATTTTGTCTAAGTCTCTGTCTTCTCTGTGTTAGAAAAGCCTCTCGTGTTTCCTGCTTCTGAGAGTAATGGTTTTATGAAGAAGAGATCATATAGTGTCCAGGGCCTGGCACTTCAGGAACGTTCTCTGATGTGTACTGCATGCACTCTGCTGCTATGTTTTGGCTGCTCTATCTCTCATGTCAGTCATCTGCAGAGGCTTTCCTTGCTTGCAGTGGGCAGTATTTGGACCTTGGCCAGAGTGTGGCAAGTTTTTACCAGGTGTGATCTGATCTGTTTGTTAAATGAGACCCGATGCTACTTCCACTAGAACTGAAGCCTTGCAGAACTCTATGGTCAGAAGACATGGTGCGTATGGGGCTTTCTGCTGATCTTCTGGGGAAGGGGCCTGCTTAGATGGTCCTTAGGCACACTTGCCTGAGTATATGCAGAGCATGGGGGGTGGGGCGGACTCGGCACAAGCAGATTAGGCAGCCAGCGTTGACACTGTGCTATTTACTGAAGTTGGTTTATGCTGACAGGCAGGGGAGGGAGGTGGTACCAGCCAGCTTCTTTCTCCCCAGAGAGGGGTCTCTGTGCCTGCTGCTCTTAGGAAACTACTCCCGGAAGAGCAAATAATTGCCCCCCATGTATCCTAGGTGTTTTTCAGATGGCTTTTTTCAAGCGGTCTGCCTCTGAGTTGCTTGCCTGCCTGGAACAGCACTGTGCTCTTTAGGCTCTCTCCCAGCCAAACCGACTGACTTTTAAAACTCCAAACTTTAGGGATGTGCTGGTCTTCTAGGGGAGGGTCTTGCCACACTGGGATGGATGCGGGTGTGACTAAAAAGAGTAGTCACACCAGAGTGCAAGGGGCATGGGGTTTGGAGGAAGCTGGCTAAACAACCAGCATCCGGGCTAGCTGCCCTCAGCCAGTGTGCCCGCACCTATGCTGAGGGGCAGAGGATGGAAATGGCTCCCACCAGCTCCTTTATTCCTGGAGCGGTATCTCTGCAAACACCACCTCTCACAGATGCTCTCCAAGAAGAGTGAACAGCCTCTCTCCGTGCCCCTTAGGCAATCCTCAGATCACACCATCTACCCCAGGGTTGCCGGCCTGCCTTCTCTCCGGGAGCAGGGCAGTGCCCTCAGCACTCTATCCTGGCCAACCCCATCACCTCTAAAACTCCAGTCTCTGAATCCTATTGGCTGTAAAAATTTATGAAAATCAGCCCCTCCATTTTCCCAGCCAATGGCTTTGGGAAGTGTTCTCTTTGTGCATATCCCTATGTACTTCTCTCTCTCTTGCCTTTCTCTGCGACCATGGCTCCCTCCCCTCCACAGCATCCATGATCCGTTTCTCCCCCAAACCACGTCTCCACACTTCCTACCTTCCTTGATGTGGTCTCTTCTCTCCTTGTGGTTGTGCAGTTTGTTCTGTCAGTTTCTTGGGTATTCAGAATGACTTAGTAGTTATGTAGCTGTGTTAGAGGGATGAGGCAGCCTAGGGTTCTCCTACTACTTAGCCCCCCCACCCGACTTCTTCCAATTAATTTTTTTTGAGTGTCTTTAAGTTTGTAGTTCCTTTCTTCTGCCATCTCCAATCATCTATAAAATTGTCCAGTTTAATTTTCATTCATATATTTTACCTCATAGTTCCCAAACTGCCATTCCATTCTTTTTTATAATTGACACGTCTCTGCCAAGACTCAGCATCTCTTTACTAATGAGGGCCATATTTGGCTTTAAGTCCTTCAACATCTTCTTTTCATAACAGTAGCTGCAAATTCTTATCTGATCATTCCAACAGTAGGTGGTATAGGAAGTCTGTTTTTATTGATTGCCTTTTTTGTGATTAATGTAATTTCCTACTTCTTCTTATCTATATTTCACTTTATGAAGGGCACTGTAGATGATGCATTACAAAGAGTCTAGAAGGCATTGTTTTCTTCTAAAAGAGTATTGAATGTCAGGCTGGCATGCTATAAATTTCCTTCTGTTCTTCCTGATCCTACTGAGGTTTGGTTTTAGGTTTTATTATGGGGCATCTTTTAAGGACATGACCCTTACTCCTAAGTATGTTCTTTGTTTTGTTTCTGTTGAATCCTCAAGATGTTAGTGATGAGGTAATGGGGTCTGTTCATTCTGGTTGGGTGCCGGGGTCCAGCCCCAGTGGGTCCAGGGGCTCCCGAAGGATGAACGGCGTCGGCAAAAATGACAAATGGACCCAGACAACAGCAGCGTGTTAGACTGGCCGCTTTATTGTGGCAGGCGTGGCATTATATTTGTTAGCAAATTCCTTATAGCGTGCGTCATCTATGTTTTCGGGCATTACCTAATTCTAAAAATGTTCCTTTGTGTAGTCACCCATTAAGGGACAACATAGTTATTTTCTTGTAACGTTCCCTCCTGCCCTTTCAAGGTCATCTAGCTCTCAACACCTCAAGTGGAATGTTTACAGGGACGTGACTTCTTAATTGTTCCTTTGAACCATTTGCGGTACAAGGAACAAAAGTATTCGCTTTGGTCTGGCGTCCCGGGAGGGAGCCAAGAGGGCCCTGGGAACCCACGCCTTACTTGTTCCCAGAGAGACAATGTATACCCAGGAACTAATGAACCATTCTGTACCTTAACCCACGAGGTCCAGTTATCATCTGGAATGCCTCCTGGGGGCCAAGTGGGCCTAGGGGTTGGAGTAACTTGTATCCATAGATACACTCTTTTGTTGCCGGAGTGGGGATTTCGAACCCATTTATCCCCCTCCTTGGCTGGGAAATATATGGGGCTATCCTTCCCTTAGGTAGAGGAGTCTTTATAGGGGGTGGCAAGGGCTGGATGTAGGGCTGCATGATTTCCCTGCTGAATCTTATTTCTTTCCCCAGTGGTTCTTTCCCCGGGGGGGCTGTCGTGGGCAACTCCCCAATCGACAAATTCCCCAGGTACTTTCATTGGTAGGGGGCGCTGCCCTGACCAACGCTAAGGCCAAATTACATAAAAGCAGGAGTACAAGAAGCTTCACTTTCGGTGGGCCTCCCATGCAGTCCCGATCTGTCCACCGCCCAGGCCCTGTCATCAGGCTGGTTGGATAGCTTGGCTTCCGGCAGTTGGGCCGGACTCCAATTTCTAAGACTGTGTGACCTCGAGTATATTTGTCCTCATCATTGCCACTCACTGCTGGGCCTCATGGAATTTCACCTGTGTGTGTGTGACCTAGCTCTCAACCGTGTACCTGGAGCGTATGCTTACAAATACTTCTTGGTCTCCCCTTCTGCATAGATGTCTCTTCTCTTATACCTCGCCTGAGAAATTCCAGGTGTTTTGACAGTCCTGAACTCTGATCTCTGCTTCCTTAGTTAAACAAGACAGCCAATCCCTACTTGGGGTTCCCTTCCCTGTGACACAGTCAAGAAATTATCTCCAGACAAAGAAGGTGAATATAGGACTTACCTCATGTGTTTCTCTTATCTTAAAAAACACAGTCCTACACACATTATTTCTAAATGCCTAAAAACAATAGTCTCATATATATTTTCTGTCCAGTTTTATGGTTGTTTGTGTACTACCAAGAACTCTGCCATGGCTGGAAACCTAAGTCCAATTTTTAAAAAAAATCTTTTTTCAGGGGTGCCTGGGTGGCTCAGTCGGTGAAGCGGCCGACTTCTGCTCAGGTCGTGATCTCGCGGTCCGTGAGTTCGAGCCCCGCGTCAGGCTCTGTGCTGACAGCTCAGAGCCTGGAGCCTGTTTCAGATTCTGTGTCTCCCTCTCTCTGACCCTCCCCCGTTCATGCTCTGTCTCTCTCTGTCTCGAAAAGAAATAAACGTTAAAAAAAATTAAAAATCTTTTTTCATCGTGGTTAAATTTAGATGATACGTATTGACCTTCTTGAGGTTCATTGACCCTTGTTTCTACTACAAATCCCATCCATCAAATTTTCTTAATTTTAAATAGTGATTTTTTTTTAATGCAGGATTTCTTTTCTTTAGTTTCCACATCTATCCTGAAATTCCCATCTCTACCACCACATGTCTATCTTTTCTGATAAATTATTACCATATTTATCTGTGAAAGATTTTGTCTGTCAATTCCAATATCTGGATCCTGTGGGGATCTGTTTCTATGTACCCAGTTTCCTCAATATAGTGGGTCGCATTTTTCTGTTTATTCCTCTTTATTATGGGTCCCATTTTTCTGTCTCTTTTGTATATCTAGTCATGTTATAAATATACTCTTACAGAAGCACTGTTTTTGGTTTTTTATGGTAGGCTCAGGGTTTTAAAAGCTCTAATTTTTATTCCTCGGGCAAATCCTTTAGTCCTATGAAATGCTTTTTCCCCTAAGGCATGTTCCTCCTGAGTATAAGAGAAAGGGCGAGGTCTTTACTAAGCTTTTCTAATGGTGTGATGCCAACTCCCAACTTTGTTTTCTCTGCCATAGACAACCGTAGAAATCCTTATTAAATACTTTCATGCTTTCAAATGTTGCTTGCTCCATAGGCTCCTTGGAATCTCACACACAAAGGATTCAAGTGTCATAAAGCAACGGGAGGGAACATTGTATTGAAATCGTAAGCCCCCTCTTCCCCGTGGCTTTGTCCTTTTCTCTGACTGCCCTTTTCAAACCCCAGCTGTTCTGGCAGATCTTGGCCTGTTCTCTGACTCCCCAGTTCAATTCCACTGCAAGTTTCCCTCTGAGATCTAACCTCCAGGCTGGAGAATGCCCTCAGGGGGAGAAACATACAAATTTGGAGCTCAAACAATATGTCTCCCTCATTCAATAGCTGCTTCCCCTGTAATTTCTACATGCGTTTTGCTCACTCTCATGTACCTTCAAATGTTGGGGTTTTTGTAAATTTTGTTCGCACTTTATGATTGTTATTACCACGAGTGCTGGTCTTCTATAAACTACCCCACCATTATTAGAAAATGAGAGTCTTTTTCCTAGCATTTTTTATAGTTTCTTATAGCAAGAAGTTAAATCTGATTCTGATACCAGCTACTACATCATGACTGTGACTGGGAATGTGTAAATTTTGATGTCGCAAAAGGTTAACATCTTTATTTTGACTAACCTATAACGGAAATTGGGGACTTACTCCAATTACAAATGTAGGCAACAAACCAGAAGGGGTAATTTGCAGTATCTATATTATTATCATCAATAGGACTCACAGATAATTGAAAATCACATTCACCTCTGGCAAATATCTGAACATATGGTAAACACTGGTCCCTATCTCAAAATTTCAGTAGCTCTTTGATCCATAACTACACCTTGATATTTAACGTGTTAATCAGAAAGCACATATATTGCCGTCTCTGAAGTTTAGCTTTAATGTTTGATAGCAGAACGTCCAACGAATTTTGTTTCCTTTGCAATCCCCTGTGTTGTTTTATCCATTCAAAAACATTACTCTGACAATAAGTCATATTTTGAAAAACACATTATTCTGAGAGGAGGTCTATAGTTACAAAAAGGTTTAGAACCCTTGCCCTAGATTCTTTTCTGACCCTCCTTCTCTTTCCACAACAGTTCTTAAAAGATCACGACCTTATAATTTCCCCGTATAAGAAAAGTCCTGTCCCCAGCTCACACCTGTCTCCTGAGTTCTAAACACCTATATTCACATAGAATTTCATACTGATCCTCAATGCGGGCTTTGAACCTGACACAATCCAGAGTCCACTACCTTCCCTGCCACAATCTTGCTCCTTCACCTATGGTCCTATGCTTAGTGGCAACCCCACCCACCTGAGGACACAAACCAGAAACCTGCCATTGTTTGTTGACTCTTTCCTCTCCCTCACATACCCTATCCGATCAATCACCATGTCTTATTGATGGAACTTCCTAAATATCACAAAATTGGTTTATTTCGCTTAATCCTTCCTACTTCTCCCTTAGTTTAGACTCTCTTCTTTCCTTTGCATAATAATAACTTTCTTACCCGTTACAAGAGACCTGAGGCCCCCTTCTACCCAAGCGTTCACTTTCAGCCTCGGGACCCGGCAGTCCGTTTATTCTCAGGTTCTCAGACCCTTGTTCCATTGCCCATTGTCTTTTTCTCCTGAGTCTCCAAACTCTCCCTCCTAAATATTTTCCCGGCAACACAGAAGAGTGTTTTACTTATTGTCTTGTTAAGAAAACCTTACTATCTCCATTCATCTAACTACATTCACGCTCCTTATGTCTTATGGCTTCACAGAATCAACAAATATCCACTTAAATCATTTTGTACATCAAGTTAACAACTCGGCTCTTTTGCCATCGATCAGTTATTTCTTCTTTCTAGTTATTCCTCTTTCCCCTTTTCAGGTAGGCCTTGATCGTTTCTACCACCCACTCATACTATCATCTCTTCCAATAGAAAGTAACAGGCATTTTTAATTCCTAGTGTAACTCTTCCAGTTGTTTCTGACTCTGCCTCCTCAAGGACCTTACTCCATCACCTGTTACTTTTCTTTTTCGTATCCGTAAGTTCTTCCACTTTGCTGGCTTTCACCCCTAACAATGTAAGCACATTATTGGACTTGAAATATAGGCTTAGTGTTTTCAAATGATTTAGTCATCCTGCTCTTCCTGGTGCACAGAGGAAGGAGCTTAGATGGGCAGATTTCCTTTACGAATGCAAGTTTCTCTAACAAAAGGGTAACTTCTAATTTTTCTTTTTTTTTTTCAATATATGAAATTTATTGTCAAATTGGTTTCCATACAACACCCAGTGCTCATCCCAAAAGGTGCCCTCCTCAATACCCATCCCCCACCCTCCCCTCCCTCTCACCCCCCATCAACCCTCAGTTTGTTCTCAGTTTTTAAGAGTCTCTTATGCTTTGGCTCTCTCCCACTCTAACCTCCTTTTTTTTTCCTTCCCCTCCCCCATGGACTTCTGTTAAGTCCCACATAAGAGTGAGACTTTCACCCACATAAGAGTGAAAACATATGGTATCTGTCTTTCTCTGTATGGCTTATTTCACTTAGCATCACACTCTCCAGTTCCATCCATGTTGCTACAAAGGGCCATATTTCGTTCTTTCTCATTGCCATGTAGTACTCCATTGTGTACATAAACCACAATTTCTTTATCCATTCATCAGTTGATGGACATTTAGGCTCTTTCCATTATTTAGCTATTGTTGAGAGTGCTGCTAGAAACATTGGGGTACAAGTGCCCCTATGCATCAGTACTCCTGTATCCCTTGGGTAAATTCCCAGCAGTGCTATTGCTGGGTCATAGGGTAGGTCTATTTTTAATTTTTTGAGGAACCTCCACACTGTTTTCCAGAGTGGCTGCACCAATTTGCATTCCCACCAACAGTGCAAGAGGGTTCCCGTTTCTCCACATCCTCGCCAGCATCTATAGTCTCCTGATTTGTTCATTTTGGCCACTCTGACTGGCGTGAGGTGATATCTGAGTGTGGTTTTGATTTGTATTTCCCTGATGAGGAGCGACATTGAGCATCTTTTCATGTGCCTGTTGGCCATCTGGATGTCTTCTTTAGAGAAGTGTCTATTCATGTTTTCTGCCCATTTCTTCACTGGGTTATTTGTTTTTGGGGTGTGGAGTTTGGTGAGCTCGTTACAGATTTTGGATACTAGCCCTTTGTCCGATATGTCATTTGCAAATATCTTTTCCCATTCCGTTGGCTGCCTTTTAGTTTTGTTGGTTGTTTCCTTTGCTGCACAGAAGCTTATCTTCATAAGGTCCCAGTAGTTCACTTTTGCTTTTAATTCCCTTGCCTTTGGGGATGTGTCAAGTAAGAGATTGCTATGGCTGAGGTCAGAGAGATCTTTTCCTGCTTTCTCCGCTAGGGTTTTGATGGTTTCCTGTCTCACATTCAGGTCCTTTATCCATTTTGAGTTTATTTTTGTGAATGGTGTGAGAAAGTGGTCTAGTTTCAACCTTCTGCATGTTGCTGTCCAGTTCTCCCAGCACCATTTGTTAAAGAGACTGTCTTTTTTCCATTGGATGTTCTTTCCTGCTTTGTCAAAGATTAGTTGGCCATACGTTTGTGGGTCTAGTTCTGGCGTTTCTATTCTATTCCATTGGTCTATGTGTCTGTTCTTGTGCCAATACCATGCTGTCTTGATGATGACAGCTTTGTAGTAGAGGCTAAAGTCTGGGATTGTGATGCCTCCTGCTTTGGTCTTCTTCAAAATGACTTTGGCTATTCGGAGCCTTTTGTCGTTCCATATGAATTTTAGAATTGCTTGTTCTAGTTTCGAGAAGAATGCTGGTGCAATTTTGATTGGGATTGCACTGAATGTGTAGATAGCTTTGGGTAGTATTGACATTTTGACAATATTTATTCTTCCAATCCATGAGCACGGATAACTTCTACTTTTTCAGAGCTTCTTCTGTGTTTGTGACGTCTCAAAATAATCAACTCGAAATGATCCGTACGCCAAAGAGGCATATTTTGTGATGGCACATTCTGCTATCTCTTGGTAGTAATGCGGTCCTATTTCAGTGCTATCTTCGATTTCACTTCCTCATGCCCTCAGCCATGTTGCAGTTAAATCCTAAGACCTTCCTCACCCACCTCTCCACACGTTCTCATCCACGTGTATCTCACAAGCCCTGAACATTCCTCTCGTTCCTCAGGCTCCTGGCCTGTCTTCTCTTGCTTTCCTGCTACAGTCTTCCTCCTTTAGTTAAACTTCCCTCAAAGTCATTCCCGTTCTCCTTGCCCCTACTTTTGCGATCCTTAACCTTTATTCACACGTGCCCCTGTCCCTACTCTTCTCAAAGCTAAAAAACCCTTGAAGTTCAACATCGACTCCGAACCTGACTCTGAATTTCTTACCATTCTCACTGCACGGACCTCATAGTGATGTACGTACCACAGCACGCTATCAACTCCCATGTGCATGAGACTCATTACTCCACAAGGCAAGGGACCACTCATGTCAGCATGACGTTGTGTGATCCTCCCAAGTGTCCTCGAAAAAATTCCTTTCCATGAAGAACAGCTCATGAAAATAGATGCCTCTGAGATTGCCTTTGAGTTTAATAAGAAGTTGAATTACTGACCATAGCCCTCCAGTTTATAAGAATGTTTTCATTTTGGTGTTGGCTAATTTGTTCCAGGAAATTCATTCTATAAACTCTCTCCCCTCTTTTGTATCACCATTCATTATTTATCTGTTTTCACTATTCCACTATAATTGTTGTCTCTATAATCATCAGGGACCTCCTCATTTTCTTTTTTTTTTCTTTAATTTATTTTTTTTCAATTTACATCCAAGTTAGTTAGCATATAGTGCAACAGTGATTTCAGGAGCAGATTCCTCAATGCCCCTTACCCATTTAGCTCATCCCCCCCACCCACAACCCTTCCAGTAACCCTATGTTCTCCATATTTAAGAATCTCTTCTGTTTTGTCCCCCTCCCTGTTTTTATATTATTTTTGTTTCCCTTATTTATGTTCATTTGTTTTGTCTCTTAAAGTCCTCATATGAGTGAAGTCATATGATTTTTGTCTTTCTCTGACTAATTTCACTTAGCATAATACCCTCCAGTTCCATCCACGTAGTTGCAAATGGCAAGATTTCATTCTTTTTGATTGCCGAGTAATACTCTGTTGTGTATATACACCACCTCTTCTTTATCCATTCATCCATTGATGGGCATTTGGGCTCTTTCCATACTTTGGCTGTTGTCGATAGTGCTGCTATAAACATGGGGGTGCATGTGTCCCTTTGAAACAGCACACCTGAATCCCTTGGATAAATGCCTAGTAGTGCAATTGCTGGGTCGTAGGGTAGTTCTAGTTTTAGTTTTTTTGAAGAACCTCCATACTGTTTTCCAGAGTGGCTGCACCAGCTTGCATTCCCATGTTTTTGTTTTTAAATGTATGTCTATTTTGAGAGAGAGCAAGGGAGCAGGGGAGGGACAGAGAGAGAGATTCCCAAGCAGGCTCCATGCTGTCAGTGCAGAGCCGGACGCAGGGACACAGGGCTTGATCTCATGAACTGTGAGATCGTCACCTGAGCCGAAATCAAGAATCGAATGCTTCATGGACTGAGCCACTCGGGCGCCCCTCTTTTTAGGTTTGACAATCATTTTCAAAGACAGAGGCAATGTTTTAAGTTCTAGACTTCTCTGGGGCATTTGACTCTGCTGATACCTTCTTCAGAACATTCCATCCCTTTGCCTGCTTTGACATAATTCTTCAGTCACACTAAATTACCACCATGCTGCTGATACCCATTTTGCAAATTGTGCTCCTGATAATTTTGATCTTACCAGAAGAGCTTAAAAGAAGTTTTTCAGACCAGATTCACACATGTGAACGTACTTGCATTGACGACTACATAGCGATGACTGACCGGCTGACGGTAATTGTAAGAGACTATCAGTTGTAAGACGCATCATGCTTTCAAACACGTTAAAATCTGAAAGAAATTGTGCATCTAAGAATCATTGGCATATGGTATTATTACCTGATAGTTCGAAGAGAATTGATCTGTGTTGCTTGAATTCGAGGCTTTGCAAAACAGTGTGAACATGTTTACACATTTTCTGAATTTACTTGCCTTATTTGAAGTAAATGATCTTACCAAGTTATTTTATGGCTTTTATGAGGTTGGAATGAGATAATGCATGAAAAGTATGTGATGCAGCTAAAACACGAGAGTCAGTGAGTACTCAGTAAATGATAAGAGTAGTTAGTAGCAGTAATGATATTTTTAATAAAGACTTGAACTATAACTGTTTCCGAATTCAACGTTTTTAAAGTGCTAAGACCCTATATGTTTACGGAAAGTATTCTTGTCTCTCTGAGATTCAGTAAGCTTAATAAATAATAATCATTTTTTCAGAGTGTCTTGAGAGCTAAATGAGATAATGCATGCAAAATATTTGCCAGCTGATTGGTTGGAGTAGTACTTGACATTTTCAGCAGAACATGCGTGATAATTTATCTTTGTTGTTTCTAGAATTCTAAAGAAGATTGATAAAGATTCATTGAAGTTAATTTCAGAAAGATTCCTTGCCTCTCGTTAATAATTCCTTCTTTCTATGTTTTTGCCTGCACAGAGTAAGGTAACACATGAAAGTATACAATACTCATAAAATACTTGACTTGGTGTGTGACAAATCGGAAGCAGTCTCTCTCCTTGGCCAACTGAAAGGTTTTAGAAATAAAAATATCAGAGACTGCTCCAATTATACTTACTAAAATCACTTAATTTTTCTGAAGTTAACTTCACCAAATAACATGTGCCTTTCAGAATTTTTGCAAGAATGAATAAGATAGTGCATGAAGTTCATTGCTATTATCGATATTGTTTATATTTACCTGACATTATACGATCCCCTGAATTTCTACTGATGGACAAATTTAAAGTATGAGAAAGACTTTACACATTTGCTGAACTTAACTCTCCAGGGTTTAAGTAACTTCAGCTATTAACACAGAACAGCAGTTCTCCAACTCAGTGGTATCAGGACCACTTTGTACTCTTTAGAATAATTGAAGATCCCAAAAAGCTTTTGTTTATATGGATTATATCTACTGATACTTGCTGTATTTGCAATTAAACCTGAGAGATGTTTAAACTATTTATGAACGATTTCCCTTTAAATAACAAGAATGAACCCTGGTAATGTTAACGTTAAGTAACATTTTGATGAAAACTATCTTTTGCAGTTTTGAACATCTCTCCCGTGTTTAGTTTTATGGAAAGACAGTTGAATTCTCATACACGTAGCTGCATTCAACTTGTGATGCTTTGCTTGGATTAAAGTTTATGAAGAAAACGCAGTTTTAAAGACAAAGAGCTGGAAAAAGGAAACCTAGCAAACCCTCTTAAAGAATCTCAGAGGCCCCCAAGGTCCTTGAACCACACTTTGAGAACCGCTGACACGTATCTTTAGGTTTTTTTTTAAGTATGGAATAAGATAATCTGTGCAATATGTATTGTTATTAATGCTGCTTCGTTTGTTGCTATTATTTATGATTTCCAGATATCATCAAAAAAACCTTGAGTTTCTTCTTGTTTTGTTGACTGCATTCATGGTTGCTTTAAAAAAAGAAAGAAAGAAAAAGAAAATTAATAATGGCATAAATTTGGTAAAGCGGTTAAGCTACTTTACCAAAAAAGTATCTGTATTACAGAGTCTTTCACCAAATTGAGATAATACAGTTTACATGTATAATATCAGTGATCTGCATGGCTCAGGGCCTGGAACATAAGACAGACTCAAGAAAAGGCAGCTTTAGAATCATTCTTTACTCCATGTACATGACATTACACAAATAGATGCCACGGAAAAAACTGGACTTACATATCCAATCACAGCTTCAGCTCATCTGGAATCCGTCTTTTGCTATCCTTTGACACAGGCCTATTTTGAGAGCCCAGAGTCCCTTGTGAAAGTGAATAAATCTTTTAACAACCACACTAATCCCGCTGCAGAGCTGGGCTCTGATCCCATGGTCAGTGTGTAAGGCCCTCCCCCAGAGACTTCACGTGTCTCTAGAAGATTGTGCAGCCTTTCCTGTAGGGAGTTGAATCACCACTCCAGCATTTGTTTCCTGAGTGTAGGTTTCTCAGCCCTTATCAGGATTCCTCCAGAGTGAATGTGAATTCCCTAGATCAAGTCTCTAGCCTCAAGCTGTAGTTCCCAAGATGCTGGGGGAAAGGGGTGTGAGAGGGGAGAGGTTGGAAGGGGAGCAGTTCCCCAAACCCCCTCTGGTCTTGCTATAGGATCCTAAGAAAATATGAGTTTTCCCCTCCCAGCACTTGGTCAGAAAAGGGCCTTCTTTCTTACAGTTATATCAAAGTGGTGAGTGTTTGTACTCGGGACCCCGAGTCTTTTGCTCTAGAAGTAATCACTTCCAAGCCTAGCGGTGGCCAGTAAGTCTTGGAGAACTTTATGATCTGGGATCTAATGGCGACTTCACTGCCTGCTTCAGAAAGGGCCTTTATGTCTTCTTTTTCTCTTCTTAACTTTTAAAATATTACTAAACTTTTGTCATGGAGGCTTTCAAGATTGCAAAAGTAGGTAGAATTATATAAGAAAGACTCATGTGTTCATCATCCAGCTCCCAAATTTATCAATTTATGGACTGTCTGGTTTCACTCCTGTCTCCATTTCCCTTCCATATTATTTTGAAATAAACTCCAGACATCCCAATACTTCATAAATATTTCAGTATGCATGTCTAAAAATACAAGAACTTTTTTTTCGACATAGCCACCGTACCAACATCTCTCTGAAAGATTAATGAACAGTAATGATTTCATATCATGGAAAGGCCAGTCATGGTTCAAAATTTCCAGCTGGGCCATGAACGCTTTTCAAAGTTTGTTGGCATCGAGATTCCAAGAAGGGCCACATATCGTAATTGCTTGATAGGTATTCTAAGACTGTCTTAATCTGCAGGTTCAACCTCTAGTTTTTTCTCTTGTAAATTATGTTTTGAAGAAGTCTTTCCCTTTTTTTTCTTACTTCCCTATTCACTTCTCTAACTCCAGAAAACTTCCTGCGACCTAACCCTTCGCTAAAACATTTCATCGAAGATAAGCCACTACTGACTTCCTTCGGGCACACTTGATCTACCCTCTTTCTAAAGACTCCCTTCTTAGTTATGAGTGTCCGAATAAAGGTTCCAACGTTAAGAGCTGGCAACCTGCGTACCTGCCTTTCCGTAACTCCAGAAATGTAACCTGTGTGGTTCTCTCGTGGAGTCTGTAGTCCCAAATGCCTGTTGAAATTCCTCCATGCATTTCATCAAACTTGGTGACAAAGAGCCTCGTCACATCTATTACTGCTTCTCACACCATCACTTGGTCTCTTTCTCTGGGGAAACAAAAGGCCAGTCATTTCAGAAATTCTGCATCTCAGGAAGAGGGCAGACAGATCACTTTCCAAGTGCTCTCTCTTCTTCGTGTCTTCCCAGAGAGTGAACACCAGTCAACGTCCTCGGGGGGCTCTAGCATAGAGCCGCTGACCATTTTTCACTTTTGGTCATCCAGCCAAAAGTCTCCACCCGGTGCAGGCTGTTAGGACAGCTTGTACCAAGGGATTTTCGGTTTTCAGATCGGTCACAGTTCTGTATGTGTTCCGTAAAGCCAGCAACAATCTCCGGGAGTGCACTTCTGTCTCCCCTCACAGCTCATAATGTGAATATCTACCAGCCTGGGATGCCTAATAATAATCTCAGATAGGTTCCTAAAAGTGCAATCTGACTTTTCCCAGGCTTCAATGTCCTGGGGGGACACGAGAGAGAATAAATTAACATTAAAACTTGAACTTCAGGGGCACCTGGGTGGCTCAGTCGATTAAGCCTCCGACTTAGGCTCAGGTCATGATGTCACAGTCGGTGAGTTCAAGCCCCGCATCGGGCTCTGTGCTGACAGCTCAGAGCCTGGAGCCTGCTTCGAATTCTGTGTCTCCGTCTCCCTGTGCCCCTACCCTGCTTGCTCTCTCTCTCTCTCTCTCTCTTTCTCAGAAATAAATAAATATTTAAAAAAACAAAAAACCCTTGAACTTCATGTGCAAGTTATCCCTACTTATCGATGCAGGATCTCTTCAAGATCTACCAGAGAGATTTCTGAAAATTTCCAAGCTTTTCCCTTAGACGGAGGCACAAGATCCCCTTCCACTCCCACCTCCTTGTTGATGTTTCCTACCCCTGAGCCTGTTTATTCATGGAGCTGCTTACCTACAAGGGCTACCTCTCAGTATTCTTAAAAAACAAACAAAAAAAAATGCTCGAAATTCTAGACAGAAATGAGACTACTGCGTCTCTCCCAATTCTGCATTTTACTCTGCCTCTGGCCCTTGAAATGATGCTGCTTATGCCCAGCGACTCACAGAAACTCTTGCTGAAAAGAGAGCCCTCTCAGTTTCTGCATATAGATCATTCGTGCATAGCGGTCCGATCTCGTCCCGGCAGCACGGCTGAGTGCTATCCTGTTCTCTGCATCTCTATGAACCAGAGCTCCCCAGGCTCTGGCTCCACAGGACTCACACCTAAAATTTCCTCTTCTTACCCTCTTTCCTCAGGAAAGGCGGGAGTGAGCTAAAAATTCATCTCAAACACAGGGGGGGCCTCGCTGGCTCCGTCGGTTAAGCATCCAACTCTCCATTTTGGCTCAAGCCATGGTCTCACCGTTGGTGGGTTCAAGCCCCTCATCGGGCTCTGCGCTGGCAGCACGGAGCCTGCTTGAGATTCTCTCTGTCTTTCTGCCTCGGCCCCTCCCCTGCTTTCTCTCTCAAAACTAACTAAGTAAACATTTTTAAAAAGAGCTCATCTCAAACTCAGCCCGGCCAACCCTGATAGGCTGTGATGAGTGTCGTAGGCGGTATGCCCATCATTTTTATTGCATGCGGAAGATGACATGCCAACAACACGAACCTCTGAATTTATCAATGACATTGAGTATAGAAGTAACGCATCCATCCACTCAACGATTGTTGAGTGCCCTCTGTGCGCCAGCGCAGTTCTGGGAGCTGGAAATGAAAGGAAGCAGACACGATGCACTCTTACACACAAGCAACAATGGTAATTCCTTGCCTCCCGCACAGAAATGTGGGGGGAAGGCATTCCCCACAGGAGAGAAGCTGCCATTTCCTGAGGCCCGCCTGCTTCTCTTTCACGTGCCTATCAACTCAGACCATGAATAGCTTTCAACAAAGAATCAGCTCGGAATTTTCTCCGGCAAAGTGCGATTGGATGGATGTCTGCGGCTGTACAAACCCGCGCAGCTCTTCAGTGCCCTGTAACAAGACCTTCCCTTCTTCTTCTGTTCCTCCAGGGGTATCAGTTCCTATCCCAGTGATCGGACTGAGAGACGAAGAGAAAGTGTTCGTCAACAACACGACCTGCGTGCTGAACGACCCAAACTTCGTCCTTATCGGGTCCTTCGTCGCCTTCTTCATCCCGTTGACGATCATGGTGATTACGTATTGCCTGACGATCCACGTCCTCCGCCGCCAAGCCCTGATGTTACTGCACGGCCACGTCGAGGAACCGCCCGGAATAAGCCTGGACTGTCTCAAGTGCTGCAAGAGGAACCCCCCCGAGGAAGAGAGCGCTCCCAACCCCAACCAGGACCCGAACCCGCGCCGCAGGAAGAAGAAAGAGCGCCGTCCCCGGGGCACCATGCAAGCCATCAACAACGAACGGAAAGCGTCGAAAGTCCTTGGCATTGTTTTCTTTGTGTTTCTGGTCATGTGGTGCCCGTTCTTCATCACCAATATTCTGTCGGTTCTGTGTGGGAAGGCCTGTAATCAGAAGCTCATGGAGAAGCTTCTGAATGTGTTTGTCTGGATTGGCTATGTGTGTTCGGGCATTAATCCTCTGGTGTACACGCTTTTCAACAAAATTTACCGAAGGGCTTTCTCTAACTATTTGCGCTGCAATTATAAGGCAGAGAAGAAGCCTCCGGTCAGACAGATCCCGAGGGTCGCGGCCACTGCTTTGTCTGGGAGGGAGCTTAACGTTAACATTTACCGGCACACCAACGAACCGGTGGTTAAGAAAGCGGATGATCGGGAGCCCGGTATAGAGATGCAGGTAGAGAACTTGGAGCTGCCGGTTAACTCCTCCAATGTGATTAGTGAAAGGATCAGCAGTGTGTGATTAGCAGTGCGGAAGCGGCAGAGGCCTTTCCTGCGGGAAAGCTGCCAACGTAGGAAAAGGTTCTCTAATTCTTCTGTCGGTCATACCTAATGTAAATATCGTCGTCCGATTTAAAAAAAAAAAAAAAAAGCGTTTTTGTATATAGCTTTGCAACTTTACAATCATGCGTACAATAGTGAGATTTAGGGTTCTATATTTACTGCTTATAACAGATGGAGAATAACTTATTTTGATTATTCGATGCGTAAAACGTTGATGTTTCTTCTTTCCCTCCCTCTTTCCTTCCCTCCTTCCCCCGCCCCCCTCTCTCTGTCTCTCTCTCGCCCACTTACTTTTGTGCATAAGGAAATGTCGATGTTCATCTCAGGTGGCGTTTGCGTGAGACCAGAATGATGTACCGGGGACAGTGGTTACACTTCAGCCACACCAAAATTGACAATTCGCTGGACTCTTTTCCCGGGTTAACAGTAAATATACGCTTTAAACTCTTGCTCTGCTCATCTACACACATCAACGTAGTAAGATAGGTTCTGCCTTCTGATGACCTTATCACACCTATTCGCGACGTCAAAGGTAGAACTTAGCCTCGTTGTCACATACAGGGGCAAAATTTGACATTGTCAGAATGTCGTGTTGGTATTTTACTGCAATGTCCGTCCCCATAGTGGTCTTTTAACATAGCAGCTGGATGACCAGGACTACGGAAGTGGAAGGCTGATACGAGATATATACACCAATAGCTTTTCACTTCTCAAGGACAATGTTCAAATTCTGATTACAATGCCAAGCAAACTGGAATTAGCGTCTTCATTCTGGTCCCTAGTAAATACCTAATTCTGTGATGAAACTGGGGAATGAGATCCCAGAGTTATTTCCCAATCCAGGATTCAACGTCGATTGGGTTTTGATCTCCGAATCCTGGAAATTCGTGTGCTACACACAAAGTGAAATTTGCATTTTGAGCCTTATTAAAGTATTTTCATAATTATGGTACCTCTGTCTATAGGACCCAATTTAGCAGTCCATTTTTGAGTAAAACTTGCGCAGGAAGAGCATAGGTGACCAAAACCTTGGAAGTTTTACTTGATTAAGGACTACAGAATTAGGCCCTTAGAATGTGAAAAAAAAAAAAAAAAAAGTAATTAAAAAACAAGCTTGTACTGAACTCTGGGAAAAACAGAAATACAGAGTTTCCATTCGGATTTTAAACAAAATGTATCTCATTTTCAGATCCTTCCAAGCTCTCGTGCAGGAAGAGGCTGCAGCTAATTTGTGAAAGTGGAAAGCTCTTCATTGTCCTGCAGTTGTGTAGCAGAGGTTTAAATCTTTGTTAAAATATAGCGTTGTGTCACAATAAGCGTCGGCCATCGTTTCCATTCGTGGGCCTGCTGCTCTAAGAATTCAGCGCCATTTAACTTGTTTGCTAACCGTGAGAGGTTTTCAAGCACTGCTAAAGTCAGACCATTAAGTCTATGCTGTGTTCTGAGCATACAAGCGTTTCCAGTGGCTATCTTTCCATGTGTGTCCATTTCACACAACCGTGGATCAATTTCCCGAAGAATGCATGATGCCATCTCTGACGCCTGACAGTTACTTACGCGCCTTAGCGTGCGCTTCTCGGTTGGTGAAGGCAAAATCCGAATTTCAAAAACCCCTGGTCGATGTTCTCAACACACAGCATAGATAAATCCAACCGTCTGCCACCAGGGCAGTGGGCGAGCTGCTGTATTCGAGGAAACTCATACAGTCTCTACTCGATGCGCAACACTGCCGAATATCCGTCAATCGCTTGAGCATGCCCAAATCTGACATGAAAGTCAAGTCTACCTGCCTGTTCTAGCTCTGTCGAACCGCATGTTAAAACAATTATAAGACACTGAACGAGACGATCTAATTCTTACTGACACGAAAATGTCTGAAGACACCCAGCATGCATGAAGCACGAGTTCTGCACATACACATGGTGTCCCTCATGTATGCTGTGTATGTTGCATGATTCCATCGATTTGTGTTGAGGCGGGACAGAGTAGGCGATCTTAACAGGACTGGAGAAAATCCTTCAGCAGTCCTTAACATGACTGCGCATTCAGATCTGAAGTATTGTGACTACTGGAGAAAATTGGAAACATCTGATTTCTTAACTAGCAGGGCAAGCTCGTAGCACATGTTTTACAAAGAAAAAAAAAATACGAACCACAGATTTTCAAAAGCACTAGCAATAAGTTGAAAGATAATAGCTGATAGCACATTTGTTAGTAATCCTTATGTCATCGAGTAGTAGTACTTCATAGTACCCAACACAGTCATTATTCTCAAATCGTGTGCTATTCGTAAGTTCTGTGCAGTTTGGTATGAAACAAATATGCTCATTTGGATATAAATCTTACAGTTCAGTGTTAAATCTACAAACTTTTGTAAATGTTTTAAAAAAAAAAAACCAACACTCCATGTGATAAATGTAAACGTGGTGAATTTGCTGTCAAACAAATCATTTTGATGTACTATATTCTATATGTATATCTGTTTAAGACACGTGCAACAGACTGCCTTATATTATTTCCTGTAAATCTCCTCCTTTGTCAAATGGTACTTTTTGTGAGTGGTTGCCAAGTGTTGTCTTACTCGTGGCTCCTGTATGTTATCCATTCCAAGTTTTTGTGATACTTCCTATTAATTTATTAAATTTATTAAATGTTGGCTAGCTTGCCACGTGTCTTTTTCCCCCCCCTGCGCCTTTTGAAGGGGAAGGTAGGAAGACCTGAAACGACGCTTCATGTCGTTTGACAATTAAATCATGTCCTATAAAAATAAGTTCAAAAAGACAAACAGAACCAGAAAACATCACTCTTCTGATTAATTCTGCATGTACCCAAAGACGACAAAACCAGAGGAAAGACAATTAAGCGGCGTAAACAACAGGGGCGCCTGGGTGGCTCAGTCGGTTAAGCGCCCGACTTTGGCTCAGGTCACGATCTCGCAGTTTGTGGGTTTTGAGCCCCCTGTCGGGCTCAGAGCCTGGAACCTGCTTCAGATTCTGTGTCTCCTTCTGTCTCTCTGCCCTTCCTCTGCTCCCACTCTGTCTCTCTCTCAAAAATGAACATTAAAAAAGCATTTTTTAAAAAAGAGGTGCAAACAACAAAACGATATTAACAAACACCACTGATGCTTCGTGAGCGGAATAACCGTGCTCCCAAGTTATCCTCCCTTCCTCGACCCGAGGAGTGGCCTGGGATGGCTCATATACTCTTTGCAATAAGTTTCATTACTATCTTATTGCCACCAGACTCTAAGCTCCCCAAGAACAGAAAGAACCATGTCTGTCTTTTCTTGTAAAGTTTATGTATTTATTTTGCGAAAGAGAGAGAGCATGAGTGGGGGAGGGGCAGAGAGAGAGAGAGAGAGACAGAGACAGAGAAACAGAGAGGGAGAGAGGGAATCCCAAGCAGGCCACACGTCAGCACAGAGCCCGACACGGGGCTCCAGCCCCATGAACTGTGGGATCATGGCCTGAGCCGAAACCAAGAGTCGGATGCTTAACCGACGGAGCCACCCAGGCACCTTAGGACCATGTCTAGCTCATTGATGGTTTTATCCCCAATACTTACCAGCTACTCTACGTTCAACAGCTAACTTTTGAGCATGATCAGTACTTGTGGGCACTGCGTTATTTATTCCGGTTGCCAAAAGGGGCCTCACAACTCTTGGGTCTCTAGTCATGTAGCACCTGAATTTCCCTCTATTCCACGTGGCTTTGGATGCCTCTCGAATCAGGGTCACTGTGCTAAGCCACTCTGTTCCCTCACACTCGGAACCAGGGATGACAGCATACATTGGCCTTTTCGTTCAACATTTATACCTTCCTGATGATGAGTGAGCCTAGATGATCCTGGCCTGACTTCAGTTCCCAGAGAAAAAAAGCAGGAACACCTCATTCCTTTGCAACAAAGACTAGGTTGATGCCCAAGAGTGCGTCCAGACCTAAAAGTTGGACCGTCACTTGAAACAACAGGGTCACTGCTGCCCACGGCCAGAAATACATTTTAACCCGGAAGCTAGGGGACTACCCTTCCCCAAAAGTGAGGCAACGGGGAGAGGCTAGAATTTCTGATGGCACAGAACGGGAGTTGTTACTACTGTGTGGAATGGAGGGTGGGCAGGGGAAGACTGAAGCACCTGGTCCCATAGCACTGGAAGGTTTCACGGTCTGAGAAGAGAAAGACGCCTCTTGCCATCAATTACCAGTATGTTTCTCCTTGCTGAGGAAACGCACAGTTTCCACAGTTTCTCAGCTCGCAACTGGGCCAGTGCCTTCTCCAAGGTTGAGGCCCATTTCTCCCTGTATATTCTTGCTAGACATAGGCCACCATATCACCTAGACAACGGAATATGCTAAAAAGAGGTATTTTTATAGGCAATGTCAGCAGAAGTGGGTGGCTCTCAAATGTTATGTGACCCATAGCATACTTATGAACATAAATAGCTCTAAGAGATAGGTTGGGCCCCCTGGGATGCACACCCTGAAATGGAGAGGAGTGTGTGAGACGCTTGCTGGGAAATGATCTTGGGATCCACACACATGCCAGGCCATTCTTTTCAACAGAGGCAACTCTCAAGGAAGGCCTATAGCTAAAAGCTGTCAGTCCACAATCATCCTAACACTGGGGGAATGAACCCTTCAGCCCCGCAAGTGGGATCTTGGCAGGGTAGCATAGTATCCGTCACAAATAGTATATTTACGGGATGAAAAAGATTCGTCACCTGGTTCAGTACCTATACAAATAACACGAAAGGACCTGGCTTTCACTTGAGCCAAAATGCAGGCAAATGAAGGTGAAAAGAAACACAAGCATACCTTGGGGATATTGCGGGTACATTTCCAGACCATCACAATAAAGGGAATATTGCAATGAAGTGAGTCAAATGAATTGTATAGTTTCCTAGTGCAATAAAAGTTATGTTTCCATGATAATGTAGTCTATTAAGGTGCAATAACATAATGTCTAAAGAAACAATGCACATGTCTTCATTTCAAAAATATTTTATTGCTGGAGCGCCTGGGTGGCTCAGTCAGTTAAGCGTCCGACTTCGGCTCAAGTCATGATCTCACAGTTTGTGAGTTCGAGCCATACGTCACGTCCGTGCTGACAACTCAGAACCTGGAGGCTGCTTCGGATTCTGGGTCTCCCTCTCGCTCTGCCCCTCCCCCACTTGCATTCTGTTTCTCTCTCTCTCTCTCTCTCTCTCTCTCTCTCTCAAAAATAAATAAAGAGGGGGGGGCACCTGGGTGGCTCAGTCGGTTGAGCGTCTGACTTCCGTTCAGGTCATGATCTCACCATTCGTGGGCTGGAGCCCAGCATCGGGCTCTGTGCTGACAGCTCAGAGCCTGGAGCCTGCTTGGAGTTCTGCGTCTCCCTCTCTCTCTGCCCCTCCCCCACTCCCATTCTGTCTCTCTCTATCTCTCAAAAATAAAGAAACATTTTTTAAAAATCTTTTAAAATATAAATAAATAAATAATATTTTTATTGCTAAAAAAAAATGCTATCACCTGAGCTTTCAGTGAGTCATAATCACCGATCAAAGATTGCCATAACAAATAAAGTCATTATGCAAACCTTGAAATATTGCAAGAATTGCCAAAATGTGACACCGAGACACGAAGTGAGCAAACGCTGTTGGAAAAATGGTGTTAATAAAAAAAAAAAAAAAAAAAAAGGCACTGATAGACTTACGTGACACGGGGTTACCACAGAGCTTCCAATTTGGAAAAAAATGCACTGTCTGCACAAGTCAGTAAAATGCAATAAAACAAGGCGTGCCAGTAAATGTTTTTGTATGTGATTTCTCTTCTTACTGAAGGTATTCTCAATCAACAGCTCACTAAGATTCTTAGATTTCTGATTCCATCTGGACAGCCTCAACCAAGGTGCAATAAGAAACAACCCCAAAGTCTCAGCGGCTTAACAACGCAAATGCTCATTTTGTGCTCACACTCCGTGTTCAATATGGGTTGCCAGGAAACCTCTTTTCATCATCGTTACTCCAGAAAAAAAGAAAAAAATTGTGTTAGATGCGACATCTTTACATGTGCTTCCATGTGGCAGAGGGAAGGGAAATTAGGGGACCGCTTTCTTCCATTAAAGCTAACCCTACCGGGATGCCTGGGTGGCTCAGTGGGTTGAGCATCCGACTTCAGCTCAGGTCACGATCTCACGGTCTGTGGGTTCGAGCCCCGTGTCGGGCTCTCTGCTGACAGCTCAGAGCCTGGAGCCTGCTTCAGATTCTGTCTCCCTCTCTCTCTCTCTGCCCCTTCCCCGCTCATGCTCTCTCTCTCTCTCTCTCTCTCTGACAAAAATCAATAAACGTTAAAAAAAGTTAACCTTACATTTAATTTTCAATTTAATCCTGACTCTACCCATATTCTCACACTTTACCTATAACATTATTTCTATCCTTAACTTTAAATATGTCTATATGTAATCCTATCCCTCCCCTTAACATTATAATTAATTCTAACACTAACCCTAACCCTAACTCTAAATCCGAACATTACCTCTAATTATGATCCTGCTTTTCTGTAAACCCTAACATTGCTCAAATCTCTAACCCTACCCTTATTAACTCCCGTGCTTCCCCTGGTTTTAACCCTCCCTTAGGATTAAACTCTAACTTCTAAACTTCTAACCTTACACCCAAGCTCAAGCTTTAGCACTAATTATTTCTATTTGATATGACTGTGAAAATTAATAAAAGGAAACCTTATGGGGCGCCTGGGTGGCTCGGTTGGTCCGGCATCCGACTTCAGTCCAGGTCATGATCTCACACTCCGTGGGTTCGAGCCCTGTGTCAGGCTCCATGCTGACAGCTCAGAGCCCGGAACCTGCTTCAGATATTGTGTCTCCCTCTCTCTCTGCTCCTCCCCTGCTCATGCACGCGCTCTCTCTCTCTCTCGCTCGCTCTCGTTCTCTCTCAAAAACAAACATTAAAATTTTTTTTTTTAATTTTAAAAAAGGAAACCTCATTTAAAATGGAGTTGAGTGGCCAGAAGGGGGCGCTCTCCCACGCTACCACCACCTTCAGCTCTTTGTATCCCCAATAGGAAGAAGCCTTTATACTACTTCACTACCCCAGTGGGAAGAAGAAAGGTTGTTTGTTTGTTTGTTTGTTTGTTTTTAGCCCAGCAACAGCCCAGCCAAGGGGAGACAGTCACAACTCTGCCGATGAAAAGCCACCACACTTCCAACTCTCAGTTTACTCCAGCGGACTTTTGGTGTATAACAGCCCCTCTCAACTTCCCCCTTTCCTCTACAAGAGAACGTTCCTCTCCTTTGTTCTCCAGATTTGCCTGCGGTTTTGCCAGAGCTTGCTTGTCCCAAATTACCATTCTCTATTTCTGAATAAACCCATTTTTCCTCGCAAAGTAACTGGCAGTTTTATTTTTTTAAGGTTAACATTATTCATTGTATTATGAGGATCATGTATGGAGCACCAACGATGTGCCAAACACGAACGTGCTTTCTTTTATGTGGATGCATTGGTATATTTACAATCTCTCCTTTGCTGTTGTCGAAACCAAGAAATCAGAGGGGTAAAGGGACTTCACCTAAGTCACACTGCTGGAAAAAGCCGAGTGCACTGTCTGGTTTCTAAGCCTGTGCTGTCCCCAATATGCCCTAAGGCTCCTTGTTAGTGCCCCATAGTGTTGGTTTGTAATCTCCCCAGAACCTTCCCAGGTGTAATAGGAAATCAGCCCCTCCCTGTACTTGGAAGGCGGGAGAGACCAAAGAAAGAGGCAGGCCCCTTCAGGTCGCTAAGTGGTGGAATTAGTCAGTAAAGGGAACTTACACCCAAGGCTGGTCTTGGGCGGCGACAAGACAAGTAGATGTCCACACCCTTCTGCCACAGGTTAAACGTTTAGATAGCCACCTTAACTGGATTCAGTCACCTATACCCTGCAGGTGTTTTCAACACATCACCATCTCAAGGCTGTGTCCTTGGAGCAGCCTCTGGGAGCAGGGAAAGAAAGGAGAACACTCATGCCAGGGACATGGGAGGGAGCTGGGAGCCTCTTATTGCTGGGGTCCTGCTCACGGGTCGACCAGAGCCTGTGTCTTCTCAATGACGTCCCCAATGGTTACATCTGTCATGACCAGCTTATAAATCTCATTTGCTCCCCCCTCTTTTGCAAAGAGCCCTCAGCGGTCAGCAAGGGATTTCACCAGCACGGAGGTGGCTCCTTTGGGGCTATCTGAATGCACTGGAGGCAGATGCCACAGCAACAATACAGGCACATGCAGGAGAACGCACAGATTAGCACACCGATCACCAATATCAGTGACAACTTGTTTCCTAAGGGCCCCATGATCCAGACCATTGATGTATGAAATCCCCTAGGCTCAGGATTTCCTCACTCAGGGTGTTTACTTGTGTTTTCACATGATTTAATAAAGATGATACTCTAGCAGACGCATCAGGTATAAACACACAACATTTTGTTTGGATGATGGCACAGGTACCTTCTTGCGAGGCGGTAATAATGTCCAAGACCATCCTATCTTGGAGGACAGCTCTTTGTTTGAGAGAGAGTGCAGGGGAGGGGCAGCGAGAGAGGGGGGCAGAGGACCTGAAGCGTTCTCTGGGCTGACAGCAGAGAGCCCAATGCGGGGCTCAAACTCATGATCAGACCATGATCTGAGCCAAGTCCGATGCTTAAACGATTGAGCCACCCAGCGGCCCCCAGCTTTTTTTTTTTTTCTTTCATTAGAGTCATTTCAGTGTTCAGTAAGGATAGGCTTTGTTGGCTGTCATTCAGGGCTTGCTGAGCGAATTTACTAAGGGCTTCTTTCTATGTGTGCTACAGCATCCTCCAGCCAATGGAGGGAACAAAAATGGCAGCCAAATGAACATACCAGTGAAAGAACGTACCCATCTCACCTTAAAAGGAGAGAGGTTAGCAGCTATTGTTACTATGAAGCAGATTGTCCCCTTTCCTCAGGGAAAGCCCAGGGTGCAATGGCCCAACCAGCCAGGTGGAAGCCGTGGCCAAAGATGTGTGACACACAACCACTGGGTTTGATTTGGTGCCATCCAATAAATACCCAGGCAGCACAACCAATCAGTGCCGACCCAGTCACTATCCCTTAATATGACAGAATGACTACGCTGTTCTTGTGGTATCCATTCCATATTTCTAGTACAATTGGCTTGATTCTGCTTAGAGTCATTTTTTTGTTCCCAACATAGGGGTGCCCAGGTGCTCAAATGTCTATAACCCAGATTAAGCCACATAAACCTATCCCAAGTCTGAGCGTGGCCATCCACAGTTCTGACGGTGGTATTTCTAGGGCTTTCCCGCCCAGCAACCTTATGGGCTCCCCTTAGCTTGTTTGACAGAAAAAGAATACCCGTGCCCAGTATCATTGGCAACGTGTGCCCTAGGCCCGGTTTCTGGATCAGTATTGGTAACATCAGGTGAACTAAGGGCGCTAGCCCTAGCTTGTTCTTTAGCGTAACACTTTGGGGCCTTTTAATCCCTTTCCTGGAGGGGTGATACCCATCACGGCAATCCTGACAAGCTAGAGAGGGGCTGCTGTCCACATACCCGACAACTGAATTGATTTCTTTGTCGGGCCTACCAGTTTGCTACCGTATAAATGTATGTCCATCAGGCACCCATCCCGTGGCTGGGCACCACAGGAACAGCAGAAGTCTGAGGTCAAAAAGACAGATATTGCATAGGAAATTGTATGGGGAGGTCTTCCTCTTCTATAAGAATTACGCCTGCGGCCTGATCGTGAGAAGTTAATGTGGCTGCAGCTTTAGGAAGCTGACCAGGTTGTGTGTACCGTACCTGCGAGGCACTGCTCTCACCCATGAGGAGCATGGACCGGGGGTGGGTTGTGCCCGACCAGGACCTCTGTCTTCTCCCCTCTGTGTAGGGGAGTCCAAGTAAAGTGCATTTCAACGGGTCCGGCTTACAGCAGGGTAACAGGATCCCCGTGGACACAGAGGAGTTGCCGCTCACCCCGGGCGTCAAGTAGCTCACCCGTGCCATCAAGACGGCCCATTGCCAACGTCATCTCCCAGGCGTGATGGCGCTTGGCGTTCTCAACAGCGTGGCTCATTGATCTATGATGAGAGTCAGGGCAATAGCTGTCTCCTGCAGTTCCATACCTTTGCAGAACCGGGTGCCGGGGCAGTGGTCCTCCGTCTGGCATATGGGCTCTACTGATTGGTCACTCAAATGTATTAAAGCCTGAGCAGTCCTTTAGTCTACCTGGCCAAGGTGGTGTTACCTACTAGGAATGGAATCTGCTGTTGTAATATTCCATCTCCCCTTTCTAGCCACGCTGCGGCTTACAGATTCGAGGGGACAGAGAACCTCCGTCTAATGTCACATTCTTTCACCCAATCTTCTACGTGATGACCTTTGAAATGTGACCTCTGTTCACTGTCTATTCAATGAAGCTTTCCGTACATGGTACTCAGCTTCTCTGATCCCCTAATGGTGGCAGGCTGGTTTGCACGGTGACAGGGGAAAGCTTGGGTTAGGCCGGAAGCAGAGTCCACACAAACCCAGGCACATTTAGAACCCCGACTCACAGGGAGGGGACCAATATAATCAATTTGCCGGTCCCTCACTAGCTGGGAACTCTGATGGCTGACCCCAGACTTCTTGGCTTTCTTGAGAACACACGGGACATGCTGTCACTGCATTAACAGTCACTGTACTTTGAGAGCCATCTGGCATTTTTGGCAATATGTCATCGCATTCAGGTACTACTGTGGCCACTCCTTCTATGAACCCAATCCGTTGTATCTGCTGAAGGATCCATTGTCAGGACTTGTACCGGAGCGAGGGCACCAGCTTCCTGATTGCCAGGGGGTGTCAGTGCCTTCTGATCGGGGACATGGAAAACAGTGAGAACTGCTTTGGCTCTAGCAGATGGACCCAAACGTCTTTTCGTATATCCTAACCCCACGAAGGCTCATTCGTAATCATCTACCTCTCATTGTCTGAGCCATAGGGTTAATCTCCTTAAAACAGCCCAACTGTCCGTAGAAAGGGTTCAGAGCCAGCGGTCATGAGTGATCAGAAAAGCCAGACAGCTCCGAGTTCAGCCTGCTGGTTGCTGTGGTTTGTTCCTATTTCCGTCCAGATGGTGTCAGTGTTGGACTGAATAGCGACCACAAGTCCTTGTGGATGGATTGCTTCGGCTAAACCCATCTGGATGGAGTCTATCTTTGGGAATTTCCCTTGCCCCCTCTTTACGGGCGGCAGGGGCCTCTACAGTAATAGGGGCAGGGGTATCTGGAGGACCTACATCCTCCGCAGGACCGAGGAGTGCCTACATGTCTGGAGACGGTGGGGTGGTTGACAAGATGGTCCTCTGCTACAAATAGGCATGCCACCTAGTCAGAGTGGGGTTTTGAACCGCAACAGAAGTGGGTTGCTGGAACGCATTCCCACCCCACCCCTTGATGGGCAGGGAAGTTCCCACCACAATGTGCTGTTTATTAGCGAGAGGCTCTACCCAGAGGAGCGTTGTAGACACCGCTACGAACTCTTGCTCTGTGGGGGGATAACAAACTCCTTCCCCCTTCCAGAGCTGAGACCAACATCCTGGGGAAGCTGTCTTTTTCTGCTGTTTCTGCCACAGTGCCCAACTCATACCTTCTGGAGTCACAGACACGCCTCTCTCAAACGGCAGCCTGCTTGGGAGATGCCAGAACTTTAACCCGCTTTACAAGTGTATTTGCCTTTGCAAACATGGCTCCCGACCATAATCTACAGCCCCATACACGCCCTTTCTTCAACAAGTGGTGTGAGGGACAGAGGCACTGAGTCGGGTGGGGAAGAAAAGTCCTCCCCAACCCCCATATCCTTACAAAGCCTTGCACCTCTTTCATTCACATCCTTGGGGGTTGGATAGGCTTACACCTTATAAATCACAGCTTCTCACCCAACCAGATGGCTCCCAAAAACTTTGTGACAGTGGCCGGGCCTTGGATTGTCTGTACATGTTAACATGATTATCAACAACGTAATGGGCCCCGTTTTACTGATGTGACGAAGGAGAACAGGAACAGGTCTTGGGCCAACATCCTATGACCTGTGGTGGGGCGATGCAGATAACTGTGGGGAAGCACTTTGAAAGATCCATTATTGCCCCTTTCATGTGAAGGCAAGTTGATCTTTTGTCTCATTGGCCAGGGATATACTGGAAAAAAAAAAAGCATTTGTTAAATTCAGCACAGCATGGGACGTTCCTAGGACCATGGCCAAGGTATCCAAGATAGTGGCAACACTGGGCACAGCCCTGGGGCGGGGCGGGCACGACCTTGTTCAGTTCTTGGTAGTCCACCACCATCTTCCATGAGCCATCTGGCTTTTTACTTTTTTTAATTAAAACAATTTTTTGAAGTTTACTTATTTTTGAAAGAGAGAGCACGAGCAGGGGAGGGGCAGATAGAGAGGGAGACAGAGAATCCGAAGCAGGCTCCGCACGGGCAGTGCAAAGCCTGACAGGAGGCTCAAATCCACAAACTGTGAGATCATGACCTGAGCCAAAGTCGGACGCTCAACCGACTGAGCCACCCAGGCGCCCCACGTCTGAGCCATAACAGGTTGTGGTGAAAGGAACAGCTTTGAATCCAAATGACAGCCCTGCCTTAGTTTAAAGCTAAGTTCTCTTTTCTGCTTATTATGGATCTTTGATAAGAAATATAATTGCTGAGAAGTCTGTTTTGCTTGCTGTTTGCTATGAGCATTGTGAGACCTTTCCTGATTGTAACCGCTGTGGAGTAGAATGGGCTGTAAAACTTCCTAAATGTAGTCTGATATGTAATGGAATGAGTGATTGTATACAAACTAACCGGCATTTCTCGCTTCTGTAAACCTGCTTGCTTAGCACATTCCTCACCTACCCCCTTCCCCCTTTCTTCCTCCCGCCACAAGTAAAAACCTCCCCTGTGCTATTTGTCTCTGTCTATAAAAACACTATACCAACGCTGATCGTGGCCTCTTGCGTCACCGGCGACGAGTGCGCAGAGGACCAGGTTCGAACCTGCAATAAACCACCCTTGCCGCTTGGCTTTGACTTACGACTCTGGTGGTCTTTTGTGGGAAGTTTTGGAACTTCAGGCATTACAGTGGAAAGCCCCGTGGACAGGGTGTACAATGCTCGATGTACTTCTTAGAAAGTTTCTCTTATTTCCTTAGGCTTCTCAAGCTGTTTATGTTGTTGGAAAGTTACTATTCTTCGTGTGGGTGGCAGGCTTACCAGCTCCCAGTTGGTGTTTCCCGCTGGTTTGATTACTCTAACCTGGAGGCAGAATTCACCAACAGACATTTGCAGGGTTTGACCTTGTAGGGTAACAATACCCAGCATGTTCTCTGGTATTGGAAATAAAAACCTCGCATTCTTGGGCCTGGGCAGGAGAATGCCCAATCTACAGTGTCAGAAAGACCTTCCTGACCATAACTGTTTGCCATCCATAACCATCATGGCACTTAAGGGGGCCAGAAAACTTCCGGGGGCGACTGTGTATTAGGGTACATTCAACTCTGTTATACACCAGAGCCATCACGTTTTGTTTATTTCTGGAGGATCCATGAACAGTGAGCTCAACATGAGGCCTCTGATCGCCTCCAATGACCCTCACCTAAAGGCAGTTTTGGCCTGCGTCCTATACCCAGAGAGCGGAAGGCATTTGCCCCAAATACGACTGTATCTCTGAAGGCTGTTGATTGTAAGGGCAGCTGGGGCAAGTCTAAACTGCTGTTCAGATTTTAAGGCTTTCTACCGACCAACCAACACACTGTTAGGTTGTTGGTAAATCTGTTCAGGTGGGGTACCTGCAGCGATAAGATCACAACACATTTGCTTCCTGGTTATTCTTACTAAACCTTCCCAGCCACCTAGGGTAGCATCTTGACTTTGTGAGCTTTCCTTCTATTTGGGGCCTTTCCCACAGCCCGTATCTGTTCCTAGAATCTGTCAGTTTCCCCCAGATCGGCAGTGGATTGCCCAACATCATAAATATCCTGTCCCACAACTGAGCTCAGCATGGATTATCAGCAGTCCGTATCACGCGCTGGGGGTAGACTGGAGAACCTTGACTTCCATTCCTGCAGTGAATGTGGCCCTATCAGGGTCTTTGGAGAAAGGGGCATAGAATGCCTGTCTCATTCCCACCTCTCTAAGAATTTGCTTTACCTTCTGTATAGATGCTCAGGGTCCCACATTCCCAGGGAGATCCCCCTCTTTGGGCCAAGCCTCCCTGAAAGATAGAATGATCCAATCTATAAGAGAATGAGTACCTTGAACCCCCAGCTGGAGGGCAGGGCATGTGTTGTTGCTTATCCTCTCTGCCTCCTGCTTGGTCAGAGAAATGCCATCGCCCCCATAGTACTAACCACACCTAGATACTTCCCCTGGCCTCTTGCTGGAACTTGACATCAATACGTTCAGCTGAAGCACCTTCACTCATCATGAACATTTCCTGAAACAGGGGCTGCCCCACTGGCTGGAGTTGCTGTTCCGGTACTTTGCTTTCCTTTGTATTAGAGGTTGGACGGCTCCAGGCTTTTTGTCTGTTTCACTGTCAAATCACAACGTCTTCCTCTTCTCTCTCTTTGTTTTCCCAGGGACTCCACCTCGTAACACCCCATCAGGCTTTGCCACAAGCATTCAGATCTTAACTTGAGGTATCTCGTGCCCTCCTAGCTTGGACTAGACCTTGGTGCCTAGAGACATTCAAGTCCACGACCTACCAGGACACTTGCTTACAGAACTGGCAAGAACTTACATGGAATCTGCTCCTGAATGCTACGACATTTCAACATCTCTCCTGGATGCTTCCGGGGAGAATTCTGCAGGGCTTTAAGTGTCAAGGATATGTGTTCTCGGTCAAGCATTGGAATGTGGAGTTTCTCCAGTGATCGGTCTCCTGACCCCATCCTTGCTCTCTCCTGCTCGCTTTCTTCCTCTTTCTGATCTGAGGCTTTTTTTTTTTTTTTTAGCTTTACAACTATTATTTAACAATAAATACTCAAGGGGAGCAGAATATGCCACCTCCAAATGTGTCACTTTGGCACGTGGACCGTTTTGAGCTGAAGGCAACCAAGGCCCAGCAGACTCAGGACAAACTTTACCAGTCCCTTCACTACCTAAAAGGATTTAGATAGGGGGCCTGTACTGGAAAGAGTGCTGTTCCCAGAGATCACTTTATTTTTTATTTATTTATTTTTTTAAATGAGCAAGACTTACCTGCATGGCAGGGCAAGTATCTGATTACCAAACATCTGCTTTGCTCATCTTCCTGTGAACTATTCTCCTCACCTGTGAAGCGACAGACCCCTATCCCAATCCTTAGCTCAGAATGGCATAGAAAGCACAACTGTCCAGCTTGTCCTTGGGTCTCACATTTTTATGGAGCTCCTGTATGTGCAGAATTTCTTAGTCTGTCCCATGTCAATTGGACTGTTAGACTAGCCAAAGAACCCAGAAGGCAAGAAGGGAAAATTTTTCTCCGCCCCCACCATGCAATCGGTATTGCGGAAAGCAATACATGGTAAAATTTTCTTGGGATTATGTTTCGGCCATTTTGTAGCGCTATAATCTGTACATCTGGGGCTGGGAGTAGGCGTGCGGATTCACTGCAAACAGACAGGAGGGAAGTCTGGGGGTGAGAGAAATGTTCTAAAACGGAATTGTGGTGATGATAACACATCTCTATCAATCCACTAAAAATTATCGCGTTATACCCTTATAATAAGTACCCGTATTATTTTGAATGGATGCTCTGTGAACAGTGCATCCAAGCAGGTAACAAAAACAAGGACACCACACTGAGTTTGGCCACCTCTGGGCAAACTACAACCCACGTTGCCCCTGAAGCTTCATGAGAGACTGGACCTCGTATCTAGATGGAAACTAAGGGTTTGGGCAATCCTATTGGTTTTTCCAAGACACTTTGAGTTTTTCACCCTATCATTGCTGGGCTTTGGAATAAACTAAATCACTCAGCTGCCTCCTTGTCCTGATGCCCCAATTCAGAAATGACAGTTCAGAATATGGCCTCTTTAGCAATGGGAGTAGAGGCCAAGTGCCCTGGAAATGCCTCTCCTGAAAGCAGCGGCGAAGCACACGCTCGCATATCTGTGCGACTTCTCAGTCCCTCTTCCTGGTGTTCCAAGATGATCCCACAGGCTAGAAGGTGTCTCAAGGAGCTGTGGCTTCAAGAGAAAGGCACCGGCTCCTTTACTTTGTTGTAGAAAGCACTCTGTGGTTCAATGTGGGGAAACGTTTGCTCATTACCCTGCTACAAGGCAATCCATGGCCCTCCTACCCCCGAATGTACACCATTTTCCCGGAAGCAACTAAAGAATGATTCGAAAATCACATATTTCTTACAGATGGCTTACCAGCTGAAGTCACTGGGTTTATGCCTAAGTGTTCCCTCTGTTCACTAACCAGCAGTTAAGAGAAGCTTGATAGCTCAATGAAACGAGTAGCAACAAGAGAAAGGGTAGACCAGAGAGAGAACCAGAAACAAACAACCCAAAGGGGCTCTGGTAAGATTATACTCATTGCTGGAGGTCTGGAAGTCTGTGTGTTGATTGTCGGCTGGCTGCATCCACTCAAGAGCTGCTAGTCTGTGGCTCCACATGGGACAGGACTGAAAGCTTTCCCCCGAGCCACACACAGATCTATCTGGGAAGGGTGTTAAGTTCCACTGCCTCAACGGACTTAAGCACGAGCTATAACGAATCACCGGCAGAACACTAAGCTACACGAACCCACGGATAACTCCTAGGAAGGCAGACTTAAACATAAAGACAAGGGGAAGAAACAAAATTGTGTCATCAGAGGCTGCACACTGTGGAGGAAATAGGTTTCTCAGAATTGGGCCAGACAGGCCATTACGAAACAGATAAAAAATAAATAAATAAATAAAACAAGCCCTAATGGGTAATCAGAATCCAGAGTTGCTAATATATCATCATACATTATCTAAACTATCCAGCTATCCATAGAAAAATATAAGACATGCAAAGACACAAGATGGTGTGACCCATGTTCACACACGCAAAAAGCAGACAATAGAATTTGATTCTGATGGGGCCCAGGTCGTAAACTCACATTTCATGGGATGGAGCCCCAGATGGGGCTCCACACTGACACGGAACCTGCTTGGGATTTTCTCTCATTCCCTCTCTCTCTGCCCTTCCCCTGCTGGTTCTCTCTCACACACAAATAAAATAAACTAATTTTATATATATATATATATATATAAAATAAATAAAATTTATAATATATATAAATAAATAATTTAAAATTTATCTTTATATAACACATATATATACACGTATACATGTATGTATGACATGTGTATTATTATGAGACTATAACAGAGTGGGTGTTTCAGCCATGTCAGAGAAGTCAGAGACAAAGAAATGATATAATCAGCTTTTGATAGTATTATCAAATTTGATTTGATTTCTCAATTTTTGATTAAGTGTTTCATAAAATGTGTTTAGAAATCATCTTCCTGAACCATATCTCCAGAACAGTTTGAATAACAAAGGTAGATCTTTCCTTGAAGCTTGGAAAGTCTGCACTTGGAAAACAAGGTCGAAGGGTTATAAAATCTTGCCCCGGGGATTTTCTTTGGGGTTAGAAGGAAATCTCATTGCCAACCTTCTTAATTTCTTCCCATGGTAATTTATCCCTTCTTATGTTCTATCTCTTCTAGAAGCAGTTTTGATTTCAAATTACTAATTTCTTTTCACTTGTAAATATATTTGCATAAATGTGGTAAAATACTTCTATTTCTTTTCATTTTTACCTATGGTTGTTTCCCCATTCTTAGTCCTAATTCAATGTATTAATTCTTTCTAAATAAATTTCCCGATTATTTCAGACAGCTTGCAACTCTTTTTTTTAAATTTTTTTTAATGTTTTTATTTACTTTTGAGACAGAGAGAGACAGAGCATGAGCAGGGGAGGGGCAGAGAGAGAGGGAGACACAGAATCCAAAGAGGGCTCCAGGCTCTGAGCTGTCAGCACAGAGCCCGATGGGGGGCTCGAACTCACGGAACAGAGATCAGAGATCACGACCTGAGCTGAAGTCGGACGCTTAACCGACTGAACCACCCAGGAGCCCCAAGCTTGCAACTCTTATATTTTACAAATTGCATTTCTTTGATGTACTGATTACATTTCACCTGCTCTTTTTCAGTATTTACAAGAATTGGCTTAATCTCCTAGTAGTTATTTTAACTCTGTAAAAACCATTTGAGTCTGTATTTCCTTACCAGCACAAATGTAAGAATATTTATTCCCTTCCCAAATGTAGCATGAGATATGAATTTTACTTTTAGGCTCTTGTTTATATGTTCCCTCTAACCAGTTTTCACTAACAATCGCAGGGACTTTCTTATCCATATTATTTATTTATTTTGCCTATTCTTCGGGCTCTACGAGGAGGTGTTTTTGACATTTATTGCAAATCTAAGAATACCCTTGTGTTACTCTTGCACATAAAGGATAGCTTAGTCGGACACAGAATTCTTGAGTCAGATTATTTCCCCCTCAAACTTATGTTCTGCTACCCAAATGTCCTCAGGCTTTTTGGTATTCTGATACTATTTTGATATTTTCTTTTGTGAGTGATGTTATTTTCTGACGTGGTTGTATGAATGCTTGCAGAATTTTACTTCATTTTTAAAATCCATCCACTTGGTCTAGTCTGAAAACCCTTTGTGTAGATAAGGGAATTTTTTTTTTTCCTATGATTTCTTGTTTCTTTTGAGCCATGTACTCTGTTTTATGCTTTTAGGGGAACCTGTGATATGCATGTTAGACGGGCCGTATCATTTTTTTATGCCTTATTCGTAAATTATTATTCGTAAATTATTATTTTATTCGTAAATTATTTCTAAGTGCCGGCATAATTTCTTAAACTGGACTCTGATTGGGGCACTAGGGATGCTGTCAGTCAAGTGGCCCAACTCAGTATCAGCTCAGGTCATGATCTCGTGGTCGAGAGATTGAGCCTCCTCTCAGGCTCCGACCTAACAACATGGAGCCTGCTTGGAATTCTCTCTCTCCCTCTCTCTGGCCCTCCTCCACTTGCACTGTCTCTCTTAAGATAAATCAATAAAAACATTAAAAAAAAAACGGACGCTTGTGAACTGAATTTCATGTTCTGAAATACCCGACATATTATTAACTGAGTATATTTTTTAATTCGAATGTTTACCTGAATGTCGTTTATGATCTCAAATCATTTTCTTCTTTGACGGATGCGATGTCCTCCTGTCTGCTCTAACTATGCTACCGTTTTGGTCAGAATTGTTATCGCTTTTGTCAGTGCAATGGTTACAAAGTTGCATACATTTCAAATCATCTGCTTCTCCTTTATTTTCTGATAAGCCTTGTTATTTTTAGTGAAATATTGTGATATTTGAGATTTCTTTTTCTGGAATGCATACCTGTATGTATCCTGTCATTTAATTTGGATTAAAGAGAGACCTGTCAGCCTAAAAATTCACCCCGCAGTGACAGTCACCAGTGTGCTCAATGGTTTTTCTATTGCTTTTTCTGGGGTGGTCCTAAAGTAGCTAGGACATCACCCAGAGCCACTGAGTTGTAGAATTCTGGTGGTATAAGTGTATATAGTACCTTACAAAATTTGGCCAGTCATATATGATGGCCATGGCACTATGCTTCCTTTTTTTGTTAATGTTCATTTTTTTTATTTTTTATTTTCTTTTTAATTTTTTTAACGTTTATTTATTTTTGAGACAGAGAGAGACAGAGCATGAACAGGGGAGGGGCAGAGAGAGAGGGAGACACAGAATCCGAAACAGCCTCCGGGCTCTGAGCGGTCAGCACAGAGCCCGACGCGGGGCTCGAACTCAGGGACCGTGAGATCATGACCTGAGCCGAAGTCGGACGCTTAACCGACCGAGCCACCCAGGCGCCCCGAATGTTTCTTTATTTATTTTGAGACAGAGAGATTATGAGCAGGAGGAGGGGCAGAGAAAGAGGGAGAGAGAGAGAGAATACCAAGCAGGCTTCGACCTGGGGCTTGAACCCACGAACTGTGAGATTGCGAGATTACGACCTGAGCTGAAATCAAGAGTTGGGGACTTAACCGACTGAACCACCCAAGCCCCCGGGCACAATGCTTTCTGTTTCATTGTCAAGCTTGTTCTCATTGGGAACCCTTCTGGATCCCATTTTAGTTATTATGCATTCCCATCGTTGAATATCTCATCAAAATCTGAAATACCTCTCTTCTCTATGTTCCCCTCCATCTAATTCACTATTTATAAAATGAAGGAGATAAAAATTTCAAACCACCAAGAAACAGCTGTCAAAGAGTTTCTATATAGCTCCCTTTATTTTTTACCTAATATAATATTAATGGTCAAATATTACTTGCAATGATTTTCAGATATCTGTTAGTGAAGTCTCTTTCTTTGTGAGGTTGTTTTTTTTTTTTTTTTTCCCGGAAGTCAAAATAGTTTTATATCTCTTCCAAATGGAAGGGAAAAAAAAAAAAGGCAAACCCAAAGTCAAGCTTCACAGACATATAATGGTAACTGCTTTGGAAGGGAAAATTGTCCTAACCTCTACCTTTGTTACCTTTCCTGAGGCAATACTAATTGACAGTAATGAAATTCATCTCCATTCAAGGCATTAAAAGATTTTCTTTTCCTATTCTATAATACAAACATTAAAAAGTTGTATGCACCGGGGCACTTGGGTGGCTCAGTCGGCTAAGCGTCCAACTCCGGCTCAGGTCATAATCTTAGTTCATGGGTTCGAGCTCCATGTCGGGCTCTGTGCTGACAGCTCAGAGCCTGGAGCCTATTTCAGAGTCTGTGTCCCCCTCTTTCTGCCTGTCCCCTGCTCACGCTCCGTCTCTCACTCTCAAAAATAAATAAACACTAAAAAAAACTTCTTAAGTTGTATGTACCAAAAAAAGTTGCATGCATACATAGTTTCTGAGCAATGAGATATATAAACATGTTGCAGATTAATATATGTATCCATTCACTGCTGGTATTTACAACAATCATCTCTCTCTCTCTCTCTTTTAGTTTATTTGCTTTTTTGAGACAGGGGAGCACAGAGTGAGAGGGAAAGAGAGAATCCCAAGCAGGCTATGCACTGTCAGCTCAGAACCCAATGTGGGGCTCGAACTTATGAACCGTAAGATCATGACCTGAGCCAAAATCAAGAGTCGGACATTAGCTGATTGAACCACCCAGGCACCTCTATAAATCATCTCTTGAGATTGAATGGACAGATACTTTTAGTATTCTACTCTAGAACACTAATGACAGTTCATCAGTCCCATATCTTCTTAAGAGAAGGAATGACTTTTACATGGCCAACTTCCCGAAACCATTTAGCCTGCAAGTAGGATTAGTTAAGGGTCTTCTGAAAGGTTATGTCTTATGATGAAAGGTGTGGCCAACTCCTCAGTGTGCTGATGTTGATAGGTTTGCTATCCACCCTCCCCAAGAAATTAGCTTTTATTGTTCTTTTCCTTCCTTCTAGAATTGCCTCCTTTTTAGACTTTCCCTTTGCAGGCTTTGGATATGAAGGTAGTGGCGGTACCCGTGTATTTTTTCTGTGTCTTTTTACAGATTTGAGCTTCTTGTTGGCAACCTTCTCTACCATCAGGGAGGAAGAAGTTCCTCTGTCCTTCAAGGTTCTTATTGCTGTACTAAGAATCAAAATGACATGAGACAGATTAACAAGAGAAAACCAAATTTAATTTCATACAGATAGAAATCCACACAGACATGGAAACTCCAAAGCCAGTCAGGCAAAATGAGGTAAATATGTCATTTTGAACTAAGGAGAAGGGGGTAGGGGCCTGGAGTCAGAGAGAAGGAATGTAGTTCACAGACAGATGAAAAAGGGTAGGGGCGCCTGGGTGGCTCAGTCGGTTAAGCGTCCAACTTCAGCTCAGGTCATGATCTCACACTTTGTGAGTTCGAGCCCCACATCAGGCTCTGCACTGACAGCTCAGAGCCTGGATCCTGCTTCGGATTCTGTGTCTCCCTCTCTCTTTGCCCTTTGCCCATTCATGCTCTGTCTCTCTGTGTCTCTCAAAAACGGATAAAAGTTAAAAAACATTTTTTAAGAAAAAAAATTCACCACAAGACATTATGTATTTGATCATATTTTGTATTATTATAAGGAAAATAATTAGAGAAGTTACAAGAAATGTATTAATACCTTTTTAGATAAGCATAGTAAATATAAACCACATTGAGTGTTGTAAAAATGAACTAAAAAAAGAGATGTGCACAGAATTATACAGTTGTTGGGGAGAAAGAATTTCTTCTGCCCTTGAAAGTCCTTCTAGCTGGACTAAGAACCAAATTGACAGGAGACAGATTAACGGGAGAAAATCAAATTTAGTTTTGTACATACTGGGAATCCGCACACGTGTGAACTTCCAAGGACAGGCACCATGAGGCTTATAAAACCTCCTGAGCTAAGGCGAGGGGTAAGGATCTAGGGATCCAAAGGGGAGGGAGACCATCAGGAGGAAGATGAGGAGAGATGTTTGGAAAACCAAGGTTGCCCTGTTAACCAGATAAGTTTCTTAGGTTAAGAGGAAGCCTGTTAATAGCTCTCTTCCTTGTACAGGCAGGCAGCTGGGTGGGGGATAAAGAGTTTTTCCTGAATCTGCCGGGTTTTGATTGGTTTTAACTCAAAACAACATTTATGCCAAAGTGGTCCATCTTGGGGTGGCCTGCCCTTGGCCCCTACCCAGTCATAAATTTGTTGGCCGTCATGAATTCATCTTTTCTTAATCTCTTAGAGAAAGCTGGCCATTCAAAATAGGATCGCTGAAACACATGTGACGTGATTAACCACGTACCTTTGCTATTCCTCTTATTGATTAAACCAACCATTGGAATTCCTGGAAGCGTTTGTCTGAATTATCGTCAAACTACTTCGAGGCTTTCACTGGTAGGTAAGAGTCAACTACAATAACCTCTGGCGTTGTTCAAACACCTTCCACGTGACTTGTAGGAAAAATTAATAGTGTGAAAATTCATGAAGGGAAACCTCACCGAAATGCAGCACGGAGGGTTCTCGTGCCCCGTCACTCATCATCAAGTGTAAATCCAATCGGAGACAGACCTTTGCATGTGGATACTATTTGACCACCCAAGCAGGTGGAAGAAAGCTTTTCTCCTTGCCCAGCAACAGCCCAGCCAATGAGAGACCATCACAACTCAGCCGACTAGAAGCTACCATGCTTCAAAATCTCAGTTTACTCCAATGGACTTTGTGTCTATAACAGCCCTTCCTAATGTCCCCCTTTCCTTTACAAAAGAGCACGCCCCTTCCTTGTTGTCTACTTGCCTTTGGGTTTGCACGACTTTGCTTGTCCCAGATCACAATTCTTTGCTATTCTCAACTAAACTCATTGTTTGCTGGTAAATAACTGACAATTTTTTTTTTTTTTTGAGGTTAACATTACTTGGTGATCAGAAGTGGGATCCACAGAAGACTCCTAACAGCTCTGAGACTGGTGGGCAAACAGGGGACGGTACCCACAAAGCCAATTGGGCTCACTGCTTTCTTGCTGACCCTGGGGTTTGAGGGTGAGTTTTTGCCTCGGTTTTGAGCCACATACTTCGTGTTTGAGGTCTCCAGGCTTGATTTGGGACTTGTTTTAAGGCCTTGTTTATGTTTTTTGTCCTTTTTTTTGTTTTGTTTTATCGCAGAAAGTGCTCATTAAGCCTTCGATTTGACTCCTTTTCAGAAGCAGATGGTTCCTATTGGAAGCGTGCCGGTTGGAAATACACAGGCCTTTGCTCTGACTCCCTTTTGGGATTGGACCGTTCCAGTTGGAACTGTGCCTTTTGGAACTAGTCCAGCCTTCAGTTAGACTCCTGTTTGGGACCAGATTCTCCTTACTGGAATTGTGCTAGCCTGAGGACTGACTCCTTTCGGAACAGGACTGTTCTATTGAAATTCTGCTGGCCTGTGGTCTGATCCCTTTGGAACCAGACTATTTTAATAATACCTAAACTGGGATGTTTAGGAATTTTCTAGTTATTCTAAAGTAAGACCTCTAACAAATGGGATCCCAGTCATCAGAATGCATTCAGGGTGCCCCTCCCTACTGGGACTCTGCCAGGTTTTAGGTTTAAAAATTATGGTCTCTCCATATGCACACTTATAACTAAATAGACTGCCTTAAGCAGAAGTTATTTAGAACTTCAGTGGCCATTGTGGGGAACTTTCCATCTCTTCAAAATTGTTTCACTCAAAATTAAATTTGAAGGCCATGCCTCCTTAAAAAAAAAAAGAAAAAAAAAAAACCCAAACAGGATGCTTATTTTAAATGGTACCTTGAGGATTCCAGATGTTTTCAGGATTCTAAATTTACTTCCTTGCAAAATACTATTTCTTTCTTTTTTTTTTTTTTAATTTTTTTTAACGTTTTTTGTTTATTTTTGAGACAAAGAGAGACAGAGCATGAACGGGGGAGGAGCAGAGAGAGAGGGAGACACAGAATCGGAAGCAGGCTCCAGGGTCCGGGCCATCAGCCCAGAGCCCGACGCGGGGCTCGAACTCACGGACCGCGAGATCGTGACCTGAGCTGAAGTCGGCCGCTTAACCGACTGAGCCACCCAGGCGCCCCACAAAATACTATTTCTAAATTAAGTGAAGCAAGCAAACAATTGAAAAAAGTCAAAATGGCTTCAGAGGCCTCTTTTTCCTCTCCCCTGTCTTCTTTGCTGATACGTGACTGCCATCTTGTGCTCAGGGCCCACCTCTGGGACATCCTTTCTGAAGAACTTACTTTTTTCTCCAAATCTCTCCTCTGTTCCTCCTCTCCTGAACCTATTAAAAACTGCTTCTTCATTAGATGTTTTAACTGCTGCACAAGGTGGAACTTGTGCTCTCATAAAAACAAAATGCTGTGTATACATTCCAGATTGCCACAGAAACATTTCTGGATTTCTAACTGACATTAATACTCAAATTGGCCCTTTAAACAATCCCTGTCTTTCCTTTAGTGATTGGTTAAACCCCTGGAGGATTTTTGTCAACTACCAAAAGACTTCGCTTTCTTGTTATTCTAATTATGTTTTGCTATCTTCTCCCATGTCTGCCTGGTACCAAGACTCCATCTCTATAATAACTTCAAGCCAACAAATGATCCTTTCTACTCAAGGAGGTTCATATATGTCGTCCATGTTGGATTCAGGTCCCTCTGCCTTTTGTAACTCTCCTGTACTGAAAGGGCGGGCCTACGCCGGCGGACTCCATCTTGTTCTGTGTCCTTCACCTAGACCACGCCTCCTCCCCTTGAGTAACCTCCCGCTCACCCGTTCAAACTTCTTGATCAAAACACGCCCAGCGACTCCGACCCCTCCCCAGCCAATCGGCAGAGGCCACGACCCTTCCCCTGCCAATCGGCTGAGGCCACAGCCATTACCTCACCAACTACCCCTAGACCCCAATAAAACCTTTGTCCTTTTGAAACTCGGTCTCTCTCCCTGGTATCTCACCGCTGCGTCGGTGCAGGTAGGGGATTGAGGTCGAGCTAGCTCGAATAAAGGCTCTTTTGCTTTTGCATCGGACTCAGCTCTCTAGTGGTCTTTGGGGATCACAAATTCTGGGCATAACAGTACCTTCCCTGACTGACCAATATTGACCCATAGGTAGGAGCATCTCTATACACCTACCCAGCCCCTACTGAAGATGAGAACTTCTTCCTTCAACAACTTTAAAGATTTAAGGGTCAAAATTATTCAGGGGGGATATGATGAGGGAGCATAAGACAAACTGAGGGCAAAAGTGCAAGCTGCCACACTGCCCCTCCCCCCAGGTGGGATATGTGTGGCATTCCTCAGGCATTCCTGGCTGCCCAAGAACAAAGGAAAGGAAACAAAATGGTTAACTGCTAGAGATCAGTTCATGCAAGACATGAGCCCCCATCAGTTGACAAGTATCTTAGTAAATTATAAGAAAAAGGCAATCTTATCAATAGCCTAATCTCCAGAAACCTATAGACTCAGTTTCCTGGATCCCATAATATCACCCGCCCCCTCCCCCCTCCGTAGTGGTAGTGATGTGGAGAACAAAGGCAGAAAGAAATGGCAGATAAAATTAAATTTTCTTATAACCTGCAGCCCATTGACAAATATTTGAGGCAAATACCGAGTATAACATTTCTCCAGGAAGCCCTACTGTCTTGATGTTAATACTTCGCTAGAGGGAAAAACAACCTTAGTTTAACAATAGCTTGGCCTCCGGTAATCTGTGAGTCTTTAGCATGGGAAGATCCCTTTAAGAAACTTCCTCTTAACTCCATCTCCCCCAACTCCATAGTGTATAACAAGTTACTCTTCACAACCCCAGTGCAGCCCTTTCTGCCCACTGGTCCTGTCACTGTGCTTTAATAAAATCACTTTTTGGCACCAAAAAAAAAAAAAAAAAAAAAAAAACCTCTTTAAAGTTAAACTTTTTGAGGATCTAAATTAACCTCAAGTCTCTTACGTTCCCTGGACTGAGGCCAAATTGTAAGCCATAGTTACAAGGTTTTCTAAAGTGACTGAGGACCGTCCCCCCCCCCCCCCCACACACACACATAGATTTGCAGAAGAAGGATAGAGGTTTGTCCAGAAACTTCAAGCAATAAATGACACTGTTGTCCCTGAGCCCCCTGTTGTTCCCAACCTCCATTCACTCCTGACATCCATTTGCACTGAAAGCAAGTTGTTCACTGAAATCTATCTATGCAGTGCGTTTTTGAGTATTTCAGTTGAGAAGGGTAGCCAGTAGCTTTTTGCTTTCACTTGGGAAGAACAGAAATACACCTGGACAGTAATTCCCCAGGGTTTCACAGAGTCCTTCCTACTTTTCACAAAACTTAGAAGCTGATTTGCACAATATAAACATCGCTACACGCTCTACATTGTTATAATACATAGATGATCTGCTTCTCTGCTCCCCTTCTCAAACCTCTTTAGAGGAAGACAGCCTCCAATGGGAATGAAATTAAACATGGCTCCTGTGTCCAAAATTTATTAGATCCCATACTCTGTCAGCTGCTCTGGTTATTAAGATTCCTGGGCATGCCAGACTTGACTCCCCAGAGGCCAAAGTAATCCACCTTGCTATTTCCACCAAAAGTGCTGCTATGAAGGCAACCAACAGGTAAACCTTTGTCATGGTCCAAAGGGATGGTCTCCCAAATGATACATTTTGGAAACATTGACAAAAAAATACCCAATATTGACCTAGGGTCAATATTGGTCTTAGAAAGGAGAAACACTACTAGAAATCTAACACTTGTTGGCTCAATAAGAAGACAAATCCGGTGGGGCACCTGGGTCGTTCAGCTGGTTAAGCATCTGACTCTTGATCTTGGCTCACGTCCCGATCTCACAGTTTGTGAGTTCAAGCCCGACGTCAGGCTCCTCGCTGACAGCGCTGAGCCTTCTTGGGATTCTGTCTCTCCCTCTCTCTGCTCCTCCCCTTCTCTCTCTCTCAAAATAAATAAGTAAACTTAAAAAAAGAGAGAGAGAAAAATCAGGTTTGGACCAAATAACAACCACCACCCCAATCAAGATGGCGTATATTGTAAAATAACAATCAAGATAAGTGCATTTTCAGAAGAGAAAAAAATATGTATTTGGAGGAATAAATGAGGAAAATCATTCAGGAACACAATGGGGACAAAAGAGCCGTAGGAGATTGTAGCCTTCCCAAATAATAAAATGTATAGTCTCTATAATTAAGAGAGTGGTAAGGTGGTTCAGTTGGTTAGGCGACCGACTTCGGCTCAGGTCATGATCTCACAGTTTGTGAGTTCGAGCCCCGCATCAGGTTCTGTGCTGATAGCTCAGAGCCTGGAGCCTGCTTTGGATTCTGTGTCTCTCCCTCTCTCTGTCCCCTCCCCTGCTCACATTCTGTGCCTCTCTGTCTCTCAATAATAAATTAACATTAAAAAAAATTAAAAAAAAAAAAGAGAGTGGTAAACTGGCATAGAAAAAAACAAACAATGGAATTTAGAAAATTCAGAAATAGACTCAACTGCGCATGGAAATTCAGTATAAGATAAAGATGGAATTTCTTAATAAGTGGCAGGAGGAATAGCTCAATTTCCGTAATGAAAACAAAATTGTTTCCATTTATCACAACATACATGCAAGTATATAAGAAAACATGGAGGCATTTTACTATCACCTGGAATGAGGAAAAAATTTTCAATCCTGGCTCATAATCCAAACGCTATATGATAGACAATAAGTAATTCTGATTATTTTTTAAATTTACATGAAAAGAAACACCCTAAGCAAATTAAAAAGACTAATGTAAACTTGAAAATAATATTTTCAATCTGTATGATGAAGAAAGACGAGCTCTCCTATCTAAAGAGCTTCCCAATATTGAGGGAAAAAACACAATTCTGTAGAAAAACGGGCAAAAGATATATGAACAGAGAGTTGACAGAAAGAGAATACAAACGATCCTTAACCATATGAAAAGAACTTCAAATTTGTTCATATAGAAATTCAAATTTTCACATTCTGTGTCTCCCTCTCTCTGCCCCTTCCCTGCTCATGGTCTGTCCCTCTCTCTCTCAAAGATAAATAAGCATTAAAAATTTTTTTTTTAAATACTGGGGCGCCTGGGTGGTTCAGTCAGTTAAGCATCAGACTTCGGCTCAGGCCATGATCTCTCGGTCTGTGAGTTCAAGCCCCATATCGGGCTCTGGGCTGACAGCTCAGAGCCTGGAGCCTGCTTCAGATTCTGTGTCTCCCCCTCTCTCTCTGCCCTTCCCATGCTCACGCTCTGTCTCTTTCTCTCTCAAAAATAAATAAACTTTAAAAAAATTAGAAATTCAAATTATATTTTGAGTATGGAAAATTTCAAACATACTAAAATAGAATTATACAGTGAACCCCATGTACCTATCGCTCAGCCTCCTAAGTTATAGAAATGCAGCGGTGTATTCTGTAAATAAGCCATCCAGATCAAACCACATCTCCAATTCCAGGGGACTGAAACAAACATTTCTCCAGGAATGTTGATGATTGAAAACGGTGAGCTGAGTCCCTCTCCAGGAACAGTTCTCAGCTTAAGAAAGCAGCCGTGTTCAATATTATGTCCCCTTTCTGAGGGCAGCCTGCATCCGATCGTGGTCAGTGAGAAAATACAAAGGCCTGACCCTTTGCTTCAAATCGGGACATCTCTTCTAGTTAACCTCAGCTCTGGAATTCTCTCTGGGATCTGCTGAGGGCCCTTGTTCATGCACATCAAATTTTAACTTCTCCCTTTGCCCAACACCACTTCGATCAAATCAGAGTCTGTTTCCTGGAGACCTGACCTGTAACAAATTTGAATCAAAACACATTGAGAAGTCATTTCTCACCTATTGGATTGGCCAAAAATCTAAGAATTTGACAACATACTCTGTTGGCAAGGCTGTAAGGGTAAGGCATTTCTATGTTGCTAGTGAGGAAGGAAAACGATGCAATTCATCTGGAGAAGAATTGGCAGTATTTAGGAAAATTCCACATACATTGACTGTTTAACCCAGGAACGACTAGTCCCAACGAACTATCCCAAAGATGAACTGGTGAAACCAGTAAAGAACCCAAGAATCCATCAATAAAAGACCTTTCGAATAACGTATGGTACATTCGCATAATAAAGTAGTCAGCAGCGAAACAATGGGCAGAGAAGAAGAGCTCTATATATTTCAATGGGGTCATCTCAAGGACACGTTTTTAAGTAAAAACAACAAACTGCCAAACAATGTATATCATATGTCACCTTTTATCTAAGAAAGGGGAAATACAAATGTATGTATGTTTTCGCTTGTATTAAAACAGTGCTGAAAGAATTAAAGAAGGCTTAAATAAGATGGAAAGATGTATTACATGTTTTGTAATGTTTATTTTTTTATTTTGAGAGAGAGAGAAAGTGTGCACATGCACTCACGAGCCAGGGAGGGGCAGAGAGAGAGTCAGAGAGAGAATCCCAAGCAGGCTCAATGCTGATCTCATGATCGTGAAATCATGACCTGAGCTAAAATCAAGAGTCGGATGCTTAACAGACCGAGCCGCCCAGATGCCCCAAGAGATACTATCTTTACGGTTGAGGAAGACACAATATGGTAAAGATGTAATTTCTCTCCAAATTGATCTATAAATTCAATACAATGCCAAATGAAACCCCAAAAGCCTTTCTGTGGAATGTCACAATCTGACCCTAGAATTTACACGGAAATGAAAAAGACCTAGAATTGCCAAAACAACTTTGAAAAATAACAAATTTGGAAGGCTAACACTGCCAGTTTTTAAGGCTTTATTATAAACCTACAGTAATCAAGACAGTGGTCCTGTCGGGAAAATAAACAAATAGATCAATGAACAAAATTAAGAGTATAGAAGTACACACACATCCATGTGGACAACTGATTTGTGGCACAGACTCAAACACAATTTAGTGAAGAAATTACAGTCTTTCCAAGAAATTGTGCTGGAACGATTGCATATTCACATAGAAAAAAATTAACCTCAATTCATAATGTACACCGCCTAGAAACGTTAAATCATTAACCAAAGTGTAAAACCTAAAAATATAGGGGCTCCTGGGTGGCTCAGTCGGTTGAGCATTCAACTCTTTTTTTTTTTAACATTTTATTTTATTGTTGAGTGACAGATAGAGAGGAGCATGAGTGGGAGAGGGGCAGAGAGAGAGGGAGACACAGAATCCGAAGCAGGCTCCAGGCTCTGAGCTGTCAGCAAAGAGACGGACGTGGGGTTTGAACCCACGGGCCACGAGATCATGACCTGAACCGAAGTTGGACCTTAACCAAGTGAGCAACCCAGGCGATCCAAAAAACAACCCAATTTTTAAAAAGACAAAAGGTTTGAACAGATCCTTAACCAAAGAAGATACATACTGTTCACAGATGACATGACCGTGTATGTAGAAAACCTAAGAGTTGACAAAAATCTCCTGGAACTAATGGAAGTATAGGAAAGGTACAGAACACAAGGTTAATATAGAGATATCAACTGCTTTTCTATATATCAGCTATGAACAAGTGGAATTTGAAATTAAAAAAGCGATACCATTTACATTAGCATCCCCCAAAATGAAATACTTAGGTATAAATCTAAGAAAATATGTATAACATCTATATGAGGAGGGGTGCCTGGGTGGCTCAGTCAGTTAAGCATCTGACTCTTGATTTCAGCTCAGGCCATGAGCTCACAGTTCGTGAGTTCAAGCCCCATATTGGGGTCTGCGCTGGCAGCACGGAGCCTGCTTAAGATTCTCTCTCCCGTTCTTTCTGCCTCTTCCCCACTCATGCTGTCTCTGCTCTCTCAAAACAAATAAATAAAGATCTCTTTTAAAAAAAGACCTATATGAGGAAAACTACAAAACTCTGATGAAAGAATTCAAAGAAAAACAAAAGGAATGGGGAGATAATCCATGTTTATGGATAAGAAGACTCAATATTGTCAAGATGTCTTTTCTTCCCAACTTTTTCTATGGAGTCAATGCAACCTTGAACAAAATTCCAGCAAGTTATTTTTTTGGTATTGACGAACTAATTCTCAAGTTTATATGGAAAAGCAAAAGGCCCAGAATCACCAACACAATATTGAAGGAGATGGACAAAGTTAGAGGACTCATGCTGCCTGACGTTCGGATTTATTATGAAGCTACTGTAACCAAGATAATGTGGTATTGGCAGAAGGATAGACAAATAGATCAACGGAACAAAATAGAGAGCCCAGAAATAGTCCCACATAAATACAACCAACTGATCTTCGACAAAGGAGCCAAGGCAATACAATGGAGCAAACGTAGGCATTTCAACCAACGGTGCTAGAAGACCTGGACATCGACATGCAAAGAAATTAATCTAGACACAGACATCCTTTGCAAAAATTAATTCAAAATGGATCACGGATCGAAAGGTAAAGTGCAAAACTTTAAAATTTCTAGAAGATAACATAGGAGAAAACCTAGGGGACCTTGGGTGTGGCAATGACCTTTTGAAATAGAGTTGGCACACCGTGTTACATTAGTTTCAGGTGTGTAACACAGTGATTTGACAATGTTCTGCTATGCCCACCTCAAGTATAGCTACCATCTATCACCATATAATGCAATATAATGCCGTCGGCTACATTCGCTATGCTGTACCTTTTATCACCATTACTTATTCTGTAGACACAACACCATAGGCATGATCCATGAAAAAAAAAAAGTAATTGGTAAGCTTGACATCATTTCAATGAAAAACTTCTGCTCTGAGAAATACAATGTCAAGAGAATAAGAAGACAAGCCACTGACCCGGAGAAAATATTTGCAAAAGGTACATCTCATAAAGAATGGTTAACCCAACATATACAAAGAATGCTTAAAACTCAACACTGAGAAAACTAACAAGCTAATTTAAAAATGGACCGAAGATTTTAAGAGATGCCTCGCCCAAAAGGTATGCAGATGGGGGCGCCTGGGTGGCTCAGTCGGTTGAGCGGCCGACTTCGGCTCAAGTCAAGATCTCGCGGTCCGTGAGTTCGAGCCCCGCGTCGGGCTCTGTGCTGACAGCTCGGAGCCTGGAGCCTGTTTCAGATTCTGTGTCTCCCTCTCTCTGACCCTCCCCCGTTCATGCTCTGTCTCTCTCTGTCTCAAAAATAAAATTAAAACGTTAAAAAAAATTAAAAAGAAAAAAGGTATGCAGATGGAAAATAAGCATATGAAAAAATGCTCCATATCACATGTTGTCAGGTAAATGCAAATGAAGACAACAACAGGAGGTGGATCAGTTAAGCATCTGACTCTTGATGTGGGCTCAGGTCACGACTCATGGTTCCTGAGATTGAGCCCTGTATCAGGCTCCTCGCTGACAGCACGAAACCCACTTGGGATTCTCTCTCTCCCTGTCTCTCTCTGCCCCTCCCCCCCCCCCATAAATAAATAAAGTTTCCACAAAAAAAAAAAAGAATCCTAAAGAAAAAAAGACAACAATGTGATATCACTACATACTACACGTGGAACAATGACGACACCAAATGCTGGTGAAGCAACAGGAACGATCATTCATCGCTGGTGGGAATGCGAAACAGTACAGCCACTTTGGAAGACGGTTTCGTGGTTTCTTACGAAACTAAATATACTCTTACCATACAATCCATCAATCATGCTTGCTGGTATTTACCCAAAGGAGATGAAAACATGTCTACACTAAAAACCTGCCTCTGGATTTTTATAGCAGTTTTATTCATGATTGCCAAAACGTGTAAGCGACCAGATGTCCTCCAACAGGTGAATGGATAAACTGTGATACATTCGGATAATGGAATACTATTCAACACTAAAAGGAAATAACATGGAGGAAACTTATATGCATATTACTAACCGAAAGAAGTCAGTCTGCAAAGACTACATACTGTATGATTCCAAGTATATGACATTCTGGAAAAGGCAAAACTATGGAGATAGTCAAAAGATCAGTGGAGGTCAGGGGTTTTCGGTGGAGAGACGAGTAGGCTAAGCATAGAGGATTTTTAGGCCAGTGAAGATATACTGTACAAAACCAAATAATGTATGTATGTCGTTTACATTTGTCCAAACCTATAGAATGTACAACACCAAGATTGAACCCCAATATTAACTACGGACTTTGAGCGATAAGGATGTATCAATGTAAGTTCATCATTGTAACAAACGTACCACTCTGGTGAATGTGTGAGGGAAGCAGGTACCGATGGGTAATCTCTGTATCTTTCCCCTAGTTTTGCAGTGAATCTAGAACAGGTCTTTTTTTTTTTTTAACGTTTATTTATTTTTGAGACAGAGAGAGACAGAGCATGAATGGGGCAGGGGCAGAGAGAGAGGGAGACACAGGATCGGAAGCAGGCTCCAGGCTCTGAGCCATCAGCCCAGAGCGCGACGCGGGGCTCGAACTCACGGACCGTGAGATCGTGACCTGAGCTGAAGTCAGACGCTTAACCGACTGAGCCACCCAGGCGCCCCTAGAACTGGTCTTCAAAAAAATAAAGTTTTGGGGCACCTGGGTGGCTCAGTCGGTTAAGTGTCTGACTCTTGATCACGATGTCACAGTTCATGACATCAAACCCTGCATTGAGCTCCACTCTATCGGCTTGGGATTCTCTCTCTTCCTCTCGCTCTCTGCCCCTCCCCCACTCATGCAGGCTGTTGCTCTCTCTCTCTCTCTCTCTTTCTCTTTCTCTCAAAATAAACATTTTTTAATTCTAAAAAAATAATGTTAAAAAATTATTAATTAATTTAAAAGAAGATCTACAGATAACACATAGGCATTAGTATAATGCAAATTAAAACCACAACGGGATATACCCCAGACACTTCTTAGGGTAAAACTAATCATACCAAGTTTTTGTTGTTGTTTTTTTGTTTGGTTTGTTTTTTTAGAAAGAGAGCGTGCACATGAGCAGTGGGAGAGGGGCAGACGGAGAGAGTGTAAAGTCTTAAACAGGCTCCCCACTCAGCACAGAGCCTGATGTGGGGTTCGATCCCACAACCCTGGAATCATGACCTGAACTGAAATCAAGAGTTGGACACGCAACCAGCTGAGCCATCCAGGCACCCCAATCATACCAAGTTTTGACAAAACCGTGGAACACTTGGAGCTCTCATACATCCGTGGTGGGGATGTAAAATGATACGACTACTGTGGAAGACAATTTGACAGTTTCTCAAGAAGTTAAAACCATATGATTCTACTCTAAAAGGAATGAAAGCATATGTCCGTACAAAGCCTTGTACCCAAATTCTTATAGCAGCTTCATTTGTAATAGCAAAAGCCTGAAAACAACCCTAAAGTGTATCAACAGGTGGGTGGATAAAAAAATTATGGTATAACCATACAGTGGAATGAAAGCTGGCAACAACAAAAATGAACTATTTATACATGCCATGATATGAATGAGTTTCAAAATAATTATGCTGTGTGAAAGTCTGGCAGAAAAATAATCATCCATTCTGTATGATTCCATTTATGTAAAATTCCAGAAAACAAGACCAAGATAAAGTGACAGAAAACAGATCAGTGATTGCCTGGCATATGGAGGAGGGTGGTGGTGGGGGAAACAAAGAAAATTTGGGGGTGATGGACATGTTCACCATCTCGATTGGGGTAGAGATTTCACTGGTGTGGACGTATGTCTAAATATATCAAATTGTACGCTTTAATTATGTGTAGTTTATTGTATGTCAACTATATTGAATAGAGGTATTTGCAAAACAAAGACGGGGCACCTGGGTAGGTCAGTCGGTTAAGCATCCGACTCTTGATTTTGGCTCAGGTCATGATCTCTCTCTCTCTCTCTCCGCCTTTCCCCTGTTTGTGTGCTCTGTCTCTCAAAATAAATAAGCATTAAACAACAGCAACAACAATTAAAAAAAAACAGAAAATAAAACAAAGACAGAGAAAACAAGTAGATAGCGTATTATATGTTCATTATGGAAACATTACTCTGACAGATACATCTTTAGGCACAATAAGGGTAATATTACTAACGGGAGTTAACCAACTTCATATTTCTTTAAAAATATTTCATGTATCATGGCTAAAAATGGAATTTAGTTATTCTACTACTCTTTATTAAAGAGGAAGGGTAGAAGCTACTAGAAAACGTAGAAAGGATGATAAATAAACTTCTGACTGAAGTGGTCTAGTCCCCTCACTCTTAATCACTAAAGCGTAAAACTTATTGTCAGGGCACCTGGGCGGCTCAGTAGGTTGATTTTGGCTCAGGTCGTGATCTTATGGTCCAGTGGTCCAGAGATCGAGCCTGGAGGCAGGCTCTGTGATGACAACATGAAGCCTGCTTGGGATTCTCTCTCTTCCTCTCTCTGTTTCCCGCTCCCTTCCTCCCCCTCTTTCTCTCTCCCTCTCAAAATGAATAAATAAACACTTAAATGAATGAATGAAGAAATAAATACATTAATTAATTAAAATGATCATTCTCAAGCCATCCCTACCCCACCTCCACTTTCTAAGGATAAACGGATAACAATATGGCAGGTCTTCTTTCAGGACGTTACGCGTGTGAATACAAAGCACGTCTAGGTATCCATTCGTACTGATCCATGACTATATTAAATACATAAGCTATACATGGAAAAGCAAAAGAGCCCCTGCCTGCATAGACCTTTCGTTCTAGTGGAGAAGGCAGAGGAACAAAACAAATGACTGTCCTGATATGTATTTTAGACGGAAGGGTCAGGAATGTTTTCTCTGGCACGATAGTATTTTAGCAGAGACCAAAACAAAGTGAAGGAGTGCATCCTATTCATATTTCGGCCAGTGGGGACAAGAAGTACAGAAGCCCTGAGGCGGGAGCATGTGGGGTTTATTTGGGTGACCACCAAGAGGTCAGTGTGCTTAGAGCAGATTGGATAAGGAGACATGTTAGAAGAAAAATTTGGACAAGTAGCCATTCTTAAGACCACGGAGGGACTTGAATTTGAAGTCTTTGAACATGGAAATGACCAGAACTGTTTGTTTTTAAAGGATGACTCTGGTTTCGGTGTGAAGGGGCAAAGGTTTCTGGGCAAAGGTAGAAGCAGGGATGCCAGTTAACTGGTTTATAATAGTCCAATGATGGTGAGAAGTGGTTGGATTCCGGATATCTTCTAAAAGGCAAAGCCAGGGGGCACCTGGGTGGCTCACTTGGTTGAGTGTCCAACCTCAACTCAGGTCATGATCTCATGGTTCATGGGTTCGAGCTTTACATTGGGCTCTGTGCTGACAGCTCAGTGCTTCCAGTTGTCTCTGGCTCTGTCCCCTTATCTCTCTGCCCCTCCCCCACTTGTAAGTGCGCTCTCTCTCTCTCTCTCTCTCTCTTGCTATCTCTCTCTCAAAAATAAATATACAATAAAAAAAGAAGAGACAAATCCAGGACACATGGGTGGATCAATCAGTTGAGTGTCCAACTCTTGATTTCAGCTCAGGTCATCATCTCATGGTCCTGAGATCAAGCCCCACATAGGACTCTGCACTGAGCATGGAACCTGTTTGGGATTCTCTCTCTCCCTCTCCCTCTGCCTCTCCCCTGCTTGCTCTCTCTCTCTCTCTCTCTCTCAAAATAAATAAATAAACATTTAAAAAGAGGATAACTACTTTTGGGGTGCCTGGGTGGCTCAGTCGGTTAAACTTCTGACTCTTGATTTCAGCTCAGGTCACGATCTCACAGTTTGTGTCAGCACAGCAATAAGGGCCCCTGGGTGGCTCAGTCAGTTAAGCATCTGACTCGATTTCGGCTCAGGTCATGATCTCATGGTTTGTGAGTTCAAGCCCCGCATCAGGGTCTGTGCTGACAGCATGGAGCCTGCATGGGATCCTCTCTCTGCCCCTCCCCTGTTCTCTCTGTCCCTCAAAATAAGTAAACAGTTTTAAAAGGCTTTAAATAAAGGCAATTTCGACAGGATTTTTCCCCAGATTGAATATCAGGTGTAAGAGAGAGAAGAGAGGAGAAGAAATCCAAGTTTGATTTGTTGACTGAATAGTGGTGCATTTTACTGAGGTGAGGAACACTAAGGGGAAGCAGGTTAGAGGTGAGGGAATCAAGCACTTTATTTGAATGTTTTTCATATACATATGGTTACACCTATATACACACATATGCATATATGAAATATACATATGCAAATACACATATATTTATATACAAACGCATACACCCGTTTTTAAAAATAGGTAGATTTCTGCTCTTGCTTTTGTTGTTCACAAAATTCTAGAGAGCTCTACACATCAGGACCTATAAATAAATCCCATTCTTTTTTTTTCAATTTTTTAAAAAAAATTTATTTACTTATTTTGAGAGAGACAGAGACAGCCCAAGTGGAGGAGAGGCAAAGAGAGAGGGAGAGAGAAACCCAAGCAGGCTCTATGCTGTCAGCTTAGAGCCTGCTGTGGGGCTTGAACTCATGAAATGTGAGATCACGACCTGAGCTGAAACTAAGAGTCGGATGCTCAACCACCTGACCACCCTGGTGCCCCAATCGCATTTTTTTAAACGTCTTCATGGTATTCCAGAGTATGAACAAGCCATAATTTATTTAAGCATTTCCCAATTGATAAATGGTTAGGCTGTTTACTAAAATTTTCTAATATTATTCTTCAGTGTACGTACTTCTGCATCTATCCTAACTTTTGTGGGTATTTCCGTACGACTTCTTCAACTATTGAGTCAAACTTTTCATTATTATTAATAATTGTCTGCGGAGAAATACTTTTTTATTGTCTTTCTAGCATCATCCAGGACACAGGCTGACTATATCATGTACAGTTCAACCAGGAAAAAGAAACCATTCTGGATCTTTCCAAAAGAGAGAATCTAATACTGGCCTTTGTTAGAAGATGGACACACTGAGAAACCAAACAGAAAAAGGCGAGACCACTCAGGGAGTAGAGACGACAGAAAGTCACGCCTCCCCATGGAGGGGTGACAAAGAATAGGAATTATTAACAGAGCCCAGAAGCTGGGTGAGTACTGTAGTACCTAGAAACAAGACTAGAGCTGGGATCATAGACAAGGATCGAAGCCAGGCAGGAGAATCAGCCATTGTTAGAGATGCCAAGGGAAGTAGCGAGAAGAGGGAAAATAACCTTGTCCTTCCTGCCTCCTCACACCCTCCAATATCCCAGTGCCTCACGTTTGCCCAACCTGCTAAGAAAGGAAAGGGCAAAGATGCCTAAGAAGGGCTGTTCTGATACAGAAGAGAGGAAGGAAATGGATTCCAGGGCAAATAAGTAATAGATCAGTACACAGACCAAGGCAAACACTCCAATTAATGGGTACTTGTACTCCCACATGGCAAGTGGAGAAGTCATCGAACTTTTCCATAACCTGGCTAGTTCTCAGTTCATGTTTACGGATCAGTGGTCTACTTTAAAGAAAAAATTTTTTTAATGTTTATTTTTGAGAGGGAGAGGGAGACAGAGCGCAAACAGGGAGGGGCAGAGGAGAGAGGGAGACACAGAATCCGGAGCAGGCTCCAGGCTCCCAGTTGTCAGCACGGAGCCCGACGTGGGGTTTGAACCCGTGAACAGTGAGACCATGACCTGAGCCAGAGTCGGACGCTTCACCGACTGTGGCACCCAGGCACCCTTAAAGGTATTCTACTTATTGATTTGATTTCTAGGATGCTTGATAGGGGGAAGACAGTGGCCTCGGGAGCATTCTCAGATTATTCCAACATTGACAAGTTCTCTTCACAATTGTGTATTAATAAATTGCCACTAGAATGTTTAATGTGAAAACAGAATGTGAGAGGAGAGAGAGAAAGAAAGAAAAGAAAGAATTGCAATATAATGTGTCGGAGAACTTATTTTCTTGGCTAGATCCTTTGGGGGAATTACACTGGTGCTCAAATTACTATAATCCCAAATACAAACTCCCATGACTTCCCAAAAAGAAATGATTGTGACGGACCTGAGGATGAAGTTCCCTGAGGCCTGTGGTTTAGAAAGGCTTGTCTTATGTGTTTGTACTTGCCAAAGCCTATTTGACACACATCTCATTTTGTCTGGAGAATAATTTGGATAGACAGCTCATCAGTGTTTATCGTCTGGCATTCAGTGGGTTAGGAACTTGCCTGAACATTATTTTATTTTCTTGGCTCTATGCTACAACATCTTGCTCACTACAGAAGACGGTTCTTTCCTGTAGCCTTATCTACTAGTGTTGAATGATGAAAAAGCCTTTCTGTCTGATAACACTGGTCAAAATTCAGGATTTGAATCCCATGTGCTTTCTTTAAAATTTTTTTAATGTGTATTCTTTCTGAGAGAGAGAGAGCAAACATGGGAGGGACAGAGAGAGAGGGAGACACAGAATCTGAAGTAGGCTCCAGGCTCTGAGCTGTCAGCACAGAGCCCGACGCGGGGCTTGAACTCACGAACCCTGAGATCATGACCTGAGCCGAAGTCAGACGCTTAATGGACTGAGCCACCCAAGCGCCCCCGTGTGTCTTTTTGATGTTATTTGGAAGACTGAATTATTTCTTTGTTATGTGGACAGATACCCCCTTATGTAAGCATTGATGGAGGTTTAGTTCAGAGATGCTGAATGAATTACCTAGTTTCATCTTTTATCTAACAAGAGTCTTTTTTCAAAGTTTATTTATTTTGAGAGAGAGAAAGAGTGAAGGGAGGTGCCCAGAGAGAGGAGAGAGAGAATCCCAAGCTCACTCCACACTGTCAGCACAGAGCCCTATGCAGGGCTCAATCTCTTGAACCGCGAGATCACGACCTGAGCCGAGATCACGACCTGAGCCGAAATCAAGAGTCAGAAGCTTAACCAACTGAGCCCCACCAGCCGCCCACCCCACAAGAATCTTAATGTCAATAGAGGCAAACCACATGCTCAAACAGATCTCTCTGGGCCATTCAGGTATTAACAAAGAGAGAAACAAACGAAATGGTCCAGAGCAGTGACTATCCAATGTCTGTTTACAAACTTGCGCTGGATCAATGGTCTCATAATCCCTTGGGGAATTTGTGTAAGTAAGGAAGTGAGTAGATAATAAACCTGGCCTTCTGGGCCCCACCCAAATCACTCAGCACAGGAGATACTCATTTACTAGGGCTATTTGAGGTCCAGGGATTTATGACTCAGAAACGTCTCCTCAGGTTTCTGACTTGAGAAATAAGGCTCCAGAGTATCTCGGACAGTCTGTAAAAGTACTCAGAATATGCTGTTTTAGTTCCAAGGTGTGATCAGTGTCAAAAGAAAGGTATATCTGCACATAGGCCGAAAATTTCTTACCACCACATTAAAAAGACCACAGCCGGGGTACCTGGCTGGCTCAGTTGGTCAAGCATCCGACTCGGTCTCAGGTCATGATCTCTTGGTCCATGAGTTCAAGCCCCGCATCGGGCTTTGTGCTGACAGTTCGGAGCCTGGAGCCTGTTTCAGATTCTGTGTCTCCCTCTTTCTCTCTGTCCCTCCCCCACTCACGCTCTGTTTCTGTGTCTCTGAGAAATGAATAAACCTTAAAAACAATTATTTTTAAATGACCACAGCCAAGAGGAGCTTAAGCAGACACGATAACAAAATGTAATGCGGCATTCTAGATGGGATCCTGGAACAGAAAAAAGGTTATTAGGTAAAAACCAGGGAGATCTAAATAAATTACGGATTTTATTTTGCAATTTTTCTGTAAATCTATAGCTGTTGTAAAATGAAACGTTCACTTAAAAAAATACATCTGCATGTATCATGATGTACACACTACGAAGCACCTAAACCTGCATTATCCGTTTTCAATTCAACAGAACTTATAACATAGACGGCACGGTTAGTATTCCCATTTTACAAACGAGAAAACAAAGGATTCGAAAAACTACAGCATTTCCCAAACTCCCACCCAGTTTCCGCTACAATTAACATCTTAAGTCAGGATGGTGCTTTTGTTACAATTAATGAATCAGTACTGACACATCGTTATTAACTAAAGTGCATACTTTGTTCATATTTCCTTATTTTTTTACCTAATGTTCTTTTCCAGGATCCCATCTAAAATAGCACATGACCTTTTAGTTAATCCTGTCTGTTAGGGACCGAATCGGGTCCCTCCAAAATTCATATGTGGATGCTCTGATCCCCCCATTCCTCTGAATGTGAGCAGTATTTGAAAATAGGGCCTCTAAAGAGGTGATGAAGTTAAAATGAGGCCATTAGGGTGGCCCCTATTTCAGTCTGACTGGTGTCCTTATAAGTAGCGGAGATTTGGACACACAGAGAAACATCAAACCTGCTCACACACAGAGAGACCATGTGAAACCATGTGAGAACATGGTTTGAAGATGCCCATCTGTAAGCCAAGAAGAAAGGCCTCAGAAGATGCCAAACCTATCTATACTGGACCTATTTATTATTTCCTGTAGGGAAGGTGTCCAAGGGACCCTCTCAGTTTTTATGTAAGAATGCCTTAATTTCTCTTTCATTTTTGAAGCACAGTTTTGCCATATTTATGATTCTTAATCAACAATTTCTTCTTTCAGCACTCTGATTATGTCATCTGACTTCCAGCGAAGCCTCCATGGTTTCTGAAGAGAAATCCACTGTTAATCTTACTGAAGATCCCTTGCATGTGATAAGTCAGTTTTCTCTTACCACTTTCAAGTTTCACTGTCTTTGATTTTCAGCAATTTAATTATGATGTGTTGAGGTATGACTTTTTGACTTTATTCTCTTTGAGTTCATTGAGCCTCTTGGATGTGAGATAAATGCATTTCAGTCAAATCTGGGGAGTTCTCAATGCTAAGATTCCTAGGAATAAGCCTAACCAAAGAGGCAAAAGATTTGTACTTTGAAAACTATAAAATACTGATGAAAGAAATTAAAGACGACACAAAGAAATGGAAAGACATTCCATGTTCATGGATTGGAAGAATAAATATTGTTAACATGTCTATACGACTCAAAGCAATCTACACATTTAATGCAATCCTTAGCAAAACACCAACAGCCCTTTTCACAGAGCTACAAAGACAATCCTAAAATTTGTGTGGAACCACAAAAGATCCCAAATAACCAAAGAACCTTGAAAAATAAAACCAAAGCAGGAGGCATCACAATTCCAGACTTCAAGTGATATTACAAAGCTATAGTGATCAAAACAGTATCGTACTGGCACAGACATAGACACAGAGATCAATGGAACAGAATAGAAAACCCAGATATGAGCCCACAACTATACGATCAAGTAATCTTTGATAAAGCAGGAAAGACTATCCAATGGAAAAAAAGACAGTCTTTTCAACAAATGCGGTTGGGAAAACTAGACAGCAACAGGCAAAAGAAAGAAACTGGACCACTTTCTTGCACCATACACAGAAATAAATTCAAAATGGATGAAATAGCTAAATGGGAGACCTGAAGCGATCTAAATCCTAGACGAGAACACAGGCAGTAATGTCTTTGACATTGGTCATAGCAACGTCTCTCTGAGGCAATGGAAACAAAAGTAAAAGTAAACTATTGGGACCTTATCAAAATGAAAAGCTTGATAATGAAATGAAAAGCAAAAGAAACAGTTCACAAAATGAAAAGGCAACCAAAGGAATGGGAGAAGATGCTTACAAATGACATATCTGATAAAGCGTTAGTATCCTGCAGGAAGCCAAGCAATCCAACCAGCCTGAGGGCAGGGCCCGGGCGGTGGATGGATCAGGACTGCAGGGAAGCCCATCAACAGTGAAGCTTCTCATACTCCCTCTTTTATGTAATTTGGCCTTAATAAAAGTAACTGGGGAATTGTCTGTTGGGGAATTGCCCTCGACAGGTCCCCTGGGAAAAGAACCATTGGAGAAGGAAATAAGGTTCCACAAGGAAATTGTGCAGCCCTACATCTAGCCCTTGCCACCCCCTATAAAGACCCCTCTACCTAAAGGAAGGATAGCCTCATACGTTTGCCAGCAAAGGAGAAATAAATGGATTTGAAAGCCCCACTCCGGCAACAAAGGAGTGTATCTATGGGCACAAGTTACTCCAACCCCTAGACCCACTTGGCCCCCAGGAGGCATTCCAGATGATGATTGAACCTAGTTGGTTAAGGCACAGAATGGTTCATTAGTTCCTAGGTGCATTGTCTCTCTGAGAATGCAAAAGGCGTGGGTTCCTAAGGCCCTCTTGGCCCCCTCCTGGCACCTCGGACCGAGGTGAACACTTTTGTTCCTCAAACCACAAATGGTTCAGGGAAACAACTAAGAAGTCATGTCCCTGTAACTGTTCCACTTGAGGTGTTGAGAGATAGATGCCTTTTCATGAAAACAACAAAGCAAATGCTTTATAGATTATAGATAAATGTAGATCCATAATGAAAATAATGTAAGAAATTAATCAATAAGCAAAGGGCAGGAGGGAACGTTATGAGAAAATAACCATGTTATTCCTTAAAGGGTGATTACACATAGGAACATTTTTAGAATTAGATAATGCTAGAAAACATAGATGTCGCATGCTACAAGGAAATTGCTAACAAATATAATGCCACGTTTGCCGCAATAAAGCGGTCAGTTCAACACACTGCTGTTGTCTGTGTCCGTTTTTATTTTTGTTTCATTTTTTTTTCACTTTTTTGCCGATGCCGTTCATCCTTCGGGAACCCCCGGACCTGCTGGAGCTGGACTCCGGCAGTATCCAAAATATAAAAAGAACTTATAAAACTAAACGCCAAAAACACTTAATAATCCAATTAAGTAATGGTTATGGCAGAAGGCATGAAGAGGCATTTCTCCAAAGAAGACATCCAGATGGCCAACAGACACATGAGAGGATGCTCAACATCACTGATCGGCAGGGAAATGCAAATCAAAACTACAATGACATATCACCCCACACCTGTCAGAATGGCTATAATCAACACAAGACACAACAGGTGTTGGTGACTATGTAGAGAAAGGGGAACTCTCACTGTTGGTGGGAAAGCTAACTGGTGAAGTAGGAATGCTGGAAAACAGTATGGAAGTTCCTCAAAAAATTCAAAGTAGAATTACCCTACAACCCAGCAATTGCACTACTAGGTATTTATCCGGAGGATACAGGAATACTGATACATAGGGACACGTGCACCCCCGTGTTTATAGCAGCGCTATCAACAAGAGCCAAAGTATGGAAAGAGCCCAAATGTCCATCGATGGATGAGCGGATAAAGAAGATGTGGTGTATACATACAATGGAGTATTACTCGGCAGTCAAAAAGAATGAAATCTTGCCATTTGCAAAGTGGATGGAACTGGAATATATTATGCTAAGCGAAATTAGCCAGAGAAAGACAAATATCACATGACTTCACTCATATGAGGACTTTAAGATAGAAAACAGATGAACATAAGGGCAGGGAAGCAAAAATAATAGAAAAACTGGGAGGGGGGCAAAGCATAAGAGACTTTTAAATATAGAGAACAAACTGAGAGTTGCTGGAACAAACTGGGTGGGGGGGTGGGCTAAACGGGCAAGGGGCATTAAGGAGGACACTTGTTGGGATGAGCACTGAGGGTTATATGTAGGGGATGAATCACAGGATTCTACTCCTGAAATCATTATTGCACTCTATGCTAACTCACTTGGGTGCAAATTTTAAAAACACTAATAAAAAAAAATAAATTAACACAACTTCAAATGAAAACAAAGATGAAGTCAAATACTAAGACAAAAAGAAACCTCAATTATACTTTATTTAGAGATCATCAATTGAAAATCATACATTGCTGACACCCAGTGGTAGTCAGATATAAAACAAGCTCGGTTTATAGGATTTTCATTTCCAACTACACTGAATGACTTTACTATCTTTATTTTACATTTACCTTTTATTTTTTATGCACATGATATTTATTTGAAGAAAATTTGACAAGTAAAGCAATTCCAAAGAATATTGTCTATGAGCGTATCAAAAGGCAACAATTCTATCCTTTGAATGCAATTTTGAACCAAATTGCAGGCTTAACACCAGTGTTTTACAAGGCACAGCCTGGGTCTTTTCTCTATCGCATGAAAACTCATATCCATGAAATATTAAAACTATGAGGGAGGCACATAAAAAAGCAAGGGAAGTAGTTTCCAAGAGGGTGACATCTAATAATGTTTGGCATTTCTCTAAGTGCTTTAATCTTTGCAAAGCATTTGAAATGCCCTGTATAATATCTCAGTGCAAGATAAGAAGTTACCTCTGTTTTGAAAAAGCTAATGTGAAAGCATTAACTAGCAGAATTAATAGTCCCCTCTAATATTCTCATGTCTTAATTGCTTCATGATAAAAGCACACTGCCGCCATCATCATGCATCTTGCCTCTTTTCCAAGGTTTGAACAAAATCTATTGCTGTGTTTAATGTCAAGATGGCACCTGTTCTTGGAAATTGTCAACTGAAAAACAAAACCACATTCACAAATATCTGAAAGAGGGGTGCCTGGGTGGCTCAGTTGGTTAAATGTCCAGGTTCAGCTCAGGTCACGATCTCACGGTTCATGGGTTAGAGCCCTTCGTCGGGCTCTGTGTTGACAGCCTGGAGCCTGCTTCCAATTCCGTGTCTCCCTCTCTCTCTGCCCCTCCCCCACTCACACTCTGTCTCTCTCTCTCTGTCTCTCTCTCTCTCACATACACACGCAAATAAATAAACATTAAAAAATCTTTTTTTAATAAATGAAAAACATCTGGAAGAAATGGGTATTTGCACTAGTAGATGGCCAAAGGAAGGGAGAACTTATACTTTGATGTTTTAGCTTTAAGTTGATCTCATATGATCATAGGCCTTAGTATCATGCTTTGACATAAATTTGTTATTAAAATTTTTTTGAGTATGGGAATTAAAAAGAATACCATAAGGCATGGTATGTTATTCCCTCGAACAGGGTATTTTAATTTTTTTTAATGTTTATTATTCTTGAGAGAGACAGAGAGGGAGAGAGTAAGCAGGGGAGGGGCAGAGAGAGAGGGAGACACAGAATCGGAAACAGACTCCAGGCTCCGAGCTGTCGGCGCAGAGCCCGACACGGGGCTTTGTACCAGTGCTGCTGCAACTGTGCAAACCAGCCCATCTGGCTCATGACTGTGACCATGCGGATGAGCAGAAGTGCCATTCTTGTGGAGAATTGGAACACAGTCAGAAAGACTGCACCGAAGAAAAGTAGGAATGAAATAAATCTGTATCTAAAGGGCAATCCTTCTTACGAAATGACATTTGGTGGTTAAGAAATGATCAAGTGCCAGTAATTAGAAACCCACCCTCGAGAACACATTAAGTCTTGCTCTTTGTCACTGTTTGGAAAATGCAGCTTCCATGTAAGACGTTGTTTTATCTACAAAAGCGTATACTTTAGGGAAAAGGATTAGAATTCCATGGGGATTCTGATATATGTATGTACAAAATTTTTCACTAGTTACAAGGAGATATACAAATAAAGAAATATTTAGTACCTTTTGTCAAGAATTGTTTAAGTGATTTACATTGATTATCTCATTAAATTCTCACAACAATCGTATGGAATAGGTACTAATACTACCCCCATATTGTAGCTGAGAAAACCAAGGCACAGAAAGTTTAAGTAACATTCCTGAGGTCACACAGCTGGCGCAGACTGAAAGAAATATTCGACAACAAACAAGTGAAAGATTAGGTTGCTTGCTTGAGATTTTTCTTGCTTCTTGGGGTAAGCCTGTATTGCTATATGAAAATTGATTTCTTAAATGAAAAATGGAAGCCAGAAAACACTGGCATAATTTTAAGTTACTAAAAGAAAGAAAATGACCAGACTATAGCTCTCTACATAACAAAATACCAGTTGAGAAGGAAAGACATTTTTTTAAAAAAAGGTTGATCTATTCATCTTGAGAGAAAAGAGAGAGAGTAAGTGCAAGCAGGAGGAGGGGCAGAGAAGAGAGAGAGAATCCCAAGCAGGCTCCCCACTCTCAGTGTGGAGTCCAACCTGGGGCTCAATGTCACAAACACTGAGCTCATGACCTGAGCTAAAATTAAGAGTCAGACGCTTAACCTACTGAGCCACTCAGGTGCCCCAGGAAAAACATTTTTAGACCAAAAAAAAAAAAACAAACAAAAACAAACCTGAGAAAATTTGCCAACAGCAGTCACACAGTTGAAAAATTACTAAAGGATGATATTCAAGGAGAAAGAAAATGAGAACAGATTTGAAGATAGAGGAAAAAACAAAGAGCAACAAAACGGTAAATATGTGACTTCACAAAAACTAGTACTGATTGTTATTTTCTTAAGTTTATTTTTTTTGAGACAGAGAGCATGAGTGGGGTAAAAGCAGAGACAGGGAGAGAGAATCCCATGCAGGCTCCACACTGTCAGAACAGAATCCAACGCGGGGCTTGAACTCACCAATTGGGAGATCATGACCTGAGCCAAAGTCAGACGCTTAACCGACTGAGCCACCCAGGCGCCCCAGTACTGATTATTCTTAATAATAATGTATTGAGTGGTTTAAAAACGCAGAGACAAAGGTAATATATAAAATAAAAAGAAAGCAAATGAAGTTTAAAATTTCTATGGTCTTGGGGCGCCTGGGTGGCTCAGTCGGTTGGGCGTCCAACTTCGGCTCAGGTCATGACCTCGCGGTCCGTGAGTTTGAGCCCCATATCGGGCTCTGTGCTGACAGCCCAGAGCCTGGAGCCTGCTTCGGATTCTGTGTCTCCCTCTCTCTCTGACCTTCCCCTGCTCATGCTCTGTCTCTCTCTGTCTCAAAAATAAATAAATGTTAAAAAAAAATTTTTTTTTTAAATAAATAAAATTTCGATGGTCATTAAATTTTCCAGGAAGAGGGAAAAGTACTAATTTATAGGACTTTGATATCCGGAATACACATGAAGATATTTATGGTAGCTACCATGAATATTACAAGAATATTTAAGTATAGGCGCAGACCCGCAAGGACCCTAAAAATAAACAGCCACTACCTCGTGAACCACTTTCCCTGGGCCTGCGTCCGAGTCGCTTCCAATGAAGGCCCACTCAGATGGGCCAAAGATCTAACTGCAGCCTTGAGAGGCAATAACTACTCAAAGTGTGGAAGATCTGGCCATTGATCTGCCTAACTGAAGCAGAGGTGGCCACATGGCCAAGGATAGCAGAGAGCCCAAGAGAGAGTGAGAACAGTGCTGCTACAACTGTGGCCAACCAGCCCATCTGGCTCATGACTGTGACCATGCGGATGAGCAGAAGTGCCACTCTTGTGGAGAATTGGAACACAGTCAGAAAGACGGCACCGAAGTGAAATACTACACCTTTGGTGAAACCGGTCACGTAACTGTCAATCGCCGCAAGGCAAGTGAAGTCAATTGTTACTGCTGGGGTGAGTCAAGACATCTCGTAGAGAAATGCGCAATTGAAGCCCTGGCTTAATTCTTTTCTTTTGTTGCCCCTCCTTGTTCTGATTAACGGCTGCATTATTTTCTCTGAGACCTCTTCCCTGGCCAAAGATTGGCAGATAGAGGTTACTCCCAGGTCAGTGACCTTTCCTTGCTGTGTAAAAGGAGGAAAGGAGTGGGAAAAAAATAGATTTTCTGCGTGTAACTAAAAAAAAACAATGATAATAATAAAGTTCATGTCTAGTTTGGTAGAGATGTAAGTGAACACTGGTGAATAGGGGTTGGTGAATAGGAGGAGTTGAATCAGACCAGTAAGTCTGCCCTGGGTCTCTTGGATATGTTCCCACGTAGGAAATAAAACCAATTCTGGAAGTATCTTTAAGTTTCCATAACCAACGTAAATTTTAGCCTAATAATGGCCTTGGATTGTCTGACCTCAGTAGCTATTAAATAACAATCAAGCACTATCTGTATCAAGCCCTACATAGAACATACAGTTGAAGGGAAATGAACAACAACGAAAAAGACAAATGTGTGTTAATGGCTGTGCGAGAAAAATTGAGGTGAACTCCTAAACAGTAATAACTTCATCACAGTGTTGATGCTGGATATACATAAGGTGATGGCAAAGGTTTAGATTCTTTTTTTTAATGTTTATTTTTGAGAGAGAAAGAGAGACAGAGTGTGAGCTGGGGAGGGGCAGAGAGAGAGAGAGAGAGAGAGAGAGAGAGAGGGAGACACAGGATCCGAAGCAGGCTCCAAGCTCTGAGCTGTCAGCACAGAGCCCGATGCGGGGCTCGAACCCACGAACCCAGAGATCATGACTTGAGTCTAAGTCAGATGCTTAACCGACTGAACTACCCAGGCACCCCATGATGGCCAAGGTTTAGAACACATCTACTCTCAGAGCTAGCATAATTTGGAGTTATTCAAGAATTGCAGAAAAATGCATTTTCACAGAAACCAAGATGTTATTTTTATGTACTATATCACTTAAACAACTGTTTCCTTTGCTGTAATCAGTTATTAAAAGTCATGTGGAAAAAGCAACTGATATCCTAGAAAATAGAAATGTAATTTTAAACTATCCAATAAAGCTGGAGGAGGAAGGGGAATTTGGCTAAAGTTCTTTTTGTTTGTTACAAATTTTCATTATTGTACATAGTGCAAAATATAAAATTAAAGATATTAAAGAGGAGAATGTGGAGGACTAAAAAAAATATTTTTAAGTAAAAAGCTAATATAAAGACGTACAATAAAAATAATTAATACAGAAGACAGCAAAAGAGAAAGGAGGACGTAAAATAGTGGCACAAAGAGAAAGCAAACAGCAAGGTATTAAACTTAAGCTAAAATATATTGGTAAATACATCTCACAAAAATGGACCAAATGCTACAATTAAAATATAATTATTTCCAACAACTACATGTTGCTTTTTGAAAACCCATTTTAAATATAAAGGTAAGGAGCTCCTGGGTGGCTCAGTCAGTTAAGCGTCCGACTTCGGCTCAGGTCATGATCTTGCGGTCCGTGAGTTCGAGCCCAGCGTCGGGCTCTGTGCAGACAGCTCAGAGCCTGGAGCCTGCTTCCAATTCTGTGTCTCCCTCTCTCTCTGCCCCTCCCCCAGTCACGTTCTGTCTCTCCCCCCCTCTCAAAAATAAACATTAAAACAAATTTAAAAATAATAAATAAATGTAAAGGTAAAAGTAAAAAGTTGGAATAAGATATAGCAGGCAAATATTAATCAAAAGAAAGCTGCCATTAAATAAATTAATATCACAAAAAGTAGATTTTAAGGTAAAAGTCATCATTAGTTATAAAAGTTGTATTTCATAATGAGAAAGTTTAACTCACTCATTGACACAGTAACAAAAATTCTAAATTAGAAAAATAAATAAATAACCAAGTTAAGTTTGATCCAGGAATACAAGATTGGTTGAACATGAGAAATCAATGTAATCCACTATATTAAAAGAGCAAAGGAGAAAAAAAAACAAAAAACATCTCAATAGATGCAGAAAAAGTACCTGAGAAGATTCACTTAACATTTATGGTGAAAACTCTTAGAAAACTAGAAATAGAAGAAAACATTCTTATTCTGATAAATGGTGTCTACAAAACAAAACAAAGCAAAGCAAAATAACTACCATAAATGAAAAATGTAGGAATGAAATGTAGAAACTTTCCTTCTCAGTTTGGGAAAGACCAAAAAAGTGCACAATCTCTACTTATACTCAACATTGTACTGGAAGTCCTAGCCAGTTCAATAAAGCAGGAAAAAATAAATAATAAGTACAAGAACTTAAAAGGGAGAAATAAAAACCGACATTACTTTCAAACGTATGATTTTGTTTTCGGAAAATTCAAAGAATATTCAAGTAAAATACAAGTGAGTTTAACAGAAATGGAGGTGTTTTAATCATCTCCTATTCACCGTGTTGATGAGGAGGGAATCCTGCTCTAGGCTTATGGGGCCGGCGACACACGAAGACAGTGCACAGAAGAGATCAGTAGAGTTTATTAGTCATATATACTCACATCCCAAGGGAGGAGGGACTACATACCACGCAGGAACAGAGTGAACGACCAAGATCTGTGGGAGGCTTTGTAGTATTAAGAGGATGGGGTGACCTTGGTGTCCGGGGAGAATGTATTTGGCTTGTTTGAATAATTCTGTGAGCTGTCAGAGGACTGAAGCTCATTCCTTCAGGATAAGCAGAAACTACGCCTGGTCCCCTTGATGAGGAGGATATTTTAGCTAGAGGAACTTACCTGCAGAGGCAGAATGGGGAGGAGAACTTGGCAGTTAGTCCGTTAGAGACCTTTCCAGTTTTACCAGAAGTCAAGGCAGCACATGATATTTGGGCTGAATTTGAGGTCTTATATCACAGATGTATACCAAAAAAATCAATGTTTTAAATATTTTTTAATGTTTATTTATTTTTGAGAGAGAAAGAGAGAGAGAGAGAGAGAGAGAGACAGAGTGTGAGTGAGGAAGGAGCAGAGAGAGAGGGAGACACAGAATCCAAAGCGGGCTCCAGGCTCTGAGCTGTCAGCACGGAGCCTGACACGGGGCTCGAACCCACGAAGGGCGAGATCATGACCTGAACCGAAGTCGGATGTTATACGGAAAATTTTGTGGAAGAAACAGTACAAAGCCAGAGGACTTAGACAACAAGATATCAAAACTCAAAAAACTACAGTATTTTTTTTTAATTTTTTTTAACGTTTATTTATTTCTGAGACAGAGACAGAGCATGAGCAGGGGAGGGGCAGAGAGAGAGGGAGACACAGAATCCGAAACAGGCTCCAAGCTCTGAGCTGTCTGCACAGAGCCTGACGCGGGGCTCGAACTCACGGACGGCGAGATCATGACCTGAGCCGAAGTCGGCCGCTTAACCGACTGAGCCACCCAGGTGCCCCAAAACTGCAGTAATTAAGATAATGTGTTATTGCACAAGGGTCGCAAATTAGACCAGCAGAACAGAAGAGTCCAAAATAGATTCACGATAATTCAAACACTTGATTATAACAACGATACTACTGAAAAGTGAGGAAAATACTGTGTTTTTCAACAAATGACATTAGATAAATTGAATATCCACATGAGAAAGAGAGAAAATTGGCTTCATTAGACACTCAAATCAATTCTGGGTAGACTGCAGATGTAAATATAAACATTAAAAAAATAAAGTTTATAGAGGGGCTAACATTGAAAATATCTTGGTCACGTTTGGGTAAGAAAAGCTTTCTTAAAAAGGACACTTAAAGGGGCGCCTGGGTGACTCAGTCGGTTAAGCGTCAGACTTCAGCTCAGGTCATGATTTCATGGTTTGTGGGTTGGAGCCCCATGTCGGGCTCTCTGCTGACAACTCAGAGCCTAGAGCCAGCTTCAGATTCTGTCTCCCTCTGTCTTTGCCCCTCCCCCGCTCTCACTCTGTCTCTCTGTCTCTCAAAAACAAATAAACATCAAAGTAAAATTTTTTTTAAAACAAGGACACATAAAGATTACCCATAAAGGAAGTGATTGATAAACCACATTAAAATTAAGGACATCCATTCATTGGCATCACAACTGACTAAAAAAGCAAGTCACAGTGCGGTAAAAGATAATTTGCAGCACGTAACTTGGAAACAATTCATATCCATAAGGTATAAAGAATTCAAAAAAAATCAAGAAGAAACGACAGACAACCCATTATAATATTAGGCAGAGACTTCAAGAAGTTTTTTACAAAACAATTATAGACGAAAAAAATATTAAAATCTCCTCAACCTCATTACTAATAATGGAAGTACAGAATAAAAAAAAAATGACTTACCATTACACAAACATCAGAATACGAAAAATGATAAAGACTAACAATTACAAGCCTGGGTGTGTATGCAGATTCACTGGAATTCATATATTGCTGGTGGGAATGTTAAATGTTACAAACACTGGAAAAAAGACTTCATGTTTTCATAAAGTTAAACATACATTTACCATGTGATCCAAAAATCTACTCCCAGATAATTATTTAGGAGAAAAGAAAACCTACCTTCACACAAATAATTGCATATGAATTTACGTTCGTTGCAACTTTATCCCTAATAGCCTGATGCAGGAAACAAATGTCTATTAATCAATGAATGGATACAGAAAATATTGTACATCGAGACAATGGAAGAGTACTTAAAAATAAAAAGGGACAAACTACTTATACATGCAACTACATGGATGAATCTCAAAACCATTAAGTTAAGTGAAATGGATCAGACTTAGAAGACAACTTGTTCAATGACTCCATTAAAATGCCATTAAGGAAAAGGTAAAACTAGAGGGACAGGAAAAAATGAGTGGATGCCGAGGGCGAGTGGTGGAGAAAAGAGTTGGAGTACAAATGGTCATGAGGGAAATTCTTGGGATAATGAAAATATTCCATACTATAATTGTGATCGTATTTACATGGGTGGAAATATTTTCAAGCCTTATCTAAATGTACGTTGTAAATGGATGCATTGTATTTTATGTGAATTAAACTTCAATGAGGTTTATTCTTAAACAAACAAAAATTGCTAAAGAAGATAAAGCTGGTTTATTTTTATTTTTATTTTGTATTAAGTTTTTTCATTGTAATTCCAGTAGTGAACATACAGTATTATGTAAGTTTCAAGTGTACAATAGAGTAATTCAACAAGTCTATATATTACTCAGTGCTCATCACGATAAGTGACTCTTCACCTATTTTGCCCATCCCCCTACCCACCTCCCCTCTGGTAACCATGAGTTTGTCGTCTATAGTTAAGAATCTTGGTTTCGCTCTCTCTCTCTCTCTTTCTCTTTCTTTGCTTATTGTTTTGTTTCTCAGATTCCACATATGAATAAAATCATATGGTATTTGTCTTTCTCCAATTGACTTATTTTACTTATCATTATACTCTCTGGTTTCATCCACTTTGTTGCAGATGGCAAGATTTCATTCTTTTTTATGGCTGAATAATAGTCATATATATATATACATATATATATACATATATATACATATATATATACATATATATATATAATATACCATGTGTGTGTATATATATATATGCATATATAAATACCATAATGTGCATGGTAATCTCTATATATATTATAATATACATGGTATATACATATATTATGCCGATATATATCATAATATGCATGCTATATATATATATTATACCATATCTTCTTTATCCATTCATCTATCGATGGACACAAGCTGCTTCCATAATTTGCCTCTTGTAAACAATGCTGCAATAAGCATAGGGGTACATGTGTTCCTCCGAATTAGTGTTTTTGTATTTTGGGGGTAAATACCCAGTGGTGTGATTACTGGTTCGTAGGGTAGTTCTATTTTTAACTTTTTGAGAAACTTCCATACTGTTTTCCACAGTGGCTGCACCAGTTTGCATCCCCACCAACAGTGAAAACCAGTTTATGTTTCAAGTTTATTTTTAAGCAAACAAAAAGTACTAAAGACCATAAAACTAAATAATAAAATTCTGATATCACATGCGATTTAATCAGCAATGAAGTATTCCCTCTGAGTGAATAAAAATGGGTCTTGAAAGAGAAAAAGTGTAATCATACCTGTTCATCAAAGACATAATTAAACATGAAAAAGACAGAGACACAATGTGGGAGGAAATAGTTGCAAAAAAAAAAAAAAAAAAAGCGGCGGGATGACCTAACAAAAAATTCTCCCCTCTGTGAAAGCAGTTAGAAAACTGGCAACAGATGGTCAGAGTCAATATTTTTAGAACTCTGCAAATTAACTAAAGGCTTGCAGCAATCCAGGGAGAATTTATTCAAGAAATCCTGATAAGAACGATGAGTTTTAGGGTGTGTTGACCGGCACTGTTCCAGTCCCCTCCTCAACCTCTGTGAGACCCTTGGAAACTAACAGCTAGCTATCATCGGTGGAAATCTACAGCTTTCCGGCCAAGACAGGGGCAGAACAGGATTGGAGGTTCCTCATGACCTCATTCTCACAGATGTGTTATCGCTTTACATAACTGGTAGTTCCCCAGAACACCACAATATCAGGCAATTTTCATTTGACTTGACTCAGAGCTTACCTAACGCAAAAAAAAAAAAAAAAACCTTTTCCCCCAGGAGAATTTTGCTGAAATCATTTGGAGGTAGTTGTTTGAAGCTTCCTGAAGAGGTTGGTTAAGAGGTGGGGCAAATGATCGTCTAACCAAAAACCTGAATATGAAAAGCTGGGGAATGAGGTAACCATAGGGGATTTGAAAAGCGGACACAACCATGGGAATCCGGAATGTCACGAGCATGTGTAGGACTGACTATGCACATATCCAGAGACCTAAACTTCTGTCTGGTTGACCTGGAAGCTCTGCACAAGCAAGAAGTAAAGGCTCAGGCTGAGGTGTCAATTACCAGGCTGAGCGTTGGAGATATACCCCAACACACACACACACACACACACACACACACACACGCACACACGCACACACACACGCACACACACACACGCACAAACTCTTCAGCAAATATTAGGAGACTGCTTGGTTCTAGGTGTTTGAGGAAATTTCTATTGATTCATCAGCTTTCAAGTTAGCTAAGCACACCGACCTTCCGGTGGCTAAGCGCAACAAAAAAACAAAGGCTTGACAGAAGTAATTCAGTAAAATATCTGGGAAACAATCAGCAATAACATAAAGTAACGACAAAAACAAACACTAGGCAGCGGCAAGAATATGATTTCCAGAGTCGATGCATTATATTAATTAAAATGTCAAATTTTGAAAAAAAATTATGAGACATATCAAGAAACAGGAAAGTATACCACATACATAGGAAGAAAAGAAATCATAGACACTATCCCTGAGGAAGCTAAACATTGAACTTACCAGACAAAAACTTTGACTCAGTTATTTTAAGTGTGACCAAAGAACTAAGGAAAACCATGTTTTAAAAACTAAAGAGGGGTGCCTGGGTGGCTCCATCAGTTAAGCATCCGACTTCAGCTCAGATCATGATCCCTCGGTTCGTGGGTTCAAACCCCGCGTCGGGCTCTGGGCTGATGACTCAGAGCCTGGAGCCTGCTTCGGATTCTGTGTCTCCCTCTCTCTCTGCCCCTCCCTTGCTTGCACTGTGTCTCTCTATCTCTCTCAAAGGTAAATAAACATTAAAAAAAAATGAAAAACTAAAGAAAAAAGTATGAGACTATTGTCTCACCAAATAAAGACTATCGATAATGAGATAGGGATTATTAAAAAAAAAAAGCATCGAAAGAAATTTAGGGGTTGAAAAGTACAATAACTTAAATGACAAATTATTTAAAGGGGCTCAACAGCAGATTTGAGCTGGCAAAGCAAGAATTGGCAAACTTCAAAAAGAAAGTAGGAGGACTCACACTTCCTGATTTTGAAATTAGCGATAAGACTGCACAAATCCAAATAATGTGGTCCTGGCATAGGGATAGACATACAGATCCATGGAACAGAACTGGGAGTACAGAAATAAACCTTATATTTCCGGTCAACTGAATTTCAACATAGGAGTCAAAATAATTCAATGGGGGAAAGAATACTCTTGTCAACAAATGATGCCGGAACAAATGGATGTCAACATACAAAAGGATGAAGTTCAGGGGCGCCTGGGTGGCTCAATCAGTTAAGCATCTGACTTGGGCTCAGGTCATGATCTCATGGTTCGTGAGTTCAAGCCCCGCATAGGGCCCTGTGCCGGCAGCTCGGAGCCTGGAGACTGCTTTGGATGCTAGCTCTCCCTCTCTCTCTGCCCCTCCCTCACTCACATTCTCTTTCTGTCTCTCAAAAAATAAATAAATGTTAAAAAAAATTCTTTTAAAGGATGAAGTTCAACCAGCATGTATAAAAATTAACTCAGAATCAATCATGGATCTAAATGTAAGAGCTAAAATTATAAAAATCGCAATAGAAAACACTGGAGTGAATCTTCATGACCTTAGATATGACACCGAAATTACAAGTGGTAAGTGATTGATGCTTTGACTTCATCAACATAAAAATTGCATTTCAAAAGACTATCAAGAAAGTGAAAAGACACCCCATATAATGGGCCAAAATTTACAAATCATGCACCTTGTAAGTTTTTGTTTGAACACCTATTTTTAATTCTCCTGTGTGTATACTGGAATATGTAAAGAGCACTTACAACTCCATCATAAAATGATAAATATCTCAGTTTTAAAATAAGCAAAAGACTCAAATAGACATTTCTCTAAAGAAGATAATACAAATGGCCAGCAAGCGCTGGAAGAGATGTTCAAAATCATTAGCTGTTAGGGAAAAACAAATCAAAACTACAATGAAATAGCTCTCCACAACCACTAGGATGGCTAGAATCAAAAGGACGGAGGTGCCTGGGTGGCTCAGCGGGTTGAGCGTGTGACTTCAGCTCAGGTCATGATCTCACGGTTCGTGGGTTCGAGACCCGCATGGGGCTCTGTGCTGACAGCTCAGGGCCTGGAGCCTGCTTCGGATTCTGTGTCTCCCTCTCTCGCAGCTCCTCCCGTGCTTGCTCTCTCTCTCCCTCAAAAATAAATAAACATTAAAAAACTTTTAAATGAAAACGTTGATAAATGTTCATAGCATCATTATTCATACTAAAGAAACAGTGGAAACAATGCAAATGTCCATTTACTGATGAATGAATAAACAAAATCTGGTATATTCATACAATGGAATCCTTGCCAACCTTGCCAATCCTTGCCAAACCTTGCCAACCTGCAGGACTGAAATACTGATTCATGCCGTGACACAAATGAACCTTGAAAACATTATACAAAGAGAAGGAAGCCAGATACAGAAGGCCACTTATTAGATGATTCCATTTCTATGAAATGTCTGTGATAGGTACACCTATAGAGACAGAACATAGATTAATGGTTGCCTGGGGCTGAAAGAAAAGTTGGAGAGAGAATGGGGAGTGACTGCTAATAGGTACAAGGTTATTTTTGGAGTGATGAAAATGTTCTAAAATTAGATTATATGATGGTTACACACTGTGTAAATATACTAAGAAACATTGAATTGTACACTTTGAATGGGTGTGCGTAAATCCTAAAAAAATATGTATCTTAATACAACTTAAGGGTTTGAGATATTTAAAAATTGTTTTAAAATAATTGAAGATGAAAAAAAATAAAATAAAAAAAATAAAATAATTGAAGATGCGCATATCTATACAAACAGCAGTGACGTAAAACATAAGAGTGTGAACAACTTTATGCCAAAATCTTGACATTGTAGATTGAATGGTGTATTACCTAGAAAAATATAACCTACTAAAACTGACTAATGATGATACAGAAAGACTGAATAATTCATAATTTCCAAAGACTTACAATAGTAGTTTAAATTCTTCTCACAAGTAAACTCTAGTTAGATGATTTACAGGTGTCTTATACCACCTTTTCAAGGAACCAATTATTCAAATATTATCTAAAACCTTCCAGAGACCAGAAGGTAAACCACACAGGTTTCCTTTATTTTTTATTTTAAAATAGCAGTATGAATAAGGGAATTTATAGACAAGTCTTACCCATAAATCATAGATGCAAAGATCCTTAAAAAAAGCAAACAGAAACCAGTAGCATGTAAAAATAATAATACTTTATTAATGTTAGGTTGATCCCAAGAAGAGAAGGCTTGTTTAACATTACCAAAGCCATAAATGTAATTCAACTTCAATGATAGGCATTTTTATTGTTTCCATTTAACTGTGTGCTGTAGTTAACTAGTTGGAACATAAAGGCAAGAGAAAGAAACATAAAGGTTAAGAAAGGAAAAATAATAGTCCTGGTAACTACTGTGTAAAGCATCAACAGGAAAGATGTTTGTGTCCTTGAGTCACCAAATGAAAGACTAAGACCCCAAAATGCACGTTGAACTCTATGTAAACAACAAACTACTCTTGAGTTAAGACACTGAGATTTATGGTTGTATTTGTCAGAAGATCAACTTTTACCTTAACAAGTACATTCATAGAAGATATGATTATTTATAGAGAAAATGCAAAGAATCTACACCTTAATAGAAATAACAATCATTTAGCAAAGTCCGTGAATGTAAAAATCAACACACAAAAATCAATTTTATATACCAGTAGCAAACAGAAAATTTAAATTTTAAAACTCCTTTCAACAGCAAAATATTAAGGCACACAGGAATAAAGCTAATAAAGTTGTGAAAGATCTATCTATCTATCTAGACAAGTTTTTGAAAAATAATCAAGAAGATCCAAGTAAATGAAGAAATACATCTGTGGATATAAGTCTTGACGTTATACCTATATTAGTTCTGCCAAAATTCATATATAGATTCAATGATATTCTACGAAAGATCCCAAGAGAATTTTTCAAGGAACTTGGCACACTGATTCTAAAATGTATATGTAACAGAAAAGAGACAAGAAGAACTAAGATACTCCTAAAGAGCAGCAAAGAGGAAGTGAAGGAGGAGAAGGAGGAGGAGGAGAAAAAAGGAGGAAGGAGAGGAGGAGGGGGCTGGGAGATAAGGTATGAAAATTTGCCCTAGCAGATCTCAAGACTGATTACAAACACTATCGAAATAAAGGCGGTGTGGTTTTGACCCGGAAATAGACAACAATCAAATGGAACAAAATAGGGAGATCAGAAACACTTATTCACCTATGGAAATAATACTTGTCACGGCTCAATGTAAATCAGTGGGGAAGGGAAAGATGCCTCAATAAGATGTACCAAGATAAATTGGCTACCCAGTTAGAAAAAATGAAATGGAGGGCCTTTATTACATTTATACATTATACACGTTTAATTTAAGATGGATTAAAGCCTTAAATGTGAAAGAGAAAACATTAACCCTTCGAAAAGGGAATATTAAAAAATATTTACAGGACCTTAGAATGGGAAATAATTTCTTAAATTAAGAAATTATTAACTTCTTAAATTAAGAAATTAAGTAATTTCTTAATTTAAGAAATAAGAAGTAATTTCTTGGGAAATTACTTGCCATGTAGGGGCACCCGGGTGGCTCAGTCGGTTAAGCGTCCGGCTTCGGCTCAGGTCGTGATCTCACAGTCCGTGGGTTCGAGTCCCGCATAGGGCTCTGGGCTGACAGCTCGGAGCCTGGAGCCCGTTTCAGATTCTGTGTCTCCCTCTCTCCCTGTCCCTCCCCGACTCGTGCTCTGCCTCTCTCTGTCTCTCAAAGATAAATAAACATTAAAAAAAAAAAAGAAAGAAAGAAAAGAGATTAAGTAATTTCTTAATTTCTTAAGGGAAGCGTTCCCATAGCACCTATTCCTTATTTCCAAAATTCTATTGTCTAATTTTACATAGGATCATAACTGCTTATTTTATTGTCTACTCCACCGAGCAGATAACTACTTGAGGACAGGGACTATATCCTATTAACTTTATCTTCCCCCCCTTACCTTGGTATGTGTTACTTGTATCTCTAGGACACAAGAGAGGAGAGAGTTTCAGGGCAGATGTTTTATTTTTCCCTCGATTTGGCACACCAGTAGTTTTCCTTCCCTAACCATTGCCCAGGGTTTTTTGTTTTTGTTTTTGTTTTTTGTCTCTGTCAGGTCCATGAAGTGATACACATCTATCTATAACACCAGCCCCCTCATCCAAGTCATGTTTTCCACTATCCAGTCTTGACCATCAACCCATGTGTGTATTTTTGGTCCACTATCCATTCCTTCAGGCTCTGAATGTCTAGGCTTTCAAAGGGAACGATTAAGGGAAGAATAAAGCCCTATTAATAACTGAAAGAAAAAAATCCATGGGACACCTTTCCTGAATACTGTTTGTTCGCTTCTAAATTGGATCTCTGGAGGCTAACCATCAGAAAAGAGATTTTAAGGGTGCAACCACAATTCTGACCAAGAGGACTGTGCCACGGCAGACCAGTCTTAGATCTGGAAGAGATCCTCCCAAGGGTAATCTGGTCTGATTCCGCCTCCAATGCGAGAGGTTCTTCTTTCATGTTGCTGGCATTTCATGAACTAACTCAGCTGTAATCCTTCAAACAGTACACTTCTGGTGACAAGAAGCTCCCTGTTTCAGAGGAAAGTCTGTTCCATTTTGTTCTGTCCTAGCTGGTCTAGAAAAGGGAACACACGGTGTTTCTTAGGCAATAAGAGCTTGTGTGCATTGTCAAAGTTTCCATATTTCGTAGGTGGTTTCCCAAGATATTTTCTCCAGAATGTTTCTCATCATGATCCCTGAGATTGCATAACTAAAGACAAACACAGAATGCCCCAAAGCCTCTTGTATATAGAAAAGCAACGAGTTGAAGCTAGTCACCCTCTTCTATATTTTGCATTCCAGAAATGTTGAGTCATTTGAAAAAGCAGAAGAAAATTGAACCATGAAAATTATACACCAGCTGCTCAATAGGATGTGTCAGAATTCATATTATCAATGAGTCAGACATGGATGTCAGTTTCATTAAAGGATCAAAATATGTCCAGAATAGGAAAGGCCACAAGAGATCATTTTTCCAGCTGCATTACACAGAATACGAGTTCTACAAAAGATTCTGAATCAGGAGGATTTCATGGGTAATGTATGTAAAAATCAAACACAAAATAAAAACTTCAGTCAAAAGTCCCTTCTAGAGGACTCTAGAAGGCATTAGCATGTTACAGGATCTGGACTGAAAAATACCTATTTAACGTTGCTTAACTATGTCTCAAATATATCTAACAGCAACTAAACTTTTTAGTAACACCTAGCAAAATAAGAGTGCATCTCAAATATACTACAAGAGATACTAACCTAGTTAATTCTTTCCATTTTGAAGACAAGGACAGAAAGACCCAGAAAAGTTTGCAAAATGCTCGAGTCAACGAAACTACTTAGTTGCAGATTCAGGACTACAACTCAGGTATCACAGCGGCTCACAAGTCTGGACCATTCTTCTGTTCTGCATTCAGTGTCTCCAAATCCCTGGGGAAGGATAACGTTGCACACATAACCGCAAATTGATTTCTTGACATTCTCCTTCACACACTCTTTAAGGAAGATTTTACTACCTATAGAAGTGATTTTTAACCAGATTTCACTACTTATGGAAGAGATTTTTAACCAGATTGGCAGGGTGTTGAAGGGGATCAGGAAGGCATATTTTTATACATTTATTTAATGTTTATTTATTTTTGAAAGAGAGACACACACAGAGTGTGAGTGGGGGAGAGGTAGAGAAAGAGAGGGAAACACAGAATCCGCAGCAGGCTCCAGGTTCCCCGCTGTCAGCACAGAGCCCAACGCGGGGCTCGAACTCGTGAACCATGAGATCATGGCCTGAGCTGAAGTCGGACGCTTAACGGACGGAGCCACCCGGGCGCCCCTAAAGGCATATTTTTAAAGCATATTAAATGTTAAAGTATACTTTTTGATTTAGAAAGAAAAGATCCCTAACAATGTTTCATATTTTAAATCACAAAGAGAATATGACATGATTGTTCACCTAAAGTACATATGGATTTTAAAAGTTTGCGGGGCGCCTGGGTGGCTCCGTCGGTTAAGCGTCCGACTTCCGCTCAGGTCACCATCTCGCGGTCCGTGAGTTCGAGCCCCGCGTCGGGCTCTGGGCTGACGGCTCGGAGCCTGGAGCCTGCTTCGGATTCTGGGTCTCCCTCTCTCTCTGCCCCTCCCACATTCATGCTCTCTCTCTGTCCCAAAAATAAATAAACGTTAAAAAAAAAATTAAAAGTTTGCAAAACACTGACAATAAGAATATACATAAAGGGAACACAGCCTCCTTTTACATAAGGCTTTTGGGGGAAATCACATTTAGAACAACGAACAAATAGCGGTCAGCCAGGTGAGCCAAAGCAGGAGTAATTGAAGTGTATTCCAGGCAGAGATGGTAATAGACTGTAAGGACTAGAGGTACGAGAGATGGGGCCGTGGCTAAGGGACCAGCCATGGTTGAGCGTGGCTGAAAGAGAGAACAGGCACTTGGGGGGGGAGGAGGAACAAGGGAGAAGGGCGGTGAGGGAGAGTGTGCGCTCAGAGATAAGCAACACACTGAAGAACGAATGAGGGGCAAGGGATAAGGGCCTTGTATCCCCTGCTCCGGGATTCATCTTTATCATGACAGCAATCGCAGCTCATTGACAGGTTCAAGCAGGAGAACCGTAGAATCAGATTCGTATTGCAGGAAAATCATGCAGAGGAGAAGTCCACACTTTCTCACAGAAGGAAGTTTATATTGTGCTCAAATTGTTCTGGTGTTTAATTTCCACTTTCTTCACCAGCGTGGCCTTTGTTCTGAGGGTCGAGTGGTTAATCTCCAGGGTCTAAAGAGAGATTCTGACAACGAAATCATCCAGAGATTGAGGTGAAACAATTCACTCACCAAAAGGGTACAATTGACTCAGACGCAGTAATGTAACTTGTCAAAGTCAGTGAGTATTGCAGTTGAGGCCACCAAGAATAGAGCTGATGAGGAAATTCACACTTGCTATTTCCATAAGAGAGCAGATTCAATGAGAACACTTTATTTTTAAGTTGTGTTTAAGTTCATAGTGTTCTAATTGACAAAATGAAAAGTTTGAGTTTTGCTTCGTAATTTATTCTAACCCATTGCTTTAGAATCAATTATCCACCAAGAAATTGGCTCAATTACCCTTACCTCGGGACTTATATTGAAGAAGCTCTTTGCGGGCGCCTGGGTGGCTCAGTCGGTTGGGCGTCCGACTTTGGCTCGGGTCATGATCTCACGGTCCGTGGGTTCGAGCCCCGAGTTGGGCTCTGTGCTGATAGCTCAGAGCCTGGAGCCCGTTTCGGATTCTGTGTCTCCCTCTCTCTCTGCCCCTCCCCCGTTCATGCTCTGTCTCTCTCTGTCTCAAAAATAAATAAACATTAAAAAAAAATTAAAAAAAAAAAGAAGCAGCTCTTTGCTATAACTTTGAAGATCCTGAAATGGCTGCAATGCAGTGATTTTCATGACCAGTCTACCTGAACAGCGTTCATTTTACAAGGAATTATTTCAAGGACAGTGGCCCACTGTATTAGAGCCCTTGTCCTATTTAACTGCCATCGGACCTACATAACTCCAGGGTCATACAACTATTCTCTGGTACCTTAAATTCCTTGTCATCTTGAAGTTCCTAAAGAAGCACAAATTATAGGGGTGCTTGGGTGGCTCAGTCAGTTAGGTGTCTGACTTCGGCTAGGTCATGATCTCACGGCTTGTGAGTTCGAGCCCCGCATCGGGCTCTGTGCTAACAGCTCAGAGCCTGGAGCCTGCTTCAGATTCTGTGTCTCCTTCTTTCTCTGCCCCTCCCCCACTTGCACTCTGTCTCTCTCTCTCGTCTCTCTCTCTCAAAAATAAATAAACATTAAAAAATATTTTAAAAAATTATAATCATACTAGAAGCATAAATAGTCATAGAAACAAAAATGATACTAATAAGGTAGTACTTTCTATATCCCAGGCACTGTGCTAGAAACCACATCCATTGGGGTGCCTGGGTGGCTCAGTCGGTTAAGCGTCTGACTTCGGCTCAGGTCATGATCTCATGGCTCGTGAGTTCGAGCCCCACTTTGGGCTGTGTGCTAACTGCTCAGAGCCCGGAGCCCGGTTCGGATTCCTTGTCTCCCTGTTTCTCTGCCTCTCCCTTGCTCTCTCTTTCCCTCTCTCTCTCAAAAATAAATAAAGATTTAAAAAAATTTAAAAACTTCAAAAAAAAATAAACTACATGCATTACCTCCTACAATACAAAATCCCATAAGATACTGTTAATATCCCATTTTGACAGATGAGTAATCCTTATAGAGATTAAGTAAACTGCCCATGGTGAGGCAGTTTGTGATCAAAACCAGATTTCAAATCCAGGTCTATATGAATGCAAAATCTCTTTCCTATGTATTTTCTCATACTTTTAGTTACCTGTGAAATAGCACTTACTATAAATATACTTGGAACTGTGCCCAACAGTGTATATGATAACATCATTTAACCTTCAAACAAATCTACCAAAAGGTAACATTACCCATGTTTTACAGATGAAGAAATTAAAGCTCAAAATATTTAATTGCCAATGGCTATGCAGGTAAAATGAAGCAGAGGATACGGATCTAGATTTGATTCTAAATCTGTGTGTTTAACCACAGTCTATGCCATTAGAACGTGATAACGTAAACCAGCGCGTAGTTCCCCATTCCCCATGGAGCTCCATGGGTCTGAGACTTCAAAAGAAGACAGTTGTTCATGATATCTATGAGGCTCATTGCTTCAAGTTTTTATGCACTAACACCTTCACAGAGATGGGTTGATGGTCATCTGGGAGCTGAGGCAATGGAATTTCAGAATGACACTGGGGTCAGCCCCACGGTGAAGGAGGGAAATCTAGGGAATAGAGATCATATGGGAAGTACGGGGATCTTTTTTCCTCCGTCCTCCTGAGGCGGTTCCATTCTTTAATTGCAAGAACATAGAAAGAATGAGGAATTACCCTAAACAAAACAGCCGTAACATCAAGTTCCCTACCTGCTAACATCTCAGTTGACTTCAGACCAAGCCATGGAAGCCCATCCGGGACTAAGCTTGTGGATTACAAGGTCACATTTCCTCTGTTCTGCTCAGAAGCCGGGGGATGGGCCTCATGAAACTCAATACCCTTTACTCTGCTGCAAGATACTTAGTCATGAAGATCAAATAGACCCAAATACAATGTGTCCTAAATATATTCCACGGAGCGTGTAAGACACTCCTTAAAAAAAAAAAAAAAAAAAAAAAAAGTTCCATGGACAATTAAATGTTGGAAATGCTTCATAAGCTCTGTCTCTCAAAGATAGGGAGACCTGCAATTAATCACCCAAACCAGGCCACTTCTGAGTGCCCAAGGGGATGTTGTTAATAATTACACTAAGACAGCAAGTATATCCCGGGTAAATTGAGACCCATGGTTAGTCTGCAGTTTAACCCAGAACTTTCCAAATTAGTTTGGCCGTAGAACATCTTTCCCCCCTTGCGACACCTGCAAACCTCACAAGGAACCATTATTCCACAGCATGTACTTTGGGGAACACTAAACTTAGAGGTTTTAAGAAAGTCTGCATGAAATGCAATAGACCAATAGACCAATAGAATAGACCATGATTCTTCCCAATCATTTCTGGTCCATGCTCACCTAGGAAGGAAGTGTTAATATATTTGCAGTATTAAAAAAAAAGGTAAATGGGGGCACCTGGGTGGCTCAGTCAGTTGAGCATCTGACTCTTGATCTTGGCTCAGGTCACCATCTCATGGTTTGTAGGTTCGAGCCCCGTGATGGGCTCTGTGCTGACGGCATAGAGCCCGCTTGGGATTCTCTCTCTCTCCCCCTCTCTCTGCCCCTCCCCTGCTTGAGCACACACGCGTGCTCTCTCTCATCCTCTCTCTCAAAATAAATAAATAACCTTAAGGAAAAAAAGGAAAGGAAATGAATGAGGTTCCTTGTAGCCAGAAAAGACTGGCCAGGGGAGTGGGATATTTGAATGGATTACTATCTCAGCATGCCTGTAATCCCCTGACACATATAGAAATCTGGCATATAGGTCATGAAGCTGTGAATGGACTAAAACATACCCGCAACCGACCTCCATGTGTTTCTCTTCCTTGAAGACCAGTTGCAGATGATTACATTACATGAAGGCAATGAAGGACTTACAAAAAAATTTTTGCCCTTTTGGCCCCTTGGCCTATTTTGTTGCTTCGGATTTGGGTCCATGTCAAAACTCTTGCAAATTATGGGAAATGCAACAAAGCTCCTGACTGACTCAATCTATCCATCAAACACTGAGAAGAAAAAAAAAAAAATACTTCCATAGAAAAATAGAAACTGTATTAGGTATTTCAACACTGAGTCTAATGCAAGGAATTGGGTAAACAGGAAGTAGAAGATTGGAAAAACAAAAATGGAGCACTAAGGCAACACGATGCCCAGTTGGGGCCTCAGATTTCTGAGGAGGGGCAGTGCCCAAATGATTCTGGCACGTCAAAGGGGCACAGTGATGCTGGTTCTGGAATTCTAAAAGAAGGTGGAGACTTGGTCTCTTCACAGTTTCCTGGCTAATTGACCAGCGACAGATGATTCCAGTCACTCAGTTGTGGAAGCTTGTGGAAGGCAGAAGATTCTGCATTTTCAGGTACACTATTTACTACCAGCTCCAGCAGGTAATCCCTACCAGAGACCCTTGCCACTGAATTGAGGACTGGGCTCTCAGGTAGCTCTTGATAATTGTGCGTTTAAACTTAGCTCACTAACTCCGCAGAAAACATCCTCAGAAAGGCACCCGGTTTCAATGGGTCTTTGAAGCACCAAAGGCTCGTAACGTTGCTTTGAAAATTTCAGGGAAGAAGAGGGAGGCAAAGGCGGGAGCGACAAAGGCAAAGAGGGGAGCTTGAGAGGAAAATGTAGGAAGTGTTTTCACATATTCTGTTCAGGAGGGAAAAGAAACCATTTAAAAAGTGTTTTGAGCAAGGAAACGGTGTTTGAAGGTTAGTCTCCTGCCAGATGCTTTTAAATTGTGATATTCAATCCGCGGTGAGCATTTTACCCTGTTCGGCTCTTCAGTTGAAAGTCAGAAGCCATACATTTGACAGGCAGCTCTCCGAAGTTTATTCCAGAGAAGGTCACACTCTGTTTCCCTTCCGCAAAGCTGCTGTGAAAGGAGAAAGAACAAAGGAATCCCCTACACTCTGGCCAAGGAGGGCAGAGAGAAGAGGAGACAGAGGGTCTGAAGAGGGTAGGGTCTGAGGGGCGCCTGGGTGGCTCATCAGTTAAGCGTCTGACTTCCGCTCAGGTCATGATCTCATGGTTCGTGGGTCTGAGCCCCACGTCGGGCTCTGTGCTGACAGCTCAGAGCCTGGAGCCCACTTCAAATTCTGTGTCCCCCCCCTGCCCCCTCCCCATTTGCACTCCGCCTCTCTTTCAAAAATAAATAAACATTAAAAAATTAAAACAAAAAGTAAAAATAAAGGTTAGGGTCTGAGATCATAAAGTGATAAAAGCACTTAAAATAAAAAGAGAGGGAGTCTATTTTAAAGATTAAGATCATAGGTATTGGGACATTATGGAACAGAGGTCAAATCTTGGCTCCTTCACTTCCTAGCTATTGACCTTGAACAAGTTTCGTAACCTCTCTGAACCTCGGTATCGGTACCTTTATTTGTGGAACAGTATAATCCACGTGCTGGCAGGATCCACATAGACCATCTATTTTTGGCCCTGTGCCAACTGTGAAACAGGGCTCAGAAATTCTTTGCCTCCTACATAAAGAAGCCCTTGTTATCAAATGTCTATCACACTGAAGATTTCAGAGGCAAGTAGGAGTAGATTCACCAAACAAAATAGTTTTCTTCAAAAATCCTCCCTTGTTCAATCTTTCCAAGTCTTACTTCTCACAGCCAGTGGGGCTCCTCTTCTACGCCCTCTTCGGTTACCCTTAACCTTCCCAGTTTTGGTTTCTCCCTCCTAGCGTCATTCTTCTCGTTCTATTGTATTCTTAGGAGGTTAGGTTATCTCTGTCGCTAGACAGAGCTATGTGTTCCCCTTTCTCTTTGAATATCCGTAAAGCAACAGTCCTCAAGCAGTAAATTGGCTCAGACACCATCTACAACCTGTGTTGGGGGTGGCGGGGGGGAAGAATGTAATTTTACATCTTTTGAGACAAGTAAAAGATTCCCATTTGGAATTTGGGCGTCCGAGATGTTAATTAATCCTCACTTTAGCCCTTGATTTGGATGGAATACCAGAAACCCATCTCAGGCACAATTCCCCCATCACAACCAAATCTCGTAATCTATAGGGAAAAAAAAAACAAAACACCTTTTCTACAGTATGTGCTCAGTGTTTCAAAATATTCTGAACTCTAAAGACTTTATAAAGTGATTTTTTCCTTTGCCAATAACTTTGTCATAGTCACTCTGTCACAACTACTGGATTCTCAAAAGCAAATAAAAGAGCATTCTTGTTTTTTCTCTTTGCCTCCCATAATCCTTGTTTCTTTACATCCAGAGAGAATAGAAGGGCTGAGTGCCTGAGTTCCTTCCTACCAGGATTGTAGATCTATTACCAAAAACTACACCTTATCTTGGCCACATTTCTCACCCTGCACCCCTTTTTCTCTCCAACACGAAGTCACAGGATCTCTGATCCTGAGCTGTCCCTGCTCAGGGACTTCTAATTCTCCACTTCTTTTTACATTTTTTTTTTTTAACATTTATTTATTTTTGAGAGCCAGAGAGAGACAGAGCACGAGTGGGGGGGTGGGCGAGGGGGGAGCAAGAGGGAGACACAGAATCCCAAGCAGGCTCCAGGTTCTGAGCTGTCAGCACAGAGTTCGACGCGGAGCTCGAACCCACAAACCGTGAGATCATGACCTGAGCAGAAGTCAGACGCTTAACAGACTGAGCCACCCAGGCGCCCCTGTGGTTTTAAACCAGAATGTAATCGCTTCTCGGCCTTTTGGCTACGATCAAGTGTAAACCAGAATGTAGAAGGGGACTGGAGATGGTTGCTTTCACACTCCCCCTCAGATCATGTCCTTAGCACTGACCCACCCCATCTTCTGTCTGGGAACATCCCCTTTACTCGGTCCACAGTCCCATCAGTTATTGGCCGGGCAGCTCTTGAAGCAGGTGTAAGAACTCCACTATCAGTATTGTCTTAAGTACCAGCTGTCATCTTCTAAACATCTTTTTCCCATCTTTAAAGACTCTGAAGGACAACTTGTTACTCATTCAGCATAAGACTGAGTCACAGATTTTGGTTCAGTAAGCAGTAAACAAATCTAAACCTCCGTGAGCCCAAGATACACAGATGCCCTCCTTTAACGCCCACCTCCTCCTGAGTGATATTCCAGTCCTCGGAGTTAGCATCACCTCCCCCTTCAGGCAGGCAGAAGATACCGCTGATATTTTCAACATGGCCCAAACTGTTTTGTCTCTGAGATACTCTCCTGGGAGATGTAAATAGTTGTCTACTTATACGCGGAATCTAAAAAAGCACAACTCACGGATGCAGAGTAGAATGCTGGTTGCCAGGGGCTGGGGATTGGAAGCTGGGGGAAATGGGGGAATGCTGGTCAACGGTGCAAACTTCGTTGTAAGATGAGTAGGTTCTGGGAACCTAATGTACGATATGGTGGTTATAATTAACGACAAAAAAAGGAGGGGTGACTATATGACGTGACGGAGGTGGTGATAAGCGAATGGTAACGTTATGGTGGTAATCATTTTGCAATGCATAACTGTATCACATCAACAACGTTGTATGCCTCAAACTCACACATGCCAATGATATCTTAATAAAGCTAGAAAAAATAGCTGTGATATCAAAAAAAGTGGTTTCCCAACCAAACAAGTCTGAAAACTGCTGAATGCTATGATCTAAGAGTCACAACACATAGTAAAATAGAGGCTCTGCCAAGTCTTAACCCAGAATTTCCCCCACTGTTTGACCCCATAATCCTTTTTCCATGGAACACTTACTAACATCCAGTGGGCGAAAGTTCCACAGAGCACATGGAGGTGTTTTATTAATCCAAATGATCCTTTTTTTTTTTTTAATGCTTATTTATTTTTGAGATGGAGGAGGGGCAGAGAGAAGAGGAGACAGAGGGTCTGAAGCGGGCTCTGCGGGGCTCCAACTCATGAACTGTGACGTCATGACCTGAGCCCAAGTCGGATGCTTAACCGACGGAGCCACCCGGGTGTCCCCCAAAGAATCCTTTTTAACACTAACCACAAAATACAATTTACAACTGGGGAAATCGATCTGCGCTTAAAAGCGTTCTCATTTTCGTGGGCATCACTACAGAGTATAACCTCCTTCAGTCATGCTGTTGCACACGTTTGTGATATCGTTGGATTGCTTAGTCAAATTCTGCATTCCATCCCTGATGTCTCAATGATTTTCTTTCAGTTGCGTACATCGACGTTCACTCTTTGCGCTGTGAAGCTCCGTGGGTTTTGACAAATGCACGGTGCCACGTATACACCATAACAACACCATACGGAACAGTTCACTGCCCTAAAATATCGTCTAGGCGGCAGCTATTCAACTCTTACCCCTTCCCTCGGGACCCCTAGCAACCACTGGTATTTTTGCTGCATAGTTTTACCTTTTCCGGAATGTCATATAACGACATCAGGTATAGCTTTTTGCAGATGAGCTTATCTCACTTAGTGATATGCACTCAAGTTACATATCCATCTCTTCTCATGGTTTGATAGCTCATTTCTTTATCCTGCAGAATAATATTCCATTATGTTGATATACGACAGTCTTCTGTGGCCTTTTTTTTTAAGATAAATTAACTCCAGTATGCTTTTTTAAAATTTGATTTTAGGGGCGCCTGGGTGGCTCAGTCGGTTAAACGTCCGACTTCAGCTCGGGTCAATGATCTCTCGGTTCGTGAGTTCAAGCCCCATGTCGGGCTCTGTGCTGACAGCTCAGGGCCTGGAGCCTGCTTCGGATCCTGTGTCTCCCTCTCTCTCTGCCCCTCCCTCGGTGGCACTCTGTCTCTCTCTCAAAGATAAATAAACCCGAAATCTTTTTTTAATTTGATTTTAATTGTTTTCTAGTCAGCTATTGAAAAACACCTCAGTTGCTTCCAGGTGTGTGTGTGTATGATTACGAATAAGGCTGCTATAAAAAATTATGTGCAGGTTTTTATGTAGGCATAAGCTTTTAAATCAGTTGGTTAAATACGTAGGCGCATGATTGCCGGATCACATGGCAAGAAAGGGGTGGGGGAAAAGTAGCACTGACCTAAGTAACTGTGGGACCAAGTAGAGTCTCTAAGACTAAAGGCAAAAGGAAAAAAGCACTCTACTCTCATCGATGATGTTCTTTGCAATGGGGATACAGGCTACCAACCCTGATACCACTATACATGTATACTTAAATTCAACAATTAAATCGATGGCAGATGGCAGAAGACAGGTTTCTCACTGATGGAGTGGGAGGTTACAGATAAGCAAGGGGAGAAGACTAGAACGATTCCTTTATGTGGCAATGGATTACTGCTGGATATGTTGGTATAAATTGGCATTTAACTTTCACAGATACAGATGGTTACATATAGAAATACTTATATATGTGTGTATATACGCTAATATAATACGGGTATATGATATGATGATAAGATATGAGTATACACACATATATTTCTTTGCTCTATTAGCTGAAAAGACCCAAAAGACATGACAACTCAGAAGTCGAAAAGAAACTACTTGGTTAGCAATAAGCACATCTTGTGCCTGGATCTTGGTTTCTAATATCAATTTCCAATAAAAAAAAAAAAAAAAACAGGCTCTTTGGAGAAATGACTCGTTCTAGGGCTCAGAGAAGAAACACAGAACAAGGGCGTAGAAGGTCTTACAATGCCAAAAGTAAGGAAGTGCTAAAAAATAAAACCCCGCAATGTGGGGGTATGTCAAAGGGAGGCAGGAAAGAGCTCCCAATCGCCAAAGCAGTAACAATACGAGCAACAAAATAAATATGACGATATTGGATTGAAATCCAAAGTATAAAAGAAGTACCCGTAAGTCCATACAGACATAAATAAGTGATTAAATAAATCAATAAATACGAAAAAAATAGATCAATCTCCCATGCAGAAGAACCTCTAAATAATTTATGTAGGTGACTCTGCTCTTAAGGAGGTGGAGTATAACTCTCTATTCCTTAAGTGTGGGCTATAAATAGTGCCTTCCTTCCAGAGAATAAAATATGGAAAGAGAGAAAAAGAGTAATTTTACAGTAGAAAAACTTGAGAAACGCTACCTCAGCCGAGGGGGCAAGGTCAAGAACAACAGGCGCAAGTTATGTTGATAAGACACATCCTTAACATAGTGTGATGAAAATGGCACTTCACTCCTGTGGTCTTCATCAAACATACATAGCCTCGATCTAATCATGAGAAAACGATCCCTAGTTGAGGGAAAGTCTATAAATACCTGACTAGTATTCCTCAAAACTGCCAAGGTCATCACAAATAAGTAAATTGTCATAGCCAAGAGGAGTCTGAGGAGACACGATTGTTAAATGCCATGTGGTATCCTGGTTGGGTTCCTGGAACAGAAACAGGGCACTAGGTAAAAACGAAGGAAATCTGAATGAAGTATGGACTTTAGTTAACAATAATGGGGACTCTCCGTAGTATCTTTGCATGTTTTGTGAATATCAAACTATTTCAAATATTCTAAAAGTTTATTTTTTTAAAGTAGAGTGATGGAGGTACTATAAGCATTATTTGTTGATGATATTGTCATGTATCTGGAGACTCACAGAGAAAATTCTACTTTACGAGATACGAGAAAGATGGCTAGAGAAAAATAATACATAAAGGAAACAGCGTTCCTATATACTAAAAACCAGTTACATTTGTAATGAAATAAAGACACCATTTACAATAGTTATAAAAATAATTACTTAGAAATAAATGAAACAGCAGGGGCCTAGGTGGCTCTCACGGTTCATGTGTTCGGGGCCCACACGGGGCTCTGTGCTGATGGTGTGGGGCCTGCTTGGTATTCTGTCTCTCCTTCTCTCTTCCCCTCCCCTGCTTGTGTTGTCTCTCTCTCTCTCTCAAAATTAATAAACACACTTAAGGGGTGCCTGGGTGGCTCAATCAGTTGGGAGTCGGACTTCGGTTCCGTTCATGATCTCCCGGTCGGCAGGTTCGAGCCCCGCGTCGGGCTCTGTGCCGACAGCTCGGAGCCCGGAGCCTGCTTCGGATTCTGGGTCTCCCTCTTTCTCTGCCCCTCCCCCTCTCATGCTCTCACTCTCTCTCTCTCTCTCAAAAATAAACATAAAACATTAAAAGGTTAATAAATAAACTTCAAAAATTAAAAAAAAAAAGAAAAGAAATTTACCAGGGTTGCTGCTGAGCATAGCACCGCTGGTCATGGGCTGCACGTTGGGCCTACATGTGGGCGGTGGGCAGCGAGCAGCAGACCCCACCGTGCTCCCCCGGCTCTGCTACGATGCCCTGGTGCATTTTGCACTGGACGGGTTAGAAGATGATGGTGGGTTGGGAACACCCTAGGCTTCCCTTGTTCCATGAATATAACTAGATAGCTATCGGATCATCTTAAGTACCCCAGAAATTGACCTGAAAACTGGCAGAACTCCACAGCAGAAGCTAGAGATGAAGACACATGGGAGAAGGCAAGAAGTGTGGAGATGAGGTTTGTGAGACAAATGATTGTGGTCACTGCAGTGGCGAGTCACCGTTGCAGAGAACGGCCAGAGACAGACAAGCACAGAGGGGACCACGCAGGAAAGCAAATCCCCATATCAATTGGCATGGAAAGCGAGATGGGCCAAATTTTGAGAGTTCTTGCAATCAGCAGGGCTTAGAGACTGGGATGTTAAAGGTCGGTGGGCTTGGTTACAATCAAGGCTGGGGCGGGGGGGCACTGTGCTGCTCTTAGAGAGAAGGCAGGCAAACAACCCGGGGACATACAGCATGGAAACAATGAACTGAAGAGTGCCTGAGGTACGCAGTAGGGAGGTTATTTGCTCATCTCAGAGCGTGCCCCAGAGAGACAGCATTCACAGAGAGACCCTTCCAGGAAAAAAAGAACTGGCCAGCACCATTTCCTTCCCCGGCCCTTCAGGGTAAGCACAGGGCCACCGCGGGAAAGCAGCACAGCACCAAAACTCACTACCTAATTTGCTTATACCAAACCCCACCTACTCACGCTCCAGGGCAACAACCCCACTCAGCCATGCTTCCCTCAGTACCAGTGAAGCAGGCCCCCTCCCCTAGAAGACTACCCATACCGCTGCTCACACCGTGTCATACCGTGTGGGAGTTCTGCAGAGCCTTGGTTCTAGTGGCAGTGGTGACGGGTCTTATTTCACAGACCAGAGCACACCTAGTTAAATCCCACCACATTCAACCCAGGGACCAAACACTGCCCAAAATAAGCAAAGAGAACCCCTGCAGACAACTGGCCTGAAGGATAAAGCAGCCAAAACAACAACAGAGCACATGCAACGCACATTAGAGACACTTTCTAGAAGCACCAGGCCCTGGGGAATAAGGGATACTACACGGCAGGGCACTACAAGACTTCTTCATAAGGCCATTGCCTTCAAGAACAGGATGTATAGCTGACTTTCCTGACACACAGACACAGGCACAGAGACACAAAAAAATGGGAAGACAGAGAAATTTATTCCAAATGAAAGAACAGGAAAAGGCCATGGCCAGAGATTTAAGTGAAACAGATAAATAACATGCCTGATAAAGAATTTAAAGCAATGATCATAAAGGTACTCACTGGACTTGAAAAAAAGAGTAGAACACAAGAATGAGACTCTTAACACAGAAATAAGGAATAACATAGCAGAGATAAAGGGTCCAATAAATGAAATGAGAAACATACTTGATGGAATGAACAGCAGGAATGAATTAATGACCTAGAAGACAGAGTAATGGAAAGTCACCAAGCTGAACAAAAGAGATCAAAAAGAATTATACAGGGGCACCTGGATGGCTCAGTCAGTTAAGCATCTGACTTTGGCTTAGGTCATGATCTCACAGTTTGTGATTTCGAGCTCCACATCTGGCTCTCTGCTGTCAGTGCACAGCCTGCTTCAGATCCTCTATCCTCCCCCCTCTACCCCTCCCCCACTTGAGCACATGCACTTTCTCTCTCTCTCTCTCTCTCTCTCTCTCTCTCTCTATCTCTCTCAAATAAACATTAAAAAAATAATGATGCAAAAAACAAGAATTGGTTTAGGAAAATCAATGACTCCATCAAATGTAATAACTTTTGTATTATAGGAGTCCCGGAACAAGAGAAAAGGGGGCAGAAAGTTATTTTGAAGAAATCATAGCTGAAAATTTCCCTCATATGAGGAAGGAAACAAATATCCAGATCCAGGTGGCACAGAGAACTCCCATCAAAATTGACAAACACAGATCCGCACAAAGATATTGTAATCAAATTGGGAAAATACAGTGCCAAACAAAAACATTTAAAAGCAGCAAGACAAAAGAAGATGGTAACTTACAGGGGAAATTTCATAAGGCCAGCAAAGGATTTTCAGCAAAAACTTTCCAAGCCAGAAGGGAGTGGCATTATACACATTCCAAGTGATAAATGGGAAAAATCTGCAGCCAAGAATACTCTCTAAAGCAAGGCTATCCTTCAGAATAAAAGGAGAGATAAAGAGTTTCCAGACAAACAAAAACTAAAGGAGTTTGTGACCACTAAACAAACTTGGCAAGGAATATTAAAGGGGACTCTGAGTCAAAAGGAGACACCGAAAGTGACAGTATAAAGGCAGAAAACACAAAAGCAGTTAAAATGAATATTTCTGTAAAAAAATAAGTCAAGGAACTCACAAAATAAAAGGATATAAAATGTAAAAACACATACCTAAAATGTTGGGAGGACAGGAGCAAAGAATGGGTTCAAACATAAATGACCATCAACTTAATATAGACTGCTATATGCAGAAGAGGTTATACACAAACCTAATGGTAACCATATATCAAAACCCACTAATAAATATGCAAAGAATAAAGAGAAAGAAATCCAAATACATCACTAAAGAAAATCAGCAAACCATGAAAGACAAGAAAGGATCAGAATCTTCAGAAACAACTACAAAACAAATAATAAGATGGCAATAAATATATATCTATCAGTAATTACTTTGAATGTAAATGGACTAAACTCTCCAATCAAAAGACATAGGGTGTCAGAATGGATTGAAAAAAAAAAAAAAAAAGACCCATGGGGCGCCTGGGTGGCTCAGTCGGTTAAGCGTCCGACTTCAGCTCAGGTCACGATCTCACAGTCCGTGAGTTCGAGCCCCGCGTCGGGCTCTGGGCTGATGGCTCGGAGCCTGGAGCCTGCTTCTGATTCTGTGTCTCCCTCTCTCTCTGCTCCTCCCCTGTTCATGCTCTGTCTCTCTCTGTCTCAAAAATAAATAAAAACGTTAAAAAAAAAAATTAAAAAAAAAAGACCCATTTATATGATGCCTACAAGAGACTCATTTAAGACCTAAAGACACCTGCAGATTGAAAGTGAGGGGATAGAGAAACATCCATCATGCAATGGATGTCAAAAGAAAGCCAGAGTACCAATGCTTATATCAGAAAAAATAGACTTTTAAACAAAACTGTAACAAGAGACAAAGGACACTATATGATAACAAAGGACACAACACAACAAGAAGATACAACCATTGTAAATATTTATGTACCTAACATCGAAGCACCCCAATACACAAAACAGTTAATAACAAACATAAAGGAAATAATTGATAATAACAAAATAATAGTAGGGGACTTTAACACCCCGTTTACATCAACGGATAGATCATCTAAATAGAAAATCAACAAGGAAACAATGGCTTTGAATGACACACTGGAACAGATGGATTTAATAGATATATTCAGAACATTCCATTCTAAAACAGCAGAACACACATTATTTTCAAGTACACCCAGAACATTGTCCAGAATAGATCACATATTAGCCCACAAAACAAGTCTCAACAAATTCAAGAAGATGGATGCCATTCATCTTTTCTGATGACAATGCAATGAAACTAAATCAACCACAAGAAAAACTTTGGAAAGATCACAAATACATGGAGGTTAAATAACATGCTACTAAAAAATAAATGGGTCAACCATGAAATCAAAGAAGAAACAAAAAATACACGGAAACAAATGAAAATGAAAACACAACAGTCCAAAAACATTTGGGAAGTGGCAAAAATGGTTCTAAGAGAGAAGTTTATAGTAACACAGGCCTACCTCATGAAGGGAGAATAATCTCAAATAAACAACCTAAACTAACACCTAAAGGAGCTAGAAAAAAGAACAAACAAAACCCCAAACCAGCAGAAGGAAGGAAATAATAAAGATTAGAGCAGAAATAAAGTATGTAGAAACTAACAAACAAAACAAAAATCAATAGAACAGATCGATGAAACCAGAAGCTCATTCTCTGAAAAAAAATAATAAAATTGATAATCCTCTAGTCAGACTTAGCAAAAAGAAAAGAGAAATTTGACGCATATAAATAAAATCACAAATGAGAGAGGAGAAATAACAACCAACACCACAGAGATATAAACAATTATAAGAGAATATTATGAAAAACTATATGGCAACAAATTGGAGAGCCTGGAAGAAACAGATACATTCCTAGAAACATATCAACTGACAAAACTGAAACAAGAAGAAATAGAAAATGTGAACAGACTGATAACCAGCAAAGAAATTGAATTAGCAATCAAAAAACTCACAAAAACAAAAGTCCAGGGCTGGATGGCTTCACAGGCGAATTCTACCAAGCATTTAAAGAAGAGTTAATACCTGTCATTCTCAAACTATTCCAAAAATATAGAAAAGGAAGGAAAACTTCCAAATTCATTCTAGGGGGCCAGCACGACCCAGGTACCAAAACCAGATAAAGATCTCACTAAAAAAGTGAACTACAGGCCAATATCCCTGATGAACATAGATGAAAACATCCTCAGCAAAATACTAGCAAACCTAATCCAACGATACATTAAAAAAAATAATCCACCACGATCAACAAGGGTTTATTCCTGCATCGCAAGGGTGGTTCAATATTCACAAATCAATCAACTGATCATCACATCAATAAGAGAAACCATATGATCATTTCAATAGATGCATAAAAAGCATTTGACAGGGGGCGCCTGGGTGGCTCAGTCGGTTAAGTGTTCAACTCTTGATTTTGGCTCAGGTCATGATCTTGTGGTTCATGAGTCCAAGCCCCATATCAGGCTCCGCACTGTCAGCGCAGAGTATTTGTGATTCTCTGTCTCCTTCTCTCTCTCCCTCCCCCACTTTCTCTCTTTCTCTCTCTTTCTTTCCCTGTCTCTCTCTCTCTCTCAAAATAAATAAAATACACTTAAAAAAAGCATTTGCCAAAGGGCAACATCCATTCATGATAAAAACCCTCAATAAAGCAGGTTTAGAGGGAACACACGTCAACATAATAAAGGCCATATGTGAAAAACCCACAGCTACCATGATCCTTAATGGGGAACACTGAGAACATTTCTCCTAAGGTCCAGAAAAGGACAAGGCTATCCATTTTCACCACTTTTATTCAACATAGTACTGGAAGTCCCCTAGCCATAGTAATGAGACAACAAAAAGAAATGAAAGGCATCCAAATTAGCAAGGAAGGCAGAAGACATGATACTCTATATAGAAAACCTGAAAGACTTCCCCAAAAAACTGCTATAACTGAGAAACAAATTCAGTAAAGTCACAGGATACAAAAACAATGTACAGAAATCTGTTGCATTTCTATGCACCAATAAGAAGCAGCAGAATGAGAAATTAATAAAACAATCCCATTTGCAATTGCATTAAAAATAAGATAACTAGGAAAAACCTAACCAAAAAGGTGAAAGACCTGTACTCTTTTTTTTTTTTTTTTTTTTTCAACGTTTTTTATTTATTTTTGGGACAGAGAGAGACAGAGCATGAACGGGGGAGGGGCAGAGAGAGAGGGAGACACAGAATCGGAAACAGGCTCCAGGCTCCGAGCCATCAGCCCAGAGCCTGACGCGGGGCTCGAACTCACGGACCGCGAGATCGTGACCTGGCTGAAGTCGGACGCTTAACCGACTGCGCCACCCAGGCGCCCCAAGACCTGTACTCTTAAGACAATAAAACAAGATGAAAGAAGTTGAAGATGACACAAAGAAATTGAAAGACATTCCATGCTCATGGATTCGAAGAACAAATATTGCTAACATGTCTATACCACCCAAGGCAATCTACTCATTGAATGCAATCCCTTTCAAACTACCAACAGCATTCTTCACACAGCTGGAAGAAAAAATCCTAAAATTTGTATGGAACCACAAAGACCCCAAATAGCCAAAGCAATCTTGAAAAAGAATAGCAAAGCTGGAAGCATCCCAAGTCTGGACTTCAAGTTAAATCACAAAGCTGTAGTAATTAAAACAGTATGGTACTGGCACAAAAATAGACACATGGATCAACGGGACAGAACAAGAAACCCAGAAATGACCCCAAAATTATATGGTCAATTAGTCTCCAACAAAGTAGGAAGGAATATCCAATGGGAAAAGGACAGTCTCTTCAACAAATGGTGCTGGGAAATAAACTATTGGGACCTTATCAAAATGAAAAGCATCTGCACAGCAAGGGAAACAATCAACAAAACTAAAGGCAACCTACGGAGTGGGAGAAGATATTTACAAATGACATATCTAATAAAAGGTTCATATCCAAAATATATAAAGAATTATACAACTGAACACCCGCAAAGCAAATAATCCAGTTAAAAATGGGCAGAAGACATGAACAGACATTTCTCCCAGGAAGACATCCAGATGGCCAACAGACACACGGAAAGATGTTTAACCTCACTTATCATCAGTGAAATACAAATCAAAACTACAATGGCATATTACCTCACACCTACCTTAATGGCTAAAATCAACAACACAAGAAACAATAGATGTTGGTGACGATGTGGACAAAGGAGAATCCTCTTGCACTGTTGGTGGGAATGAAAACTGGTGCAGCCACTCAGGAAAACAGTATGGAGGTTCTTCAAAAAGTTAAAAAGAGAACTACCCTACAATCCAGCAATTGCACGACTAGGTATTTACCCAAATAATAAAAAAACACTAATTCAAAGGGATACAAGCACCTCTATATTTGTAGCAACATTATTTATAAGAGCCAGGATATGGAAGCAGCCCATGTGTCCATCAATAGATGAATGGTAAAGAAAAGGTGGTCTTTATATACGATGGAATATTATCCAGCCATGAAAAAGAAAGACACCTGCCACTTGCAATGATGTGGATGGAGCGAGAGAATATTAATGCTAAGTGAAATAAGTAAGTCAGAGAAATACAAATACTATATGATTGCACTCATATGTGGAATATAAGAAACAAAACAAATGGTCAATGAGAAAGAGAAAGAGAGAGAGAGAGAGAGAGAGAGAGAGAGAGAGAGAGACAAATGAAGAAATAGACTCTTAATTATAGAGAACAAATTGATGATTACCAGAGGGAAGATGGGTAAATAGGTGACGGGGATTAAGGAGTGCACTTGTGATGTGCATAGAGTGATGTATGGAACTGTTGAAACACTATATTGTACACCTAAAACTAATACAAAACTGTACGTTAACTGGAATTAAAATAATAACATGCAACATCTATTTGAAGACAATTTGGGGGGCACCTGGGTGGCTCAGTCGGTTAAGCCTCTGACTCTATTTTGGCTCAGGTGATGATTTCATGGTTCGTGAGTTTGAGCCCCACGTCGGGCTCTGCGCTGACAGTGTGAAACCTACTGGGGATTCTCTCTCTTCCTCTCTCTCTGTTCCTCCCCTGCTCTTGGTCTCTCTCCTCTCTCTCTCAAAATAAATACATTTTAAAAAGAAAGAAGATGGGGCACCCGGGTGGCTCAGTAGGTTAAGCATCCAACTTTGGCTCAGGTCATGACGTCATGGTTCATGACTTCAAGTCCCACATCGGGCTCTTTGCTGTCAGCACAGAGCCTGCTTCAGATCTCTTAACCCCCCTCTCTGCCCCTCCCCCACTGGTTCTCTCCCTCTCTCTCTCTCTCTCTCTCTCTCTCTCAAAATAAATAAACTTAAAAAAAAAGAAGATAATTTTGTAATGCTACTGAAAAATACAATATATTAACTGACAAAACGGAAAGGTATCCATTTTCTTGGACAGGAAAATTCCATCTTGTAAAGTTAACAATTCTCCCCTAATTAGTTTGTAATTATGTGATCTCAATAAAAACACCAATATGATTGAGGACAATAAAGCAAGCTAATTCCAAAATATATAGTGAAACACAAAGACGTAAGGAGAGTCAGGAAATTTCTGAAAAAGAAGACTGATGAGACAGGACGATTGTCCTTAGTGGATATTAACGCATAATATTAGGCTACATAATTAAATAGAAGTACTGGGCATGATTAGTACTGGTATACATGAGTAGACTCAGTTCACTGGGAAAGAAAAGAAAGTCCAAAAATAAACTCAACTACACATTCACACACATACACAGTAGTTTTGTGGGAATATTTTTTCCCCTCCCCCCAATTAACGTTGAAATCCTAATGCTCAGTGCGATGCTATGAGGTGGGACCTTTGGGAGATGCTTAGGTCAGAAGAGCGGAGCCCTCATGATTGGGATTAATGCCCTTGTAAAAGAGATCCAAAGGAAGTCGCTAGTCCCTTTCACCATGTAAGCACGTAAGTGAAGTCTGCAACCAGGAAGAGAGCCCTCACGTGGCCATAATCCTGGACCTCTAGCTTGCAGAACTATGAGAAATGCATTTCTGTTATTTACCAGCTACCCACTGTGTGGTATTTTGTTATGTGGGAGGGTCCCCTTCCCTAAGAAGAGAAAACAAAATAAAACAAAACAAAACGCCAAGGCAACCTGGCTATGTGTGGATGTGACAACATCCCTCGCGACCTTGTAAGATGAGACCACTGAATCAGACTGCACGTTTGTGTGTCACCGTATATGGGAGACAAAGAAATAGGAAATGTATTTAAGAAAACTATGCCACGTGGCGGTCGGGGCTCAGTTCTTCAGGTACCAACCCAACTGAGCGGTGCCGACACGAATAAAGTTGCTTCCTGGAAAGAAAAGCCTCGGTGTCACGACTCTGTGTGAGAATCCTGCTACAGTTAGAGCAGCCTGAACAGACTAAGATACACACACACACACACACACACACACACACAAATTAAATATATGGCAAAGGTGGAAAGGGTCACTTCACATTGGGAGAAAATAGTTGGTTCAATAAATTGTGATGCAATTATTGGGTAACTTCCTGGGAAAAAACTATCAACTTGTAAATTATTTCTCTATACCCCATAATTCACATAGAAGTTCCCTACCTGAAATTCCCTTTATCTTTGATTGGCAATATCCACCAATGAAGCTCAAGCACCTCCTTCCTTTTGTTCAGTTTTGGTTTATGTCATATCCTGGATAATGTTGCATAAGTTGTTCTTTAGATATCCGTTAGGTCTAGCTCGTCTATATGATGTTCAAGTTCTATGTGTCCTAGTTGATCTGCTGCCCACTTGTTCTATTACTGAAAGTGAGTTATTGAAGTCTAACTATTATTATTGAATTGTTTATTTCTCCAATTCTATCCATGTTTTTCTCCATGTAATTTTGGACAGTCTTCTTAGGTGCATATATAATTGTTATGGATTCCTCATGGAGTCACTCTTTTATCATTATAAAAGGTCTTTGTCCCTTAGTCACATTTTAAAATGAAAATTCCTTCTGTTTGATATTGGTATAGCCAATTCTGTGGTATATCTTTTTCAGTCATTTCACTTAAAACCCTGTCCGTATCTTTAAATCTAAAATCTGTCTCCCGTTAATAGCATATCGTTGGATCTTTTTTAAAACATTTTTTAACGTTTATTTACTTTTGAGAGACAGAGAGACAGAGCAGGAGCAGGGGGAGGGGCAGAGAGAGAAGGAGACACAGAATCCGAAGCAGGCTCCAGGCTCTGAGCTGTCAGCACAGAGCCCGACGCGGGGCTGGAACTCACAGACCTCGAGATCATGACCTGAGCCGAAGTCGGACGCTTAACCGACTGAGCCACCCAGGTGCCCCTTGTTGGATCTTTTTTTTAAAACCCAGTCTCAAAATGTCTGCTTTTTGATTAATTAATTCACAACGTTGTTGCTACAACAGTTGTTATCACTGCCATTTTACTTTTTGCTTTTCCTGTGACTCATGTTATTTTCTCATTTTTTCTTTTTTTTTTAATTTTTTTTTTAATGTTTATTTTTGACAGAGAGAGACAGCGCATGAGCAGGGGAGGGGCAGAGAGAGAGGGAGACATGGAATCCGAAGCAGGCTCCAGGCTCCGAGCTGTCAGCACAGAGCCCGACGCGGGGCTGGAACTCACGGACCGCGAGCTCATGACCTGAGCCGAAGTCAGACGGTCAACCGACTGAGCCACCCAGGCGCCCCACTCATTTTTTCTTTATTGCCTTCATTCGTAAGTGAGTATTTTCAGTGTAGTATTTCAGTGACTTTAATGACTGTTCACTATTTTTAAAATTTATTCTCCTGGTTACACTAGACCTTTCAGTATACATCTTAACCGGTCAGATCTACTTCAAATTTATACCAACTTAATGACAGTGAGAGATAGAAATGCTACTCCTATGTAGCTCTATCCTTAAACAGACTTTTCCAGTCTCTGTTCCAAATAAAGTCGGCCCCTTTAGGGAGAGCTACTGAGCTCCCTGTTCTTATGGCCTGACCCTCCCCCTATGTGAACCTCTTTGCTACTGCTCCAGAGATGGGGGCAGGAACCTTTACTCTTGCAGTACGACCCCTTGCATGCAAAACTCCAGACTTGGGGGTAGGAAGGGGAGGGGTATCCCTTGTCTTCTTGGTTTGTCCCTCCGAGCATAGGACCTCTGCCTTACATGGAAGCTGGGGTGAAGATTACTGGAATCTTCAGTAATCTCAGCTTGCTGTGCCTGGGAGTGGGAGCTAGGTGGAGGGAGGGAGCCTCAAACGTCCCTTGCCAGGAACAGAGCTTCTGCAACGCAGAACTGGGAAGGATAAGTAATGCTGGTGGCCAAACCCTCTTGGAGAGAAATCATAGTCATGAACTGGGATATGGATGTGTTTATGGTACAGCCCGAGCAGACTAATCAGAACTGATGCTGGCTATCAGGAGTGGATATATAATTAACAGGGCACAGTGAAACATAAAATATGGGACTCCCTCTTCAAAACTCATTGAGAATTTAATAATTTGCTAATCATATTACATCTGAATTCCTATTACCATGGGGGTTTTAATGTTTAGCAAGGATAGGTCTACTTAGGGAAGTGGTGATGTATCCTATCATGAGATGACAAGAGGCAGTTAGAGAGAAATGGTCACTACCAATAAGAGTCAAGGTGTGGTTACCCTGCTCATGGGCCTACCTCTCCGTTACATTATTGTAATCTCTTTCATTCTAAAATGCTCCTATATATCAGTGCTTTTCAAATTGAATGTGCAAATGAACCACCTGGAGATGTTCTTAAAATGCAGATTGCCAGTTGAGCAGATTTGGGTTAAGGTCTGAGATTCTGCATTTCTAGTAAGCTCCCGGGAGATGCCCACTCTATTGGTCTGTGGACCACAGAGAAGAAACGCTGAATGATACTAAAAGCTTGACTCTTGCTCGTCAACTATAGGTCATTATTCCCTAAGTGTTAAAGCCACTGTCTGCACTTAGGTTGCCACATTCTCTCGCAGAAGTCAACTGTCAATTAGTCTGAAAGGTGGATGTACTTTTAAAAAACCTCTGAGGAATTTCAAAGGCTTCTGCCTTTCAGTGCCTGAACTTTAAAAAAAAAGAAAAGAAAAGAATCACACCGTCAGAAAGTAGGAAATGCTGTCTGCCAACTGGCACAGGAAACTCTGAAGCTTTTACTGCATATTTGTGACATCTGAACTTTTCAGATCTGATCTTTCTGTTTGTTTCATTATTTTCAGCCTTTTATGCATTGCATTCCTTCTACCTTTTTCGCAAAATGTAAAGCACACATTTAGACTATGAATGTGTTGAAAACTTCTTGCTTCTTATTAATCCACTCCACAGGTTACTCTTTCTTTTTTTAACATTTATTTATTTTTGAGACAGAGAGAGACAGAGCATGAACAAGGGAGGGTCAGAGAGAGAGGGAGACACAGAATCTGAAACAGGCTCCAGGCTCTGAGCTTTCAGCACAGAGCCCGACGCGGGGCTCGAACTCACGGACCGCGAGATCATGACCTGAGCCGAAGTCGGACGCTTAATCGGCTGAGCTACCCAGGTGCCCCTCCACAGGCTACTCTTAAAGCCAAACAATCTTATTTATGGTGAATACATTCATCACAAGTACAATTAAAAAAAAAATTAGAAGAGTGCTGGTGGCTCAGTTGGTTAAGTGTCTGACTTCAGCTCAGGTCATAGTCTCACGCTTTGTGAGCTCGAGCCCCACGTCAGGCTCTGTGCTAACAGTTCGGAGCCTGGAACCTGCTTTAGATTCTTTGTCTCCCTCTCTCTGCCCCTCCCCTGCTTGCGCTATCTCTCTCTATCTCTCAAAAATAAATAAACATCAAAAAATTAAATTTTTTTTAAAATTAGAATCTCATCTTCCAAGATTTAATAATATCTCTGGCTTAGTACAAGTTATAAAATCACATTGTTTTATTAATATATCAGTGAGTAGATCTGACCCAACCCTTGACTTATCTATGTGTATTGCTCTGACCAGGGATTAATAAGGAAAAAACCTATTAATAGGATCCAGGAAATGTACTGCAGGATTTGAGTATTCTAAAGTTACTTAAATACAACAATGCTTTTAAGGTAGATTTATTAAATTTTTTGGAGAAAACATTCCATTTAATAAGACTCGTTGAACATTTGGCCATAAGACTGAAAGTTATTCAGTCAACAGAATGTGTCTTGATGAGAAAAGACTTCTTTTTTCCTCTGAAAGATCTGAAATTAAGGAAGAACTCCGTTACTAACAAATAGTCATTAATAACATAAACTATTTTAATTCAGACTAGTACCTCAGAGAAACAGATTTAAAAAAAAGCATTCAGCAGAGAAATAAAGTGAAATATTTCATACACATTCAAATTTCCCTTTATTTTTAAAAGACTTGGCATTATCTCCAAGTCACAATTTCTCCTTAAAGCCCACCAACCCATAGTGACCTTCATCTTCTGAAATTCTATAACAGTCTCTGTACAACTCAAACAGGAATCATCTAAAAACAACTCACAGTGCAGGTTATATTTTTTATGGAGTCTATTCTCCCCCAACTAGAGTATGAACTCCTTGAGGGCGGGCAACTTTTTTTCAATTTTTGTGAAATCGGCCTGTGACAGACTAGTAATCTATTTCAGTCTCCATCCAGTTTAAGTAACTCTTTTCTTCCTCCCAATCCTGCTTTTCTCCTGTAACTCTTTCCTCGTATTGTTCCCTAATCTAGAAGTAAACAGTGTTTCATGTTCTGAGCCATTGTTGCTATATTTCAACAAAAGGAAACCTACCGCCAAATTTAGCTTAATAGCGTTGAGTTTTTAAATTATTGTATTTTCTGCAGACAATCATCATAATCCATACTACATCAATTGTACACCCACGGTGTACAGGAAACATTATAAAATATAGGTCCATCAGTTCTAAATGCAGACTAAATGTCCATGCGGTCTGTGGACCACAGAGAAGAAACGCTGAATGATATTAAATAGCAATGGGTCCAAACTAAAAGCTTGACTCTTGCTTGTCAGCTACAGGTCACTCTTCCCTGAGTTTTAAAGCCACTGTCTACACTTAGGTTGCCACATTCTCTCCCAGAAGTCAACTGTCAATCAGTCTGAAAGGCTATCTACTATCTCAGGCTGAACGTTATGTTACACAACTTACCGTTTTCAGTACAGCTTTTTGCTTGTACAAAAGCAGACAAGTTACTAACAAAACAAACAATGAGACAAAAGCAAATGGTGTCAAGAAAAATACCAAGGTTTCCTTCCATATGTCATCTGGGATTAAAAATCACAAGAAAAGAGGCTCAGTTAGAGTTTACAGTTATTTTTCAAGGTTAATTATTTTATAAACCAGTAACTAGTGAAGAAATGCCTTAAAGTTGGCAACTTCTGCCTTATTTCCTGGCGGATAGATACCACGGTTATATCTGCGTATAGCATTCCTTTCATTTGTGCACTTTTTATACAGAACAATCACTTCACTATACTGTAACATCCCTTCATTTCACTCAGCAAAACTCCCCAAAGCTCAATTCTTTTCTGAGAGGATTTTGTTTAAAATTTGACCTGAGAAAATTTCATCAAAAAAGGATAACATATTAGCTAAGTGATTACAGAAACAGGTCTTGTGTATCCCTTAACACTTTTTTTTTTTAATTTTTTTTTTTTAGCGTTTATTCATTTTTGAGACAGAGACAGAGCATGAATGGGGGCAGGTCAGAGAGGGAGGGAGACACAGAATCTGAAACAGGCTCCAGGCTCTGAGCTTTCAGCACAGAGCCCGACGCGGGGCTCGAACTCACGGACCGCGAGATCATGACCTGAGCCGAAGTCGGACGCCCAACCGACTGAGCCACCCAGGCGCCCCTATCCCTTAACTCTTACTACGTCAAAGGTTTATATTGTATCATATAATGCCGTAGCAAGCAAGAGCTGGTGACGGAAAGCGGACTACATCACCAGAAAATATGCCACTTTGGGATTTGGGATTATTTTGAGCTGAAGGCAATCAAGACCCACCAGACTCAAGAAAAACATTTACCTCTCCCTTAACTACATAAACGAATTTAGATGGGGGGGGCTGGCTCTGAGAGAGAGCTATTACGAGAGACAACCTCTATTTGAATAACCTATCTCTGTGAAAGGGCAAAACATCTAATTACAGTAGTGCCTCAACCCCCTGTCCTTGTCCATGGTTTTGCTTTTACCCGTGGTTAACTGCAGTCCAGAAACAAATGATCCTCCTTCTGATGTGTCATCGGGTCAACAGTAGCCTAATGCTATGCCATAACGCCTACATCATTTATCTCAGTTCATCTCATCACTTAGGCATTTTTGCATTCATTTCACACCATCCCAAGAAGAAGAGTGAGTACAGTATAAGGTATTTTGAAATACCCCATTATTATAGTATGTGTATTGTTACAACTGTCCTATTTTGTTATTGCTGTTAATCTCTTACTGTGGCTAATTCATAAACTTTATCATAGATTATATAGGAAAAAACAGTTCATATAGGGTTCAGTATGCTCCACGGTTTTAGGCATCCACAGGGGGTCTTAGAATGTATCTCTTATGGGTAAGGGGGGTACTACTGTACCAAACATCTCTTCTTGTTATGCTGTGAATTACTCTCCTCTGCCTTTCAAGTCCCAGGCCCTGATCCCATTGCTTAGCTCATGATGGCATATAAGCCTCAACTGCTCTACTTGCCCTTGGGTCTCACATTTCTATGGGGCTCCTATACCTATGAAAGTAAATTTGTTTTTTGGGGGACACCTGGGTAGCTCAGTTGGTTCAGTGTCCAACTCTTGATTTCGGCTCAGGTCACGATCTCACAGTTTGTGAGTTCGAGCCTCACGTCAGGCTCTGCACTGACAGCAAGGAGCCTGCTTGGGATTCTCTCTCTCCATCTTTCTCTGCACCACCCCCCCTCCCCCGCCGCCGCTCATGCTCTTTCTCTCTCTCTCCAAATAAATAAACCTTTAAAAAAAAAGAAAAAAATTGATTTGTTTTATTGTTAATCTGTTTTATGTCGATTTAATTACTAGAGCGGCCAAAGAACCTAGAAGAGTAGAAGCAACATTTTTCCTCCACAACAGTTAGCTTATTCAGCAGGCTAATCTTTAACTGGCCGGTAAGAGTACTTAGCATGTCAGTCTCCTGGATCTCTGCCTGCAGGATCTGATGAGAGCAAGAGTGGGGAGAGTCCTTTTCTTTTTCTAAATTTAGATTGGCAGGAGAAAATATTTATGGAACTAGCTCCTTGGGTATGGTACCTTTGGTAAAGATTTGGTATTAGTGCTTGTGTTTTTTGTTGATCCTTTTCCTGTTCCCCTTTGTCATTTTCCAGGCCTCGAGAGTTTGGCTTTATGACCAGTGAGAATGTTCTGCTAACCAAAGGGGGCATGTACCAGTGTGCATTCGGCAGACAGACAAGCAGGCTGTGGCTCTGAGCTGACGGTAGTCAGCACTGGGTCCAACTTACAAACCAAAACTTGGGCTCAACTAGGTCTACAGTGAGGTTTCTTTGTCTGACCCTGCCAGCTCTCAGGGGAATTTTGTCAGAAGGGGTCCCAGTCCATAAGGGGCCGTTTGTCACCTCAACCTTCATTGTCTCACTATGATGATAAAGCTTTGTTTTCTTATGCTGGATCTTGTGAGGGCTGCATCTTTTGCACTCTCCTCTGGGATATCTCTTGTGTCTGTGGTTAAGCCTAGAGAAACGTACTGGTTTGAGTCACTATTCAGATTAATAGGTCCTACTTATCAATGGCCAGACAATGGATCTTTTGAATCGGACTCCTAGATTGACAATTTTTTTTTTTAAGAGACCAGTCGTCCTATTGATACCTGTGGAAAAACTAAACTAAAAATGGGACACAAAGGAATATAATGGCTAGCCTTAGAGACTCCCTTAACGAGATGAAGGAACATAAATCAAAACAAACATTAAAATCAACATCCAGTGTAAATTCCCCTTCGCAAAATCCAGCTCCGTCTGCCTATCTTAGCTTCGCTTTTCCTATAACATTTACAGAGAGCACTCTGGCCTGATCTCCAGTCCCAGGGTATACAGGTTACCTGTATAAATGCTGAAAGCTAGGAAGTGATTTTAGCAGAAGCACCCAAGAAGGGTGGTGGGGCTCACGTGGCTATCCCTTATAACTCCTCCTACTTTCCAGGGCTTCAGGTATTCCTATACGGTGTCCTTTTCAGGTATATCCCGGACCCCCGCCACAAAGAATTCATGTCCCATGAACAGAAGCACATCTTTGAAATTATAAAGCCTCTTCACCTCCACTTTATGAGGATCATACCATTTTAGAGAGGAGCTGGAAAGATTCGTGGCCATTCACCCTCCCACTCACGAGGACCTTATTAGATCCCAAGGGGTGTTCTTCCTACCCATAGGTATCTTGCAGTTAAAAGACAAATCACATGGCTCCCTGAGAAAACCACACCCCTCACCCCAGAGGAAATAGATGGCCAGAATTTCTCTTAGGCCTTCCCACAAATGATCAGCTGAAGGCCAATGTTCAGGGGCTGACAGAAGCCACAGGAGAGGCTTCTCCCCCCGCCACCCTGGCAACAAAGGTGAATCGGTCCAAGGTTAAACTGTACACTCAGAAAGAAGGCCTTTGCTTAAAAGTTTTATACAGACTTTACAAAGGCCCTGTGCAACTTCTTCAACATCAACTCAAATGCCCTTACATCTATCCTTGAAGAAGGGTTCCCGTATGGACCCCTCCCAGAGTTGATGAGCCATCAATATTGCAGTTAAGATTGTATGGAATATACATTAAAGGATGTATTATTTTGAGGATGCGACTAAAAACTCACCATACCCACTTTAAACTATGCATTGACTAAGGATAAGATATAATTCAGGACATGATCTTCTCAATGTCAGTTCCACGGTCTCCAGATTTCTTATGCCAGTGACAAAAATGAGTAACGGAACCCGTATGTGTTCTTTCTGATTCCACACATCTCTCGGTTAATTGAGTTCTCCCTTTCTACCTGTTTTTTCTTCATAGCCCTTAGTAATTATATGATACAGTTGGCTTCATTGCTTATCTCTAGTCAATATGAGAACAAAATATCAATTCTGTAAGGACAGGGATTTTGACTGCTATATGTCAAAAGCCTGAAAAAGTCTGACACATATTAGGTGCTTTATAAAGATGTGATGAATGAAAGAGAACAATGATATCAATATGATAGGGAAGATAATAGTCTAACAGGGACTCTATTATAATGGCACAATATAAAAAGATGAATGATTGATAGATGCCAGTATCTACATCTATACATGTATTTACATATCTATATATCTGAAAGAGCAATGCTGAGTTAATTTCCTTCACCTTTCGACAATTATTAGTAACTTCTGTTGATAAAGCTAGTATACTGTAAAACACAATAACATCTTGCGCCACTCTCAAGGCTTTTTAGCTTATATTGTTATTTAATTTGAATATGTCTTTTTTATCATAAGTCACTTTAAGTCAGAAGTGGAAGCGAATGACATATGCTTTTACTAATGATGACATATTAATTGGAAAAATACTCATCAGGCACTAGACACTCAAAAACAAGTGTACTCTTGATTTCCACTCAGGTCACGATCTCACAGTTCGTGAGTTCGAGCCCCTCGTCGGGCTCTGCGCTGACAGCTCGGAGCCTGGAGCCTGCTTCGGATTCTGTGTCTCCCTCTCTCTCTCTGCCCCTCCCCTGCTCACACTTTGTCTCTCTCTCAAAAATAAATAAATATTAATTTTTTTTTTTTAAAAATAGGCTTCCCCCAGAAGGAACTAGCATATTTTCTTTAGTGACAGTCAGAAACACAAGAATATTGCTGAGAGAGCTATGACAAGATTCTTAAACTAGTTTACTCCTAGTTAAAACTGAATATGAGATTTTTCCGTAAGCCTGTGTTTGAGGTGCTTGCTCGTTTATCTTCTCTGTTTATGGGCTATATGCAAGAGCATTTTGATTTCCACGATTACAAAATAGACCATAAGCAAATCAACTCGCTAGCAAAGAGCTACAGTCATGTAGTCACTGCTCTTATTCTCCTACCTTTCCAGCACTGTTGGTCACTCCACTCACTCCAGATTCCATCATCCGAACAATAGATGTTCACTTTGCTTCTTACCAAAAAGCATAATTGTTGGCTTTCATTTGATATTCTTGCGATGCGTATCTCATTTTCGACGGTGGTAGTCTGAAAGCCAAGTAAAAATAAGATGCCATCATTGGATCTGATTGCCGCTAGATAGATCCCGTTCGATCTGTCTCTTTCATCGTGGATTTTGTTACGTAAAACATACGCGTCAAATGACTGGAAGGGTATATACCAAAATCTTAACAGTGATTACCTCTCCCTATGGTGTTTTTTTTTTCTTTTTTCATTTTCCCCCCTTCCTTACCTCTAATTTAAATTTTTTCTACAGGAATAATGAATCACCTGTAGTGAAGGGCATGTGTGACAGGGCAAAATGCCTAGATAGCATTGGTGTTTCTGAGAGCCAGTATTCAGATTCGTGTCAAGTTTCTCAGGTTCCATCAACTGGAAAATGCTACACACACTGAGTTAGCAAAAAGAGAGTCCATCATGTGAATGTTATCTCTATGGAAACTGCAGAGTTCATACACATCAAGTTTTCTTTCCCCCTCCTTACTCTTATTTTGGTTAACTGCCATACAACGTGTGTGACAGAGCTCAGGGCTTCGCGTGAAATTACTTCTTCCGATATGAGAATACACATGGCTGGACGATCTCAAAGGAAGAAACAAATCGCTGAGGAAATTACTTCCGTTTCGGCATTTCAAAGGGCTGAACAGTGTTCCTCATCCAACATAAGAGCTTGTCTTTTGTTGTAACTTTTCTTGGGAACCCGGCATCATGTAGTCGACCGGGAAGAGCTGCGTGATTTGATTGTAAGTCAGTCCGCTTCCTTGGGACACGTAAATCAATTCATCTGTATATGCAACGAACTGATTAGAACTAATGACTCCCTTTCGGTCTCCACCACTCTCTGAGTTGGAAACCAATGAATAAAATTAACATGACCACGTGGGGCTGAAGGCAGCATCACCTCGTTGGTGCCGGGGGTAATTGGTCTTGCAACCATCGCCTGTTTTCCCAGTTAGCCCCTCTTCTGCACAGCAAGCAATTCAGACAGCCCTGCCGGGGTCTACTTCTGACCTGATGCTTGTTCCTCAAGAAGTGGTTTTTATGTGCGTGTTTTTTTGTTTTGTTTTCATTTCACCTAAGGCCTTCTCATAACCCACCCCACAACTGCCTTCGGCAATTTTGATTTATTGGCATGATATTGCAAACAAGTGACTCGATTATCTCTGAAACCCTAATAGAGCTTTAAAATTGGTATGACTTATAGAGAAACAGAGATACCATGTTTTCACTCTTAGGTGGATCCTGAGAAACTTAACAGAAACCCATGGGGGAGGGGAAGGAAAAAAAAAAAAAGAGAGAGGTTAGAGTGGGAGAGAGCCAAAGCATCAGAGACTCTTAAAAACTGAGAACAAACTGAGGGTTGATGGGGGGTGGGAGGGAGGGGAGGGTGGGTGATGGGTACTGAGGAGGGCACCTGTTGGGATGAGCCCTGGGTGTTGTATGGAAACCAATTTGACAATAAATTTCATATATTGAAAAAAAATAAATAAATAAAATAAAATTGGTATGACCGATCATGCTTTCAGACTGCAAGCAAGCATCTTTCTTTTGTCCGCCAAATTATACGGTTTTCTGAAAATCAAGACACATGTCATACTCTATTCCTCGTGTGCCTAGCAACCTCCTATGTGAACCTCCTATGGGTTCACATGTTTGCTGTTTTGTGCAAAGGGCTACGCTGATAAAAATAAAATCCAAAAAATAAAGGGCAGGGTGACCGCGTGGCGCAGTCAGTTAAGCGTCCGACTCTTGCTTTCAGCTCAGGTCATGATCTCACAGTTGTGAATGAGCCCTGAGATGGGCTCTGCACTGGGGGGGGTGGAGCCTGCTTAGGATTCTCTCTCTCCTTCTCTTTCTGCCCCTCCCCAACTCGTGCTCTCGCTCCCTCTAAATAAATAAATAAGTAAATAAGTAAATAAACGCAATGTTCATACCACCCAAGTTGTATCATCTTCGGTGAATTCAATTTCATAAATAAAGCATTTTGCCGGAATGGGCCCTTGAGGCATGCTCCATTTCAGGTTCACTTCCTCTGAGTTCTTCACAGTAAGACTAAGGTAGTCTGGTGGCAAAGGTTTAACTGAAAAGCAAAAGGAAACCGTTTCAACACGGAGGTTACTAAGTTGAGCGGTCGCTCTTATCAAAAGCTAGGGACACCTAGTGACGGAAGCCTCTAAGATAAATCAAGTGGCTCAAGACTAATCTCTATAATGTGAATTCATATCAAACCTGCTTGCCAACCAAGACCAATTTATTGAGAAACGTGGCTATTTTGGAAACTAATTTTTTGATAAGTCGCATATTGCCAAATATTAAAGCCCAAGAGAAAAGTTAGATGATCCAAAGCATCACAGTCATTTTTTCCATTTGGTAGCATTAGAAACAACAACCGCAACCATTACTGCTACCGTTTTCATTAATTGCTAGCTCTTATTTAGAGCGTATGATGTGTCAGTCACCGAACCAGGGGTAAACTCACTCATGTCTCACAATAAACCTATGAAGTGTCCTCTATTATCCTCATTTTACTGATAAGGAGATTGAAACAGATGCTAAAAGTAACTTGCCCAAAGTCATACAGCTAGAAAGTGGTAAATCCAAGATTCATAGCCAGGCATGACTAACTCTAGAACCTGTCATTCTCGTAACTGTCAGAACTAGGAATTCAGACTCAGAATATACAACTATTCGCCTACTGACGTGTGAAATCCTCCATCATTAACACTAGACAAAAATACTGTACAGGAGACCGACTTTTGGAAGCCGGGGAATACACTAAATTTGAAATAAAAATTCTAAAAAAAATTATTCTTCATTCAATTCCTTATCCCTGTACTTCTGTGTTTCATAAGAGGTTCTTCATAGGCTCGATTGGCCCTCCTTTTTCTGGCTTTGCATTTCCTTAAGTTTCTCTATATCTCTGTCTCCATCTTTTCTCTGCCATGTGGTTGTAAATGGACCAAGCTAGAAACATTTTAAAGTTGTTTAGCTCACCTATATTTTGAAGCTGAAAAATAAAATAGCTGGGTCTGATAGAATGAGAGTCTGATGATCCATTAACACAGATGTAGAAATCTTTATAGTCTGATGCCTCCAAATGGGGAAACCTGCATCCAATATTTTGTCCATCAACCTTGATGTAATCAGGACACTGTGTGGCATGGTCCAAGCCGTCATACCTGTAAAAGAAGTATTGCTGAGAACTGTGTTTTCCAGTATCTTGCCGTATTGTGGTATTCAATTTTCAATTATCTTAAGATACCAAGCGAATAAAAAAGTCATGTAATGACATGCCTATTGATCGAGCACCAACTCTATGACAAATCCTATGTCATATGCTAGGGATGCAATAGTAAGGAAAGCAGGCATAGTCCATAATTTCGCAGAGATTACAATCTGGTGGGGGTTTGAACAAAATCTCAAAGATAAGGCGGGGATTCTGACTCATGCACTTAGGTTATGCTGACTTGCCCATGGGATTTGTGAATCAAAGAGTAAGATTTCTATTTTAAAAACCTGGAGTTTACATACATAATCCTGGACGATACTGCCTTTTTTATATTGTACCGGAGAACTTATATTAGAAGAAAGCAGATTTAAAAGCAGACTTACAAAATACTGTCATATTTAATAAAATGAATGAAATTCCCTTGAGGAGACAATGCACATCAAGAGATAAACCTCAGAGAAGTCAACAGAGGGGTCAAAATGAAAAAGAAGAGGGGCGCCTGGGTGGCTCAGTCGGTTAAGCGTCCGACTTCAGTTCAGGTCATGATCTCATGGTTCGTGAGTTTGAGCCCCGCGTCGGGCTCTGCCCTGAAAGTGCAGAGCCTGGGGCCTGCTTCACATTGTGTCTCTCTCTCTCTGCCCCTCCTCTACTTAAGCCTTCTCTCGAAAATAAATAAATAAATATGTTTACAAATGTTTTTAATCACAAAAAGAGAAAGAAGAGCTGTCTGGCAAGTAAATATCTAATTTCCCATCCTCTCAGCCAAGAAATGTTGCCGTATCATTGAAAGTTAACCTCTTTCCAGTAATAAGGCTAACAGGAATTAGGGAGGATTTCCCTACTGATTTTCAAAGCAACAAATGCCTGGTTTATTTTCCTAAAGAACAGCTTGCAACGCAAAATGTGACATCTGTAAAGGCAGTCAAAATCCCTTTTGAAATTAAGTCAATCTAGCAGTTGATAAGGTGCTGATTTCAAATATCCAGACTCTACTGAATTCACTTTATGCCAAGTATTTAGTATGTTGCTATTGTTTGTTTGTTACCCCAAGTTGTTACTTATTTTCATGGTGGGGGAGAACGTTTTATGATAGTGAAAATATACTTTATTTTTTAATACAATAGCTGACAGCGATATACTGGCTGTAGAGAAAGAAAAGAAAATACGAGCATTCTATAATAAGCTTAAAAACTTGCCTTTTCAAGTAGCCAAGTATTTACTTTGCACAGAACTACTTGATTAGTTCACCTGATTAGAGTTTGGGAGACTTGAGTTCTAGGCTTGACTTGACCCAGATTTATGTTGTGCCAGTGGGAAGCCTGCTGGTACCCTTATTTTCCAGTTTCTAAGATGTCAGTATTTCTCCCTCACTAGTAAAATGAGGATAATGTGGAAGAGGGTAGGGACTTTGCTTATTCACACTTTCAGCCTTTTTATCTAGAACAATGCGGGCATTTAATAACTTCTTTATATTTGTGAATTAATGAAAAAATAAATTAGAACATAGAAATTGACCCCTCTGATTCCAGATGAAAAAACTGAGACCCCCAAAAAAGGAAGACTGCTTGCCCAAGACCACTAAGTTAAATGATGCCAGAGCAGGGATTAGAACCCAGTTCTCAGGATGCTTAATAGCTTCTACCTATCACTTATACATTATCATTTTTCTAAAGAAAAAAGCCAATATAACTTGGGCCTGAAACTCACAAAGAGTTACACTTTGTCTTCTCTTGCTTTTTACTGTTATTTAATAAATGCATAAATTCCAATACATACTTATCAGTGTACGAATACTCTCATCATTTGTTTCATTCATTTAATGAATATTTTGTGATAATCTACTATGGGCCATAGCACCGCTGAGACAGTTAAGAGAAATGTAAGAAACAGTTCCTGCCCACCAATCTCTTAAAAATTTAAGGGAGCAGGGGCGCCTGGATGGCTCTGTCGGTAAAGCACCTGACTTCAGCTCAGGTCACGGTCTCATGGTTTGTGAGATCAAGCCCTGCATCAGGCTCTGTGCTGACAGCTCAGAGCCTGGAGCCTGCTTCCAATTCTGTGTCCCTCTCTCACTCACCCCTCCCCTGCTCGTGCTCTCTCTCTCTCTCTCAAACATAAATAAAACATTAAAAAAGTATTTTTTCATTTAAGGGAGGAGACAAAGCGCACAATACGTGACAAAAATTTAAATGCCATCCAGACAAGTAATTGAGAGCTATAATATGTAATAGTTCAGAGAAAAACTGAACAGAAGTTGATATGATCAATAAAGGGTTAATGAAATTGAATACCAGATGGGCTTTGAAAGACAGATGAGAGTTGGTGAGAAAGCCAGAGGGCATTCCAGATAGCAATGCACACAGAGGCATAAAAGATCATAACACGGGTGAGAAAAAAAAATGTAGAGATGAGTCTAAATGGGGTGGACCATTCACACTGGTGACAGGAAAAGGTCATGTTGGAAAAGCAGTGATACAGAGAGGCAGAAATTTGAACGCCACCTTAGATTTTTATCCGGGCGGTAATGAGTAGCCACTCGAAGTTTTGGAGCAAAAGAGTGGCATATGAAAATAGGAAGATAGGAAGATAAATCTGGCTACAGCGTGCAGAACGAATAGGACAGGAAGAGATGTGCGACCTTAAAAAGGAGTGTCAGAACACAGGGTTCAATGTTACCGTGAAACAATGAAGCAATGGTGGAGATGGGAGATTCAAGATGGCTGTAAGTTTCCAAGCCTCAGTGGTCATTAAAAAAGAGAAGTCAGAAAAAGGATCCAGTTGTAACAGGTGCCTGCTTTTTAAAAGGCGCGAGTATAGAATATGCCGAAAGTTTTGAGGCTATAATCGTATGTATCTGAAGAACACAAAATTTAATCCGGCACGGGAACAACGTTGGAATCTTTCTATCACCCAGAGAGTGCCTTTCCAGTAGCTACAGCCTAAACCTACTTCTTCCTGTCGAAAACTCCAAATAGTTGTAAACAACCTTCATCGTAAATGCAACTCTGAAGGATACTGTATTTCATTTAGTGAAAATACTACTCATACAGCAGATTCGTTTTTATAGATATTTTCTTAATATGGGATTCTTATTATAAAAATACTTACCAGTAAAACAATTGATAACTGATATGAAAATGGACACCCATACCAGGTTTCCAGGAGCAGAGTAAATATTGCCAGTTGTAATACACACAATCCATTTCCTGAATCTTGGTTTCCTGACTTCCTAAGGAATGAATGAACTGTCAATGCTTGAAAGGCACCGTGATGACTCATTTGGGAAGTCACTATGCAATTTTAATTCATTTCTTTTGACCCCTCCTTTTCATTTAGCAGTCAACATAATCAGAACTATACCAAAAGGAAGTTGTTAGAAATCACTTCATTGTAAGTGGGGCATGCAAAATCAAAACCCTTTGAGGGCTCATTTAATGATACTAGTGTAAGCATATGCAAAAGCACTAAATGAATATTTCTATGATGCTCTGAGCAGTTGAGTAAACACTCACATGCATATTTACTAATATGACTCCCAAACGGGGAACTATATTAACCTAACAAGATGGGTTTGCTGATTTAAAGGATTCAAAAAGGCCAGTCACCCACTCCTAAAAAGAATTCTATTTGTTGCCACATATTCAGTTCTACATAGAGTCTGATATATAAGAGTTAAGGGGCCCTAGTTCCCATATGGATTGTTCTGGCAGTATTCAATACGAAAGGAGAGCTTTGTTTTAACCTTGTGGTGATTTCCAGTAAGTAGCTTCTGACCATAAACTTTGAACTTCTGATCCATTTGTGCAGTGCGGGGGCAGAAGCGTGTGTATCTTTGCTTCAACGCCTTTGTTAAGATCAAACCCGTCGTTGTAATGTAGATTCTTGGTAATGATGGTCTGTTTGATAAGAAGATGAGACAAAGTCAAGCTTATAAGCAGAGACAGCATCGTGAGCCACATCATTACGGCTAAGAAGTCACGGGGGGGGGGGGGGGGTTCTGAGTGTCTAAGAAATTCCTCATGATTATCTGATACAAAGCCCTAGATACAATCCTGGCAGAGCTCATTTGTGCATATTATATCATGCGGTGAGATCATTTGAATCTTAATATATTATTCAAAATAACCCCCAAAAATTCTGAAAAAGAGACTCTATGGCAGGAACCTGACCTATGATGAAGTTGAAATCAAGAGAATTTTCAGATACCATAAGCATATTACATGACAGATGACTTATCACATTTCAAATATCACATGAACACTTCGGGAATCATATACAGTGAAACCTGGGAGGCAACTGGACTACAATCATGTCATTTATCCTTGTGTTCCCGATACGTAGCCAAGTGCGTGGTACAAAAAGATCCTCCATAAATGTTTGATTTGAATGGTCTCTTGAAACTGCCTAGCTGAATTAGGAAGGTAACAGTATGCTTCGCAAAACAAAACTCTTTGAGCATGCTTGACTATGTAGTTAATAAGTCAATAAATGTTCACTGAACACTTACTATAATATATGCAAAGGACTGTGCTGTGTTCTATGGGGCCAGTACAAAGATAAATGAGGCTTAATTTTTACAAAGAGAAAGCTCACAGTCCAGTAGCATACGTAAGACCCGTATAGAAGCATATAAGTAACTGGAAAGTACAATAAAATGTGTATTATTCAAGTCCATATTCCATGGGTGGGACCACGTATTTTGTTTCCCCCGGACTTCTAATGGTAGTCTTAATACTGGAGAGGATGCAAATAGATGTGGCAGGACTCAGGAGATAGCAGCGGGCACGGCACCTTCTTATTTCCTAATAATAGCTACGGAGAGACAGGAATTAGAATGGACAGGGACATTAAAAATCACAAGAAAGCTCCTAATAATCGCACTGCTATTGCAAGATATCGCAAGCGTGTGCTTTACTTACCTTCCAGTCTTCACTATCGATGTTTCGGTATTTTAATTCATATTCTATTGTGCATTCCTCAAACTTATCCAGAAACAGTGGAGGTTGCCATTGCAAACAGAGATAACCTAAGTATCCTGGGTCTACTATCTCAAAATCCTGAGGAGGATTAACTGAAAGAAAATCCATAAAACATTTTTACTTTTTTGTCCTGTCTCTTACGGCAACAATTGCTAAGTCTAGATTACTTCCCTATGTCCATCAGCTGGTGAATGGAGAACTAAACTGTAGTACATCGATACAATATCATCATCATCAGCCGTAAGGAAGAGTGAGGTAGTGATACAAGCTACAGCATGCAAGAACCTCAAAAACATTAAGCTAAATGAAAGACGCCAGTCACAAAAGATCACATGAGACCAATTTACATGAAATACCCAGAATAGGCAAATCCATTGAGACAAAAGTCAATTCGTGGTTGCCAGGGGCTGGAGGAAGGGAAGAATAACAGATGACTGCTGATTAAAGATTTGATTTTTTTTTTTTGGAGAAATAGAAATATTCTGGAACTGAGGAGTTGGGGCTGTTACACAACTCTGTGGATATGCTACAGACCGCTGAATGGTACACTTTAAATTTTTTTTTTAATGTTTATCTTTATTTTTGAGACAGAGAGAGACAGAGCATGAGCGGGGGAGAGACAGAGAGAGAGGGAGACACAGAATCAGAAGCAGGCTCCAGGCTCTGAGCTGTCAGTGCAGAGCCCGACGCGGGGCTCGAACTCATGAAGCAGCGAGTTCACGACCCGAGCGGAAGTCGGATGCTCAACCGACTGAGGCACCCAGGCGCCCCTGAACAGTACTCTTTAAAAGGCTGGGTTTTATGTTATGTAAATCATATCGATAAAGCTGTTAAAAAGTCTAGATTACTGCTATATGCAAACATGACTTTGCCTAGCGCGGTACTAAGTTTTCATAGATACAAGAAATTCCACGTGGAGTTATCTCTGTGGTTATGTAGACCAGAATTTGCCCTAGGATGGGAGCACTTGATTATGTAAACCTAATAGCAAGAGCCAATCAGTATTAATTCAGTGTTTATTATATACATATAACATCCTGGCAAAAGGGATAGAAAATGTAAAATATGACTACTATGGCTAAATGCCTGAAGAATTATTAACAAGCAGATCTTGTTGTTCAATTCTGGTTAACTGAACCCTCTCGCTAACTAAAGTTCAGAGCTATTCCTAGAGTATGGCCAACCAGGGCCATTCTCTGGACAGACTTAAGAAAAACTGTCAGGCAGCTGAGCAGAGTGGCATTAGGAAAAAGCCCGTTTTATTTGGGGGTGGGGGAGGTAAGGAACAGTGCAAGGCAATAGCTCCTCCATCTAGTGATTTAAAAAAAAAAGCTTTTTAGTGTTTATTCATTTTTGAGAGACAGAGACAGAGCGCCGGTGGGGAAGGGGCAGAGAGAGAGGGAGACAGAATCCGAAGCAGGCTCCAGGTTCCAAGTTCCAAGCTGTCAGCACAGAGCCAGACATGGGGCTCGAACTCACAAACCGTCAGATCATGACCTGAGGCGAAGTCTGACGCTTAACTGACTGAGCCACCCAGGCCATCTGGTGACTTAAAAAGCAAACAAACAGAGGCGCCTGGATTCTGCGTTTCCCTCTCTCTGTCGCCTCCTCCCCCGCTCATGCTCTCTCTCTCTCTCTCTCAAAATAAAATAAACATTAAAAAAAATTTTAAGGGGCTCCTGGGTGGCTCAGTCCGTTCGGCTCAGGTCACGATCTCACGGTCAGTGAGTTCGGGTCCCACATCGGGCTCTGTGCTGACATCTCGGAGCCCGGAGACTTTTTCGGATTCGGTGTCTCCCTCTCTCTCTGCTCCTCCCCCACTCACGCTCTGTCTCTCTCTGTCTCTCAAAGATGAATAAATGTAAAAAAAAATTTTTTTTAATTTAAAAGATAAAAAGCAAACAAACAATAGTACCACCCTCATGTTGCCTTTCTGCTAATAAATTCATTTCGGCCCATTTATTTTAATGCTGGATTTCTTAATACTTATTGAGGTGAAGAACCCACAAAAAAAAAAACTGTGGCACAAATTATACTTTGATATTGGGACGCCCGTGTACCAATAAAGAAGGTCTTCTACTGAGGTTGAAATGACAACCCCACTGCTTCAACTCTTACGGGTAGAAATCTTTGTGAAATACATTGTTCTGATTACCTTCTGCAATAAGAAAAATTCAGTAGACATGATTTAGCAATTCTGTGGTCATTTTTAACTCTTACTTGAATCTCTGTATATTCTTTGTATGTATCTAATTGCCTTAAAAGTTAAGGATAGCAAAGAAAGTTTTCCAGTTAGCTGAGTAACAGGCAATGAGGCGTCACATAAGCAACTTATTTCTTAGAAGACTATACAAAAAGGTATGGAAAGTGTGTTTTAGCTTGGCTTTCACTCTGCAAAGTGTTCCTTATCATTAGTTACCTCATATGTGAGGCTGGCTAGCGGGTACATCTTTTGTGTATGGACTTCCTGAAATATTTCCAGTAACAATCCATCTACTTATTACGCATTTTAACAGGGTAGGTTGAAAAGACGGTTAAGGGGCGCCTGGGTGGCTCAGTCGGTTAAGCGTCCGACTTCAGCTCAGGTCACGATCTCGCGGTCCGTGAGTTCGAGCCCCGCGTCGGGCTCTGGGCTGACAGCTGAGCCTGGAGCCTGCTTCTGATTCTGTGTCTCCCTCTCTCTCTGCCCCTCCCCCGTTCGTACTCTGTCTCTCTGTGTCTCAAAAATAAACATTAAAAAAAAAATTTTTTTTTAAAAGAAAAAAAAAAAAAGAAAAGACAGTTAATACCCCAAATTTTAAAACTACTCCGTTGTTGCTTTACCTTTTATCTCAGCATTTGAAGACACAGAACTAAATGCTGTGCAAATGAGTAGGCTATAGAAGCATAGGACATCCAAGTGAACGAAAGCCATTTCTCCAAGATTCAATACCTTGAAATAGCCACTCTGAGAAGGAAAAATACAACATTTTAACTTTGTCTTACTTCAAACAACCAAATGACTCAATGTAATTAAAAATGCATTCGGAAACTCCTGTGCGCTTTCTTCCAGGATTTGGAAAAACTGCCCCTTTGAACGTGGAAACCAAAAAAAAAAATCAAGTTTGGAACCGAAAAACTGGAAAGGGAGGATTCCAGTCTCGTTTTTCTACAAGAGCATGAAAAAGCGAAACAAATGTACCCCAAACCCCCCATATCCCTTCATACCCACCCCACCTAAGGAGACCTTCCCGTACATGGCATGCTAGAGCCAGGATAAGGTAACTTCAAACAGCCTTCAGCCTGAAGACTGACTGAGCCAGACCCACCAGAGTGTCACTGGCTCACAGTGGGAATTATGAGATCATCGATCTCCATAGCAATCCTCTCTCCTAGCAACAAGAAAATACACTGATACATGTACTCTTTTTTGAGATTTAAAAAGTATTTGAAAGTTATCTGACAGCTAAGAAAGCATAGAGACTACACCAAAGCCTCGGATACCTCTTTGCTCCATTTCTTCATAAATATTAAATCACTGTCCTCTACTCTTTCCTGGAAACATCTTCACAGTTGCCCCGACCAGAAACCTGGGCATTTTTCTCAACTCCTCCCTCTCCCATATAGCCTCTCCATTATCACTGCCCCTTCCTCGATGAGGATCTTATCGTCAGGATCTCATCATCCAGTCTTTCCTGCCTCCAAACCATTCTCCATACCACGCACAGCAAGAATGACCTCTCTAAAAGGCAAATCTCACTTTTCACCCCTTTCTTAAAACAACACTTCACTGTCATAGAATACAACCTAACAATCTTTACTTTCTTGAAGGATATTGATTGATCAGAATTTAAAGGATTTGTGTCTCCACGTACCTACTTGATCAAAAACCACTCTCCTTTCAAAGAAAAATCGCTACTCCCAGCTCTGTACCTGTCCTTGCGTCTATATTCCTGGAACCAACAGTTTCACAGGAAGTTAAGGAGTAAAGATCACTATTCCAACATTCCGGGATTACCTTTTTTTTCTCTGGTATAAATTCACCAAGTAGGAGAGACCCTCTCTCCTGTACCACCCTCTTCAACCTACCTGGCCGATCTGTAATGTTCTAATGTTGGTAAGTTTCCATTATTACATCATAGAATCTTGGGACCAAACTATTAAAGCCAGCATGTATATTGGAGACATTAGCCCAGTCATGTTTACATATTGGGAAGTAAAACTCAGACTTGCTCAAGATTACAGAGCAAGTTACTAGCAGGGCTGAAGTAGGACAGAACTATGATTCCTAATCCAGTGTATTTCCACCCCTCTTATGCTGGATCCCACAAGTTTGACGATCATGAACGCTTTTCCTCTGGGACTCCAGTATTTAAGTCTTCCTTCAATTAGCTAGCGGGGCTGAACCACAATACCATGCTATTTTTTTCTAGGTCTCATAAAAGCATAACAGAACAGCATTTCTCTTCCTGGGGTCCAATAAACTTCTCTCTTCAACTCCTCCTTCCCCACGTGCAAACCCTCTGCTGTCCTCTGAAGCACCTGTACGTAGTAGGTAGGTCTGGTCAACAGACCTTCCACAGAGCTGCTCTCATGGATCGAGGTGAACACACTGGTTACTTTTGCATCCAAGGCAGCAATCGGTCTGACGAAGGGAAATCCTTTCATATTACCAATAAGGACTACGACGATCAGACCCCCCCTTAAACTGCTCCCAGAGACGTCTTAAAGTTCTCTCCCCCGAATCAGTCTGTCCTTACGTATTTCATAGCCCCGTGTCATGTGAAGTACAAACGGCAAGAGTTAAAAATCCCTCGTTTGGGGGAGCCTGGGTGGCTCAGTCAGTTAAGTGTACGACTCTTGATTTGGGCTCACGATCTCATGGTTCGTGAGTTCAAGCCTCGCATCAGGCTCTCTGCTGTCAGTGCAGAGCTGGCTTCAGATCCTCTGTCCCTTCTCTCTTTGCCCCTCCCCCCCCATAAATAAATAAATAAATACATACATACATAAATAAATAAATAAACGTTTTTTTTAAAAAATCCCTTGCTTCTACCCTTTTTATAGGCTGCCGAAATTTGACTCGGGCTATTAAATAGCACTTCCTAGATCAGCCCAATGCATTTACAGTTACGGTCCCACTCAGACTTTCTCACACAAATGAACATGAAGACAACTCTTTGCTTGGCTTCTGGGTTACAAGATGGCCGCTTGTGTAGTGAGGTACTTTATATACTATGTGGTTACCAGGAAAGACAGAATTTTTCACAAGCGAGGAAGGGACCTGAAGACAAAGGGAAGATGGGGGATGAAAATGCAGACACACAAAGTTTAAAAATCGTTTCTGATATACTCTCCACTCCCAGCCCACAGTTAGCAACCAAGCATCTCGTCTCAACTCGTTGTTTTTTAAAAAGGAGGAAATACCACGGGAGAAAGGTGAATTGTCCAAACTCACACACCTTATTGGTGGCAGAGCTAGGACTGAAAACCAGCTCTCATGAGCCCTTCTCACTGACTCGAAAATAAATTTTCTTTTTATAAGGAGGCTGTCCTACACCTACCCATCTTACCGGAAGCCTCCCCTGAACCTTGGTCAATGTACTCTCACCACCCAAACCATCAACCCACCACACAGTTTTACCATTACACCATTTTGGGCAGAGTAATAATCCAACAAGCTGTCACTGAGCACCTTTGTTCTGCCACATACTATTCCAGGTAAACCTTGTCGAAGATACAAGGCGCAAGTGACATGTCGCAGTATCTATGAGAGCAACAATCCTGCTACGACTTATTCAGCATTCAGAGCAGCCCGGGCACCGCCTTGTGCTAAGCATTCTACATACATTATATCATATAATACTCATAGTCAGCATTGGATGGATGTACTCTTTTCTTTCCCATTTTATTTTTTTTATTTTTTTTTTTTTTATTTATTTTTGGGACAGAGAAAGACAGAGCATGAACGGGGGAGGGGCAGAGAGAGAGGGAGACACAGAATCGGAAACAGGCTCCAGGCTCCGAGCCATCAGCCCAGAGCCTGACGCGGGGCTCGAACTCACGGACCGCGAGATCGTGACCTGGCTGAAGTCGGACGCTTAACCGACTGCGCCACCCAGGCGCCCCTCTTTCCCATTTTAAAGACTAGACGCTGAGACACAGAGAAATTAAACAATTCCCTGCAAGTCACAGAGACCGTACATGGTGAAGCTTGGATCTGAATCCAGTCTAGTACCAAAAGCCCTTGATGATAACCAGTATGCTAGGCATTTTCTGTTCCTAAGATCAGTGTGGATGGCAGCTTCCTGTTTCTACCCACTCAGTTTCACACATTACTGCCTAAACTATTTCCCACTGAGAATCTCCTTTGGAATGGCACGCCTAAACGATTTCCTGTTTTCAGCCTCACTTCCCATCTCTTCAAAGCCGTGCTTCATACTCCCCTTGTTCTAGGAGCCGGCTGGGATAATCCTGGCATAACTGGAGAAACTCCAGGTACTTACCAATTATCTGGTTTCTCAAGAAATGAGTTATCAGAGGCAATTATCACAGGTCTTCTTTTTTTTCTCTTCTCCACTTTGGAGACATTAATTAGAATCTCTAATACTTCCCTTCCTGTCTTATAATCAAGCACACTGGAAAAAAAAAAAAAAAATAGATAGGTGCTCCTGAAATAGCCAGCAGGCCAGAACACAGATTCTACAAGTCACAAGATGGGGGAGGTTAGGGGCGGGGCAAAAAGCAACTAAAGCAAATTCAGAATCACAGCATTGTATGTAAAAGCTGGCAGGACTAATTGATCTTTGGATAAACAAATACATACATAGCTGAGGAACTCGTTATATTAAAAGGCACAATGGTGTATCAAACTGGGTTTCAGCCCTGCCTCGACCACTGATGTTCTTGGAGGGAAATTATAATTCAGTTTCCATCTATAAAGTGGAGGTGAGGATGCCAGCCTGGAAGACTTGGGCTGAAGATTAAATGAGACAATGTATGTGACGGTATGCTCTGAGCATGCTCTGTATGCTTCTGAGCACCTGGCTACTAGTCAAAAATTTGAAAATAACTTGTTGCAACCCTACACATTTGCCCCTACTAATTCAGCAAAATTGACCCGTCCACCGTTGGTAAGTAGACACTTATTATTAACCTCCAACTTCCCCCACCCTTGTTCATACGTCAGTTGCGTTTACTGATATGTGTCTTCATAATAATTAATTTCAGGCATTCGCCTCTCTTTTTACAGCTTACAAAGAATGTACTGAATTATTTCAACACCCCTGCAGGTGTATAAGGTTGGTATTAAATATTTACAATCAGTAAAACTGGGGCTTAGAGAAGCGATGTGACGGGCACAAGGTCTCACCGGCTGGTACGGGTCTGTGTTGAAAGGCAAGGGAAAAGAAGTAAGGGACAGAAAAATGTGGCAAGGCTGAGAAGGTAGTCACTCGCATAATATGGCTTTGTAGAAAAGTTCCTTTCCTACCTTGGCAAAGAAATACAGAAAGATTATTCCAAAGCATATGAAATGACCGCAGGTGGTCGTTTTGTTTGTCAAGGCAGCAACCACGTTACAGAGACAAATACCTATTGATTAGAAAATAATGAATGGAGTTTGACAATGTCCCTAAGATGACTTTTTAAAAAAAAAAAAACACGTACAAAAAAGTATGGCCGTGTTATTTATGTTGCCGTCAGACTGAAAAAAATCAGCGTTATAAAACTTGAAACCTTCCATTCACGTTATTTAAAGTGTCTAGAGAAACAGCCAGGGCAGTAAGAATAGGGCTGGGAGAAAAAAGAAAATGGCAACATCTCTAGAGAAGTAGAGCTTGAGGAGAGAAAAATGGAAACGTGGAGGGACCAATTTCCTCTCATATCAGTTAATCCGCTGTGTATCCATCCATGGTTTCAGGATGTGACTCAAAAGCACTAGCTTCCTGAATAACGAATCTTGTGTCAAGGAGACTATCCAACATGTACAAAGGTCTATTCATAGCTTCTGGCATATGGCCATGACTCAGCATCATAATCAGCACCTCTGGAACCCGCCAGACCCCGAGGCCTGACAACACGCTGAGATCAATACAAATACACGGCTCGGTAACAGTACAGTCACATAGGAACGAGTGGTGAGTCAAATCTGATTTAGATAATAACTAGCAAATAATCTGTTCTTCAGACAGACTCATCGTTCTTGCCACTCGTCAAGTGTGATTCATTTCCCACAGAAACACACAGAAACGTTAGACACATGCTGAATGACAACAATCACTGTAGACCAAGGAAGGAGAGGTAGGATCTCTCTTCAACAAATATCACTTTAACAACTGGTTCTGTATAACATGACATTGCATATTGATATTTATGAAATATGTTCAATGAATCTTGTAAAACATAGGTCAGTCATCTTACTCCCTCATTTTTCTTTTACATTTTTTTCAATGTTTATTTATTTTTGAGAGAGAGAGAGAGAGAGAGAGAGAGAGAGAAAGAGACTGAGCGTGAGTTGGGGGAGGGGCAGAGACAGAGGGAGACGCAGAATCGGAAGCAGGCTCCAGGCTGAGCTGTCAGCACAGAGCCCGACGCGGGGCTCGAACCCACGGACCTTGAGATCATGACCCGAGCCAAAGTCAGACACTTAATCAACGGAGCCACCCAGGGATCCCCCCCACCCCGTTCTTTTTTTGGATGGTTTCCTATAAGACGTCCTGAGTTCATCCAGCTAACAAGTTTCCTAAAGCACTCTCAAAACCAGTGAATTCGGTTTTGAGCTACAACGGCAACTGCCAGGTTCACAGTGTTAATTCATGAAGCAGTTTACATATTTCAGAATTAGTCCCTCATCTGAGCTGATCAGAGCTTTATTAGTTCATAATCCCACCCAACAAACCGCCAATAGGCTTTTGCAACCCTTTAAACCCCCCCCCCCCCCCACTTCATCCACTTTTTAGAACTGGACAAATTGCTATTATGAAATATACCTTACATGCTATTCAAGTGAAGTCACACTGTAGAGCAATGCAGTTATCTTGAAAGGCACCACTTCTCTGGAACTAGGAAAACAATCTCTTTTGTTCAACACCCTTCTCGTTCCCAGATGCTCCCAAATACGTGTCAGCAAGCAAACACTGTGTACTCAAAACACTCACTTCGCGTAACAATTTCAAAAGTAAATAATAGAGGGTGCCCCACCCCCTCGAATTAAGTAAAAACAGAATACAAAATGTACAATTGTACAACCATAGCAGGTTTTATATGACTTCAAGATTATTCTACCAGTATGTTCCTTCATGTTCATGAGGCTTCAATTGTAAATACATGAAAATACGATATTATACGATATTAATTATAGAAAAGAATGTTAACGAAAACATATAAATATTTCTATTGTGTATTCATTATTTACCAATTAGTTTTGGAAGCCTACCACATGCCAGGCAATCTTCCAGGCATGAGGGATACAACAGGGAATAAGACAAAAACACCTGCCCTTTTGGAACTAACTTTCTGGTGTGGGAGACAGACGATAAACAGATCGTTATAATTTCTATCAAGAAAAATAAAGCAGGATAATTTGAAAGAGAGTAATGAGGACTCCTTTTATTTTTTTTAATGTTTATTTATTTTTGAGAGAGAGAGACAGAATGTGAGCAGGGGAGGGGCAGAGAGAGAGGGAGACACAGAATCGGAAGCAGGCTCCAGGCTCCGAGCTGTCAGCGCGGAGCCCGACGCGGGGCTCGAACTCACAGACTGTGAGGTCATGACCTGAGCTGAAGTCGGACGCTTAACCGACTGAGCCACCCAGGCGCCCCAATGAGGACTCCTTTTAAATAGGATGGTCAGGGAATGCCTCTCTGAAAAAGTGGCATGAAGGACTTCCATGAAGTGAGGAAATGAATCAGGTAAAGACACAGGAGAAGAATCTTCCAGGCGGAAGGAATAGCACAATCGAAAGCCCTGAGGTGGGAATCAGCTTCGCAGTTCTAGAAATAGCAAGCCCAGTAGGACAGAAAAGAGAAAAGGTTACATGATCTCATAAAGATAGGCAGACCATGGTACCGCATTTCCCATTTATTTTAGGAAAGGGGGAGGCAGTTGCACAGTCGTGAGCATGGTGACGTGATGTAACTTACATTTTCACAGGCTGCTCTGTACGGAAGGAAGAGGTAGGAGCAATAATGCAGGTTAGAGCTGACGGTGACATGGATCAAGCTGAAAGCAGTGGGGACCCTGATGGGATCTACCGATGGACTGAGTGTAGAGTATCGGAGGACGATGCCTCTATTTTTGTCATGGGCAACGGGATCATCGTTGATGGGGCCTGGGGATGATGGACAAGAGTTCAGCTTTGGATGGTTCAGTTTAAGCTGCCTAACTCAACACCCAAGGGGAGAAGATGAATAGGCGGTTGGACATTTGACTCTGGAAACTCAGGGAAAGACCAGAGCTACAGATATATATTTGACAGTCACCAGTATATAGATAGTATTAAAGCCACATGAACAATTGAAGTCCTCTAGGGTATACTATAAAGTAGATGAAATAAAGAAAAGAGAACCAAGGCCTGAGATCTGGGACACTCTAATCCACAGAGGTCAAACAATGAGGATATACCAACAAGGGAGACTAAGGCGAGGCCAGGGAGGTAAGAGGAAAACCTCTAGAGTTTTTGGTGCCCCAGAAACCATGTAAAGAAAAGGGTTCAAGGAGAGAGTGATAGACAATGTCAAAAGCTGCTGACAGGACAAATAAGAGGAGGCCTGAGAATGGTCTAATCGATTGGGAAAATGGGAAATAACTGGGGACCCGGATAAAGGAAAAATTGGAGTATCTGGAGCAAATCTCAGATTAAAGTGGGTTCACAAAAGGATAGATGGGCAAATGGAAACCATGAGTATAGATAACTCTGCTGAGGAGTTGGCTATAAAGGGACACAGGTGCTCCATTTTTTTCCCCAAATTTTTACTTAAATTCAAGGTAGCTAACATATAATGTAATATTGGGTTTCAGGAGACTGTAGTGATTCGTCACTTACCTAGGACACCCAGTGCTCATCCCAACAAGTACCCTCCTTAATGCCCATCCCCCATCTAGCCCATCCCCCCACCCACCTCCCCTCCATCAACCCTCAGTTTGTTCTCTATAGTTAAGAGTCTCTTATGGTTTGCCTCCCTCTCTGTTTTTATCTTCTTTTATTTTTCCTGCCTTTCATTTTTAAAACGCCGGAACATTCTCTCTTCTTAATACACTTTCATTAGCTCTTCAGCTTCAGAATAATACTTCCCCTGGTCACTTGAAGATTAAACCAGTTTTGGAACCTTGTAAGCTTACTTTTTAAAAGTGCTTATGACAGGGGCAACTGGGTGGCTCAGTTGGTTAAGCTTCAGACTGTGGCTCAGGTCATGATCTCTTGGTCTGTGAGTTTGAGCCCCGGGTCAGACTCTGTGCTGACAGCTCAGAGCCTCGAGCCTGCTTCAGATTCTGTTTTTCCCTCTCTCTCTGCCCCTCTCCCACTCATGCTCCATGTCTCCCTCTCTCTCTCTCTCTCTCTCTCTCTCTCAAAAATGAAAAAACGTTAAAAAATTTTTTTAACTGCATATGTGACAAAAAGAGTTATTTTTGTACTTGTATGCAGGCAGAGATTGTTTTCAAGTGGAGTTATTGCCCTTCCTAAAAATGAATTTCCTATTTTAAGACAACTGGTTCTTTATAATCATCTGCTTAAAAGCTCTAACTAAATCCACTTCATAATCCTAAGTGATAGATCTACCTACCTACCCACTTTCTCACTGTTTTTTTGTTTTGTTTTGCTTTGCTCTTCATTTTGAGATAGAGAGAGCGTGAGTGGAGGAGGGGCAGAGAGAGAGAATCTCAAGCAGGCTCCACGCTGTCAGTGCCGAGCCGGACACGGGGCTCAAACTCACAAACCATGAGATCATGACTTGAGCCGAAATCAAGAGTCAGACGCTTACCTGACGGACCCACTCAGGCGCCCCTCTCACTGTTTTCGATAGCTGCTTTTGAACCTGGGTTAGACCATGTTTCCTAAGTGACTTTAGAGTCTTCTCATCAAAACGGAATCTCCGAGTCTCTATTTTTCTAATCTGTCTGATGGCTGTATGGATGCTGACACGGTCATAGGCATCCATCCAGATCTTCATTTCCCAGACATTTCCTGAGCATCCATTTTGCACTCAAGGCTACAGATACGAAAACAAACAAAACGCACTGTTCCCTACACTCGAGCCTACTCAAGGAGCAGTCAGAAACACAGTTACTCACTACACACCGAGTAGAGTGGCCAAAATCTGGAACACCACCACCAACAAATGATAAAGGGGATGTGAAGCGACAGGAACGATCATTCATCGCTGGTGGGAATGCGAAAGAGTACAGCCACTTTGGAAGACAGTGTGGTGAATTCTTCAAAGCTAAATATATTCTTACTATACCACCTAGCAATCGTGCTTGTTGGTATTTACCCAAAGAAGTCAAAAGCTACGTCTACACAAAAATCCGAGCGTGGATGTGTTTAGCAGTTTCACTCATGATTGCCAACACTTGGAAGCAACCCAAGATGTCTTTCAGGAGGTGAATAGATACATAAATTATAGTACATCCAGACAGACAATGGAATATTATTCAGTGCTAAAAAGAAATGAGTTATCAAGCCATGAAAAGACATGGAGGGGGGGCTCTTGGGTGGCTCAGTTGGTTAAGTATCTGACTCTTGAGTTCAGTTCGGGTCATGATCTCGTGGTTCGTGGGTTCGAGTCCCGCATCGTGCTCTGTGCTGACAGCTAGGAACCTGGAGCCTGCCTCCTCTTTCTGCCCCTCCCCCACTAACACTCTGTCTCTCTCTCTCTCTCAAAAATGAATAAACATTAAAAAAAATTTTTTTAAAAAGACATGGAGGAGCTTTAAACACCTATTACCTAGTGAAAGAAGCCAGTCTGAAAAGGCTACATACTATATGCTTCCAGCTATATGACATTCTGGAAAAGACAAAAGCATGAAGATAATAAAATGACCAAAGGTTGCCAGGGGTTGGAGTGAGGGAGAGGGATGAACAGGCAGAGCACAGAGAATTTTTAACGCAGTTTGTGTCTACACAAAACAAAGACCAACATTTCTGAACATCTTTTCAGCTACATGACATGTGCTTAAGTTCTGACCCAAAAGATATAAACGGAAGTGTTATCTCCAATCTCTGGGTCATGCCTTTAGAAAGGATGGTCCTTGGAGCGCCTGGGTGGTTCAGTCTGCTAAGTGTCTAACTCTTGATTTTGGTTTAGGTCAGGATCTGAGGTCATAGTTGGGAGATCAAGCCCTGTGTCGGGCTCTGCGTGGAGTGTGGAGCCTGCTTAAGGTTCTCTCTCTCTCTCTCTCTCTCTCGTTCTCTGTCTCAAACAAACAAATAAATAGCAAACAAATAAAATAAAAAAATAAAATAAAATAAAAAGAATGGACCTTTTCATTACATTTTTTTTAACGTTTATTCATTTTTTGAGAGACAGAGCGTGAGTGGGGGAGGGACAGAGAGAGGGAGACACAGAATCCAAAGCAGGCTCCAGGCTCTGAGCTGACAGCACAGAGCCCCATACGGGGCTCGAACTCACAAACAGTGAGATCATGACCCGAGCTGAAGTCGGACGCTCAACCGACTGAGCCACCCGGCGCCCCGCACCACCCCCCCCCCCCGCCCCGAGAACGGACCTTTTCTCCTTTCCCCATTCTGCTGCTTAGAATATGGTCTTGGCAGTGAGCCACCTTTGAACAAGTAGATGAGGGAAACACCCTAGGTGTGGCAGAACAACAAGTTCAGAGTAGCCCAGGGCTCTTGACCTCATGCAGTAAAGCTGCATATTCTTTCTGCAGCCTTGGATTAGCTACCTCAAGACAGTCATGTGAGAGCAAAATAAACCACTTTCTTATTTAAGCAAAACCCATAACCTAACTAGAGAAGTATTTAGCATTGTGTATTAAAATACTTTAAAAGTTCATAACCCTTCAAGCACAAATTTCCAAGAAATAAAAGAAGTTTGCATTATTACAGTCCAACCCCTCGTTTTCTACGTAGCCTGAGTCAGAAGCTCGTTCCTGTAAAGGGTCACAATTAAGCTTATGCCGCACTTCCTTTGAAGCCTCCAAACAGATACTCTGGGCAGGGGAGGGGAGAACATACTGAACCACCCCACTTGCAAATATTACAGCCACAAAACGCCACAGCAGAAACTTTTCACCAAAACACACACACACACACACACACACACACACACACACACACAGTCATCCACAAGAGGATCTAAGTCGTCGAGGACTCTCCAAGGCCCTCTGGAGGTTCTGCTGATGCACTCACATAGTTTTAATCACATGTAACTTCCCCTTTTCCAGATATTGACAGTTCATCCCACACGCTTTGGTTGTTATCAAGATGCCCTGGAGTTCAAGCGGCCTGTCGAGAAATCAGTACCAGCTCTATCAACAGCGTGCGCTGTTCTTCCTGCAAAAGTGCTAGACGAAGCACAAGGCTGATTCCACAATCAGAGATTAATCACTGCTGGGTGAGCAAAGCCAAACGTGCCTAGGGAAAAGAAAAAGTACCTGTAATAGAATCACACCTTTTAAAACGTGGCTTTGTCTTCCTTTGCCTGAGCATCCAAGGGAAAGTTAGAATGACTAATACCTCCGACCCCCCAATTCCACTTCATTCCTTAGAAGTGGGTGGGATGCTCTTTGGGAGCAACGACGCCCACTTGATTCTATCGACACTTACTACCAAAAGGCAATGAGATATGTGTACAAATTTACACACACGCATACACACACACACACACACACACACACTTGGCTTCTACCATGGCTTATATATAAATGAGAAAATAGAGGCCAGAGAAATAAAATGATTTTCCCATAATTCCATTTCTTTTGAGCTTATGTTTTTAAGTACTGCCACTCTGATCATTTTTCTGCTTTGCAAAGACTTGACTGCTTTTTTCCAAATTCATCCGTCAGATTTTCCCTCTTCTCCTTTCTTTTTTTTAAATTTTTTTAATGTTTATTTCTCTATCTTTGAGAGAGAGAGAGACAGACAGACAGACAGAGTGCGAGCGGGGGAGGGGCAGAGAGAGAGGGAGACACAGAATCCGAAGCAGCTCCAGGCTCTGAGCTGTCCACACACAGCCCGACACGGGGCTCGAACTCATGGACCGTGAGATCATGACCTGAGCCCTCAACGGACCGAGCCACCCAGGCGCCCCCTTTTTTCCCTTTCTTTATGCGATCTAGATTAGCTTCCACACCCAAAACTAAACTTGCCTCTCTCCTTTTTTATCGTAACTTCCTAACAAAATCCCAAATCCGAATGAATTCAACTCTCAGGTTTCCTCTGTGCCTGTCACTGCGCAGGTGGGTGCTGATGGAAAAAGTCCCACAGTAGATTAGTTTCATGATAAATTCCTAACATTCCATTTTAAATAAATCCACAGTACCGCTCAAAAACACCATTATGGGTGTCTGTTCAACTTTACTCCAGTACTGACAACAATGAAAACCTTCCTCTGATGTCTTTCATTCTTTTTTTTTTTTTTTTAATTTTTTTTAACGTTTATTTTTATTTTTGAGACGGGGGAGACAGCATGAAAGGGGGGAGGGTCAGAGGGAGAGGGAGACACAGAATCGGAAGCAGGCTCCAGGCTCCGAGCCATCAGCCCAGAGCCCGACGCGGGGCTCAAACTCACGGAACGCGAGATCATGACCTGAGCCGAAGTCGGACGCTTAACCGACTGAGCCACCCAGGCGCCCCTGTCTTTCATTCTTTTATCCCTTCTCCTCCAACCTCAGCATATGACCTGGTCTCTTTAAAAACAAAATTAAGCTGTCAGACACAAACTCGGTCATCTTCATGATTCCACACATTTCCCGCATCCTTTCTTCCTTCCCTCCTGCTATAATAAACGAAGTATATGTCCTACCCATCTAAGGTAAAACACATACCCTGCCCACGTTATCAGAACCTTATAATTCAATGCTTTCCTTCTCTCTTTAATATCGTCAACGTACATAAGATGTAGGTACAGATATACATCTCAGTCACATACATCCCACTCGCATTCAAACATGCTCTTTACTCCCTAAACTTAAAAAACATAAACTACCTTGCCCACATATTTGCCTCCAGCTACTACTGCTCCAATCCTTCCTCACAGCCAAATTTCTAGAAAGAGTCGTCTATACTTGGTACTTTCTCCACACCCCCACTCACTCTTTATCCTTCCGTTTCCTTCTAGTTTCTTCCTCCGTCCCACCACCAATCCATGACTCTCTTAAAACAGGTCCCGCTAGAATAACTAATGACTTCCTGGTTACTGAATCCAATCAATACTTTTTATTCCAATCTTCTTTCTCTCTTGGTGGCATTCACCTGTTTATCACCATCCCTGAAACACTACTCCCTTGGCTTTTCTGACAAGAGCGTTCTAGTGTCCCTTCCATCTCTCGGACTACACTTTTCAGTTCTTTTTTAGGCTTATCCTTCACTTATCCTAATATTTCACGTCAGAGTTCTTTGAGGCCCTCATTTCTTCTGACAATGCGTTCTCTCTGGGTGATTTTATCTACTATCTATTTCCACATCTCCCATTACCATCAATACGACAATGGCTTTCAGACCTTTATCTCTCATCCGAACTAGCTAGTTGGCAGTGACGTCCATTCAACAGTACAAGCCAGAAACCAAAGAAACAGTCCCCCTAAACACCTGATACTGTATCTCCTATGTCCAATCTGCAATCGGATTCAATCCATTTTTCAAACCTCCCTTGAAACTCCTCATACCCATCCATATCCCTCCCAGGCTAGTCCAAATCACCATCATAATTTGCCTGGACTGTTACAATAGCTTCTTAAAAAAAAATCTATATTCAACTTTTAACTATCACCTATGGACACTAACAAACATTTCTTAAAGTAATTTCTAGGCCCAACATGGGGCTTGAACTCATGACCCCAAGACCAAGAGTCTCATGCTTTTACAGACTAAGTCAGCCAGGAGCCCCTACAATGGCTTCTTAATACATCTCCTCGAATTTACTCAGGCCCTGCTCTATTTCCACACTCCCTTTCTTCTGTTTTCTAAGTGCAAATCTGACTATGCAACTCTCCTGCTAAAAATTCTTCAGGGCTTCCTCGTTATCTTGGGATAAAGATAAAAATTGTTTACTTCGTCCTCAAGGTCCTAAATACTGTGGCATCTGACTACTTCTCACCACTCTCACCATATCTGCCTGGAATATTCATCTCTCTATCACTCATGGTCAACTGTGAGGCCCATGACGGGAGGAACTGCTTCTGCTTTTATATTAACACAAGGCCTATCACAGAGCAGGCAACAAGTGTTTGGTGAATGAATGAATGAATGGACCGCTATGGCTTTAAGACTTTTGTTTGGGAAAGCTGACAGACTCCTGATCCAAAATACACTTACCAGTGCTCTATCATGGGACCTTGATACTTTAGCATCTTCGGTCACCAAAGGATTCTTCTCAATAATATTCTTGAGGGGCAGTTGGTTAAGTGTCCAACTCTTGATTTCGGCTCAGGTCATGATCTCACGGTTGTGAGATCGGGCCCCACGTCGGGCTCCACCCCGAGCGTGAAGCCTACTTAACATTCTCTACCCCCCTCTGCCCCTCCCCAACTTGCACATGCGCGCCTCTCTCTAAAAAAAAAAAAATAAAGAAATAATGTTTTTGAGCTATGTAAGTAACAAACTAGCACTTATCAAAGAACAGCAGAAGAAAGTATATCTTCCCTGGAACAGTGATGAATCCCACTTATGCAGATTATCTTAAAATATCCAGATAATCCTTCCATAGATGATTTCAAAACACTGATGGACAACGTAATTCACTTTTCTCTGTTTCAAAGAACATGAATACACATGGGGACTAGGAATACTCAAAGCATTAATGTAACTTATCATCTCTTTCCTTTCCTCTATTTCTAGTACCAAATGGTAGCATGACTTCCCGAGCAGTGTCCTAAATAGAAACATAGGAGTCATTCCAGATTCCTTTTTCTCATTTATCGTCAACCACCATTTCGTACACGCACACACACAATATCCTAAAGATTCCATTCCCTAAATACCTTGGGGGTCCATCCGTATCACTTCATCTTCATTCCCACGACTCATCCTAGCCCTTAACATCTCCTGATGTATTTCCATCTTCTAACAAGACAGATTCGTGTCATTTTCCATGCAGTAGTCAGTGTGACCTTTTCAGAACACAAATATGTCCATTTATACTCCTTCACTAGCTTCCCGTTGTCCTAGAGAATAATTTATAATAATAGCTCACAATTCAACGGACTCACAGTGTGCCAGTGCTTTTGAAAGCTTTTCACTGTATTAATTCACTTAGTCCTCACCACAGCAATATGAAATAGGTCCTGATGTCATCCCTTTTTATCAATAAACAATAAGGCAACCGAGGTCCAGAGAAGGTAAATGATGATCACAGGATCTCATAGCTGATAAGTGATGGAGCCAGATTCAAAGCCAGGCAAGAGTCATTCCAGAATTTGTGCCCCAACCTCTATGTTGTACTGCCTGTCATAAAACGAAGTATCAATTCTTTAGCATGGCAATCAACATTTTCCATTATCTGGACCTTACCAGCACTTTGTCATTTCCTGCATGTAGATCTTAAAAAGTAGGGTCTTGTCTTATCTCTAAACTTTCGTCCATGTAGGTCCCCTGATACCAATACTGCTTTATGCAGCCTACTCACGGATTCCTCCTCGTCACTGAGATTTAGCTCAGATAGCAGCACTTCCCTCCGTATGCTTTCTGAGTACTCCTTCTCCTAGACTAGACTGTGAGTTACATCTACACTCTTTACTGAAATATTAGGAAATGAAATTCTGCAAAGGCACTTGCAATTTAATGACGGGAAGAGACTCATAAACAGACAAGTAGAAGGACGCCTGGGTGGCTCAGCCGCTTAAGCGTCTGACTTGGTCTCGGGTCAGGATCTCACGGTTCATGAGTTCAATCCCCGCGTTGGGCTCTGTGCTGACGGCTCAGAGCCTGGAGCCTACTTTGGATTCTGTGTCTCCCTGTCTCTCTGCTCTTCCCCTGCTTGTGCATGCTCTCTTGCTCTCTTGCACTCTCTCTGTCTCCAATATAAATAAGTAAACATTAAAAGAATTAAAAAATAAAAATAGGGGCGCCTGGGTGGCTCAGCCGGTTGAGTGTCTGACTTCAGCTCAGGTCATAACCTTGTGGTCTGTGAGTTCAAGCCCCGCATCAGGCTCTGTGCTGACAGCTCTGAGCCTGGGGCCTGCTTCAGATCCTGTCTCCCTCTCTCTGCCTCTCCCTGCTCGTGCTCTGTCTTTCTCTCTCAAAAATAAATAAATATTTAAAAATATTTTTTAAAAAAAGGAAAGACAGAAAAGAAAAAGAAAAAGAAACAGACAAGTGTAACTGTCTGTGTTTTGCTCAAAGTTTTTTTTTTTTTTTTTGCTTCTCCCTCCCATTTCAAGGAGATAACCAGGCTTTTTTACTCTTCTTCCCTTGCTTAAGGGGATCCCTCCTCCCCTATTGCCAAGACTAAAAGCAGAAGTTGTGCACAGACTTACCTTCCTAGCTTTTGTATTGCCAAAACCCAAGCTCAAGGGAGAGGTTATGCTTAGGAGCACGGATGCAGGTCTCAAGAAGACAGATGAACTTCCTTTTAGGGCATTCAGGAGGGAAAGGGACATATACTTTAGACAAAAGTAAGTCAGGGGTGTGGCAGGGGTTAGAAGTAGCAGGGGGAACAGCTCAACATTGGATGGTAGCAGCCTAGGAAGGGGCAAAAGTTCAGAGGTATTTTAATGAGTGGGCTGGGCCCTAGACCCAGGGGACCTAATCTCAGCAATGACCCAGTCCCCCAAGCTTTGTCTAGAAGCAGTAGCAGCAGCAAACGTAAAAGGGCCATCCCTGGTGGAGACAAAATGGTATATCAGAGAGTTGACAGAGCAGTAAAGATCAACGACCAAAAGGGCCTCCCTACTCTTCAGTGTGGCCTAAGATCTCAGAATATTTGTGTCACCCAGTAGGATGTTCAAATATTAACTGAAATTGCATATCTTACTTTCCCAGCAGAATGCTGAATACAAGGCAGCCTAAAGAACACTTTGAAATAGCAGCACTCTCAACAATAGCCACCTTATGCCGGTCAGAGTGGCTAAAATGAACAAATCAGGAGACTATAGATGCTGGCGAGGATGTGGAGCAACGGGAACCCTCTTGCACTGTTGGTGGGAATGCAAACTGGTGCAGCCGCTCTGGAAAACAGTGTGGAGCTTCCTCAAAAAATTAAAAATAGACCTACCCTATGACCCAGCAGTAGCACTGCTAGGAATTTACTCAAGGGATACAGGAGTGCTGATGCATAGGGGCACTTGTACCCCAATGTTTATAGCAGTACTCTCAACAATAGCCAAATTCTGGAAAGAACCTAAATGTCCATCAACTGATGAATGGATAAAGACATTGTGGTTTATGTACACAATGGAGTACTACGTGGCAATGAGAAAGAATGAAATATGGCCCTTTGTAGCAACGTGGATGGAACTGGAGAGTGCGATGCTAAGTGAAATAAGCCATACAGAGAAAGACAGATACCATATGGTTTCACTCTTAGGTGGATCCTGAGAAACTTAACAGAAACCCATGGGGGAGGGGAAAGAAAAAAAAAAAGAGGTTAGAGTGGAAGAGAGCCAAAGCATAAGAGACTGTTAAAAACTGAGAACAAACTGAGGGTTGATGGGGGGTGGGAGGGAGGGGAAAGTGGGTGATGGGCATTGAGAAAGGCACCTGTTGGGATGAGCACTGGGTGTTGTATGGAAACCAAATTGACAATAAATTTCATATATTGAAAAAAAAAAGAAATGTGAAATTTCTTCCATACTGAAATTGCAGACGAATTTCGCAGTAACTTCGATTATAATAAGGTGTGGTACATTCTGAGAGGCAAGCACCTAGAAGCACCGAAGACAGGTGCCTAATCTGCTCCGTAGCGGTCAAGTAAGAGTCCTTACAGCAAGTAGTACCTCAACTATCTCATAGATAAGGAGTAGGTGTTGGCCGGCGCAGGGAATATGAGGGAGGAACTCCTCCTCAACGGAAATTGATTAAGCCAAAGGAGGGAAGTGAGAAAGCTAAGGAATCCAGACCTGTACCAGCGGTTTGTTTGGGCTGCAGCGTAAGAGGTACACAGGCATGTTTTCTGAGCCATGTTAAAAGAGTCTGGAGTTAATACTGGTGGTAATAAAGGGGACTGACAGCAAGTGGCATCGAGGAAGACCAGTAAAGTAGGAGATCTCAAGGAAAAAAGTATTCAAAAGCCAAGTGCTCCGAAGCCAAAAGGGATGGCGTGGGGGGGGGGGGAGGGGGCGGTTAGTAAATCCCTTTTTATTGGAGCCTAGTTGTATAGGTTCTATAGGTCTTGGTTATACAGGGAAGGGTTAAGAAAAGATAGCTTGCTTTCTTCACTGAATAAAGAACCCATACAGAGGAAGAGACTAAAAGACAGAAGAGAAAGGGAATACTTATATAAAGAAATCCTTGAAAAAAGCAAGAGGCCAGCATGTAATCTAAAACAAAAGCGGAGGGGCCCGAAGTCGGTTGAGCGTTCGACTTCGGCTCAGGTCACAATCTCGCGGTCCGTGAGTTCGAGCCCCGCGTCGGGCTGTGTGGTGTCAGCTCGGAGCCTGGAGCCTGTTTCGGCTTCTGTGGCTCCCTCTCTCTCTCTCTCTCTGACCCTCCCCCGTTCATGCTCTCTCTCTCTCTCTCTCTCTCTCTCTCTCTCTCTGTCAAAAATAAATAAGCATTAAAAAGTAAAGAAATAAAACAAAAGTGGAAGGACAGAATTTGGACCGACGGAGGGCTCTGAGACAGGACAAAAGCAGGGATGAAGACAAAAATCGATTGTGTTTATAAAAGGCAGTGGGGTGGGTGCATCAGAGGTTCAGGCACACTTGATGGCGTTTATTTTCTGCGTGAAATGGGAGCCAAGCCTACCTGCTGAGGATAAATATGTCGTAGCTGAGTAGGAGGCTCAATGACAGAGGATAAAGTTTGCAGTAGCCACCAAAGAGGGTGTAAGAGAACTGAGGGAAATCCCGAAGGCTCTGAGTAAAACCACGTAGAAGGATGACCTGCTTAGTACCTCTTCCTTCTTCGCGTTTCAGCTCAGATGTCACTTGCTCAGAGGCGTTGAAATGAAGCCCCTGTGACGTGCTTTACAGGCACTGCATTTCCTTTAAAGATTTATAATGGTCTTAACCTTGGACTAATTTGTGGGATAAGTGGATTCACTTCTACTCCGTTAGACCGTAAACTCAGTGAGAGGTCGGGGGTCACATGTATTTTGCGCTACGTGACCGGGATGCGGGTACAGTTGGGTGAGCAACGAACTAGAACTTAAGCTCTAAGGAGGCAGGGACTTCAAACGGTTTATGCTGTATCCTCAGTGCCTAGCACAGTGCATGGCACATAGTAGATGCTCAGTAAATATCTACCTGAATAAACGAAACGGATATGGCAGAACACCAAGGCTCCTGACTTCCGTTCCAGTGCTCTTCCCACTCTATTGCGGCAGCCCATCCCCGATGTTCCATATGTTACGGTTACCGGAATAAAGGCCTATGCATACGCATTATTATCTCTGTTTTCCTCAAGAAGAAAGGGAGGCTCTGAAAGATGCAATATCACGTGCCAGTTAAACAGCGAGGATGTGCCAGAAACAGAATTCAGGTGCAGGTCTTCCTGGCTCCAAAATCTGAGTTCTTTCTCCTATTCCATGCTGCCTGCTAAGGTATTAAGTGATAAAAGATTCAATCTGTGAACCTGCCTAGGGATATGTGCATTTGAAAGTCTCCCCAGCGTCCCCACTGGCAAAGAAAACCAAAACAAGTAAACAAAACGCTTCCACATCCAAAGTAATGACTTTGGCGGTAAAATCTCAGGCGAAGGGACGGAGACAGGCCAACGAGGAAAATATTTGTGAGCTGGCACCTGTTGACAGTTTCCTAAATCATACCCCATGGGCGTTTGCTGACCTATTCTACAGCCCTGTTCACTATCCATCTCACCAGCATAAGGCTTGATTACACAGCGAGAATGGAAGACATAATTCCAAAGAGCGTATCTTCTCGGCATTGCTTCAGCAGTGACGCTAGAAACAGCATGGAATAATGGGAACAGCAGGGACTGCAGCCACACAGATCTGGGCAAGACACTTCAGAGCTCTCTATGCCCCAATTTTCTTATCTTATCAAATGAAGGCAATGATACTTGCCACCATAAGGTTTAGGAAATGATTAAATGAGATAGTACATGCAAATGTCTGCATCATAGTGGGCATAATGACTCAATTGTTACTAGTTGCCTTCCCCTTCTTCCACATCCAGGAGCCACCTCCCAGCAATTCCTTGAAGACACCCTGAAAAACACATGAAAAAGGAACAAGCAAACCCACCCCACCCCCGCTCCTTTTGTTGAACCCTATTGTTTAAATGATCATTTTTAACATTTCTATTCCCTTTCATTACATTAGCCATAGTCAAAGCACTTGGCTCATTTCACAGATAAAGAAACTAAGATGAAAAGCTCTTAGTCCTTAGTTTATTATTCTCTGTTCATAATAATAATAATAATAACAATAATAATTCTATGCAGCTTGCTTAAGTCTTAAACTCTCTAAAACATTTCATATTTTAATAAAATTTGTATCAAAAACAACTGGTAAATTTCCTGTATTCATGTCCTGGTTTGATATACCTTCTTACATATTAAACAAAGAACACGAATCTGGAGATATCCAAAGAGAGTGCAGTGTGCAAAAGTGATGGTCAGATTTACTTGTTAACTATTTTTTCAGAAGAAAACAAGGATCAAATGTATAAGATGTTAGTTCATTTCAGAACAAAAGCAGTGAAAATTGGAATTTATATTTTCATAACTGTATGTATGCAACCATAATATCCAAATAAATGAAAACATCACATATAGAGGATACACATGTTCCATAAATTAAATCAAAACATCACATAAAAATATACTAAGTCGTTCCTTTTAGAGGAGCTCTGTGGTTATTTCTGAGCTCAAGAGAGAAAAGTTGCTGCAAAGTAGTGAATTCTCATCTATAAGGAAAAAAAACACATAAATAATAATTTCAGAAAACCTCTTAACTCTACATGCAATTACCCTTACCATTTCCAAAGGACCAGGTTTGCTTACAGGCAATATGATTTTTATAGGAGATAAAGAACAATAAGAAAATAACTACAAATTAATTAAAAGCAAAAATGTTATTCATACTGATTATCCGGCACCTATTTGCTTCATGCGAAGAAATGCAGCATTTCCTCAAATTAATATATATCAAGTCAAATTATTTTTGCCATGAAAAGATTTATGAGCCCAGTTTTTTTATTTAAAAATTATTTATTTATTTAAAAAGAACTAATTAGCTAAAATAAGTTACCTCTCATCCCCACACACCCTCTCCCAAACTTAAGTTCCAGACTTACTGTGAATGAATAATGTGTCCGGTTACAATCACATTCTTCTGAAATACCACTGAAATCTGTCTCAATGAATAGCTTCTTAGCTTAATGGATTTTAAATGACCTTAGAACTGAAGTCTTTATGTAGGAGGAGCTCTGGTTTATCTACCAAACGTACTGTCATGAGAAAATTTGCATTCAAAGCAGATCAGCATTCAAGGTTACATGTGTCAAAAGATTCAGAGGAAATCACGAAATTCATCAGAGTGATTTTTCCCCCTTTTTAATTAGTTCCTGCTATGGCATTTCAGGATGCCAATGTTATTTTACTATGTGACTCACCACATTGGGAATTGAAAGATAATGCAAAGGTAATTATGCGACTGCCAGGTCTATGCTGTTTCCTCAGCGTATACTATCCAAAGTACTTCACCGTTTTGAGTTTCAAATACCTCAAGCATGAAAAGAGTCATAAACGGACAAAGAATCTGGAAACCTGTTTCCTACTCTAGGCTCTCTCCCTCCCACAATCAGCTAGGTGACCCTGGGCAACTTCCTTAAATTCCTTAGGTCTCAATTTCAAACAATTTATTAAATGGGACCTCAGAAGTCATCTAGTCTAACCTTCAAATGCAAGCAAAAACTGCCTTAAATGTAAAATCAGCAGTTAGAGCAAATGAGGTCTGACATCCTTGGTGCTGGCATTAAAATTCAGTCATCCTCATGTATATGGGTGTTTCCCATTGAAAGCTTATCAAACATTTCCTTACATAACCAAACAGGATTTTCTTTCAGCCCAGATAAAATTAAGTAAAAAAACTCAGATCGCCACCAAATTGCCCCTCGACCTTCAAGTCTCCACGGAGTAATTTCCATGTCCGGGAACCATGCAAAGCCATAAGAAGCTGGAACAGTTTTGATTCTTTTCTAAACCATATGACAGGATACCAGGCATTTATTCCAAAATACAAGTAAATTGAGACTGAATCCAGTTCATATATCACCTGATATTACACTGGTTAAAAAAAAAAAAAAAAGTGTCTTCCTTGGTTTGGAACACAGGTTCAGACCTGATACAGTCTCTCTGTTACCAAAGATATACTTTACCCTAAATATGCGAACAAACAAATAAAAGTCAAGGGGTCTGAATTAAGACCATGGATACAGCCTTCCTTCCATTACTAACTTTATGTTTTACTCGAAGATTTTTTTTTTTAATTATTCTTCACTGCATAGTTAATGCTTCACCCTAAATTGAAATTGGAAGGTGGGAAGAAATTGAGCCTTGTTTCAGAATACAGCTAGTTTGTCTCTTTCACAATCATATTTTTAGAAATTATTTATTAGGCCTACATGAGGAAACTTATAATCAGAATTTGCTGACACGATGGTAGGAAAAAGACCATGATTCAAAATCTTCTTTCCTTTTCCTGTGATTGCAATTCCAATTAACTTATTTATCATCTTCTATTCAAAAAACTCTCCATGAAGTTTTCCTCAAGCTTCCTGTTTTCCCCAAATCTTCTGGTCCTTGCAAACATTTCATTATACTATATAGTTTTAATGGAGAGGTACAATTCCAAGAAATACAAGTATAATCATATCTTGGAATGATACGGTATATTTATTTATAGACATGCAAACCATAAGCTAAATATAGTTAACAAAATACAGTTGGAAAAAATTTTTTTAGGTTTATTTACTCTGAAAGACACAGAGACAGCACCAGTTGGGGAGGGCAGAGAGAGAGAGGCAGAGAGAAAATGCCAAACAGGTTTTGCATTGTCAGCATAGAGCTGGGGGGCTCGAACCCAGGAGCCGCAAGATTATGACCTGGGCTGAACCCAAGAGTCGGACGCTCAACCGATTGAGCCACCCAGGTGCCCCAGTTGGACATTTAAAAAATAAATAAATAAAATAAACTACAGTCGGAAACAATCATGCACCATGCCTCAGCCGTTACATTTCATTAGATATGAACTTCTACTCTGATTTTATAGCTTAATCAGTGAAAGCCTAGGCTAAACTTTGCTTCTTGGTGTGAAGAGAAAGACATTACAAAGACAATTTATTTTAATATACTAAAAGTCCTATTTGATGGCTCTCTAGTGACATCAATAGAAGTTGCCAATGATGATTGTGTGCTTGTATCTTAGCACTCATTACTCTACCCCAGATGCAAGGCATGTTGCAACTGCTAAACAAGAGAACTGGGGAATAAACCTCATCGGTGCAGAGAAAGGAGGCTGGATAAGTCTAACTGGAGCAGTCCCTCCCTAGCTGGAAGTTAGTCCAAAATCAAGAGAGAGTATAAACCAACATGTGATGCAGGCCAGTCAGTTCTGGAAGGGGGCCAACAGAAACCAGGCAAAAAGATTTAGGCCTGGGCTCGAATTTCAGCAGAGACACAGAGCATTAAGCTTCCAGATGGGAGCCAAAGTCCAATTAAACAGCCCACAGCAGATGGTGGGGTAAGGAACAAAAGCTAAAGCCTGATGCTTACAGTTTCCCAAGGGCCCAAATCAATTCCAGATGCATAGCACCCACTAGGCTATTTTCCGACTTCTACCTGCTAAAAAAGAATGGTTTTCACTGGGCCAAGGCTAGTGTCCGAACTGAGGCTTCCTAGGCTGATACCATGAAGTGAAGCTAGGACAGGCCTAGGGTACGAAAGTGCTCTCCCCGGCCTTCCCAGCAAGAACATGAGTATTACTTTATTTTCTCCATTGTCCCTCTGAGATGGCCAAGTAGATACTATTTCAGTTTTACAAACACCACCCAAGTTGCAATAGGTTGCTACTTTCTAGAAGTCAAAAATTCAAGAGAAATACACACAGTCATATGGCTGCTAGGATTCTCTCTGGTTCCTCAGTAGCCGAACTAGTTGGCTGGCCGGGATCATCATATCTCTTTCACCGTGCAAAGCTATAATAACTCCTATTCTGTTGGCCATCAAAACAGGAAAACGGGTATTCCTGACCTGCCGTTCAAACGAAGCAATCAGCAGAGTCAGTATTTAATGCCCCAAAGTGTTATTTCCTTTGGAAGTTTAGAATACATTAAATAAGCAAAAACAAATAAAATAAATATCACACAATAAAAATAAAGTAACCACTGACTATTGTGTGTGTATGGACACGTACACACACACACACACACACACACACACACAGGGTTCTTAACAAAATTACTGGATTTGAGAATAGTTTTTAAACGTTCAGGCAAATGTCAAACTCACAATGTTCTGAGAGCTTTCTTTTTCCTCGTAACACCCCCAGAAGACTGACCTGAAAAGTTATTTGTTAGACTTGGCATATTATACAGAAAAGCAGTGTCTTATAAAGAACACCTTCTGTGAGACAGAAGGAATCTAGACGGCCTGCTTTCCCTGCATTCCAGGCTCTTTATTCTGAAACCAACTAATTGATGAATTCTGAATTCCCCTCCAGACTACAATAGATTGAACGGCAGAATACCAGAGCCAAGATTCTCAGGAAATCCACGTGAGCTGAGAAATACAGTTAACAACATCATGGTCCAGTCCCCGGATTAACTCCAAACAGGCTTCAACACAGAGGTCAGCAGCGTTAGACTGCCTTCCCTTCACTCACATTCATGCTACAGTTCACAGCACAGCAATGTGCCAAGCACTGTGTTAGATGCTCGGGGTACAAAGGTGAGTCAGACACTGTCACAGGTAGCTCAACGCTAGTTGGAGCTAGAGAAGCTAGAAACTACTGGATAATTACAGTACAGTGTGATAAGAACACTATACTATGACAGAATCGACAATCACTGGCATCTAACGGAGCTCAGAGAACAACTCATTCTACCCGCTTTGTGATGAAAAGGGTATCGTCAGGTGGAAATGGTTTGGGAGGGGGGGGTCACTCTTGCTCCTGATGTCAAATTGTGGTATAACAAAAAAAATATTTGGTCTTTGTCTCCAGTTCCTGGCACCGAGCTCCTAAAACCCTTAGAAATTCCTGAGTGACAGAAGTGTCTTTTGGATTCATAATGAGCCCCTTTCCACTCTACCTGAGTTTATGCTGAGTCCCCAGATAGCTTCAGCTTGAGGGTCAGTTGCCAGAGGCATCAACCATGTGACTACAGGGTTGGAACTCTCAGTCCCACCCCCCTCCCAACGTTCTGGAAGGGGAGAGGAGCTGGAAGTTGAGTTCAATCACCAATGGCAAATGAATGTAATCAGCTAGGATGGACCTAAGGTAGGCAAGCGCTATCCCTTGCCTCTCGAGCAGCAACATACGTATTATTTAATTTTATCCATTTATCCCCCTGAGGTAGCTAAGAAGATACCATTTCAGCTTTGCAAATGGCTATCATTCAAGTTTCAATTGCTTACGTTACTTTCCAGAAGTCAAAACTTCGAGAGAAATAAAATCTAGGTAGACCGGGCACCCAAGTCCATGCCTTAGTTACGAAGCTTCCGTAAAAACCCTTAAACGACCAGGTGCACAGGCCTTCCAGGTTGAACAACACAGGGAGGTCCCAGGAAGGGGACATGCCTGGAGAGAGAATGGAAGCTACTCAAGATGCATCACCCCTACACACACACACACACACACACACACATACACACACACACACACACCACTTGCCCTAAGCATCTTTTCCTTTTGGTTGCACCTGAGTTGTATTCCTTATAATAAACCTGTAATAGTAAGTAGAGTATTTTCCTGAGTTCTGTGAATTGCTCTCGTGAATTATCAAACGGGAGAGGGGTCACGAGAACCCCTGAACTTATAACTGCTTAGTCAGAAGCACTAAGACTTTCCATTGGCATCTGAGGTGGGGACAGTCTTGTGGGACTGGGCCCTTATCCTATGGGGTCTTTGCTAACTCCGTGTATAATGTAGTATAGTTGTGTAATCTAATTACATGTATAATGTCAGAAGTGAATTGAATGGTAGGATACCAGCTGGTGTCAGAGAATCTGAGACTGGATAATTGCTTGATATCAGAAAACACCCCAGACAAGTCAACCTTCTTTATAACTGTTTCTTTATGCACCAAATAGCCCACCTATTTGGAAAGGCCTGGGCATTTCAGGAAACTTTATCAAGATAAAATCGTGTCATACACTGTGGCCGAGATTGCAAATTTTTCTCACTATCCATTCTCCTACCCTTCCTTTTAGTAACTGACACTCCTGAGTTTTAGCTGTGGACACAGCCTCCCCATCAAAGACTGTATGTCCCAGACTCCTTTGCGGTTTTGTAGGAAGATCTGACAGAAATGTGGACGATGATATGCAAGCAGCGGTCATATGTGCAACCTGTGGCTCATGGTTTGACAAGAAAACCTCTTGCCCTCTTCCTTCTCTCCCTTCATTCAACCGTATGTCACCACACAAAGTCAACATACTAGGAGACGGCAAAGCAACAAGGTAGAAGGATCCTGAGCCTTCGATTACCCGCAGCGGTGCTGCCTGACCTCCTTTGGTCTGTCGCTTGAGCCATAATATTTTGAGGTCTCTTGCCTGTAGCAACTTACCTTGTATCTGAAATAATATAGAAATAAATCTTCATTAAAGTGCAAGTGAGGGGCGCCTGGGTGGCCCGGTCGGCCGAGCCTCCCACTCTTGGTTTCCGCTCAGGTCATGATCTCAAGGTTCGTGAGTTCAAGGCCAGCATCGGGTTCCGCACTGACAGTGTGCCCCTCCCCTGCTCATTATCTCTATCTCTCTTGAAATAAATAAATAAACTTAAAAATTTTAAAAACAAAAGTGCAAGTGATATCAATGTGTTATTCTTCCCAAAGCCATTTGCACATGGAATCCAAAAACCCAAGAATGTGTAAAGTCCAAAGGGAAAATATCCTAATGGTGTTTCAGACCCCGTGACAGGCCAGAGGTTTTGGGTTTGGGTTTTGGTTTATTTTTACTTCCCTCTGAATCTAAGCACAGCATACTTAGTATTTGTCCACTCTGTCACGCCTTTAAGTTTGGCCCTGACTCTAAGCTCTCACATGTCTGTTTCTCTCCTTAGGATGTAATTTCCTTCAGAGTAGGAAGTGTGCTTTACTTGCCTCTATAAAGCTAGTTCCTAGAATACAGCATATATTCAATAAACACGTATTGAATGCTACTAGCAAAGGTAACCAAAACAGCCATATTTCCTCCCTTGTTTTTTTTTTAATTCCTCCACATATAACTTTTATTCTAATAACGCAGAGAACTAAATGACCAAACTGATAATGACAGAACAAGCTGATACCGTTGGTTTACATTTGTCAGGCTGTATGTTTCATGATGACCCATGTTTTTTAGTCAGCACGATGACCCCATTATGTATATGCTACCACTGATATTCTCATTTTATAGAAATGATAGCTGAGGTTCAAAAAAGTAAAAACAAACAAACAAAGAAACAAAACCTTTCTTAAGATCTCCCGTTTAGGAAACAGCTGAAATAGGGATTTTAACCCAGGATCGCTTAACATTAAAAGACACTTTCGGGGCGCCTGGGTGGCTCAGTTGGTTAAGTGTCCGACTTTGGCTCAGGTCATGATCTCACGGTCTGTGAGTTCGAGCCCCGCGTAGAGCTCTGTGCTGACAGCTCAGAGCCTGGAGCCCGTTTCAGATTCTGTGTCTCCCTCTCTCTCTGACCCTCCCCCGTTCATGCTCTGTCTCTCTCTGTCTCAAAAATAAATAAACATTAAAAAAAAAAAAAAAGACACTTTCTTAGCTACAAAGTGATCTACCAGATCCTCCAGAAATGGCCTGGTAATGTGTAGGGCGGCAAGGGGAAAAAATCAGCGTGGGTTTTTTCAAGAATGAGTTACAGATAATTAAGCTAATCTAAATTACATGTTATGAGAGCCAAATCAATATAAATTATATCATGCTTGTAAAAAACGCTTACCTTGAAAATATGCTCCTGGGGAAATTTTTTGATCTGGTCTGAACCTTGGCACAGTTATCTAAAAACTGAAAAAGCTGCCTTGGAATGATCACAGGAGGGTCTGCTATTTTGTGTAAATATTTCAGAGAACAATGGAAGAAAACGGCACTGCCAGAAAATAGACTTCACAAGGCCCGTTTGAATGTAGTAACTGTTATCAAACATTTTGTTAATCAATCATATCTCTAAGTTTACTATTGTGTAAGAATATGCAAAACCACATAGGGACGCCTGGGCGGCTCAGTCGGTTAAGCGTCCAACGCTTGGTTTAGGCTCAGGTCATGATCCCACGGTTTGTGGTTTTGAGCCTCACATGGGGCTCTGTGCTGACAGAGCAGAGCCTGCTTAGGATTCTCTCTGTCTCTTCAATCCTCTCTCTGCCCCTCCCCTGCGCTCCCTTTCTCTCAAAATAAATAAGTAAACATTAAAAAAAAAACCCTATATAAAAGTAGAAATAGTTAAATGAAATAAAAATGTACCCATTATGCAGATTCAACAACTATCAAACTAACATATTTATTGATCATATCATGACAGTGGATATTCCTGTTCTCTGAGATCCATATGTTCACAGAAATTGAAACTAGTAATGCTGAAATAAATCTAAAAACTCTAGTCTAGAGGCAGCTGGGTGACTCAGTTGGTTAAATGACCAACTTTAGCTCAGGTCATGATCTCAGGGTTTGTGAGTTCGAGCCCCGCATCGGGCTCTCTGTTGTCAGCACGGAGCCCAATTTGGATCCAACAGAGGAAACTGCTTTGGATCCTCTGCCCCTCTCTCTCTCTGCCCCTCCCCTGCTCATGCGCGAGTGTGCACACACTTTCTCTCTCAAAAATAAATAATCATTAGGGGCACCTGGGTGGCTCAGTCGGGTAAACGTCCGACTTCGGCTCAGGCCATGATCTCACGGTTCGTGGGTTCGAGCTCCGCATCGGGCTCTGTGTTCAGAGCTTGGAGCCTGCTTTGGATTCTGTATGTCTCTCTCTCTCTCTCTCTCTGCCCCTCACCTGCTTGTGCTCTGTGTCTCTCAAAATAAATAAGTGTTAATAAATAAATAATCATTAAAAATTAAAAAAAAAAAAACAAACCTCTAGTCTAACACCCTCTTGTTATAGCCAAGAAAACCAAGGACCTGAATGAAGAGATGATCTAATCAAGGTCATTTATAAGCCTATATAAGAGTCAGTTTTCTCATCTACATTGTTCTTTAGTGTTAAACACTCTTCAATTTACTTGAATCCTTTGAAAACAATTAATGAAATATGATAAAAGCCTTTCTTCTATAAATCCCTTAGAACAGACTAGGCTATTCTCCAAATAGGAGTCTTTTCTACCTAAATTTTTTCCCAAGAATACAAGTTACAAAACAACTCTCCCCATTTATCCCCTTTAACATGCAAATGTATAATAAAATAAACAGTTCTTCAATCAAAAGAATCCAGAGAAACAATCATATAGAATTTTACCGTAACATCATGATCTTTCCCAACTTGTCTCCTGACAATGCTGAGACGGGAACAAACACATAATAAACTTGTTAATGAACTTTTAGCAGGAAACCAGGGTGTACACATGTGTGTCCTCAGATTGAGGCTTAATAAAATTAGGAAGTTAAGTCCCAGCTGGAGACCAGACAACCAGCAGAAAATTCCTAACAGCCAGGGCACATCATACTTTCAGGAAAAATAAAGATCAACAACATGTATTAATTTTCTCAAGTTGTCACTCTGTTAGTGGCAGGCAGATGGGTTTTAAAATGCTTAAGCAGAGTAGTAAACAGGGTTTCCAAGCCATCTCATCTATTATTCTTTACATTTAATGAAGAAGAAAACCACAGATTTTATGGGTCGTATTCACCGCATATTAACATGTGACTTTAAAGGGGCCATCTTGCCTAAAAACAGAACAGCTGGATCTTCTACACTAATACTGAGATGATTTTGTGAGTGATTTTATAGATTGGGAGGATATCTTCGAAAAAACGTTTTCTTTCTTTCCTCAGACGATGACCTACTTTTTCCCTAGGTTACTCATGGAGTCAGTCAGCCAGTTATTTATCCAACAAATGGTTATTGAGTTTGTGCTAAGTAATGGGGACACAGCAATGAGTGAACAAATCCCTGCCCTCATTGAACTGCCATCCCGGTAATGGAGAGAGATCACAGACAAATAAACAAGCCAAAATATGTTAGATAATGATAGAAGCCGTTTAAACAAGCAGGGTAGGATGCTAGATAGTGATGGGTAAAGTGAGGGAAAGACACCCTTTTAGACAGGAAGATTAGGACGTCCTCTACAGGAAGAACCTGAAGAAAAGGATGGGGGGGTCATGAACACAACTGAGAGCGTTTCAGGCAGACAGAACAGCTCGTGCAATGGCCCTGAAGAGGGGCTGTGACTGGTGGGTTGTTGCTAGGAGCCCTGTGTTGCTGGAGCACAGTGTGCAAGGAAGAAAGTTGGAGGAGAGGTCAGAGAGGTAAAGGGGACAGTTTGTGTGCCTCGAAGGCCACTTGAGACTATGGCTTTTGATCTGAGTGGGACAGGGAGCCCCTGGAAGGTTTTGACCAGGGAAATGTATGCAATTCGTTATGTTTTAAAGATAACTCTGGCTGGGTAAATAATCAAATGCATGAGTACAAAAAGGTAGCAGGGAGCTGACTTGGGAAGCTCTTGCAATTAATTAGCCAAGAGATGGTGGCAGCATGTGCTATGACGGTGAGAAGTGCCATATTCTAAATATATTGTGAAAGGAGGAATGGCATGGGAATAAAGAATTCAGTTTTGGACATGACGAGCTTGAGCTGCTCATTCAACTTCCAAATCGAGACACAGAACAGACAGTTGGATACCCGAGTCTGGAACTTAGGGGAGAGTTTAGTACTAAAGACAAAATTGGAGAGTTAATGGTATACACATGGTATTTAAATCCCTGAGACTGAATGAGATTGCCTGGTGATCAGTTGTTTGAGTTGTGTAACGGGTTAAGGCATAGGTAGTTCTCACACTCAAAAATTAGGAATTCTAGAGAATTACCACGCCACTAAAGAAAAATGAACATGCATTGATGGAGACAATTAGCAAATATCACTAAATCACATGTTTGTTGGTTTTCGCCTTTTTGTCCTTCATCCTCAATTGCAAAAGCGCATTATCTTACATGGTAACCTGTCAGGACTAATTGAGGCTCATTCTTTTAACCAATTCTAGGCTGTTTTCAATAGTCAAAGTTTCAGCAAGGCTAACGCTACATTCTGAAAAGCACATAGTCTTTTATTCACTTTGTAAAATTCATCCTTACCAAAGCTCTTCTACTTTTCTAGAACGTTTCATTGCCTGGCTCTACGTTAAAATATGAAACTTTCTTACTTCTAGACAACACACTTCATTCCTTTTCAAAGGCATTTGAAGACCAATTTAAAAATGTGCTCACGTGACAACTAGAAGACAATAACTGAATACTTCTCTGAAGACGAAGCTGTTTAAAGACGCATAATTTCAGTACTCAAATGACACCTTTAAAAAATCCCCCAAACTCAGCAAAGTGTACACATTTCATGTGCGCAGTTCTTTGTATATCAATGGTACCTCATTGAGCTATTGAAAATATTTGTTTGTTGTTCAGTAGGCTCTTTGTTTTGTCGATGGTTTCCCTTGCTGTGCAAAAGGTTTTTATTTTGCTGTAGTCCCAACCGTTTATATCTGACAAGGGGCTAATATCCAAAATATATAAAGAACTTATACAACTCAACACCCACCCCCAAACAAATAATTCAATTAAAATGGGCAGAATACCTGAATAGACACTTTTCCAAAGGGGACATACAGAGGTCTGACACACACATGAAAAAATGCTCAACACCACTCATCGTTAAGGAAACACAAATCAAAACCACAAATGAGATATCACCTCATACTTGAAAGAATGCTCAAAACCAAAAAGACAGGAAATATCAAGAATTGGCAAGGATGTGGAGGAAAAGGAATGCTCATGCACTGTTGGTTGGAATGTGAATTCGTGCCACTGTGGAAAACAGTACGGAGGTTCTTCACAAAATTAGAAATAGAAATACCTTATCATCCAATAATTCTGTTACTTGGTATTTACCCAAAGGAAAAAAAAAACATTAATTCAAAAAGATATATGCACTCCTATGTTCATTGCAACATTATTTACAACAGTCAAGATACGGAAGCAACCTAAGCGTCTTTCGATAGATGAATGGATAAAGAAGACGCGAGATCTTGCCATTTGCGGCAACATGGATGGATCTTAAGGGTAGTCCGCTAAGTAAAATAAGTCAGACTAAGAAAGACAAATACCATATGATGTCACTCATATGTGGAATCTAAAAAACAAAACAAATGAATAAACAAACAAAAAGTAGACTCAGACTTCTAAATACAGAGAAGAAACTGATGGTTGCCAGAGGGAAGGGGAATAGAGAATGGTCAAAGTGGCTGAAGGAGAGGGGGGATACTGTCTTCCAGTTATGGAATGAATAAGTCATGGGAATAAAAGGTACAGCATAGGGAATATAGTCAATGACATTGCAATAGCGTTGTACGGGGACAGATGATAGCTACACTTGTGGTGAGCGTAGCATAAAGTATGAAGTTGTTGAGTCACTATGTTGTACACCCGAAACTAACGTGACATTGTGTGTCGACAGTATTGAAATAAAAAAGAAATTTGGAACACCTGGCTGGTTCAGTTGGTAGAGCATGCCCCTCTTGCTCTCAGAGTTGTGAGTTCGAGCCCCGAGTCGGACAGAGAGATTACTTGAAAAAAAAAAAAAAAGAAAAGAAAAAAGAAATTTGAATAACTAAATATTTTTTTAAATCCTTCCTCTTTCTTGTATCACCAAATTGTTGCACTGATTTCCTGTTACTGCTAGTTTTGGCTGATCTTTTTGGTACATTCCCCATTACTTGTTGTGTGCGGTGTTTAAATGTGGAGAGTCAAGTTACATACCATTTTCCTTGGTTCTGAGCTGCTTTCCAGCATACACATATGACACGTATTTAGAAGATAAAGAGGAGCTATGAGAAATGCACATATACATACTAAATTGATCATACTAGTTCCATATCTCGATATCGTGTCTAAGAGCATTAAATCTGGAGTCAGATTGCCTGGGTTTGAATCTCAGCATCATTTACTAGCTGTGTGACCCTGGAAAATGTACTAAACATCTTTATGCCTTAGTTTCCTCATCTTCAAAATGGGGATAGTAATAGGGCTTATTACATCATAGGATTGTAGTGAGAGAATTAAACGAATTTATAGGTATAAAGCACTTACTATGTGCCTGGCACACAGTAGGCCAATGTACGAATTAGGTGACGGCAAGTGTTGATCAGAAGACTAAAGCTCCGCCTGTCCATTTACTTGCCAATATTTCCCCTTGCCACCTACTGGGTTTATTAAGTCCCAATATTAGCATCGCTCCTTTGTGACAAGCTCCCCAAGCAGGAATTGTTTTCTGTAAAAAACCCATTGGTATTTACATAAAGTATTCAACAGGTCTGTGTGGGAAAGAAGCAGTGTTAGTCTTTCACAATTGTACTGCATGACTAATTCTTATCTTGAGTATTTTGCAAAGTACAAAGAGTAGGACTGATAAACTTTAATGATGTATAAGGAATGAGTACGTGAATATGTGGATGCATGCATAAATGAAGCAAAAAATTCTAGAAGAGGGAGGGTAAACATAATGAAAAAGTTTCAAACAGGAAGGAAATGGGAAAGAAAAATTGCTAAACCACCAAAGATCTCATTCACTACCTGGCAACTGTTCCTAAGTCTCCTGCGTTTGTTTGTTTTTTTTTTTTTTAAGAGGAACCATTCATTATCTGTATAGCTTAACAGAAATCCCTTAGGTTCTACTGTTGATACAAAAGAGCACCCCCCACCCCCCCCGGAAAGCATGAAGCACAGAGCATCTCAGGATACAATATCCACAAATAATTGCAAATCCCCAACCATGAAATAACAATGACCAGATCCCTTCCCCGTTTTTTATCAATTCCGTACGCCAGAATGGGTTATAAAATCTCAGGGACTCAGATGATAGAATAAAGGGTTGTAAGGAAGCCAACGTAGAAAAGCTGTTCTTTTCTCTTCTTCCTAAGGGTTGGAAGACTTAAATTAGGGGAAAGGGGTCATGGAAATATCTAACAAGTCTTTCAAGTAAAATTGGTCACATATGTAAATTTCATTTGTGATATCTGTAGGTATTTATAAAGACTTCAATAGCCATTGCACCTTTTAATACTTACTAAAGTGTCATTTTTTTTTCCTGAATAACTTCAGTGGTGAGGTAGCCATGCAAATCTTCAGAAGCCTTTACACAGTCCTCACTCAAGCCCAAGAGGCAGGTAAGCACTGCAAAGGGTACAGGTGGGTATATAACACCTGCCTCTGGGAAGTACAAGAAAACGAGAGAAAATAAAGGACAGCTCCGGCACAGTATGGAATCAAGGGCTAAATTACTGAGGATGGATTCTAAGGGCATCCAGAAGAGGCAGAGAAAGGCTGAGTACAAACTACTCTCCTGAGCTCCATACCATTATATCAAATTCATATTAGAAATGTTCACCTGGATATTTCACAGGTGAGTCAAGCTCAACATGTCCAAGTCTGAATTCATCATCTTCCTCGCCCACCCAGAACTGGTCTTCTTCCTCTGTTCCAGACTTCAGAGAACGGCACTGCCATCCAGTTGCTCAAGCCAGATAAGGTAATCCTAGTCCTCTCCCTTCATTTCATCCAACGCCAAATCAATCCAACGCAAGGCACCTCACGGTTTAACCTCTGCTTATCTTCTCAACTTGGATCCTTTCACCTCTCGGGAAAACCATACCACGCATTTGGCATTTCCACAATGACACCATTAATTTCTTATGCTTCGTTGCCTTTGAACTGGGAGCTCCCTCAAAATGTAGTAAGGCAAGCGTGTTGGCAAGAAATTCAGCTAGGGAATGCTTTCAATAATCCAAAGAGAAGATAACGAGATCTTCCCATGTATCATTCCAAACTGCATTCAGACATCATCCCGTGACTGAAACACATAGCCTGAGTTTCCACAGACGCATATGGAAAAATTCTTGCTGCTATCATAGAATTAAGTAGAAAGCATCACGATTGTCTCTTTATCTCTCTACTTCCCTGAGCTAGAGAGTTAGCTTCTTGAGGAAATGAAATCTACTCTTTACCTCTGAGTCCTTGGAGTCTAACACACAGTGCCTATCTGGTGGGGCCAGAGATGGGTCAGGGGGAGGAAAACTATGAGGGAGGACTTGAGTTGTCTGGGAAAGCAAAACTTGACATGGGTCCAGCAAACGTGGCTTTCCTTTAGGACAAAGTGGCTTATGTACACATTTGGGCTGCTTTTTCCTTCATTTAATGGATCACGATATTGGGATCCCACATTGCCATGAGTTTTTTATGCTGCCACCTTGCTTGACAATTCATACTGGCTGTGTCATGCAAATACTTAATGACACAGACAGACTCTAATTCCAAGCTACATAGATACTACTTAATGTGGACACCTTAGAAAAAAAAATCCAATAGCTATGAAAATGCTATTATCACATAAGGTTTAGTGGGACTTGTTGTGACCAATACGTGCCACACTTAATTTCTTAACAAGCCACGTTTAATTTCTTAACTATCGTCTCTGATATTTAATATGAGGGAAACTCCCATAATAACAACCATTTGTATTTCCATACATGGTAAATTAGTACCTCTGCATTCTCCTCATCCTTTATTCTGGAAGAGTCCCAAAAGAAAAACATCATCTCTAAAATCACAACATGTCTCTTCTGTATGAGCCTCCCTCTACCAGAGTATGCTTCCTGTGTCCCTTCTCTTTAAAGAACATACTCTTTTGGGAGGAGGAAAATGACAGTGGAGCAGGAGGACCCTGGGCTTACCTCATCCCATGAATACAGCTAGATAACTATCAAATAATTCCAAATACCCTAGAAATCAACCTGGTTGCAGAGAAGAGTGAGAGACAGAGAAAGACAGAGAGAGAGGAGCACACAGGGGATGCTCAAGAAGAATGTTTCTGCATAGCTATTGGCTTGAAAAACGAGAGGGGTTAAATTTCATGAGTTCTTGCAACCAGTGAGGCATAAAGCCTACGGTTGTTTTTTTAAATTTTTTTTGTAATGTTTATTTATTTTTGAGACAGAGACAGAGCATGAACAGGGGAGGGGCAGAGGGAGAGAGGGAGACACAGAAACCAAAGCAGGCTCCAGGCTCTGAGCCGTCAGCCCAGAGCCCGACGCGGGGCTCGAACTCACAGACCATGAGATCATGACCTGAGCCGAAGTCGGACGCTCAACCGACTGAGCCACCCAGGTGCCCCAAGCCTACAGTTTTAAAGGTCAGCAGGGTGGGCTAGGATAGAGCCCGGAAGGCACTGGGCTGCTCTTGGAGAGAAGGCAGGCAAACAACCTGGAAGCATACGGTGTGGAAACAGTGATCTGAGGAATGTCTGGGGCACACAGTGGGGAGATTATTTGCTCTTCTCTGAGCATACCCCTGACAGACAGCATTCACAACGACACTACTTCAGGAACAGAGGAGTTGGCCGGTGCCGTTTCCCTCCTCCACCCCTAAACATAAACACAGAACCACCTGTGGGAAGGAGCACAGCACAGACACTCGCTGCCTAACTTGCCTACACTAAGCCCCACCCCCTTGCACTCTGGGGGAACTGCCTTTTTCAGTCACACTTGCCTCAGTCCCAGCAGGGCAGACCCCTCACTGAGAAGACCAGCACAAACCCCAGCCCACGCTGCATTTCCCCACCAGAGAGATTTGCAGGGCCTCAGTTCCAGTGGAGGTGGTGACAGGTCTCTTCCAAAGCAGACCAGATCATATCTAGGTTAAACTCATCACATGCAGGCCAGGGAGCAAACACCGCCCACCCAGGCAAGGAGAGTCTCTTCAGACAACTGACCTAAAGGGTATAGCAGCCAGAACACAACAGCAGAGTTCACACAGACACACGGGAGACAATCCCTGAAGCACCAGGCCCTGGGCACTACATGACCTGTTCTTCATAAGGCCATTGCTTTCAGGAAGAGGAGACATAAAGGGATTTTCTAACACCGAGAAACAGGCAGAGACTTAGACAAAAAGAGAAGACCAAGAAATTTATCCCAAATAAAAGAACAAAATAAGGTCACAGCCACAGACCTAAGTGAAATAGACATAAGTAACATGACTGATGGAGAATTTAAAGCAACGGTCATAAGGATACTCACCGGACTTGAGGACAGAAGACATCAGTGAGACCCTTACCACAACAGATAAAAGAGTTTTAAAAAATGTATCAGGGGTGCCTGGGTGGCTCATTCAGTTAAGCATATTACTTCAGCTCAGGTCATGAACTCATGGTTTGTGAGTTTGAGCCCTGCATTGGGTAAGTTCGAGCCCCACTTCAGGGGCTCTGCTTCAGGCTCTGTGCTGATAGTGCAGAGCCTGTGTGGGATTCTGTCTCTCTGTCTCTATACCCCTCGTGGGATTCTCTCTCTCTTCTTCTCTCTCTGCCTCTCACTCACTTGCATTTGCTCTCTCTCTCTCTCTCTCTCTCTGTCTCTCTCTCAAATAAAGAAAGAAAGAAAGAATCAGAGACGAAGAGTGCAATAAATGAGAACAATAAATGAGAACAGGCTTGATGCAATGAAGAGCAGGCTGGAAGAAGAAAAGGAATGAATTAATGACCTAGATGACAAAGTAATGGAAAGCAATGAAGATGAACAAAAGAGAAAAATAAAAGAATTGTGCAAAATGAGAATAGACTTAGGGAATTCAGTGACTCCATCAAACATAAAAACATTCATATATAGGAGTCCCAGAAGAAGAAAAGAGAGAAAAGGCAGGAGGACAAAACCCATAAGGCTAGCAGCACATTTCTTACCAGAAACTTTCCAAGCAAGAAGGGAGTGGCAGGATATATTCAAAGTGCTGAATGGAAAAATCTACAGCCAAGAATACTCTATCCAGCAAAGCTATCATTCAGAAGGAGAGATAGTTTCCTGGACAAACAAAAACTAAAGGAGTTCTCCACCACTAAACCAGCCCTGAAAGAAATATTCAAGGGGACTCACTGAGTGGAAAAGAGAGAACAAAAGTAAAAGTATAAAGGCAGGAAACAAAAAAAGCAGTAAAAATTAATGTTTCTGTAAAAACTTCAGTCAAGGAACTCACAGAAAAGGATACAAAATATAAGAACATATATCTAAAATGTGGGGAGGAGAGGAGTAAAGAATGGTTCAAGTGTAAAGACCATCAACTTAATATAGACTGCTATATGCAGAACAGGTTACATACAAACCTAATGGTAACCATGTATCAAAAACCACTAATAAACATGCAAAGAATAAAGAGAAAGAAATCCAAATATATCACTAAAGAATATCAGCAAAACATGAAAGACAAGAAAAGATTAAAGTTCCAGAAACAACCAAAAGACCAGTAATAAAATGGCAATAAGTACATGCATATCAATAACTACTATGAATGTAAATGGACTAAATGCTCCAATCAAAAGACAGAGGGCATCCGAATGGATTAGGAAAAAAAAAAAAAAAAAACAAGACCCATCTATATGCTGCCTAAAAAGAATCATTTTAGAACTACAGATATCTGCAGATTGAAAGTGAGGGGATGGAAAAACATTTATCATGCAAATGGATATCAAAAGAAAGCAGGAGTAGCAATACCTACATCAGACAAACTAGATGTTAAAACAAACACTGTAACAAGACACAAAGAAGGGCACTGTATAATAAAAAAAGGGGACAATCCACCAAGAAGATATAACAATTGTAAATATTTATGCACCCAACATGAAGGCACTCAAATACTAAAGCAATACCAAACATAAAGGAATTAATTAATAATAATGCAATAATAGTATTGGACTTTAACATCCCCACTTACATCAAAGGACAGATCATCTAAACAGAAAATCAACAAGGAAACAATGGCTTGAAATGACACACTGGACCAGATGGACTTAACAGATACATTCAGAACATTCCATCCAAAAACAGGAGAATATACATTCTTTTCAAGTGCACATGGAACATTCTTCAGGACAGATCACACATTAGGCCACAAAGCAGGCCTCAACAAATACAAGAAGGAGACCTTAATTGACTCAATCAGTAGAGCATGTGACTTGTCACCTTGATATCATGACTTCAAGCCCCAGGTAGGGTGCAGAGCTTACTTTAAAAAAAAAAATACAAGAATATTGAAGTCATATCATGCAACTTTTCTAACCACAAAGCTATGAAACTAGAAATCAACCACAAGAAAAAAATCTGGAAAGACCACAGATGCATGCAGGTTAAATAACATGCTACTACACAATGAAGGGTCAACCAGGAAATCAAAGAAGAAATTTATAAAATACATGGAAACAAATGAAGATGAAAACACAACCATCCAAAACCTTTGGGATGCAGCCGAAACGGTCACAAGAGGGAAGTATGTAGGTCACAATTAGGCAATACAGGCCTACCTCAAGAAGCAAGAGAAATCACAAATAAACACCCTAACCTTACACCTACAGGAGCTAGAAAAAAGAACAACCAACAGAGCCCAAAGCCAGCAAAAGGAGGGAAATAATAAACATTAGAGCAGAAACAAATGGTATAGAAACTAAAACAAAACAAACAAACAAAAACAGTAAGAACAAACAATAGAATAGATCAATGAAACCAGGAGCTGGTCCTTTGAAAGAATTAATAAAATTGAGAAACCTCTAGCCAGACTTATCAAAAAGGGAAAATACCCAAATAAATAAAATCACAAATGAGAGAGGAGAAATAACAACCAACACCACAGAAATACAAACTGCTATAAGAGAATATTATGAAAAAAATATATGCCAACAGACTAGACAACCTGGAAGAAATGGATAAATTCCTAAACACCTATAAATTACCAAAACTGAAACAGGGAAAAATAGAAAACATGAACAGACTGATAACCAGCAAAGAAATTGAATCAGTAATCAAAAAACTCTCAACAAACGGAAGACCAGAGGAGATGGCTTCATGGGTAAATTCTACCAAACTTTTAAAGAAGAGTTAATACTTCCCAAACTATTCCAAAAAATAGAAATGGAAGGAAAACCTCCAAGTCCATTCTATGAGGTCAGCATGACCCTAATACCAAAACCAGATAAAAACAACACAAAAAAAGAGTACAGGCCAATATCTCTGATGAATCTAGATGCAAACATCTTCAACAAAATACTATCAAACTAAATCTAATAATACATTAAAAAATCATTCACCAAGCTCAAGTACGATTAATTCCGGGTTTACAAGGATGGTTTGATACTCATAAATCAGTCAGTGTCATGCATCACATTAATAAAAAAAGGATAAGAACCATATGATCATCTCAGTAGATGCAGAAAAAGCATTTGACAAAGTAGAACATCCATTCATGATAAAAACCCTCAACAAAGTTTAGAGGGAACATACTTTAACGTAATAAAGGCCATCTAGGAAAAACTCACAGGTAATATCATTCTCAATGGGGGAAAACTAAGAGCTTTTCCTCTACAGTCAGGAACAAGACAGGGATGTCCACTTTCACCACATTTATTGAACATAGTACTGGAAGGTCTGGCCACAGCAATCAGACAACAAAAAGAAATAAAAGGCATCCAAATTGGGAAGGAAGAAATAAAACTTTATTTGCAGATGCCACGATACTCTATATAGAAAACACAAAAACTATTAGAACAGAGGTGCCTGGGTGGCTCAGTCAGTTGAGCATCTGACTTTGGCCCAGGTCACAATCTTGCAGTCTGTGAGTTCGAGCCCTGCATCGGACTCTGTGCTGACAGCTCAGAGCCGGGAGTCTGCTTTGGATTCTGTGTCTCCCTCCCTCTCTGTCCCTCTCCCACTCACACTCTCTCCTCTCTCTCTCTCAAAAATAAATAAACGTTAAAAAAAACAAAAAGGAACTACTAGAACTGATATACAAATTCAGTAAAGTCACAGGATACAAAATCAACATACAGAAATCAGTTGCATTTCTATATACCAATAATGAAGCAGCAGAAGGAGAAATTAAGGAATCAATCCTGTTTACAACTGCGCCAAAAAGAATAAGGTACCTAGGAATAAACCTAATCAAAGAGGTGAAAAACCTATACACAGAAAACTATAAAAATGAAGATGACTCAAAGAAATGGAAAGATATTCCATGCTCATGGATTCGAAGAACAAATATTGTTAACATGTCTATGCTACCCAAAGCAAAGTACACATTTAATGCAATACCCACCAAAATACCACTGACATTCTTCAGAGATAGAACAATTCTAAAATTTGTATGGAACCACTAAAGACCCCAAATAGCCAAAGCAATCTTGAAAAAGAAAAGCAATGTTGGAGGCATCACAATTTTGGACTTCAAGTTATATTACAAAGCTGTAGTAATTAAAACAGTATGGTACTGGTACAAAAATAGACACATTGATCAAGGGAACAGAACAGAAAACCCAGAAATGACCCCCAAATTATGTGGCCTATTGATCTTTAACCAAGCAGGAAGGAATACCCAGTGGGAAAAAGACTGTATCTTCAACAAATGGTGTTGGAAAAATGGGTCAGCCACAGTGAACAAAACAATAAACAAAACTAAAAGGCAACCTACAGAATGGGAGAAGATATTTGCAAATGACATATCTGATAAAGGGTTAGGATCCCAAATACATAAAGAACTTATCAAACTCAACACTCAAAAAATAAATAATCCAAGTTAAAAATGGGCAGAAGACACAAATAGACATTTTTCCAAAGAAGACATGCAGATGGCCAACAGACATGGAAAGATGCTCAACATCACTGATCAGCAGGGAAATGCAAATCAAAACTACAATGAGATATCACCTCACACTTGTCAGAATGGCTAAAAATGAACAAGAAACAACAGGTGTCGGTAAGGATGTAGAGAAAGGGGAACTCTCTTGCATTGTTGGTGTGAATGCAAACCGGAGACGCCATTCTGGAAAACGGTACAAAGGTTCCTCAAAAAGTTAAAAATAGAACTACCCCAGGATCCAGCAATTGCACTACTAGGTATCTACCCCGAGAATCCAAAAATAATAATTCAAAGGGATACATGCATCCCAATGTTTATAGCAGTATCATCAACAATAGACAAATTATGGAAACAGCCCAAGTGTCATCAACTGATGAATGGATAAAGAATGGATATATATATACATATATATATATATACACAAAATATATATATTATATATCCATTATATATATATATATTATATATCCATTATATATATATTATATATATATAATATATATCCATTATATATATATTATATATATATATTATATATATATATAATATATATATATATATCAGAATATTACTCAGACATCAAAAAGAATGAAATCTTTGGGGCACCTGGGTGGCTCAGTCGGTTGGGTGTCCAACCTCAGCTCAGGTCATGATCTCGCCATTCATGGGTTGGAGCCCCGCGTCGGGCTCTGTGCTGACAGCTCAGAGCCTGGAGCCTGTTTTGGATTCTGTGTCTCCCTCTCTCTCTGCCCCTCTCCCGCTTGTACTCTGTCTCTCTCTCAAAAAAAATAAATAAACATTAAAAAAAAAAAAAAGAATGAAATTTTGCCATTTGCAATGACATGGATGGAGCTAGAGGGTATTAGGCTAGGTAAAGTAAGTCAATCAAAGAAAGACAAATACCATATGATGTCTGTCACGTATTATGTGGAATTTAAAACAAAACAAATGAGCAATGGGAAAAAAAAGTGGAGAGAGAAGCAAACCAGGAAACAGACTCTTAACTGTAGAGAACCAAGTGATGGTTACCAGAAGGGAGGGGTTGGGGGAATGGTTTAAAAATTTTTTTAATGTTTATTTTATTTTTGAAATAGGCTTCTTTGGTATAAGGATTTATTTTAAGTTGTTTTTTTTTTTTTCAAAACAGCAGATTTAGGAAAAGCCTTTTTTATCTCCCCATCAGATGCCTAAATTTACACTTGAAAGGGAGCCTGAACCAGGAAAAGAATTATTAACAGAGATATCTTTTTACCTAAGAGACTTATCTGCATAACATGGCAACCTTTGTTTTCCAAAACTCTCTCACTTCCTTGTGAATGGCCTTCCTTATTTAGTATTCTGGGACCCCTATTTCTTTCCTCAGCTCAGGATGTCTTATAAGCCTCAATTACCAGGCTGCCCATTAGGTCTTATATTTTTATGGGGCTCCCGTACATATGAAATTTGTTTTTCTCCTGTTAATCTACCTTTTGTCAATTTGACTATTAGACCAGTCAAAGAACCTAGAGGGGATGAAAGCAAAATTATTCCACCCCTATAGTTGGTGACCACAAAGGAATCCTTAGTGGCTGGACACTTAATCTTTCCAGGGCCCCTGTAGTTGTGAGATCCTGGGACCTGTGACAAAAGTCAGCAGAAGGGAAGAACTCTTACCATGTCAGGGGCGCCTAGGTGGCTCCAGCCGTTAAGCCACCCACTCTTGATTTTGGGTCAGGTCATGATCTCACGGTTTGTGAGTTCAAGCCCCAAGTCGGGCTCTGCACTGAATGTGTGGAGCCTGTTTGGGATTCTCTCTCTCCCTCTCTCTACCCTCCTCTGCTTCTCTCTCTCTCTCTCTCTCTCTCTCTCTCTCTCTCTCTCTCTCATAAATTAATTAAAAACAAAAAACAAAAAAAACCAAAAATATTAACTTAAAAAAAAAAGAATTATCATGTCAGTCGCCCAGATCTCTGACTGCAATGTCTGATGGAAGTGAGAGTAATGAGAGTTCTTTTCTTTTTGTAAATTTAGATTAGCAGAAGAAAAAAGCTGGGTGAACCAGTTCCTTGAGTATAGCAACTTTTGTAAAAGTCTGTTATGAGAACATTTGTTTTCTATTAATGCCTTTCTTCCCAGAGATAGTCACTGTTTTCTTTTTTCTCTGTTGTAGAATTTGGCCGGACGAAAATGTGGGTTATATCCCACTTGCAATTAGATATGGCTGGATAGGGGCGCCTGGGTGGCTCAGTTGGTTTAAGCATCCAGTTTCAGCCTAGGTCATGATCTCACTGGTCCTGAGTTCGAGGCCCGCGTCGGGCTCTGTGCTGACAGCTCAGAGCCTAGAGCCTGTTTCAGATTCTGTGTTTCCCTCTTTCTCTCTGCTTCTCCCCCACTCACACTCTGTCTCTCAAAAGTAAATAAACATTAAAAAATTTTTTAAAAAAGATATGGCTGGGGGCGCCTGGGTGGCTCAGTCAGTTAGGCGGCCGACTTCGGCTCAGGTCATGATCTCGCGGTCCGTGGGTTCGAGCCCCGCGTCGGGCTCTGTGCTGACAGCTCAGAGCCTGGAGCCTGTTTCGGATTCTGTGTCTCCCGCTCTCTGACCCTCCCCCGTTCATGCTCTGTCTCTCTCTGTCTCAAAAATAAATAAACATTAAAAAAAAAAAAATTAAAAAAAAAAAGATATGGCTGGACAGAAATGTGGGTTGCACCCTGTTTATGGCTAAATGTGTGTCTTTGTCTCTCTTTTCTTTTCTTTCTTTCTTTCTTTCTTTCTTTCTTTCTTTCTTTCTTTTTCGGGGGGGGGGAAATAAAATTTTTGAATTGTGAGGACTGCATCTTTTTCACTCTCCTTTGGAAATGTCTCTTCCACCCACGGTTCAACCATAAAAAGACTTATTGTTTTGACCTGCTACTGAGATTAATAGATCATACTTGTCAGATGATGGATCCTTTGAAGTGGCCAGATTGCAAAGAAAAGAAAAAATAGAGACTTCTCATCCTAAACAATTGTCATATTGGGACCTGTGGAGAGACCTATTTGAAAAGCGGATTCAAAGGAGTAGCTAGCCTTAGAGACTCCTTTAATAGGATGAAAGAATAGAAATTGGACTTAGAACAAAACTTAAAGTCCACATCTAATGTAAATTCCTTCTCTGCCCTCTTAGCTACACTTTTAAAATCCCCGACTCCCTGTCCCTGACGCTTTGGGATCTCTGGGCCCCTGGTCTAAAATCCCCCCTCTCAAAATCCAGCTCCATTGCCTCAGCAAATTCCCTGAAATCCCAAAATTCCTCCAGCTTCTCCCCGAAAATCCCTTAAACTCCCAGCTGCCTGTTTGACTTCCCTCTCTGTAAGATTTACAGAGGGCACTCCAGCCTGATCTCCAGGCCCAGAGTATACAGATTACTCACGTACAGACTAAAAGCCAGGAAATGAGTGGAGAAGCACCGGAGGCAGGAGGAAGGCATGGCTTTGCTGCTCCTTACAATTCCTCCTCCTTGCCGGGGCTCTGTAATCAGGTGCTGCCAGCTTCGGGTCTTCCGATGCAACGTCCTTTATGAGTGCATCCTAGACACCCACCACAAAGAATTCACATTCCCCGGACATCAGCAGATCCCGTAAGTTATAAAGCCCTTTTACCTCCACCTTCAGAAGATCATACCAAATTTAGAGAGAGATTGGAAAGGCTAGTGGCCTTTCACAACCCCACGGACATAGATTCACACCTAGATTGCCTGTAAAGGGCTATTCTTCTTACCTAGGATTATAGTATAGTTATGAGACAAGCAAGGTGGCCCCCTAGGGAAACCCCTCCCCCAAGAGAAAACAGATGGCCAGGATTTCTCCCAGACCCTCCTTCAAATGTCCAGGAACTGGTTCAGCTGAAGGCGGATATTCAGGGGGCTGATAGGAACAATGGTAGAGGCTCCCCAACTAAGGTGAGTTGATCTAAGGGTCGGATGTGCAGTTGGAAAGAAGAACGTACAAAGGCCTTTGCTGAATGCTTTACACAGATTTTTTAAAAGGCTACATCAAATCCTGAAAGTCTAGAACATAGAAATCTTTTGATTTATAATAGTAGCTCGAAATATCCCTGATATAAAGAAGCAAATTAAGGAAACTGTCGTTGGGAGGGTAAATCAGTGTTTGGGGTACCATTCAGGACACAACTCAATTCTCTAAGGAATTGAGAACAACTGTCCTTGTCTTGTAAATCTCAACAAACCAGAAATGCAGCTCTAGGAAAAATTTAAAGTCCATCCATCCTTACCAGTCCCAAAACCTCACCTATTCCTCTCGAAATATTTACAGGTATCGTAAAGGATCAGGACACTAGAAACAGAAGTATCCTGCACTTAAGGAAAGAAGGAAAAACTTTAATAATAATTACCCTATACCCCTGATAATAGGCAAATATGCCCCCAAAACTCTTGGAGAAAACTTGGATACTTTCCCTGTACCTTTGTGATGTAGATTTTCTCCCCGCCCCCCCCTAATCTCTAGGATCTAAAAGCCATCCTTTAAAATACAAATGGGAGGGAGAAGTTTCTCAAGAGAAGGAGAAAAAAGGAACTATTTGGAAATTGGGCTAATAAAAAATCGTAAATGTCTTCTTCACAAATATTAGTAAAAAACTTCAGCCGTCTGAGCAGGTGAACTTAACTTATTCCAATTGCAAAAACAAAATTTGGATCCAACTTCTCTTTTACAAACTAGTGAGCTTTGCATTATCATACCTGTCCCAAGGCTAGAATTTTAAAACAAATGCTATAAGCTTTCATTAGCATATATCTGTATGTTTGTGTCTATATATGTACATTGTAGATGTGTGATTTTTTTCTACTTCTGGATAGTATTACTAAAATTACTTTGTAAAAGAGCTCTATTCAACTGACTTAAAAACAAACAAGTACTAGGGAGCCTGGGTGGCTCAGTCAGTTAAGCGTCCAACTTTAACTCAGATCATGATATCAAGGTTAGTGAGTTCGAGCCCCGGGTCGTGCTCTGTGTTGACAGCTCAGAACCTGGAGCCTGTTTCGGAATCTGTGTCTCCTTCTCTCTCTGCCCCTCCTCCGTTCTCTCTCTCTCTCTCTCTCTCAAAAATAAATAAACATTAAAAAAAAAGCAAGTACTTATATGAATTAAGGATTCCCAAAACTCTCAGAAATATAACAGAAACTAACCCAAATGTTTTTCAAGTTCATGTGATCTAGGGTGATTTTTGGTAATTAAAAGCGAGTTTATGTTTTTTGGTTTGATTAAAACAGGCATGTCTTTAGAGTTATCAGTGTTAAATATAATACTGCATTCTACCTAGGTTTACTAAAAGTCAAATAAGTTCATGTTATCTCTGCTGCAAAATTTGTCAGCAAGAAAACTAGCTTGGGATGATGGCTGACTATCTAATGTCTCATGAAGTTTTCATGAGTAGTCTAAACATAATTATTAAGAACAAGTGATTTGGGGTGCCGGGGTGGCTCAGTCGGTTATGTGTCTTGACTCCTGATCTCGGCTCAGGTCATGATGTCACAATTTGTAAGTTCAAGCCCCGCATCGGACTCTGTATTGATGGCGTGGAGCCTGCTTGGGATTCTGTCTCTCCTTCTCTCTGCCCCTCTTCTGTTTGTGCTCTCTTTCTCTCTCTCTCAGAATAAATAAATAAACTTAAAAAAAAAGAACAAGTGATTTAGGGGCAACTGGGTGACTCAGTTGGTTAAGCCTCCCACTCTTGATCTCAGCTCACTCTTTGTGAGATTGAGCCCCTTATCAGGATCTGTGCTGACAGCACAGAGCATGCTTCGGATTCTCTCTCCCCTCTCTCTCTACCCCTCCCTCACTTGCGTGCTCACACTCACTCTCTCCCGCTCTCAAAATAAATAAGTAAACTTAAAAGGAACAAGAGGTTTAGGGGCACCGGGGTGGCTCAGTCAGTTGAGTGACTCTTGATTTCAGCTCAGGTGGTGATTTCAGGGTCCAGAGATCAAGCCCCTCTTCAGGCTCCCTGCTGAATGTGGAGCCTGCTTAAGATTCTCTTTCTCTCTCTCTCTCCCTCTCTGACACTCTCTCTCTCTCTCTCTCCCCCTCTACCCCTCTCCCCTGCTCACACACTCTCTCTCTCTCTCTTCTTAAAAATAAAAGAACAAGGGGTGCCTGGGTAGCTCAGTCGGTTATGCATCCGACTTTGGCTCAGGTCATGATCTCACAGTTCCCGAGTTCAAGCCCCACATCGGGCTCTGTGCTGACATTCAGAGCCTGGAGCCTGTTTCAGATTCTATGTCTCCCTCTCTGTCTCTGCCCCTCCCCAGCGCGTGCTCTGTCTCTCTCTCAAAAAACAAAAATAAATAAATAAATAAAATAAACATTAAAAAAATTAATTAATTAAAAGAAAAGAAAAGAAAGAAAAGAACAAGTAATTTAAATAGATGTAAATGGGATAAGAGATTTTAGGTGATTTTTTTTATTAATAATTATGTTTTATGAAATATGTGCTTAAGAAAGCTTCCAAAATCTTTTTTGGTAACTTGGAACTTTAGAGTTTTGCAAAGTTAAATGATGGAAATTGATCGAATATCTAGATCATTTCCAAAGAACATAAAAAAGTGAAACATTGGAGTGTCTGGCTGGCTAACTTGGTGGAGCATGTGACTCTTGAATCTCAGGGTCATGAGTTCAAGCCCCATGTTGGGTCTAGAGCTTACTTAAGAATAAATAAATAAATAAATAAATAAATAAATAAATAAACAAACAAACAAACAAACTAGTTAATTTTAAAAATTAAAAAAAAAGTGAAACACTAATTACTGAACACTTTACCTAATTTGGCTTCCTATTGCAGGGAAACTAAAGATAAATTTGAGTTTCTTAGTAAACATAAGTTGCACCACAATGAAAGCCTGTACTACAAGGAAGTACATATTTCTAGAAATCATGAAATGCATTCATAAATTTTCCAATCTAAGGAATGCTGGTATAACAGACAGTTCATAACTGTTTACTTCTTTGTTTCACTAGAAATTAAGGTTTCCAGGTGTTAAGAATTCTAATTAATATGTGTAATTAAAGCTACTAGAAACCATAAGGGAAACAACTCTTGTGTGGTCACATTGTCTAAATTTGAATGAATTTATTATAAATGCTATAAAATTACGCTTTAACATCAGTAGTGTACGTACGTAAAAGGAAAACTTAATTTTCTTTGATCTGTTTATAAGGACAAAGTTTTCTTGGACTATTGGTCTGCTCCTGATAAGCGATTGCGAAAGGTTTTCTTTACCTTTTAAGTAATCTGTCTAGAAAGCAAAATTCTGTGTTTTATCAAAATAATTTCTTGTGCTTCATGTTATCTGTATCATTGGGTCTTTGAATACGTAGGGAAACAAAATCTTCTTTATATGAAAAGAACTAGGCTTTGCTCGCAACTATGTGACCTTCTATATTTGCCTTTGAAATCGTTTATTGTCACTTTGGTTAAATAGATAACTAAGTATTGTTTCATGATAATCTGTGATCTCATTTAGCCAAGTGTCTAAAACCCTTTGATATTTTTGATACGTTTCCAAAATCAAATCCTAAATGAAGTCCTTTGGACCTGGAAGTAATTTTGGAATTTTCCAGACAGTCTCTGGAATATCTCTAAAGATATATTCTCTCTCCTTATTAAAAAAATAAAAAATAAAAAACAAACATGGAAAGTGTTAAACTAATTAGGTTTATTTGATATGCTAAGTTACATGGGAAGCACTGTCAATTAAAAAGTAATGTTAAACTTTTATTTGTATGGATAGATGTTACTAATATAAATGTTCCAGAAATTGTATGAAATTTCTAAAATTCTGATATGTCCCTGTATAATGTTAATCAGTCATAATTCTAGCTATTATCTTAAAATGTGTGTCACAGAAATAACCAAATTACCTTGTCAATTGCATTATAATGAACTCTCATTGGCTGTTTAGCCATGGTCATTTTTAAGTCTTTTGTCATTTACAGTTATTGTTTTACTCTGATGGTTTTGCAAAAGTGTTCCTGCAAAAGTGCTTCATCTTCAAGGAAACTAATGGAAAGGTCTTTGGCAAGCACGTATTTCTGATCATTTTTAGATCATAACACTGAACTGGGTAAGCATTTTCCAAAACTAATGGAAAACACTGGATTCAAGCAGAACAAGAATTAATTACATTATCTGAATGAACTGATGATAATTATAATTTTTATGACTTTTTATATGAAACACTGCTGGCTCTTTAGTGTTTTGTTTTTCCAGACTTAAGGATGTTTTTTCTCCTAAGGTACCTAAGCCTTAGAGCAACTTGGTAAGGTGTACCTTTATAAACAAAAATAAAACAGATTTTCTCCCTACTTGATCCCTCCAGAATTCGCAAACTCTCAGTGAGTAGCCTTACTTTTCATCGTAATATATTTATTTGCAAAAGTTCAATAAGAATCTGTTCGCTTTGTAACAGGACACAACTGGAAACATTGGTTATATTACCAATACCATGAGTGGAATGTCAGATTTTTTTTTAAGTTTGTTTATTTATTTTGAGAGGCGGGGGCAGAGAGAGAGAGAGAGAGAGAGAGAGAGAGTGCTCTCCCTAGCATTCCTGGGAGCTAGCTCTCCCTAGCTCCCAGAGCTAGATGCTGGGCTCCAATCCAAGACTTGTGTGATCACGACCTAAACCAAGAGTCGGTAGCTCAACTGACTAAGCCACCTTGGTGCCCCAGAATGCCAGATTTGAGAATATACATAGAATCAGATATTCCAGACAGTTTGAAGGAACCAAGGTTGACTTTACGGAGCCAATAAACCCCTTTGAAAAACAGCCTGGTACTTGCTTACAGGGTTCCCCACAGCCTGACCAGGTAAGTAAAGAAAGTCAACTTCCTGGCAGCTGCAGGAACCTCGGGGTATTTTGGGGACCTCAGAAGAGAGGAATTCACCCAAGTCTATAGGTTTTGCAGGTGGAGTATGATGGCAAGTTCTCGGCTTGGCTTTCTAGCCTCAAGAGGCTCCTAAAAGTTCAATCTGAGATTCCTTATGGAAAGTTCCAGCAAAGCAGATTTAAAAGAGCCTATAATGATAAATCACTATTCTTGCTGTACTTCTACAAATAATCAGGCCAAATTTAATAAGACTAGACTTATTTTAACAAATTAGTTATACTATAATTATATTGGGGTAGAAATGGAGGCGATTGTAGACAGAAAAGTTTTCTTTCAGTAGAAACTATAATACACACATGTGAATAAGATTCTAGTTCTGTTCATTTTCTTTGAAGTTTTATTATTTGCCTTTAAACTGGACTGGGTCCCGAATTCTAGTTTCTTTAAGTATCTGGCTACAAATCTCCAAACTAACATTTCCAATTTTTTTTTTAATTTTTTTTTTTTAACGTTTATTTATTTTTGAGACAGAGAGAGACAGAGCATGAACGGGGGAGGGTCAGAGAGAGGGAGACACAGAACCTGAAACAGGCTCCAGGCTCTGAGCTGTCAGCACAGAGCCTGACGCGGGGCTCGAACTCACGGACCGCGAGATCATGACCTGAGCCGAAGTCGGCCGCTTCACCGACTGAGCCACCCAGGCGCCCCAACATTTCCAATTTATATTCATCCTTTTGACTTGGAATCATTGAGAACTAAAACTGCCCCTTTTCCCGAAGCCCTCAGACAGAAGCTAGATGACTGGACATAAACTTCAGAGAAATCGCCACAAAAGCTCATGTTTACACCGTCTTCCTTGCACCTGTGGCTGTGCGCACCATTCAGAAAGCTCACCCGAAGACATCATCAAAGACATTCAAACTGCAAACCAGGAAAATCTGTCAGATTGCCACTGCCTGCCCTCACTCATTCGGAAGATGCTTTGAGCCTAACATCTAGAAATCTTAACTGGCAGCTTTCAGGACTCAAACACTGGGTTTATAATTTGCTCCAGCCATTTACCTTTGTTTATCTTTTCTTTCCATAGAAATTCCTCTTGTTAATTACCTGACACAATATAAGCCTAACTTTGAGAGCCCAGGTGCAAGACTGCCTCCCGAAGTGAGACAAAACTGTTGAGCTGAACTGACCTATTCTCAACACTGAGATTTGTATAATGAGATAAAATAACAATCTATCAGCTTGACTTCCGGACTATGAAATTTCCTGCTTGAAGTTTCAAAGACTGGACTGAAGGGGAGCAGAATTGACCATCCCAAAATATGTCACTTTGGCATGAGGATCATTTTGAGCTAAAGGCAGGGGTGCCTGGGTGGCTCAGTCGGTTAAACATCGGACTCTTGATTTTGGCTCAGGTCTTGATCTCAGGGTTTGTAGGACTGAACCCCGCATCGGGCTCTGCGCTGACAGTGCGGAGCCTGTTTGGGATTCTCTCTCTCTCTCTCTCTGCCCCTCCCCTGCTCATGCTCTCTCTTTCTCTCTCAAAATAAATACATAAACTTGAAAAAAAAAGGCAATCAAAACCCAGAAGGTTCAGGTGAAGCTCTTTACCTCCTCACTCAACTGTCATATATATATATATTTATTGTCAAATTGGCTTCCATACAACACTCGGTGCTCATCCCAACAGGTGCCCTCCTCAATGCCCATCACCCACTTTCCCCTCTCCCCCACCTCCCATCAACCCTCAGCTTGTTCTCAGTCCTTAAGAGTCTCTTATGGTTTGCCTCCCTCCCTCCCTGTTACTTTTTTTTTTCCCCTTCCTCTCCCCCATGGTCTTCTGTTAAGTTTCTCAGGATCCACCTATGAGTGAAAACATATGGTATCTGTCTTTCTCTGCCTGACTGACTTCACGTATCAACTGTCTTAATTTACACTGGAAAGGGGGCCTACACCAAGAGGAAAGCTATTAAGAGAGAGAACTTTCTACCAAGAAACTTAATCTGCATAACAGGGCAACCTTTATTTTGCAAATATCTCATCTGCCTTCCTGTGAATAGCGTGCCTTTCCTTTGGATCTGCGGACCCCAGGCCCTTTCCTGAGCTCAGCGTGTTATAGAAGCCTCAAGAACCTCACTACCTTCTGGGCTTCATATTTTTATGGGGCTCCCGTACACATGAAATGTATTATTCTCCTGTTAACCTGCCTTATGTCAATTTGATTGTTAGACCAGCCAATGAACCTAGAAGGGAAGAAGAGGAAATTCTTCTGCTCCTACACTTTCATATGGCTGTCACGCGTCCAGGGACCGACAGATTGTTAGCCCTAACAGACATGCACATACACATTCCACCAAATAACCAGCAGACAAATAACTACCCAGAGAAAGATTTAGGGAGGTGTATTGTAAAAAGCACTAAGCTTTGAGTTAGGGGGCCTGAGTTTGGGTCCTGAGACTATGACTGTTACCACTGGCTACAAACTTCCTTTTCTCAGGATCTGTTTCCTCAACAGAATAAGCTTGATGACCTTCAAAGTTCTATCCAACTCTAACTTGTCCGAAAGAGCATTTAAAACAAATGTTGTTTTATTACAAAGCCATTTGTCTTACACACTTTTTTAAAGCAAGTTTTAAGAAAATGAAAACTTACCCTTCCAAATGTGCGGGAGATCCGGCCACTTCTTGTGAATTGTCTCTACAAGGCCTATGTAAGGAGAGTGATATGGGTTAAAAGCAAATGAAGTTATAGGAAAAGAACATTCAATGTGGTAACCTCCTGATGATATCTGTGGAAAGGAAACTATTCAAATACATCCTGTATTCTTTTACAAAATGCTTAAGGTAACAGAACGTATGGGGACTGGCATCGTTCCCATTATTTTCCCTCTTTTCAAGAAGAATGGCTAATGTTAATACTAACCATCACCCATGAAATAATTATTACTGACAGAGGAAAGAAACGTACTGAGATAGTGCTCAGACTGTCATGACATAACGTTTGGAAACGAGAGGCAACTACCAAAGGTTATAATTTGTTTACAGAAGATCCGTATTTTTTTTTTAATATTACTTAACCAATAGTTTAAATGCAAATCGTGCCAGTACTCCCACATTATATAAAGACAACATGATTCCAACAAAGCTGATGTACCAAATGCAATATTACAGAAGAAACCTCAGGATGGCTAGGTCTGCTGCTACAGTCAAAACCATCACAGACAGATGAGACTTTTTCCTATTTATAAACTTCTCTAGAGCGATGATTCCACCACTTTCTTTAGGAACCATTTCCAGTGTTTCACAATCAAGATTCCTCCTTAAATCTACCCCAAATCTCCAATGGCTTTACTTAAGTCTATTTAGTCATCTAAGAATAAAGAGAATATTTATTGACTTTCCTCTGTGTCTGAGTCACTGACATTTTAAAACAATTATTAAATTATCTACAAGGCTCCTCTTCTGCTGGGTTAATGAATACTATTACTTCAACAATCCCCTCAGAGCACATCTCTTATATCATGTGACCTAGTTGTTTCTTCAGGATTCTGGTAAGGTCTGCCTGGGTTTGAGTTTCTCTTTTTATGTTTTGTACTCCGAAACTCTTTAGAATGGATTCAGAATTCCCATGGGGTCAATGGACTCTACTCCTTCCCTGAAATTTTTATCTCCCAGGATAATATTAAGCAATATTGCCCAGATTATCCAAATTATAGCTGTATTACCACAGTGCAAGCAAAGACACATTTTTAAAAATGTAAAAGTTCTGACTCTAGCTCACAAAACGAAATAAGGGCAATGCAGTTCTAGCTTTGTTGGTATTCCTGTCCAGAAGCCAAGAAATTATTCAAGTGGTATTTCTCAGGAAACAAATGTTTAGACTCCTGGGAGGAAGCCAGAAATCTGGAGTGGGTGATGCGGTTCTTGGCTCCCCAATTCTTATGTCACTGGAAAAATATTTTGGCTGACACTACAGACTCATCCTCATTTCCAGACCACTTCATTTTGTGAAGTTAGATTCTTTGGAGAATTGCACAGTGCATCACAAGGTGCATTTTTACGATCTGATTGCCATATGATTTATATGTGAAAACTCCTGGACTGTAGGAAGGTATTGCCAACATAAAAAGTCGTCTTCCCATATATTACACAAGAGCATGAGAACTAATGCCTCTCTAAGGTTTCTGTCTTCTCTTACTGAGTCAGACTCTCGACAAGAGAAGGAAATGGTGCCCTCTGAATTTAACCCTGAGGTGGCTGATGATTGGGACCAACCCTGCACAGAGGCAGAATACGTATCCCCTTTGTAATAAGATTTGAGGGGCCCTAAAAAATCAGTCTGGTTCAGTACCTGACTTGCTCCTTTGGGTTCTTAAATGTCTCCTCAATAAGACCTACACTGTAGCCACTCTATATAGAATTTGAACCTGTACCAATCCACAGCCCCCCTTAGTACACCTACTATTTCTGCATTTTACAAAGCACGAATTTCCTTCTTTTTAAAAAAAAATTTTTTAATGTTTATTTATTTTTGAGAGAGAGAGAGAGAGAGAGAGAGAGACAGAGCATGAGCGGGGGAGGGGCAGAGAGAGAGGGAGACCCAGAATCTGACGCAGGCTCCAGGCTCCGAGCTGTCAGCACAGAGCCTGACGCGGGGCTCGAACTCATGAGCCGTGAGATCATGACCTGAGCCAAAGCTGGACGCTCAACCGACTGAGCCACCCAGGCGCCCCGTGAATTTCCTTCTAATAGACAATACTACGTACTTGTTTAGTTACATCGTTGGTCATTTTGTCATTTATTGCTTGTCTCTCTCCTCTAGACTGTAAGCTCTATGCAGCAGATATTTTTTCCCCTATTCTGTTCCCTGATGACTCCCAAGCAACTGCAGCAGTACCTGATGTAGATTAAGCGCTTAATAAATATATTATTGTAAATGAATGAATGTGTTGAACAAGCCATAGGAGGGATAGCTAGTATACAGACTGGGAGTCTGACATGCTATTTTGATGAAATAATGAAGGCATCAATCATCAGCTAAATCACTGAGTTGAAAACAGCCAGTATAATTCATCCAACTGCAAATTATTATTAGATGTTGTTTTGGTTTACTTATCTCAAAACATTTACTCAGCACTTAGAAGGTATACTTTTTCCTCATTTATATATATATATATATATATATATATATATATATATATATATTCATATACACAATCACGTGTGTTGTTTATAAACACTTAGACAAGGGCACACACTCAAGAAACAAAAGGAGTGAGGAGAACAGCGGAATGAACGTGAAAATACAAGAGACCCCCACGGACTGATTTGTGAGCTGGTAGGACAAGAGGTCTGTGCAGAACTGAAGACACTATAAAAACGTTCACAAAAAAACCCGAAAGGTGGTATCAGAGCATAATCAGGAAATATCTCAGCTGGATCTCTCATGAACCTTAACTTTGATCAGATAGGGTAAGTCAGCCTCACTCCACATAAATAAGCCTCACTCCTTTTATTCCTGTTTCTGGGATCCCCACCTATTAAAAACCTGAGATTTTAACAGCAAACTCCTTTCTTCCAAGGTGCTACATCTGCCCTGGTTTCATGAACTTGCTTTAGCAAACCTTTTCTCACACATGCACAAAAAGGTATTTGGTTACCTTAACTAACAAAACGGAAGTGAAGTATTAGACTTGCCTTCTCACGTGACTGCAAACCTTCACATTCTCAGAAAATGAGTTCTTAGAACAGGGAGGCTGCTCCACTGATTTCTCTTTTGGGCTCTCCACTTCCATTTCTTTGCTCGCTCTCTCTCTCTCTCTCTCTCTCTGTCTTTCTGAGTTTATTTATTTTGAGAGAGAAAGCACAAGTCAGGGAGGGGCAGAGAAAGAGAGAGAGAGAGAGAGCAGGAGAGAGAGAGAATTCCAAGCAGGCTCCACACTGTCAGTGCAGAACTCGACCCGGGGCTCAAACCTATGAACCACGAACACATTAAAGGCATTTGCTTTCATTTTCCACACATAGTTAACATTTTTCTCCTCTGCCATTTTCTTTTCTTAGTTTTTCATAATACTAAGCTTCCCAAGTAATTTATATTTGAAAGCTAATGTGAACACATCAGAGCTGTACATGTTTTGTGTTTTCTAAGTTCATTTTACTTATTTTTTTTTTAAATTTTTTTTTCAACATTTTTTATTTATTTTTGGGACAGAGAGAGAGACAGAGCATGAACGGGGGAGGGGCAGAGAGAGAGGGAGACACAGAATCGGAAACAGGCTCCAGGCTCCGAGCCATCAGCCCAGAGCCTGACGCGGGGCTCAAACTCACGGACCGCGAGATCGTGACCTGGCTGAAGTCGGACGCTTAACCGACTGCGCCACCCAGGCGCCCCTCATTTTACTTATTTTTGAGAGAGAGGGAACGCAGAGGAGGGGCAGAGAGAGAGAGGGAGAGAGAGAGAGAACCCCGAGCAGGCTCTGCACCATCAGTGCTGAGTCCAAGGGCTCAAACTCACAAACCGTGAGACCATGACCTGAGCTGAACCTAGAGTTGGATGCTTAACCGACTGAGCCACCCAGGCAGCCCGGAGCTGTACGTGGTTTTAACATTTATCTTCATTTTTGCATGCAGTTTCATAAAAAAACCACTGAAATAGGTAGAATAGGAAGTATCAGGGGTAGAATAGGAAATATTCACCCCCATTTTCTAGGGGAGAAACACAAAAGTGCATATTTCAACATCAGATGACCAAAACCTATCTATATGTGGTAAAAGAATTCAGGCTGTTTTAGTTCTTGCTGTCATTTAATGTTGGCGACAAATTTCTATTTCCATTTAGTAGGTACCTACCACTCTAAAACCAAGAGCTACATATTCTAGATACAAACATAACACACAGCCCTTCTCCCCTCAAGGAAATTAATATTTAGTATAGAAAACAGATATGTAAATAAATATTGCCAATACAGTAAGATAAGATATTGTGTGAAGATGTTGGTTTCCCAACTTTGTACACTTGATCTTAGCCAAAAGGCCAAGAAGCGATTCCAACTTTGTAGATAATAAACTCTATGGTATTTTCTTATTTTGAACATAGCCTCTCAGTAGAAGTGTTTGTTTATAAATTATACATGTGTAGTGTCATAATTAGCTAATGTCGTAAGGCATGGAACATATTTAGGGTGACGCTTACTGCTACTATACAGGATATAAATTGATATATCAAAGTCTTCCTGTTAACTTTGAACTGTGTAGGCCAACATTTTAGGGTTTTTTTAATGTTTACTTTTGAGAGAGACAAAGACAGAGCACGAGTGGGGGAGGGGCAGAGAGAGAGGGAGACACAGAATCCGAAGCAGGCTCCAGGCTCTGAGCCGTCAGCACAGGGCCCGACGTGGGGCTCAAACTCGTGAACCGTGAGATCATGACCTGAGCTGGAGTTGGATGCTTAACCTACTGAGCCACCCAGATGCCCCTGTAAGCCAGATCTAATTAGCAGAAATAATTAGATCATCATGGTTTTTCAATCTGTTTTGTATGTATTTATTTTTGTGTCTCATATATTAACTAATAGCATGGCTGACTAAGAATACTGTCAATTTCTTGTTCATCTATGCATACGTTATTAGTAATATCATCCATGATCTTTGCAGGAGTCTCACAAAATGATGGTTAGTTTACTAAAAATAAACTTGGTAATGTGATTGAGAAATTTAATTGGGAACGTGCAAACTGTGACATCTTGCAAGGTGGTGAAGTCAAACTAATAAATGAAGTTTCTGTCCACTCCTCCATACTTTTGCTGCAGACAACTCATAAATATGACATCACATATGACCCTCTGTTGTCAAACACACCAAGTGATAACATTGTTTTTATATGTGTGTGTTTGCGTGTAATTATATACATTTCATATTTGATAAATTAATTATTTTACAATTATTTTGTATAACAAACCAGACTCGTCATTCTTGATTAATAAAGCGTAAACATTCTTTTATTTTATTTTATTTTTTTAACGTTTATTTGTTTTTGAGACAGAGAGAGAAAGAGCATGAACGGGGGAGGGGCAGAGAGAGAGAGGGAGACACAGAATCGGAAGCGGGCTCCAGGCTCCGAGCCGTCAGCCCAGAACCCAACACGGGGCTCGAACTCACGGACCGCGAGATAGTGACCTGAGTTGAAGTCAGACGCTTAACCGACTGAGCCACCCAGGCGCCCCTAAAGCGTAAACATTCTTATATGTATACTCAACTCTGATATCCATCTGAAACAATCCCTAGAGCACAACTCTAGTTTGGGATACCACTCCACCAGTCTGTTGAACAGACTCAATTTCTGAATTTTAAAAGATTTTTTTCAAAAAAGACTACAAAGAAAAATGTGTTCCGTTGCTTTCTGATCCCTAACCAGAAAATAATTTAGCCATACTGTCTCAGATTCAATCTCTTTCAGCTCTTCATTTCTTCTAGCTGAGCTTTTACTATATTTACTCTGTAATTTTAAAGATCACTGAGGGAGAAAGAGTGTAAAAGGTGGTCATAAGCTGATTACCGGACTAATTAAGTGGTTCTGTTAATTGGCTAAGATTATATAGCTCATGTGTCATTATTTTATTGAGAGACTTACTAAATTCCAAGTGATGATACTTGGCTCTGAATCATATTATGTTCTCAAGATTATAAATCTAAACAACCGACATGGTATATTAAACCTAACACATATTTAAGGAAGCATGGTATAATGGAAAGAGTTTTGAAGTCCGAGAGGCTTGAATTTGAATCCCAGTTCAGCCACTTAGAAGCTGAATGGTCTTGGGAAAGTGGCTTAATTCTCTGAACTTGTTTCCTCATATGTTAAATGGAAGTAATATCATCTCCTCACCAGGATGTTTTGTGAGTTAAAACACAGCATTCAGTACGTGCTTAATACCCGGATATCAATTATCACTTAAAATAAACGAAATTATCGGGGCGCCTGGGTGGCTCAGTTGGTTGAGCATCCAACTCTTGATTTCGGCTTAGGTCATGACCCCAGGGTTGTGGGATCGAGCCCCGCGTCCGGCTCCTTCACTGAGCATGGGGCCTGCTTAAGATTCTCTCTCCCTCTGCCCCTCTCCCCCACTTGTGCTCTCTCTCTTTCTGTCTAAAATAAAATTTTAAAAAGATAACGAAATTATGTACGGATGTGGGAATTTTGCAAGGTAGCGTTCTATGGTAATTATACCCTCAGGGAGCTCTCTCATGAATGGGCTAGTGTAGGGGCTCTTGCAGTCAACCATTTTTCTTTGAGTACCTATGCAGCATTGTGCCAGATTTTGTGGGAGATACAGTGTGCTCCTCCTACAATGTTATGGGGTTGATTAAACTGTAAACACATACACGTAATGGTTCAAATGCAACGAAGGCTTAATTCGTATTCATGTCACAATCCAGAGCGGGTATTCAGGTCATCAGATGGCCTCTCTGTTTTCAACACATAGACACACGGATTCCAATGTTGCTGTGGTCACCATCATTCCTTCTTACGGGGAGGCAAATAAAGCTCGCAAGTACATGTGTGGAGGTTCTGTGGAAAAGTCCTGGAATTGACATCTGTAATTTCTGCTCCCATTGCATTGAAGAGAACTTAGAAGGCCTAACCTAACTGCAAGACAAGCTAGGAAATGGAGTCTAGCTGTGTGCACAGGAAGGAGGGGAGAACACAGATTGGTAAACAGCCATCAGTCTGCCGTTGATTTTTAAAGAGACGTAAGAAAGACGACAATATCCAAATGCACAGGGAATCAAGACTAAGGAAGGCTGGGGAAACATCTCCACACGTGTGCTCTTGGAGAAACAGTTCACAACCAGATCACTGTGTTTACACATCTTCCAACTTATTATAGTCCCATCTGTATCTTCTTTTCATACAAACTGTTCTTTTCCCAAAGGATCGTAGAGTATCATCCAAAACAGATGATTTCCTCATGAACTGGCAAGGTTTATATTTTATTTTTCTCTTTTATTTCCAGTCCATATCTAAGTTCAGGGTGGTCTTGAAAAGAATTAAGCCTCTGTGTGTTCCCTTTTTCCTCCCATATTCCCTAAGATCATCTTGGTTGCCTCTTACAGTTCCCTAGAGCAATAAAGGGTCAAGCATCTGCCCCTGCACATACTGCTACCCTGAAAGAGGAAAAAAGCCAATTCAAAGGGAATACAGAGACAGAGAGAGAGAGAGAGAGAGAGAGAGGAAGGGAGAGAGAGAGAGAGAGATTTACTATAGTTTCTGAATAACTAAAAAGACCAAAGCTTATGTTCAAGCCTGTATCACAGATCTAATAATCATATTTCACTGGAAGACAATCCAATCAGCTAGCAAGTAAGAAATCACAGATAGAAGAGTTTCTTGAAATAGATAAAATCCTCTTTGCCTGAATGCAGTGGACAAGCAGGCGACCCCTGTGAGAGAAGTTCTTATGTTGTTGCTTGGATTGACAGTCTTCATTCCTCACAGTCTGGAATTATAGCTCTCAGTCAAGTTTGCAACCCTGTCCCCACATACATTTGTACGTGTGTGTACATTTAGGTGTTGTCCACTTTCCTCCTCATACATACATACATCACGCTATCCTGGTGAAAGTACTAATATTTTCTGGGAACTGAACATGTAGAAAGCCTGGTGGAGCCTGGGGTGGCTGGAAGAATGAGGTTAGAGAGGGAAGCAGATGCAAAGAGGGAGAAGTATGGAAGTAGGGCACGAAGAACACACTTCTACAAATGGTGAAGCCAATTCCATCAAACCATTAGGAATTCATTCTTAGGCCTAGAATTAATTCTCATTTGTAACAGCCTTTTCGTAAAAGGCAAATGCCTGTGAGAATAATACTTTTAGGTATGTCCGTTAATCTTCAAGGAAGTAGCTAACAAGGTAGCAAAGGGCAAAGCCTGAAAGAAAGGAAAATCAGGCTAGGCAGGAAGACGATGAAGAACAAAAAGAAGGATGATGGAGGTGGGGAGAAAGGCTGAACAAGGGTAATAGAAGGGAAGTGGTGGGTTTTTTTTGTTTTTTTTTTTTTTTTTGCTTCATAAATTGTATGACGTCCCTTTCCAGATCTGGTTCCCTCTATTTTTTCCTTTCCTGCAGATTCCTCATTCTGTTTTATACTTCATTTCTTACTCTCTGTTCTTTAATTCCTAATCCAGACAGAGTTGATCTAGCAGATTGGAAGAGAAAGAATCAGTGTGAAATTTTTGAATTTCACACAAAATAGAGGAAGTACTCAAGAGTAGAAAGCCAAGTAAAAAGCAAGAAAACATGACGTACAGGCAAACAGGTATATGGTTTTCTCTTTTTCCCATCGCAGTGCCTCAGTCTCTGTTTTCTCAACCCCAAGTTGATGTTCAGAATCAAAATTCTATCAGACACTCTTTACCCTAGAAAAAAATGAGACAGTTCAGGAAGAGAACACTGAAACAAAATACATCTGGAAAGACTGAGTTCTAAACCCTGACCATTACACAATATAACCTAAATTACACAGAGAGGAAATTGGCAGTGGTATTTCCAAAAGAAAGAACTTGCTTTGGATCAGAGGGGACAACACCACCCACGCCTTGAAGCCCCTGTGCACCCTAGAAATCTTGGAGTTTTATTTAAAGTGTCATAAATGGATTATTCTTGTTTAAAAATATTTTCAAAATTATCAACCTTTTGATAAAGGACTTAAAGGTTTCTTCCACGTTCCCAGGAATGTATAAGGCAGACATCTTTGTTTACGTGTCATGACCTGAAAACGCTGATGAAAATAGAGATCTTGTTACCCACGCCTTCTCTACCCTTATTAAAATACTGCACGTATTATTCTTGGAAGGCACAGATCATGACCATCATTTGGGAAAAATTCTTAAGAACCCAGTCTTCTTGGATGTTGTTTATTAGTACACAGCCAGCTGTGCATGCAGCTCCGTGTCATAGCGTTGGCCTATTTTCTCTCTTTGTTCAGTATTGTCCCTCCTCTAGGGGGTTTATTTTTAGCATCGATTGAAATTAAAGAGTTCAGTGGAATCGGTTATCATAAATAAAAACAGCTTTGTCGGAAAAACAAAGGAATTCAAGAAAAAGAAAATACTTGATGTATCTTACTTAAGATCAGTACGACAAATGCCTGGCTTCTAAGGAAAGAGAAATATTTTAATTAATCCTTGCAAATCTTCAAAAGTTGAGCATCATTCTGTGGGTTGATTTTTCTCACACGACTGGAAAATTAAATGGCTCAAGTTACTTCATAAAGCGTATCAATGAGCAGGTACACAAATCCTCTGAGAACGGCTCTTCCCTTAACTTTCAATCCGAATTGGTTCAGATATCACAAAGACAGACGGCCAATGTCTAGCCCAGGGAACAACTGATCGATTCCTTCCTGGTTACCTTTAGGTCTCTATCTTTGCTCTCTATCATGCCTACCTGGAATGTATGTTGTTCATATCACACCAGTTTACTCTCTATGATCCAGGTAGGAATACGGAATTAAAATGGAAAAAAAATAGCTTCATAAAAAAGAGGAAAAATGAAATTGCAATAAGAAATTGTAACTTATTTTAGGTCACTGAAATTCAATACATGTAGAATTTCTTTCCTCTTCTAAATCTGTTTCTCCTACTACCTTCTTTATACTGTTGGTAATGGCATCACCATCAATACGATTCAAGTCGGAAAGCCTAGAACAGTCTTTGCTTCTCCAGTGCCCACATGTAGGCACTCATCAAGTACAGTTGATTTCATCCCTTAGAAACTCCTTCATATCAGTTCCGTCTTCTAACTCCACTACCACTGACCTAGTCTGTGTCCTCATTTCTCACAAAAACCTTTCTCACACTTCTTGCCAATCTTCCCTCTTATCTGCCACAGTCATCCACACATACCTCTAAAAGGTCAATCCGAATATTCCTTTCCTTCATTAACATTCACCACTTAAAGAACTATGGCTAAATTCCTTACCATGGAGCTCAGGGTCTTTCATAACTAACCCTAATCTACCTTTCTAACGTCATCTCCAGCCACTCATTTCCATATGTCTTACATGCTAACACTCTGGATGGATGGATGGATGGATTTATTTTGTGTATGTATGTGTGTATTTTTTCTTTTAGTGACTATGAACTTTTATATTTATTTTTTAAGTAATTTATTTAATGTATGTATTTATATTTTTATTTTGTTTACTTTTCTCCCAGATGAACCATGGAATTTCAGGCCCCTATTTTCAGCTTGTTTTTCTCGTGCTTATTCTCACTGCCTGGGATGCCCTCACCCCCTTCAGTCACTAATAAAACTCTAACTCATCTTTAATTATTATTTTTTTAATATGAAATGTATTGTCAAATTGGTTTCCATACAACACCCAGTGCTCATCCCAACAGGTGCCTTCCTCAATGCCCATCACCCACTTTCCCCTCCCTCCCACCCCCCCATCAACCTTCAGTCTATTCTCAGTTTTTAAGAGTCTCTTATGGTTTGCCTCCCTCCGTCTCTAACTTCTAAATCATCTTTAAAGATCCAACGTTCTTGGGCACCTGGGTGGCTCGGTCAGTTATGCATCTGACTCTTGATTTCGGCTCAGGTTGTGATCTCACAGTTCATGGGTTTGAACCCTGCAATGTGACTAAGCGTCTACGCTGACAATGCAGAGCCCGCTTGGGATTCTCTCTCTCCCTCTCTCTCTGTCCCTCCCCCGCTTGCGTGCTCTCTCTTTCTCATAAATAAATAAATAAATAAATAAACAAACATTAAAAAACAATAAACAAAGATCCAACTCTGAAATATCACCTTTGCTCCACAGCTTTCCCTTCATTTCCTCCACAACCACCACTGCCACTCTAGAAACACAGAAAGGAGTGCTCCCTCATTTATGTTCCTATAAGCCCTTCTCTTCCAGCTCTTATCGATTTATACCATACATGGATCATATGTGTATACTAGTCCTCACTTATTATCTGTGTCTCACATCTCTGCTGAGTATGTATCACCAAGGTCGATACCGTATGACCCTGTCCACCCTCGAGCTATGGCTGATTGGACCAAAGATGAAATACTATTTTGCAACGGACAGATCTGGTGGCTGCCACGGTAACCAAGTGGTCAAGCTTGAGGACAACGACGGAATGGCTTGATATGATGTGACTCCTCATTGGATACTGTGGGAATTATACACGCCACTCATGTGATCTTCTTCCTAGATGTTTTACCTGAAGCTAATCATAGGGAAACATTCTAATAAATCCAGAATGTGGGACATCCTGTAGAACCTCGAGCCTGGACTCTTCAAAAGACTCAATGCAATGAAAAATAGGTTGGTAATGGGAATCTCATATCTACTCTGTGAATCTTTAGAGCTATAAGCCAGATCCCCAAGAATTCAAACCAGATAATAACTCCCTCCCTTGAATCCAGCAAAGACTCAAATCCTCTCAGAAGTGTAAGGGACCTACACCCGTTCACTGCCATCCACTGGAGAAACATCAGGATTTCTAATCACTGTCAAGCAGCTTAATCCACACATCCTTGATCAGCTCCCAGAATGTAAGGTCATTCGGCTGTCTGTTCTCCTTCTAACTATTGTTCCTTTTCCCCTGACTAAATCTACCACTGATCTCTTTATCTCTTACCTCTCCATTTTATCTTTTAAACCTCCATTACATTTCAACAAACTGTATTACAATTTAAGCTCCTTTCACCAACTTTAACTTTCTCTAACCTCAATTTAAACAGGTTAATCTCTTGATAACACTTCTCTTCCCACACCATCAAGTGGAGGCTGCTATTTCTCTAACATTAAATTGACCCTTGGATCAAGTAATGGGATCAGTGTCCGCTTCATTTCATACTTCTTTTAGAGCTGGACACATCTGTAAAAACCTTGGTTTATTGCCTGGGAAAACGTTGCTTTATGGCATCTAAACACACCTTCTTTGGTTGTGGAACTACCAATCGCTGCTCATGTTCCTCCATTCATTAGATTTGACTCATGGTCAGTTCAGTATTCTTTTCCACTCATGTCTGGACATCCTAAGGTGTTTCAAATCTACGTTAATGATCTATCCATCATTCTGGACCAGGAGTACCTTAATCTTCATCTCCCATGACTTCCACCCCATTTGGGGCAGACATTTCCATGGTAACCCTCTGGACCTTGTAGTCACACAGCACTAATCACCTCTGAACTAAATTTGGTCACCATGCCATTTGACAATGCTTTCGTGATTCTCACTCTCCCGATCTCAGGATGTCAGTTCTTGCACCACTATTTCACAAACTCATCTGCTTTATCCATATAAACTCTCCATCATCTTTTCTTTTATTCCCTATCAAATTTAGATTTCATGTTCTATCACTTCAGCCCTCTGTTGTCAGTATCAGCTCCCATGTTTTGTGGCCCAAGGTTTGCTGGGGGCAATGTAGTTAGATTTTACTAAAAAGTGTATTCAATCAAATATGTTCATGGTGCTGTTATAATTTTTATCCTTACTCATTTTTTGGTTTCTTGATGAATCAAACACTGAGAAAGACATGTTAAAATATCTATGATGGTACATTTGTTATCTGTTCATATTCTATCTATAGATTTTGCTCTATGTGTTTTAAGGCTAAGATACTGGGTACATGCAAGTTTGGAATTATGACATCTTCATAATGAGTTGAAACTTTTATTTTGAGGTTAACTGTCAATACAATATGTCAATGTATCATACTTATTGCCCATTATGTCTCAGTATAATATATAAGCTCTTTATTGTCATAATTTGGCTGCTAACTTCACCATGATTTTACATTCAACCTTTCAACATACCTTGTTAACAGCATATATTTATGTATTTTTCTTTTTAATATATTGATTCAGTCTGACAATCTGTGTGTTTAACAGGAAATTTCGCTCTATTTACATTTATTGCCTGAAGTTATTTTATATTTTTTGTCTTGTGTTTCTCTGTATTTTATTATCTTTTTTAAATAACGGCTTTGGGATATGATTCACATATCGTACAACCCACCTTTTTAAAGTGAACCATTGAACAGATTTTAGTATAGACAAAGAATTGTGCAAACATTAATACTGTCAATTTTAGAATATTTTTATCAGCCCAAAAAGAAATCTCAGATTCACTAGCATGCCCACCCACCCACAACCCTGCCCCGACCCTGTCAAACGTAGAAACTATTAATCTATGTTCTCTCTCTATAGATTTGCCGATTCTGATGCAGGAAAAGCATTTAACAAAGTACAACATCCATTCATGGTAAAAACCCTCAATAAATTAAGGATACGTGGAACATACCTCAGCATCAAAAAGGCCATGTATGAAAAACCCACAGCCAAGATTATCCTCAATGGGTAATAACTGAGAACTTTTCCTTTAAGGTCAGGGGCAAGACAGGGATGTCTACTCTCACCATTGTTTTTTACACAGCACTGGAAGTCCTAGCCTCAGCAATCAGATAACAGAAATAAAAGGCATCCAAATTGGCAAAGAAGAAGTCCAATTTTCACTATTTGCAGATGATGTGATACTCTATGGGGAAAACTCAAAAGTCTCAACCAAAAAAAGATTGCTAGAACTGATACACAAATTCAGTAAGGTCACAGGATACAGAATCAACATACAGAAATTTGTTGCATTTCTATACACCAATAACGAAGCAGCAGAAAGAGAAATCAAGGAATTGATCCCATTTACTACTGCACCCAAAACCATAAGATACCTAAGGAATAAACCTAACCAAAGAGCCAAAACATATGTATTCTGAAAACTATAAAACACTGATGCAAGAAACTGAAGATCACACAAAGAAATGGAAAAATATTCCATGCTCATAGATTGGAAGAACAAATATTATTAAAATGTCTATACTACCCAAAACAATCTACACATTTAATGCAATCCTTATCAAAATACCAGCAGCATTTTCACAGAGCTAGAACAAACAATCCTAACATTCGTATGGAACCACAAAAGACCCTGAATAACCAAAACAATCTTGAAAAAGAAAAGGAAAGCTGGAGGCACCATAATTCTGGACTTCAAGCTATATTACAAAGCTGTAATCATCAAGACAGTATGGTACTGGCACAAAAGCAGACAGATAGAGCAATGGAACAGAATAGAAAACCCAGAAATAGACGCACAACTATATGGTCAACTCATCTTTGAAAAAGCAGGACAATGGAAAAAAGACAGTTTCTTCAACAAGCGGTGTTGGGAAAACTGGAGAGCAACATGCAAAAGAACAAAACTGGACCACTTTCTTACACCACACACAAAAATAAATTCAAAATGGATGAAAGATCTCAATGTGAGATAGAAGACCATCAAAATCCTAGAGGAGAACACTGGCAGTAACCTCTTTGACATCGGCCATAGCAACTTCTTACTAGATATGTCTTCTGGGGCAAGGTAAACAAAAGCAAAAATAAACCATTGATACTTCATCAGGATAAAAAGCTTCTGCACAGTGAAGGTTGTGAAAAAGTTAATTCTGACATTTTTTTGCTAGTGTTCTCATTTCCTGTATGAAGGAATGGATTTTCAGAGGTCCCTGCTCCACCAATGTGAAAATGCTTCCCTCATCATCCTTCCATTTTGATTGACTTTTTTTTCTCATGCCATCTCCTCCTTTTATTTTAGAATATTTTTCTTTAGGGGCGCCTGGGTGGCTCAATCGGTTAAGCATCCAACATCAGCTCAGTCATGATCTCACGATTCGTGGGTTTGAGCCCCGCGTCAAGCTCTGTGCTGACAGCTCAGAGCCTGGAGCCTGCTTCGAATCCTGTGTCTCCCTCTCTCTCTGCCCCTCCCCTGTTCATTCTCTCTCTCTCTCTGTCTCTCTTCCTCTCAAAAATAACCATTAAAAACATTTTTTAGAATATTTTTCTTTACTCTTTTTTAGTGGTTTCCTAAGACATCTTATTATGCATGTTTAAAGTCTCAAGTTAAACAACATCTTACCTCCTCCTGAAAAGACCAGCAACACAGAACATTAACTCAAATCACACCTTCCTCATAAGTTACTTGAATATAGTCTCGTATTTTAATTTTATTATATTTTCTTTAAATTAGCCATTGTTCTTATCACTTAATACAGTCAAAGTCATTTATCCTCAAATCTCGGATGATCTCAGATCATTTTCCTTCTCCAAAAAAAAAAAGTACTTACTTTAAAATTTTCATCAATACGACTCAATGGGTGGTAAATAATCTTGTCACGTGTCTATAAATATCATTTTGTCCTAGCCTTTAAAAAAATGGTCTCACAGGGGCACCTGGGTGGCTCAGTGGGTTGAGCATCTGACTTCAGCTCAGGTCATGATCTCGCAGTTCGTGGGTTTGAGCCCCATCATCTGGCTCGCTGCTGTCAGCACAGATCCTGCTTCAGATCCTCTTTCCCTCTCTCTCTGCCCCTCCCCCACTTGCACTGTCTCAAAAATAAATATTTTTATAATTTCTTTTAAGTTTGTTTATTTATTTTTGAGAGAGAGAGAGAGAGAGAGAGAGAGAGAGAGAGAGAGAGAGAGAGAAAGAGGCAGAGAGGGGGAGAGAGAATCTCAAGCAGGCTCCACACTGTCAGCATGGAACCCGATGTGGGGCTTGAACTCACAAACCATGAGATAACGACCTGAGCCGAAACAGACTTGGACACTTAACCGACTGAGCCATCCAGGCACCCCTCAAAAATAAGAATTTTTAAAAAATGGTCTTATTTGAGTATATAGTTCTTAGTTGATAATGACTTTCTATCAGATACTGAAGATAGTATTCTACTGCCTTCTACCTTTCATTGCTGTATTAGAGAAATAAGCAATTAAGCTAATCACTGATGCTTTGTAGCTCTTTTCACTCTAGGTGTTTTGTCTTTTGCTTTTCCTCTGGTGTTCTATGTATTACCACAAGGTTTGTAAGTGTGGATCTCTTTTTTATTTTAATTGAGATGGGTGTTCTTTAAGAATTGTTGTCTTTCTTCCATTTTGCAAAATCTCAGATTTCATGTATTCAAATGTTTCTTCTTCTCACCCACTTTCTTTCACCTCACCTTCTGGAAACACCATTGCACTAAGATCAGACCTTCTCCCTTTTTTTTTTTTTTCAACGTTTTTTATTTATTTTTGGGACAGAGAGAGACAGAGCACGAACGGGGGAGGGGCAGAGAGAGAGGGAGACACAGAATCGGAAACAGGCTCCAGGCTCCGAGCCATCAGCCCAGAGCCCGACGCGGGGCTCGAACTCACGGACCGCGAGATCGTGACCTGGCTGAAGTCGGACGCTCAACCGACTGCGCCACCCAGGCGCCCCAGACCTTCTCCCTTTTATCTTCCATGTCTTAATTTCTCTTTTGTCTCATTAGGATGAATTTCAGGTAATTTCTTCATTAATTCTCTCTTCAGCTGCTTCCAATATGCTACAAAATCTGATCACTAAGTCTTTAAATTTAGTTACAATAGGGGCACCTGGGTGGCTCTGTCTGTTGAGCAGCCCACTTCGGCTCAGGCCATGATCTCATGGTCCGTGGGTTCAAGCCCCACGTGGGGCTCTGTGCTGACAGCTTGGAGCCTGCTTCAGATTCTGTGCCTCCCTCTCTGTCTAGCCTTCCCCCGTTTGCACCCTGTCTCCCTCTGTCTTTCAAAAATGAATAAATGCTAAAAGAAAATTTTAATTTAGTTACTGTAACTTTAATTTCTAGGTAATTTTATTTTAAAAAATATGCTTCATCCTTTTTATAGCCTTCTGCCCTTTACCCAATCTGTCCATTTCCATTTTTAATTTTTTAAACATTTTCATAAGTCTTTTACCCTATGTCTAAACTCTTTTCGTGTCTTAAGTCTGTTTTCTGTTATCTCTGCTGAGCTTTTGTTTTTTTTTTTGTGGGATGTTTTGAAATTTTATTGTGAGCTCATATTCTACAGAACACTACGTGTGGAAATTTGAGGTCGAAGATGTACTCCTCCAGGAGACATGCTTTTGCTCCGTTCAGTCAGCTGGAAACACTACCAATCTGGGTACACGTTCATTAAATTCTATGCATGAGGTTTGTAAAACATGCCCAAAAACATGTAATAAATCCTGAGCCCATGCTGGAGATGGTTAATTTGAGGTTATACTTATGGGAGATCTTTGTATTTTTTACTTTTTTTGGCTTCTCACTCAGTGTCAAAGTCAAGCTAGGCATGTTTCCTTGTCCTTGTTTGTACATCACAAAACTTTTTGAAGTCCTGGCCTCGTGTTACACTATCCTTTTAGAACACCAACTTTGAGAAATCTCATATTTCATCTCCTGTCCCCAAGTCCTATGCAACTGTCAAAACAAATTTTGTCAGAAACCCTCAGACTGGTTAGTACCTATAGATTCCTAATTATCAGCTCAGCAATATATAAATATTTTAACCCAGCACTCTTAATGAACTTTCAGGAGGTGGGTGGTTCTCATGGCATTTCATTTATAAGAACACAGGAAACAGTTATCTTGAAGTACTATTCTAAACATTTACATCTCAGTAAGATATTTGGATGGCACTGTTACTAACATGCCAGACAAAATTTTGCTTGTTCTATTTTTTTCTTGGCAAATATTTTTTCATAAATACTTGAAATAAATTAAGCTAACTAAAAGTAGCCCTGAATGGAAACTGTTTATAAGTACCCTGAAACAATTCAGAAGCACCTACTTACCATTATCTAGATGATTTTTTTTATGGTAACCATTTAAATTAAGAAGAACTGTATTTGTGGGTAGTGCATTTAACCATGTCAGACACTTTCCTCAGTGAAATATTTTCATCCTCTTATCAGATCATTTTTCACATTAATTAATTATTAAAATTCTTTATTTGTTTAAAAATTTGTAATGTTTATTATTTTAATATGAAATGTATTGTCAAATTGGTTTCCATACCTAGATGATTTTTAATCAATCTTCTCTGTATATCAAGCATTCCTCCACATTTCAATCGTAGCCAGGAGCCTAGAAACATGCAGGTGAGTAGATGGAAAGAAGTGAATGAGAGTTTCACAGTATTCTGGTCTCATTTGTCGCTAGGTTGAAAACCTGGCAAAAACCTTGCTGGTCCAAAATAAGACTCATTACTAATATCGTCACCAAAAATGGCATCTTCAAAGCAGTGTCCTCAGGAGCCTCGGCAACATGTAGAGATTAGCACGCAGCTTCTTGCGACAGTTTATGGAGAATTTATTTTCCCTGGTCTTGACAGGTAAGGAAATCAGGGGGGGAAAAACCTGTTCATAATGTATCTTATGCCTGAAAAAGTTATTCATAGATGTGCTTAGAGTCCTCACTATTTACACTGTGTTCCACGGACCACCAGCATCAACCTGACACAAAGGCTTGTTAGAAATACAAAACCTCATGCTCTTCCCCAGAACTACTGAGCCAAAAATCTGCATTTTAACAAGATTCCTAGGCAATTTGTGTGCACATTAAAGTTTTGGGAAGCACTGGCCTAGATGATTTTGGAATGCTTTATATCTAGTTGATAAAGTACTTTGATAGCGTCGATTATTATCAATTGTGAAGAAGGTCTCAACCAGAATACATTAATAAAACACTGAAAAACACAATCTATACAGATTTAGATGGAGATATAAATGTATGCTTATCAAACTGGGAAGGGGTAACCGCTAATATGTTAGAATGCAGAATCAAGACTCCAAAACAATTTGGAAATGTCTGACAACTAACAAGATAAAATGAATGGAGAAAAACTATAAAAGTTCAAAAACTAAACTGTACAAATACAGAAGAAGGGAATCTGGCTCAATAGCAGTTTATATATAAAATACCTAAGGGGTTGGGGCACCTGGGTGGCTCAGCCGTTTGAGGGTCCAACCTGACTTCGGCTCAGGTCACGATCTCACGGGTTGTGAGTTCGAGCCCCGCGTCGGGCTTTGGGCTGACAGCTTGGAGCCTGAAGCCTGCTTCGGATTCTGTGCTTCCCTCTCTCTCTGCCTCTCTCCTGCCCACTCTCTCTCTCTGTCTCTCTCTCTCTCTCTCTCAAAAATAAAACATTAAACAAAAGACATTTTTTTAAATACCTAAGGGTCACCGCACCTGGGTGGCTCAGCCAGTAAGCAAGACTTCTAAAAATTCTGTCAATGATGGAAAACTAGCACAGTTACTAACTTCTTCCATGAAATGAACTCTAGAGAAACTTGAGAGGAAAATACAGACCCAAAAAACTAATTGAACTAGTTGAAGTCGAGTACCAATGTTACCTAGATGCTGCAGTGAAAGGAATAGTTGGTAAAAAAAAAAAAAAAAAAAAAAAAAAGAGGCTTATGTTTTGGTTTTGCCTCTACTCTGCATCTCCTTGAAACAATTATTGTACTACAGTAATGAGAGCAGGTATATGCGACCACAGGGGTAATATCAGGGCAGGCCAAATGAAATATGAGGTATTAAAGCAATCATTATCAAGGAGGATTTATCCCATCAACACAAGGTTGAGTCAACGTCAGAAAACCTATTAATGTCAATTGCCATAAAACAGACTATGGGACTAAATTACAATTGATGCAAACAATATTTAATACAGTCTAACATCTACTTATGGTTATTTTTTAAAGTCTAGAAAACTAGAATACTTGATAGCATGTTCAAAAACGTACAGAAAACATTATCCTTAATGGAAGAAGATGAATTCATTTCTGTCAAGACTAAAATGAGGACAAAACAGCCAGCTATCACCATAGTATAAAACATACATTGCAGGTCCTGGCCAAGGTGACAAAGAAATAAGAGGTTTAAGGATTTAGAGGGAGACCTGAAAGCTATCATTATTTGAAGATGATATGATCATTTACATTAAAGAACCAGTATCATAAACAAGTCATTGAAACTAAGAAGACTTAAGCAAGATTTCCAAACACAAACTAAAGAGCATTTTACCATGTCCGCAATAACTAAGTAAAAATATAATTTCAAAAGTACCACTCGCAATTGCATCAAAATCATAAAATATCCAGGCATTAACTTAATCAGGAAGGCCAAAGGTCTCTATGGAGAAAATGACAAATTCTAATAGCAGACACAGAAAAGCCAAATAGACATACATTCCATACTCCTGGCTGGAATGACTTGTTACAAATGTATCAATTATCCCCAATTAATATTTAAATCCTATGTAATCTCAACTAAAATTCTAGTTCATTTTTTTAAGAAAGTAAATAAATGTCCTAAAAATGTACACAGTATAATAAAGGTCCACGCATTGTTATGTCAACCTTAAGAAGGGTGAAGAAAGTGCCATAATAACATTTTTTTTTTTTTTTACTTTTTAGAAAACCGTAATACTATTGCAACAGTCAAATACACCTATATAACAAAATAGGAAGCACAGAGATAGACACGTGTTTATGTGACAATTTAAAATAACAAAGATGGGGCGCCTGGGTGGCTCAGTCAGTTGAGCGTCCGACTTCGGCTCAGGTCATGATCTCACGGTCCGTGGGTTCGAGCCCCACGTCGGGCTCTGTGCTGACAGCTCAGAGCCTGGAGCCTGCTTCAGATTGTGTCTCCCTCTCTCTTTGACCCTCCCCCGTTCATGCTGTCTCTCTCTGTCTCAAAAATAAACATTAAAAAAAATTTTTTTTAAATAACAAAGATGGCACCACAAATCAAAGGAAAAATAATGGATTACTTAGTCCATGGTGTTGAAAAAAACCCTCTCTCTGTATGAAGGAATATAAATGAATATTGCCACTGTGTTACAATAAGAAAGTCTCTGCCTCCCAAGTTTGTCCCTGTGATCCAAAGCAAGCAGGTCTGAAAACTCCATCTTGACAAATAATCCTTCCTTTTCTGAGTAATCTGTCCTTATAAAAACATAATTATAGGCTAACTAATCTTTGACAAAGCAGGAAAGAGTATCCAATGGAAAAAAGACGGTCTCTTCAACAAATGGTGCTGGGAGAACTGGACAGCAAAATGCAGAAGAATGAAACTAGACCACCCTCTTACACCACACACAAAAATAAACTCAAAATGGATGAAAGACCTAAATGTGAGGCAGGAAACCATCAGAATCCTAGAGGAGAGCACAGGCCACAACCTCTTTGACCTCGGCCACAGCAATTCCAAAAAATAAATAAATAAATAAATAAATAAATAAATAAATAAATAGGAAAACGTTACTCACTATGTCATACATCTGCAACTATTGCACAATTGTGTCAATTATTCAAATTAAAATATATTTTTTAAATTTTTTAATGTTTATTTATTTTTGAGAGAGAGAGAAAGAGAGAGAGCATGATCGGGGGAGGGTCAGAGATAAAGGGGGACACAGAATCCGAAGCAGGTTCCAGGCTCTGAGCTGTCAGCACAGAGCCCGATGCAGGGCTCAAACCCACAACCTATGAAGTCATGGCCTGAGCTGAAGTCGGATGCTTAACCGACTGAGCTACCCAGGCACCCCTAAGATAATTTTTAATAAATAAATGAAATTTTAAAAGTGTTTTATTTATTTTTGAGAGAGACAGAGTGTGAGCAGGGGAGGGGCAGAGAGAGAGAGGGAGACACAGAATCCGAAGGAGGCTCCAGGCTCTGAACTGTCAGTACAGAGCCCGGCGTGGGGCTCGAACCCAAGAACTGTGAGATCATGACCTGAACCGAAATCGGAGGCTTAAGCGACTAAGCCACCCAGGTGCCCCATAAACAAATGAAATTTCAATTTGGTTTATCAAAAAAAGTGACAAGTCTTACAAATGATTTGAATATGAAAAATAAAGTTAAAAAAGATGACACCCAGTTTCCTATCATGAGCACCTGAGTGGATGATATTAATATTTATTCCTATGGGTATGAATGTGTTTGAGGCCAGGGTGCAGAATCAAAAGTTCTTTTTTTATGTTTATTTATTTTGAGACAGAGTGAGTGTGGAAGGGACAGAGAGAGAGAATCTCAAGCAGGCTTTGCATGGTCAGTGCAGAGCCCAACACGGGGCTCGAACTAATGCACCGTGAGATCATGACCCTGGGCTAAAGTTGAACGCGTAACCAACTGAGCCACGCAGAAACCCTCAAAATCAATAGTTCGTTATTGGCTATTTTAGGATTGAGATGTCTGAGATACTACAATATGATGTTAAGTAGGCAACTGGATACATTCGTTTGAAACTCAGGAAACAGTTAAGCCAAAGATAAAAGTTCTAAGTCTACAGAATAGTGCGGTTCTCAACTCTGGCTGCAAAGGAGTATAACCTGGGAAGCTTTTAATAATACTACAGTCTAAGCTACATTCCCAGCATTTGTCTATGTGGTCTGTAATTGGCACTGAAAGTTTTTAAATGCTCCCTAGGTGATTCTATATTGTAGCTATGGCTGAGAAGCATTGATATAGTTAGAAATGGAGGAGTTCTCCAAAAGAGAAAGAGTAGACAGAAAGAAGGCACAGGAATGTGACCTAAGGAGCAAAGGTTTTCAAAATCGAGATTTACGACCCATCTGTATCATAATCTTTGGGGGTACTGGTCAAAGATAGGTTCTTAGGCTTCATTCAGAGCTCTTAAATCAGAATTTCTGAGAATGCCCAAGAATCTGCATTTTAACAAGCTTCCAGGGTGATCGTAGTGTATACTAAAGTTTGAGAACCACTCATTTAGAAGTAGGGTAGGAGTAGCCAGGGGAATGCGGAGGCAAACTGGGAGAATACAGCGTCCTGAAGATATGAGAAGGCAATGTTGAAAGGAGGGAGAGGCCAACAATGAGGAAAGCTGGTGAGAGGTCGAAAGAGATGATGAGAATAAAGAACTGACCATATCTGGAAACACTGAGATCATGGCGATTTTGGCAAGAGCAATCCTTGTCAGTGAGGTGGGGAGGTAGGGAAGAATAGAGGGGACTGAAGGATGAATGGGAGGCGAGGAAGTGGAGACAGCTTAAGGAGTCTTCTAAGAGATTTGGGTTTGTAGGCAAGCAGAAACAGCAGCCAATTGCTGGGAGTACTGTGGGAGATTTTGTGATTGTTTTCAAATAGCATGTGTTTTTATCTTGATAGTAACAATCAAGGTGGAGGCAAGAAAATTAACTAACAAAAAAAGCAAAGTACAGTTTTTTTTTTCCTTCAGATAATACGTGGCCTTTGATTAAGTGGAAAGACACATCTTCCATTGTAAGAGTCCTGAATAATCCAATAGTTTTAAGGGTAGTTCAATCTGCAAGTGGAAAGATTAGGGAGTTCTCAGTTGATCATTTCTACTTATGAAATGAAGTGTGAAGCAAATTAACCAAGAAAATGTGGGGATGAACTTAAATTCCTGAAAAACTTATAATTTGTATACATTACCTCTAGTTGGACCACTGAGAAAGCATTCCACCCCAAAATGAAGTATTTAATATGGCAGGAATCATATTAAAGTTACTTTGTTGCTAAGGAGATAATCAGACCTTCTGGTTTAAAGCAATCTCTTCTGCATTATAGTGCAAACCTGGAATTTCAACTGAGCAACTGTTAGACTTTTTTTTTTCTTTTTCAAAAATTTTTTTAATGCTTACATATTTTTGAGAGAGACAGAGACAGAATGCGAGTGGGTTGGGGCAAAGAGAGAGGGAGGCACAGAATCTGAAGCAGGCTCCAGGCTCCGAGCTGTCAGCACAGAGCCCGACACGGGGCTCAAACTCACGAGCTGTGAGATCATGACTTGAGCCGAAGTCAGACACTCAACCGACTGAGCCACCCAGGCGTCCCCTGTTAGACTTTTAAATAGACGATACCCATAAAGGAAGTTTGGTACCTACCTACAGGCAATCCTGTGGCCAACCAATATAAAGCTTACATCTGAATTATGATATAATTTTCTCAACAAAATATCTTTGGCCATCTGCACATTTAATATCCAAATGGAGGAAACCTACGTCACGTAAGAGCTATGCTGGGCAATCTACACAATTCCCATTTCATCTACTCCATGTACTAGCCATATAGACAGGTTAAGTTAGCACAAAGTTCCATAGCTAGTAAAGGAATTTTGGATTAAAGGGTCTGCCTTATGCTCTGTGCACAATACATAACAAATTATTACACTTAAGATTCACTGAACGCAGCACTGAATGATCTCCAAAACCTAGGGAAACAGTGATCCTCTTGTACGAATTCCATTGTATATTATATACCACTTCTTTATCCATTCATCAGTCAATGAGCCTTTGGGCTCTTTCCATAATTTGGCTACTGTTGATAATGCTGCTATAAACATTGGGGGGCATGTGACCCTTTAAATCAACATTTTTATATCCTTTGGATAAATCCCTAGGAGTGCAATTACTGGGCCATAGGGTAGTTCTAGTTTTAACTTTTTGAGGAATCTCCATACTATTTTCCAGAGTGGCTGCACCAGTTTGCATTCCCACCAGCAGTGCAAGAAGATTCCCCTTTAACTGCATCCTTGCCAACATCTGTTGTTTCCTGTGTTAATTTTAGCCATTCTGACAGGTGTGAGGGGATATCTCATTGCAGTTTTTTTTTTTTAGTTTATTTATTTATTTTGAGAGAAAGAGAGAGCGAGCATGGGGGAGGGGCAGAGAGAAAGGGAGAGAGAGAATCCCAAGCATGCTCTGTGCTGTCAGCGTGCAGCCCAACACGGGGCTCTATCTCACAAACGGATACCAAGAGTCAGACACTTATCTGACTGAGCCACCCAGATGTCCCTCATTGTAGTTTTGATTTGTATTTCCCTTGTTGAGCATCTTTTCATGTATCTGTTAGCCATCTGTATGTTTTCTTTGGAAAAATGTCTATGCACGTCTTCTGCCCACTTCTTAACTGGATTATTTGTATTTTGGGTGTTGACTTTGATAAGTTCTTACAATTTTCTTAATGTTTATTTATTTTCGAGAGAGAGAGACAGAGCACAAGTGGGGAAGGGCAGTGAGAGAGAGAGAGAGAGAGGGAGGGAGGGAGGGAGGGAGGGAGGGAGGGAGACACAGAATCTGAAGCAGGATCCAGGCTCCGAGTTGTCAGCATAGAGCCCGACATGGGGCCCACACTCATGGACCACGAGATCATGACCTGAGCCGAAGTTGGATGCTTAACTGACTGAGCCACCCAGGCATCCTAACTTTGATAAGTTCTTTACAGATTTTGCAGGAGGAAAGAATATCCAATGGAAAAAAGACAGTCTCTTCAACAAATGGTGTTGGGAAAACTGGACAGCAACATGCAGAAGAATGAAACTGGACCGCTTTCTTATGCCAAACACAAAAATAAATTCAAAATGGATGAAAGACCTAAATGTGAGGCAGGACACCACCAAAGTCCTAGAGGAGAACACAGGGACTAATCTCTTTGACATTGGTCATAGCAACTTCTTACTAGACACATCTCCTGAGGCAAGGGAAACAAAAGCAAAAATGAACTATTGGGACCTCATCAAGATAAAAAGCTTCTGCACAGCGAAGGAAACCATCAACAAACTAGAAGGCAAACATTGGAATGGGAGGATATTTGCAAATAACATATCTGATAAAGTGTTAGTATCATAATCTATAAAAAATTTATCAATCTCTACTCATTTTTTAATTGGATTATCAGGGCTTTTTTTAGTGTTGTGTAAGTTCTTCACAGATTTCGGGTATTAACCCCTTATTGGACATTTGTAAGTGTCTTCTCTTGTCAGTAGGTTACATTTTTATGGTTTCCTTCACTGTAGAAAAGTCTTTTATTTTGGTGTTGTCACAATAGTTTAGTTTTGCTTTTGTTTTCCTTGCCTGAAGAGACCTATCCATAAATATGTTGCTAAGGCCGGTGTCCAAGAAGCTATTGTCTATTTCTTCATTTCGTAGTTTTATAGTTTTATGTCTAACACATTTAGGTCTTTAATGCATTTGGAGTTTCCTTTTGTGTTTGGTGTAAGAAAGTGGTCCAGTTTCATTCTTCTACATGTTGCTGCCCACTTTTCCCAAAACCATTTGTTGAAGACAGACTGTCCTTCATCCATTGTACTTTCTTCCCTTTTTTATCATAGATTAATTAACCATATAGGTATGAGTTTATTTGGGGCTCTCTGTCTTATAATTCTGGGCCTCAGCTTCCTAGTATAAAGAATGAAACAGCAGCAGTACACAAATTGTAAAAGCCTTTATGGAATTAAATTTTTTATGATTATACCTAGGAGTGTATCATGAACTATTTCTTATCTTATTACATAAAACACCTGGAAATTTTGGTGGCACACAATAACAAGAAATTATACCAGTACTTTGTATATCGGTACATTTGTACATTTGGTATATTTGTACATCTTATTTAAAAAAATGTATACGGCATAGATGTTGTTTCTTCACTAATAAGCATGATTATATGCAATTAAGTACGATTTTATAATTTAGGTTACACCATAACACTAATTTCTAACACTAAATCAATCTTAATTTTATTATTCAAAAAAATTTTTTCTTTAACGTTTATTTATTTTTGAGACAGAGAGAGACAGAGCATGAATGGGGGAGGGTCAGAGAGAGAGAGAGACACAGAACCCGAAACAGGCTCCAGGCTCCGAGCGGTCAGCACAGAGCCCGACGCGGGGCTCGAACTCACGGACCGCGAAATCATGACCTGAGCTGAAGTCGGCCGCTTAACCGACTGAGCCACCCAGGTGCCCCTCAATCTTAATTTTAAAGATTATGAATAAGAGACAAACTTCAGTAAAAGTATATAGATTTCATTTTTTGTAATTCAATTAATAAAAAAGCATCTAGTACAATGTTTCACATGATTCTGCTCTCCCTTTTTATATTTAATTATTAACCTTCCCATATTTTCATCAGAGTAAATGAGTCATCTTGCCCCAGAAGACATTCAGCTGCCCTTGGTAATTCAGGCTAACTTGTATTTTAATTTGATTTTTAATGGACAATTTACCACATGCTTTGGGAGGCACTAAAATAAGTGAAATGATTCCAAATGTTTTAAGTCAATATAACTTACTTTACCATAAAAAAAAGGAATGAAATAGAGGCACCTGCATGGCTCAGTCGGTTAAGCCACCAACTCTTGATCTCAGCTCAGGTCATGATCTCACAGTTGTGAGATCAAGCACCACGATGGGCTCCACACTGACAGCATGGAGCCTGCTTGGGATTATTTCTCCCTCCCTCTCTCTGCCCCTCTCCTGCTCATGCTCTCATTCTCTGTCTCTAAAAATAAATAAATAAACATCTTTAAAAAAGGAATGAAATAAATAAATACCTTTTTCCATTTGTTCACAAGGGATGTAATCTGTAACTGAAAGTGTGAACTCTAATTAAAAAACCGTAAATTGGGGCGCCTGGGTGGCTCAGTCGGTTAAGCGTCTGATTTCAGCTCAGGTCATGAGTTCACAGTTTGTGAGTTTGAGCCCCGCATGGGGCTCTGTGCTGACAGCTCAGAGCCTGGAGCCTGCTTCAGATTCTGCGTCTTCCTCTCTCTCTGCCCCCTCCCCAACTTGAGCGCGCGCTCTCTCTCTCTCTCTCTCTCTCTCAAAAATAAATAAGCATTAAAAAATTATAAATATTTAAAATTAAGTATGTATTTGTATGGGGCCCAAATTTTGTATTCATCATGGTAGCCTGAAAGAGTAAGTATGCTTTGAACTTGAAACCAAGAATTTCTGCCTAGCAAGAGGAGAATGGACTAACATGAACACCATGAAAAGTAAGTGTAGTTTTCTTCCTAAGCATTCCAAAAGAGGAACATGCTTTGTGTTAATATTTGCTAATTTAACATTGTATGAACTTGAGTTTTATAAATACTTATATTATTCTTCATGTGACTAAAATCACATGGTCATGTGTGCTTAAAATAGATTTTAAAAGAAAATTAAAAAAATAGTATTAATCAGAGCATCAAGCACATCTCTTTTTTTTTTTTTTAAGTTTTTTAAATTTATTTTGAGAGAGACAGAGACAGAGGGAGACAGAGAATCCCAAGGAGGCTCTGCACTGTCAGCACAGAGCTCAGTCTCATGAACTGAGAGATCATGACCTGAGCCGAGATCAAGAGTTGGAGGCTTAATCCACTGAGCCACCAAGGCGCCCTAAGCACACCTTTTAAAACCATAAAAGAAGGGGAAAGCGTTGGTGGGGAATGGGTTAAATAGGCAATGGGGACTAAGGAACGCACCTGTCGTGATGAGTACCAGGTGATGTATGGAAGTGTTCAAACACTATATTGTTCACCGGAAACTAATACAACACTGTATGTTAACTAACTGAAATTAATATAAAAACTTAAGAAAATAATTAAATAAAACTATAAAAGAAAATCCAAAAGTTCTTAATAAAGTAGAACACATTTCAGAATAGATACCTATTAAAAAATGCTAAGTACCTGTTACCAAGACCTTGAATCATCACTTAAAATATCGAACTATTGTATAATAAACTGATACTGACATAAAGCTTGAACAACCACAAAGCCTTATTACTAAAACTGGTCACTCAACCAGCAAGATCTGCATCACTTGGGAGCTTGTTAGAAATGGAGAATCTGAAAGCCCACCCCTGAACTGTTGAATCAATTGGTATTTGGTTAATAAGGTCACTAGGTGCTCCACATGCATATTAAAGTTTCAGAATCACTGTCCTATAGAATAATATTATTACTTCATAAATTATACAGCATTACTTGTTATTTCTTTGCATTAGAAGTGACTGAGGTAGCTGAACAAAGTTCTAGAAAATTCAATTTGCTATCTGAAAAATCTATTTCTATTTATATATTTACATATGTACATACCTAATATATTTTTTGCTTATTTAGGTAGACCCTTGATGAATATTAATGGCATACAGTAAAAATGATTAACTTTCCTTAATCTTCAAGTGGCAGGATAATATTATGTATTTAAGAATCAAAGAAAATAGGCTGCAATAGCTTCTTCAAAATTTTTTAAAAGAAAAAATTTAAAGAATTTTAAAGAATCTTCTTTTACAAATTGTGGTAACTTTCAAATGATTCAGTCAGCAACTTCCCATCCTAAACTACTGATGTCAGAATTCTCACAGCTTGTAAAAACTCTGATTTTCCAATGCAGTAAGACTCTCCTTGGCTACAATAGACGAAGCCTTGCTTAACACGTGCGTGCGTGCGTGCGTGCGTGCACACACACACACACACACACTCACACACACACACTCTCTACCTCTTTCTGTGGAAAATCTAAGCTATTTTAACACCATAAGCACAGGGATTTTTTTCATGTTTTAAAATGCAGAAATAAAAAAGACTATGCCTTAAGGAAGAGAAGACATCTAGGCATTTCCAAATTAACTTAATATACATTAATGTATCAATGGGCACCCAGTCTGTTAGAGCACTCTGGATGCTGAGACAGGCTCCTGAGAACCTTAGAAGCACTCTATGTATAACATCAATATTTATTAAAGCAAATAAAGACAATTCAAAATTCTGTGATAAAGTTAGGATACTTTTTTAACAACCTTTGCTAAATGTTTACTTCTTTTCAAAAAAAATTTTTTTTACACTTATTTGTTTTTGATAGAGAGAGACAAAGCACAAGTTGGGGAGGGGCAGAGAGAGGAGGAGACACAGAATCCAAAGCAGGCTTCAGGCTCTGAGCTGTCAGCACAGAGCCCGACGAGGGGCTCGAACTCACAAACTGTGAGATCATGACCCGAGCCGAAGTCGGACGCTTAACCGACTGAGCCACTCAGGCACCCCACTGTTTACTTACTTCTTAAGCACATCTTTAAATCTCAGACTTTAGGGTAACTATAAAACAGGGGCAATATCACCTTTAATAATAATATTTACCTGAATAAGCTTCCACTAGTAGGATGAATAATAATTATGAATAAATGACAGTCATTTTAATGAAACAGGTGGAGTTTTTAAAAACTGGAATTACTTGAAAATGAAAGATTTTTTTTTTATCAAATTGCTTAAGGGTAATTCAATCATATACCTCACACTAAATTCTACAATATAAATAACCACATATCCTATCTTTTATTTTGCGTAAAAGTTTATCTGACATTTATGTATCTAAAGAGTCTAACTTATATAAAGGTGATTTATTTTGTGACGGTATCTTAGGAACTGTAAAGAGAATCTGAACTCTTAAGCAACTTACATGAAATATCCTCTTGAAGTCTATTTTTCCATAGTAGAGAATATAGACACAAGCTATCAAATACCTAGGAAAGATGGATGCTGTGATGTTGGGAGAAGAAGTAAAGAGAGAGAAAAGAAATCTCAGACTTTAATTTTTTCATTCAACTTTATCCACAGTTTGCATCGGTAATATACATTTAGTGTTCCATTTATTTTTAAATGCATCAGAAAATCAATTATGATAGATCTGTGACCAATACAAAGATTTCTGAATTCTTCAAAAAATTCACTTAGAAAAGTCGATAAACTAGCATTCTGTAAAGATAATTATTAAACAAATGGTAATGCATTTTTACTCCTTATTTCAATTCTAACATATCCAACATCACTTCTTTCTTGTGCCATACAGTAATAAAATTTAGCAGAAGTAGCTATCTACTACATTTTTTAGGGCCTAATAAAATATTTGCTTGACTTATTTAACCCCTTCAAATCACAAATCCAATTCAAATAATTATAATCGTTCTTAATTCAATAAGTGATGAAGTAAATATAAAATAACCATGAAAACCATTTAGAATAAAATTTACACTTATTTTAAAAACTACTAAAAGAAATACATCAGAGCCTTGATAAAATGTGTCCTTGGGGACTATGCTGAGAAACTGACTTAGAGGTGGTGTTGCCTTTTGGCACTAGAGTAAATAGACTGACATGATGTGAACCTCAGATGGACCCATCTTAAATGGAATTTTGCTTTGCGGCGAAGAATGCTGTAAGTGAGGTTCTGGTGTATTTTCCCTTTAAAGCAATAACTGACAAGTAAGTGAAATGCAATAAGGAAATGGCCTATAATTTCAATGAGAAACAGGAAAATACCTGTAAAATAATTAACATCTAGACTGATTGAGAAGAGGAATCCTACCGCATGGGAACTATGAAAGCAGTATGAATGATTGCTGTAGCTCTTTATGGTCACTTGATTTGTAACATTGTCAGATTTGTACAATAAAAACTAACAACTTGAGATATTTATTTGCCATTTCTTACCTTTATTACCCAAGTTTTCACTAGGGAGATTGATTATGCCAATGAAGGTTTTTTTAGATCCAACTGAAAAATAGGAACTAATTAGCTGAAATACTTAAAGTAATAAATTACTAATAATTTAATTTTAAACCTTACAGTTATAAGAAGCTTTAGTTCTTTAAAAGCTCCAATTTCACACTTGGGGAATGTAAAGAACACATGTGTATTCTAATGCCAAAATGTAATTATATGGCTTCATTGCCAACTGATCAATAAAAGTAGAGTTGTTTCGAAACCAACCCTTATTATACCATTTGGCACACTAGTTTTTACCTTTTATATATACCCTTTGAAATACCCAGGCCAACACTTTTAATAAGTTGCATCCATATTAAGAGGTAACAAGTGCAAATAATCACATATTTAAGATATGGTACTTGCTTGGCTACTGCAAAAGTAATTATACTAAGGTTTTTCTATAGCAAACTGAGTTATTACAGTAATGTTTTTGAAAAATTCCTGCACTCCTACCAACGTAAATTTATCCAGCTCCAAACTAAACAAGGACTTTAGGTAACATAGCATACTTAGGAAAATATTTATAGAATGGTCTGTGTTTAATTCAACATCATGTTCACTGAGGATCCTAAGATTTACAGGATCCACAAATGGCCAGATTCCAAATACACACCTATTCTTCAATTGCTGCTCTATGAATCTGGAAAAAAAAAAAAAAACCAAAAAAAAAACAAAAAACCCAACTAATGGCAGCATGCCGACTGCAAGTCCAGACACAGATCCAAACTTTGGCAGTTTTATCAAAGTGTCCTTGATAATGAGTACTTGGCTACTTCTCAAAAACCTTACTGCTTTGTGTAACATTTTCAATACAGAAATAAAATACTCTTCAAATAATACATATTAAAAGATGATTAAGTTTTGCAAAATTAAATAGCATAAATTAAGCATATTAACATTGTTTTTTTTTTTTTTTGACAACATGACATAACCAATTTAAGGAAAACTGCAATGGACTAAATAAAAAACCACAAATGTCACCGTGTGAGGCACATTTAAATCCTCACATATAACTGACCTTACAAAATCTACTAAAATATTTTAAAGTTCCATTGATTCCATTAATACATAAAAAGAAATTGCAAAAATGCTTAAGACTATGTAAGAGTCATCAATTACACAGGCACTTCACATGTAAACAGTCTACAGTACAACTGAAAATATTTTGGCACTAACCTATAATACTAAAAGAATTTAATATAAAGCCAGAGTTCTGCATTTTCTACTCATTTTTTTCTAGAAAACTAAGACCAAAGATTGAAGAAACTGTGTATAAACTAGAATTAGAAGTGTATTAAATAACTCAAATATAGAATAGTCTTAAATCGGTAAAAAAATGATTACCTCATCCAGGTGTTTACTAGTATGCTCTGATATAAAAAAGTAAACCTAATGTGATTATTAAATTGAAACCACATCTTAAATTTAGTATCAATCTGGTTTTTGAAAAATAATGAAGGTTATCAGCTGACTCAGTAAAAAGAGAATTTGAATTTATCAAAAACTCTTATTAAGTTAATCCAGTTTTTCCCCCAAAAGAAGTTTGGGCAATTCGAAATTTAACTTTGATGTTTTAACATGATTTTTTTTTAACCTATGGATTGACCTAATAAAATTATTAATTTTGATTAGACATTCTTATCATGAATTTGAGATTTTTTAAATCACTTCAAATAAATGAAACTATACACTTATAATTTTGAAGTGTTACATCAAGCTGTAGAAAGCTGAGATGCCTTGGTTGTAGGTAATTCAAGAAGAGCCTGCACTGTGACACCAACTTTCACAAGACCTCTCTCTTCCAGAATATGATGAGGCAAACAGAGTCTTTCCTGAAAAACAAAATAAATGATATCAGAACATCTGTTTTTTAATAGTGCAGTAAAGCCTGAACAAGTTAGAACTGGATTTTTAAAACATGTGTCCTGTAAAACTTCAAGTAGAAAGTACGCAATTTTAATTAAATTCTAAACTTTTTATTCTCTTCTTGAGGTGTAATTGCCATGTAACATTATATTAGTTTCAAGTGTAAAACATAATGATTTGAACAGCATTCTCTTCTCTGTATCTATAATGTACACTTTATTTTGTTTGTCCACTTGGGTTTTTTTTAGAGTCTACATGTAAGTGGAAACATACAGGATTTGTCGTTCTCTGTCTGACTTAATTTTGTTTAGCATAATTCCCTCAAAGTCCATCCAAGTCACAAATGGCAAGATTTCGTTCTTTTTTATGGCTGAGTAGTATTCCACTGTACGTATACCACATCTGTGTCCATTCATCCACCAACGGTCTCTTCGGTTGCTTCCATATCCTGGCTATTGTAAATAATGCCACAATGACACAGGGGTGTGAATATCCCCTTCAATTGGTATGTTTGTTTTCTTTGGATAAACACTCAGAAGTAGAATTGCTGGATCATATGGTATTTCTATTTTTAATTTTTGAGGATCCTGCATACTGTTTGCCACAGTGGCTGCACCAATTTACCTTCCCATCAACCTGACGCAAGGGTTCTCTTTTTTCCACGTCCTCATCAACATTTTGTCTTTTGGACAACAGCCATTCTAACGGCGGTCAGGTGGCATCTCATTGTACAAATTCTAATTCTCAAATGGCTCTTTCGATAGACTTTTAGGGTATGGGATTCTATTTTACGGGCTCTGTTTTGATCGGAGGTTGATCTGATCCACATAAATAAGCGAATATTTTAAAGTGAGACAGTCATGCTAGAAGTTCCCTAAGTTCTTGTGCTGGAGTAGAAAGAGCACTCCATTTCCAGTCAGGAAATCTAAGGGCCATGCATACGAAGTACTAAAGGTACTCAAAACTACCCAGAGACTCAGTTTCTTCAACCTGAAGAAAGGACTGTGTAAGAAACAAACTGAAGAGTGTAAACTCTTCTGTCCTGTACAAAATTGGCCTCTCTCGTTCATTCTACCAGTTCTGAGGTTCCACGGTCTCTAAAATATGAAATGATTCAGTACTTTTTTTTTGGTCTTACTGTTACTTCTTTCCAGCTGCTAGTGATCTTTGTTGCTTCTTAGTTCAGTGGTCTAGAATTTGAGAAGTAGCAACGGCCTCCTCTTGTAAGCACATCACATGTCATTTGACCTTAAGGCAGCTTTGCATTAGGTTTCATTAGCCTTGGCTGATCCTCTTCTAACTTCTTTCCTTTTTGTAAGTAATCTCTACTCCCGACGTGGGGCTCAAACTCACCACCCCAAGATCAAGAGTCACATGCTCTACCAACTCAGCCAGCCAGGTTGTCCCTCTTCTAGCATTCTTGATGTTTTCAAGAGTTCTGTCTTCACTCTCTTCTCTTTTGTACTATATCTTCTCTTTGGTATTCTCAAAGCCTTATCAAAATTGCAAGGGTTAACTAAATAAATTTGGTAGCTATTTCTGAAGAAACAGGGCAGTCCACTGCTTCAGCTGGGACACACATTCATCTCAGGAAAGTAAGCTAGTAATGGATAGCGTGGGAGGCAAACAGACCATCGACAGGACCCATCTGGTCCATAACTATACACTTGGTGAACACAGTATCTTACAAGTCTAGAAACATTACATTTTTTTCTAAATCCACTGTTTCTTCAAACATGGGGGGCCTTGGCAAGACTAGGCTCCTATTCCCAAACAGTAATAACTATATCCTCCACCCTGATGACTTTCAAATCTTTATTTCCTGCCATGACCTCTCTATTGAGCTCCAGATACAAATATGAACATGAGACAGCCAAATGGATGTCTAACAGGCAGATCAAAATCAATCTGTCCACAACCGAATTACATCATCACCAAGTTAAACTGTCCTTTTATATTCTGTACCTACGTCAGTAATACACTATTCAATTTCTCTCAATATAAACCTCGGAATCCTAATAGTCTTTTCTTTCTTCCTTATTCCCATAAACCATTCACCAAACACTACTGGTAATAATCCCATTTATCAGAAGCATTCTCAAAAACTATCTTCTTATCTCCATTTTCACAATAGCATTTGCTGCATTCCCAATGTTTTGTTTATTTATTCAAATAATCACTGAAATGTTAGAAAAGAAAAAAAGGTTTCACATCAACGACCTCAGCTTCCACCTTAGAACTAGAAAAAGAACAAACAAATTAAGCCGATGGCAAGAAGAAAGAAAGAACATATGAAGTTGAGAGAGGAAAGTAATAAAATAAAAACCAGAAAATAATAGACAAAAAAAAAATCAGTGAAACCAAATGTTAGTTCACTGAGAAAATTTTTAAAAATTCATAAGCTTCTACCTAGGTTAATCAGAAAAAAGAAAACACACAGATTACCTACATCAGGAATAAGAGAAGTAACATCAGAAGAGATATTACAAATACTAAACTGATAATAAGGGGACATTATAAACAACTTTATAATAATAAGTTTGACAAACTACATGAAATAGACAAATTCCTTGACACACAGTATACCAAAAGCTCATGCAAGAAGAAACAGAAAACCAGAATAGCCTTGTATCTATTAAAGAAATTAGAATTGTAGTTAAAATCCTTTCCACAAAGAAAACTTTTGGCCCAGCTGGTTTCATTAAAGAATCTGACCAAATGTTTTAAAAGGAAATAGGATCAATTCTACACAAAATTTTCACAAAAAGTGAGGAGCAGGGAATACTTCCTAACCTATTTCTTAAGGTCAATATTACCATGACACTAAAGCCAGGCAAAAGATATTAAAAGAAAAGAAAACTAAAGACCAATATCCCCATGAACATAGATGTAAAAAGTCTAAACAAAATTTTAGCAAACTGAGTTCAACAATATCAAAACAACAACAAAATCTAAGATGACCAAGAGGGTTTATCCCAGAAATCTAGGTTTGAGTTAATATCTGAAAATCAACCACCATTAAGTCACAATACTGTGCAAGAAAAAGGATGTTATCATCTCAGTGGTTGTAGAAAAAGCATTTGACAGAATTCAACATCCGTTCCTGATAAGAACTCTCAACAATCTAGGAATAGAAAGGAATTTGCTCAACCTGATACAGTTCATCTATAAAGAAAAACAACAGCTAACATTTGCAAAGCATATATCTCATAGAGTACTTTTATCTGGAATATAGAAAAAAAACACCCACAACTCATTAATAAAAAGGTGAATAATCCAATTAATAAAGGGGCACAGGATTTGAAAAGACACTTCTCCAAAGAATGTCTACAAATAGTCAATAACCACATGAAAATGTGTCCCACATAATTAGCCACTAGGGAAATGCTAATTAAAACCACAATGGCTGTGGGTGCCTCACATCCAGTGAGCTATGCTAGCTTACTGTCAACTTCCCCTAGAGGGTGAGGGCCCCCAATCCAGCTGCACAGCTGTGGATGCTGGGGATTGTGTTGGATGTCCAGAAACAGTCAGGGGTGGCAAATGGGTCAGATCCACATTTCAGCTCTGGAGGAACTCTGGGTGCGGGGTGAGGCAATGGGATCCTCCAGCCTTTGCATCCCAGGCTCCCCCATCGAGCCCAGAGCCCAATCCCTCCCGAGGCAATGGCAGGACTGGGTCCCTAACTGACCAGGCACAGGGATGCTGCAGGGGAGGCGACACAGGCATCAGCCACAAGAAACCGAAAGCAGCAGCTGTGAACCTCTCCCAAGCACAGTAAATGATGTGACGTTCCCCGGCTCCTCTGAGAATCTCTGCCTGCTCCCTCCTCTTTCCCACCCTCAACTGTGTCCTTGGGGCCTAGGTATAGAATGAAGAAAGCTGAAACAAGTGTTCAAAAAAAAATTTGTTCATGAGTGTTCATAGCAGCATTATTCATAATAAACAATGAGTGGAAACAGCCCAAACGTCCATCAACTTATGAACTGTAAACAAAATGTGGTATAAATGTTAGTCAGTTAGTTTGGAGGTATCAGCCAGGAGGGATAAACTGGTGCTGGCCACACCCTCGGAGGCACCCCCAAAGGTTAACAGCCACACCTTCAGAGCCACCTCTAAGGGCTAACAGAGCAGGAAAGGCTTAGCCACAGAGTTGGCTCAAAAGGCACAAAGGGACTTCTAAGAACGGAGCAAGCACACAAAAGGTTGCCTTGTGCTATCCCCTGTCACCTTAGGTTACCTTAAAGTCACAGCAAAGCCCATTAAAACTCTTGAATATGCAGTACATAAATAAATACAATTATAACAGAATGCATCATAAGTAGGCACAATGCACAGAAGCCAAAATGTTACACAATCAGCAGCCGACAATCAAAAATGCCAATCAAAGCCAAATTTATATGTAAACAAAGCAGGCTTATAAGGCTGTAGCTAGAACTTCTCAGGTCCATTGCCATTCTTACTCCGGCAGGGGCCTGCTTTCACTCTTAAAAGTGTACTATACTTATCTACTTGATAAACTCTATCTCCCTATTCTGGTCTCAGGTCCCTAATTCATTGCTGCATCCAGGCCAAGAACCTAGTGACCCAGTAACCTAGACATACAATAAAATATTCAGCCATAAAAATAAATAAAGTACCACTTTACACAACAACACGGATAAACCTTGGAAACATTATACAAAATGAAAAAAGCAGACACAAAAGCTCCCATATTGTAGGACTTCATTTATACGTAATGTCCAGAATAGGCAAATCCATAGAAACAGAATGGGGTGCTGGGGGTGGGGAGTATGGACAGGGAGACTACTAATGGGTAAGAGGTTTCTTTCTGGGATGATAAAACATTCTAGGGGAGGAGCTAAGATAGTAGAGTACTAGGAGGACCCTAGGCTTCCCTCATCACTGGAACATACCTAGATAACCATCAAGTCACTCCAAATACCTAAAAAATCCATCTGAGGACTGACAGAACAAACTGCACAACTAAAGGGAGAGAAGGGGCCACATCATGGAAGGTAGGAGGCACGGAGCTATGGTCTGGGGAAGAAAAGGGCTGCAGAGGGGAGGGAGCCCTGGTTGTGGAGAAAAGAGAGAGAGAGAGAGAGAGAAGCACAACAGGGGGTAGCATAAGGAAAACACTTCTCCAAAGTTACTGACTGGGAAAAGGAGAGAGGCTGATTTTCATGAGTTTTCGCACCCAGTGGGGCTCAAAGACTGAAGTATTAGAGGTCTGTGGCACAGCTGGTCTAGAGCCCTGAGAGCGCTGCAGTGCTCCTGTAAGAGGAGATAGGCAGGTAACCCGGGGGCAGACATGTGACACGTGGATTGCCTGAGATGCACTGGCAGAGACAGTTCTCCATTCTTGGAGCACATCTGAGAGAGGTGGAGTTTCCTCTCCAGGGACAAAGGAGCCAGTGAACGCCATTTCCCACCCCTGCCCCCTGAGCATAGACACAGAGACACCCACTGAGGGCAGCCAACCTAGGCAATGGTTCTTTAGCGCACTTGGCCCCTGCCCTTCTGGGTCAAACCTGCATCAATCCCAGTGCAGCAAGACCCTCCCCAGGAAGACCGGCACAGGTCCCCCCACCCATACCTGGGTCCCTAAAGTTCAGAGTCTTAAACTCAGTGGGCCTGGCTGGGATAGAGTCCAAAGTGCACTGCACTGCTCCAGGCAGGCAAACAATCCAGACATACTGTGAAAACAGCAATCTGAAAAACACCTAGGACACATGAGGGGAAATTATTAGCTCCTCTGGGAGGGCTTCCCTGACAGCAGTGAGCATAAACCCCTCTCTGGGGACAAAGGAGCTGGCTGGTGCCATTTTCCTCTCCCATCCCTCAGCATAGACTACAGCACAGTGCCAACACCCGCTGCTGAAATTACTTTCACTAAGCCCCACCACCCTTCGTTGTGCTGGTACTGCTTTTCCAGGCAAACATCCCTGAGAACTGATGCAGCAGGCTCCTCCCCCAGAAAACCAGCACAAAACCCTGCACAAACCACATCTACTGACCATAAAGATCTGCAAGGCTTCAGCTCTAGTGGAAAAAGCATCAGGTCTGTTAACAAGCAGACCGAAGCACATGTAGATAGAACTCGCCACGCTCTGGCCAAGGTCCAAACACTCCCCCACTGCAGGCAAGGAGCAACTCTACAGAGGACTAACGGATGGGATACAGCAGTCATAACGCGGCAGCAGAGCACATGCAGCATACGCCAGAGACACTTCCTGAAGCGTCAGGCCCTGGATGTTCTATGATTTCTTATTCGTAGAGCCATTAATCTCAGAAGCAGGGAACATAACAGGCTTTCCTAACACACAGAAGAAGACAGAAACCTAGATAAAATGCCAAGACAAAGGAATTCATCCCAAAAGAAAGAATAAGAAAAAGTCATGGCCAGGGATCTAATCAAAACAGATGTAAGTAATACGCCTGATCCAGAATTTAAAACAACAATCATAAGGATACTAGCTGGGCTTGGGAAAAGCATAGAAGACATCAGGGAGACACTTACCACAGCGATAAAAGAGCTTAAAACTGATAAGGCCAAAATGAAAAGTGAAATAACCAAGATTCGAAACCAACTGGTAGTAATGACCACAAGGATGGAAGAAGCAGAGGAATGAACAACATATAAGACAAAATTATGGAAATAATGAATCTGATCAAAAGAAGGAAAGAAAAATCTTGGACCATGAATGTAGACTTAGGGAACTCGGTGGCTTAACGAAGTGTAGTTAACATTCATATCATAGGACACCCAGAAGAAGAGAGAGAAAAGGGGACAGAAAATTTATTTGAGGAAATTACAGCGTCCCTAATCTAGGGAAGGAAATAGACTTCCAAATCCAGGAGGCACAGAAAACTCCCATCAACATCAACAGAAACAGGCCAACACCAAAATATATCATTAATTTGCAAAATACAGAGGTAAGGAAAAAAATCCTAAAAGCAGAAGACAAAAGAAGTCCCTAACTTACAAGAGATGACAAATAAGGTTAGCAGCAGATCTCTCTACAGAAACTTGGCAGGCTAGAAGGGAGTGGAATGATACACTCAATGTGCTGAATGGGAAAAATCTTCAGCCAAGAATACTCTATCGAGCAAGGCAATCAATCAGAAAAGAAGGAAAAAGAGTTTCCTAGACAAACAAAAATTAAGAGTTTGTGACCACTAAAGTAGCCCTGCAAGAAATATTAAAGGGGACTCTTTGAGTGGGAAAGAAAGACCAAAAGCAACAAAGATTAGAAAGGAACAGAGAAAATCTCCAGAAACAATGACAAAACAAGTAATAAGATGGCACTAAATTCGTATCTATCATTACTCTGAATGTAAATGGACGAAATGCTCCACTCAAAAGACACAGGGTGTCAGGATGCATAAAAAACAAGAGCCATCGAGGGGCACCTGGGTGGCTCAGTCAGTTAAGTGTCCAACTTTGGCTCAGGTCATGATCTTACAGTTCGTGGGTTCAAACCCTGTGTTGGGCTCCATGATGACAGCTCAGAGCCTGGAGCTTGCTTCGGATTCTGTGTCTCCCTCTCTTTCTACCCCTCCCCCACTCGTGCTCTGTCTCTATCTCTCAAAAATAAATAAAACATTAAAAAAAAAGACCCATCTTTATGCTGCCTAGAAGAGACCCATTTTGGACCTATAGACAGCTGCATACTGAAAGTAAGCAGAGGGAAAAACATTTACCATGCAAATGGACATCAAAACAAAAAAGCCAGAGTAGCAATACTTATATCAGACAAACTAGATTTTAAACTAAAGATTGTAACAAGAGATGAAGAAGGGCACTATATCATAATAAAGGAGTCTATCCAACAAGATCTAACAAGTAAATATTTATGTCCCCAACTTGAAACCCCAAACATATAAAACAATTAATAACAAACATAAAGGAACTCTTTGACAATAATACAATAATGGTAGACTTTAAAACCCCACTCATATCAATGGACAGATCATCTGAACAGAAAATCAACAAGGAACAATGCCTTTGAATGACACACTGGACCAGATGGACTTAACAGATACATTCAGAACATTTTATCCAAAAGCAACAGAATATACATTCTTCTCAAGCGCACATGGGACATTCTCCAGGATAGATCATGTATTAGTTCACAAATCAGGGCTCAGCAAGTACAAAAAGACTGAGATCATACCATGCATATTTTCAGATCCCAACGCTATGAAACTGAAAGTGAACCACAAGAAAAATTTTGAAAATACCACAAATACATGGGAGGATAAAGAATATCATTCTAAAGAATGAGTAAGTCAAGCAGGAAATTAAAGAAGAAATAAAAAACACACATGGAAACAAATGAAAATGAACAAGATGGTCCAAAAGATTTGGGATGCAGCAAAAGTGATCATAAGAGGGAAGTATACAGCAATACAGGGCTACCTCAAGAAGCAAGAAAAATCTCAAATACACAGCCTAACCTTACACATAAAGGAGCTAGAAAAAGAACAACATATGAAGCCTAAAGCAAGTAGATAGGAAATAATAAATATCAGAGCAGAAATAAATGATATAGAAGGAAGGACAAGAACAACAAAAAACCACAGTAGAACAGATCAAAGACACCAGAAGCTGATTCCTTGAAAAAATTAATAAAACTGATAAACCCCTACCTGGACTTATCAAAAAGAAAAGAGAAAGGACCCAAATAAATAAAATCATGAATGAGTGGGGAGAAATCACAACCAACACCACAGAAATACAAAGAATTATAAGAGAAAATTACAAAAAAATATATGTAAACAAATTGGACATTCTGGAATACAATCTGGAATAAATTCCTAGAAATATATCAAGTACCAAAACTGAAACATGAGGAAACAGAAAACTTGAACAGACTAATAATAACCAGCAAAGAAATTGAATCAGTAATCAAAACTCTCCCAACAAACAAAGTCCAGGATCGGATGGCTTCAGAGGAGAAATGTAACAAACATTTAAAGAAGAGTTAATAGCTATTCTTCCCAAACTGTTCCAAAACATAGAAATGGAAGGAAAACCGCCACGTTCATTCTACGAGGACAGCATTACCTTGATTCTAAAACCAGACAAACCCATTAGAAACAGAACTACAACCCAATATCCCTGATGAACATGGATGCAAAAATTCTCAACAAAATACTAGCAAAGCGAATCCAACAGCACATTAAAATAACCACTCTCCACAATCAAGTAGGATTTCTTCCTGGGTTGCCAGGGTTGGTCAATATTCACAAATCAATCAATGTGAAACACCACATTCATAAAGGAAAGGATAAGAACCAACATGATCCTCTCAACAGACGCAGAAAAAAGCATGTGACAAACTACAGCATCCATTCATGATAAAACCCTCAAGAAAGTAGGGATCCAGGGAACGTACCTCAACATCATAAAGGTCATATATGAAAAACCCATGGCTAGTATCATCCTCGCTGGGGAAAAACGGACTCTACAGTCAGGAATAAGACAAGGCTGTCCACTCTCACAGCTGTTATTTAACATAGTACTGGAAGTCCTAGCCTCAGCAATCAGACAACAAAAAGAAATAAAAGGCATCCGAATTGGCAAAGAAGAAGTCAAACTTTCACTATTTGCACATTACATGATATCTATGTAGAAAACGCAAAAGACTCTACCAAAAGACTGCTAGAGCTGGCACACAAATTCAGTGAAGTCGCAGGATACAAAATCAACATACAGAAATCTGTTGCATTTCTATACACAAATAATGAAGCAGCAGAAAGAGAAATCAAGGAATCAATCCCATTTACGATTCTACCGAAAACCACGAGACACTCAGGAATAAACAAATCAAAGAGGTAAAAGATCTGTATTCCAAAAACTATAAAACATTGATGAAGGAAACTGAAGACACCACAAGGAAATCGAAAGACATACCATGGATATTCTTTCCTGCTTTGTCAAAGAGGAGTTGACCATATAGTTGTGGATTCATCTCTGGGTTTTTTATTCTGTTCCACTGATCTATGTGTCTGTTTTTGTGCCAGTACCATACTGCCTTGGTCCCTACAGGTTTGTAATACAGCTTGAAGTCTGGATTTGTGACCCCCTCCAGCTTTGCTTTTCTTTTTCAGGATTTCTTTGGCCATTCGGGGTCTTTTGTGGTTTCATACAAATCCAAAAGCACAATTTTTAAACATGATAAATTTTACTTCAAAAAATATAAAGCTTGTGCTGTTTGGAAGATACTATAATGAGGGGCATCTGGGTGGCTCATTTGGCTAAGCGTCTGACTCGACTTTGGTTCAGGTCATGAGCTCATGGTTCTTGAGTTCAAGCCCTATATTGACCTCTATGCTGACAGCGCGGCGTCTGCTCGAGCTTCTCTCTCTGTCCCTCCCTCTCTGCCCTTTCCCTTCGTGCTCTCTATGAAAATAAATAAACTTAAAAAAGGATACTCTAATGAGAATGAAAAGATAAGCCGAAGACTTGTGATACAATACTTGTTTATCACATATCTGGTAAAGAACTTAGTTCATAATTTATAGAGAAATCTCAAACTCAGTGACAAGAAAACAGCTCAATTAAAAAACAGACAAAAGAGGAGTGCCTGGGTGGCTCAGTTGAGTAAGCATCTGACTCGATCTCGGCCCAAGTCTTGATCTCACGGTTCCTGGGATGAAGTCCCGCGTCAGGCTCTGTCACTGATAGTGCAGAGCTTGCTTGGGATTCTCTCTCTCCCTCTCTGTCTCTCTGCCCCTCTCCTGTGCACACATGCATGCGTTCTCTCTAAATAAATAAATAAACTTTGAAAAAAGAGACTAAAATAATAGAAGATTAGAATAGAATACGCCATAAAAGAAGCCATACCAATGGCAAATAAGCCCTTGAAAAGATGATCAACATCATTAGCCTTCAGGGAAGTGCAGATTAAAACCACATTGACAAACTGGTACATACCTATCAGAATGGCAAAAAATAAAGAAAAAAAACCACTATATTAAATGCTGTTGAGGATATGGAGGAACTAGAACTCTCATATACTGTTGACAGGAATGTAAAATGGTACAACTACTTTGGGAAACAGTTTTTTACTTTCCTGTAAGGTTAAGTACACACCTACCATATGTTTCATTCATGTTACTCCTGGGGATCTACCCCAAATTAAAGAATGTATGTATATATCCAAAGACTTGTGTATAAATGTTCATAGCAGTCTTATTTGTCTCAGTGGTCGCTAAAACTGGAAACAATCCAAATGACCATCAACAAGTCAATAGACCAACAAATTGTGGTTCACAATGAAATACTACTCAGCAATAAAAAGGAATGATCTATTTATATATGCAACATCACTGATGAGTCTTAAAACAATTACACTGAGTGAAAAAAGCCAGAAAAAAATCATACATATTCTATCATTCCATTTATATACAACTCTAGATAGAAAATGCAAACTATTTTTGTTATTTTTATTTTTTTTACATTTATTTATTTTTGAGAAACAGAGTGAGACAAAGCATGAGCAGGGGAGGGGCAGAGAGAGAAGGAGACACAGACTCCAAAGCAGGCTCCAGGCTCTGAGCTGCCAGCACAGAGCCTGACGCGGGGCTCGAACCCACGAACCGTGAGATCATGACCTGAGCTGAAGTCGGACGCTCAACCGACTGAGCCACCCAGGCACCCCAGAAAATGCAAACTAAACTATAACAACAGATAGCAGATTAGTGGTTACCCACGGAAAAAAGGATTGCCAAGGGACACACGGAAAGTTTTAGGGGTCATGAACATGCTCATTATCTTGACTGTGGTGATGATTTCATGGTGTATGCATGTCAAAACTTACTTAACTGTATAGCTTATCTATATGCACTTTATTGTATGTCAATTATACCTCAAAAAAGCTATTACAACACAAAAATCTCTTGGGGCTCCTGGGTGGCTTAGTCAATTAGGCATCTGACTTTGGCTCAGGTCATGATCTCATGGTTCGTGAATTAGAGTCTCACATCGGATGAGCTTGAGCCCAACTTTGGGTGAGCCTCACTTCTCTCTCTCTCTCTCCCTCTCTCTCTCTGCCCCTCATGGGATTCTCTCTCCCTCTCTCTGCCCCTAGCTCACTTGCACCCTCTCTCTAAAAAAAAATACAAAAATACAAAAGTACATTAAAATGAAATAAAAGACACTAAATGAAGAAACGGACTCTATATTACAATTTCTAAGTCAAGGAAAAACAAGAAGCTAATGATAAAACTCTTTCCCCAATACCAGTAGCTGGGAAGTTTTGAAAATGGGAGTTGATAACTGGTCCTTCCATAAGTCCCTCTTGTGGTAGCATGGGTGGGTTACTAACCCTTTCCTAAAACAAGCTAGAAAGAGAGTATTAGACTATGCTAAGTAGAATAGTTTCCGTTAAGACCTTCCTAATTGATGCTTCTTGCCTACTATACCAAGAAGGTATCTGGAATATGTTGCAATGTCTTTTCTTTCATATAAAAGCACACAAATAGAGAGTATCCAAGCTTGAGGATATGTTCTAAAGTTAGATCACCTGGGTTCATAGCTTGGCCCCACTGTGCACTAAAGATGAGACCTTGGAGAAGTTCTCTAACCTCCCTGTGCCTCAGTTTACTCATCTGTAAAATGTGCATTCATTCGATAAATGTTTATTGAGAATGCTCCCCCCAAAAACTCTTAAAAATGATAAAACAGAAAAATATATATAATGTAATCCTAACTAGAAAACAAAACTTCCTGGGGCGCCTGGGTGGCTCAGTCGGTTAAGCGGCCGACTTCGGCTCAGGTCATGATCTCACAGTCCATGGGTTCGAGCCCCGCGTCGGGCTCTGTGCTGACAGCTCAGAGCCTGGAGCCTGTTTCAGATTCTGTGTCTCCCTCTCTCTGACCCTCCCCCGTTCATGCTCTGCCTCTCTCTGTCTCAAAAATAAATAAGTGTTAAAAAAAAAAAAAAATTAAAAAAAAAAAGAAAACAAAACTTCCTAATTTTTCTGTTTTCTCAATAAGAGATTAAGAGTACAAAGAAGAACTAACATAAAAATGTTTAAGAATTAAAATTTTAAGACATCATGTCAAGCATAAAGATGTAATTAGAGAACAGCAGCATGTAGTTTCGAAATTACAGGGTAATTCAACTGATTCTCTCTATATAAATTATATTTATTCACTTGAGGAAAGAGATTAAAGTGGAATCTGTAGACCAGATTATTAGGACACTGGTAAAAAGAGCTAAATGAGCACAACTCAATATATAAATGTATCAAATCAACACACTGCACACCAAACTTAATGTTATGGATCAATTACATCTCGATAAAAATGAATTTTTAAAAATAAAAGGATGTCAGCAAATTTGACAACAAATTATATTTAAAAAACTAAATAAATAAAATAAAAGGGAAAAGTATCACAACTATACTGTGATCTGCTAACAACACCATGTCCTTTCAACACCTGACCATCTTGATGTTGGGCCTATGATGTTTTCTAAAAAAGTAATATTTTAATTATTTGTTTTCATTATACATTTACAATACTACTTTAACTGCTAATTTTATAGTACTGCAATTATCACCTGAAACATAAGCCAAATTCTACAAATTTCAGACAAAGTTTGTCCCATGAGAAATTGTCATGATATGTTACTAATATGTAGAATTCGACATTCTGAAGTTTAAAACGCTGTTCACCCTGAATGCAAATCTTCTCATGAGAGTCTACCCATGGATTTACAAAGCAGTCCAAATGTGTTTCAGCAGGAGAAATGAAAGCAGCAACTGCATCACAATCAACTTTTAATATAGCCACTAAGTTATGTTTTCTCAATGATATGTATGATTACTGCATTTTTCCATATATGTAGCTATTTTATAAATGACTTTAAAAGCAGCTTTAAAACATTCATTAGACAGCTGCTACAGTTAAAGCTGGAACTCGGTAAAAGGTACCAAGAGAACGTATTCATTTTCATGTCCAGAAAGCATTATTTGTTCCTATTGTGAAGAAGAACCCTGGTATGCACATAATAAGTTAATATTTAAATGATCATTTTGTTAGAAAAAGAACAGTTACCTGTGAGACACCCAACTTTTTACATGCATCAAGAAAATTTTCTACATTTCTTCGACATTTTGCCATGCTCAGTTTAGGCTGTGAAGTAAGGGGAAAAAGGTATTTTTCAGGCACATTTATACAAAAATTAATCAAAACTAAAAATTACAGTTACTGACGTGTATTATTTAAAGACAGTTTTGAGAAGCTCTATCTTCCTTTAGAGAATTACTGAAGAAACTTACCACTGCTGGTGACGGCACGTGAATACTAGCTACAGAGCGTGGCCTTATATGATTGGCTAAATGGCAAAGAACAACCCCATCCATCAGTGCGGCTCCAATGTCATCAGGCAAAATGACTTTTAACCTGGATTCGAGATTCTATAAAGAAATGGGTATAAATCACAGATATTCTATCTAAATATAAATGCTATATATTTGTATCAGTAACCATTATAGAATCCAAAATTTTAAAAAGCTTTGCAAATAAAATGCATCTAGCTTGCTAATTTTCCAAGTTAAACTCATTTCTGCAAAGCAAATCTGTAAGGTCAATCTCGCTTACGTTGCGAAGTTGTCGTATTTGCTCTCGTTCTTCCCGGAGATGTTCCATCTTTCTTCTCATTGTAAATCCTGGATCTGCTGCCCCATATTCCTGACGAGATGAGCGGCTAAAAGCTATAAAAACAGACATTTCCTAGCTTATCACAAGGCTAACAGGAAGAAGCAACCAGCAGTGGGGAAAGAGGCATGATGAAAAAGAATCAGTACAAAACTACAAAAAACACCATCACTCAATACATTCTAAATACTTTTTGTAGAATATCATCGAAATCTACTTATGTGCATAACTGAAAGCAACAGGGAAGACAAGTGTAACAATTTCTACCACCCATACATGTTCTTACTTAAACATATGTTATTAGAAACTTATGATCCAGGTTAAAAATTGTTATTGAACATACATCAGCCGTTATTATCTTTAAAGAAAAAGGAAATTATTCTTGAAGGTCAATACAGTTATTCAGGAATAAAAACTATAATTCAATACCTTGCCAAGTAACATGGATCCATTTTCTTTTGGGCTTGCCAAATGCGAAAAGATCCCTTTTTAAAACCACAATATAATGGAGTGCTAGAATTTCAAACAGTGTTTGGTCTGCTGGCAGAGTGGTCATTCTAAGAGCAGTCACAGTAGAGTAGAAATAAGACTGCAGTATATCTAAGGCAAAAAGCTGAGGTTTCAGGAGCTTGAAGGTAAAGAGGAAGAAAGAAATGGGGGATGGGAATTGGAAAGACAAATAAGGTTAAGAGAAAATTACTTTTAGGAGAGGGGAAAGAATCTATGTGTACTTAAAACTACGGAATCAATCCCATTTAAGCAGGAAAGCTCTAGTTTCATACATAACCAACAAATTTTATTTGCAGAATATATATTTACCTGATCTAGGCTTCAAGCCAAAAGGACCATGTGAAAAACCATCAGTTCTATCATACTCCTAAAAAAAAAAAAAAAAAAGAAAGAAAGAAAGAAAGAAAATAAATAAATAAAACCACTTCTCTTTCCAAATAACCAAGGTAGTTATTTGTATCCGTTTCAATTTTAGAAGTATTTGGTTTTTTTCCATGATTAGTGGAGCACAGAAAGGTAAACTGCATTTCAATTCAAATCGATACATTTCACTTTTAAAAGACCTACAAATATTTGCTAATTGATCTGCCTGCATAAGCTTTTAAATACTTCTCTCTCATAGTTTAAGGAAAATTAAAAATTATTGAATTACATAAAATAAATAGGTATTTTCTGAATGAAGAACCAGATTAAAGCCTCCGAAAAAAATGAAGTAAGCTTCAATGAAGAAATAAGTGAAATTAGCAACATTTACTAAGTGTCTACTACGGACTTGACATTGAATAGATAATCTGAGGCAAATCTACACGTTCACAGTAAAAGGGAATGACAGGTGATACCAACAGATGACAAATTATCATCTCTTCTATTTTAAGGTTCATTGTTTCCAAGTGCATTTCACACAGAGGTATCCTATGGAAAGAACTGTGGTATGTTTTTAACGTCTGAGCTTGGAGTTAGAAAGCTTAGCAAAACATTTAATTTCTCTGTGACTATTTCTTCACATTTAAAATGGAAGACTGTTGTGAAGATTAACTGAGATAACTAAAAGAAAGCACTCTGGAAATTGTACAGCTGTAAGAAAACAATTTTAGCAGCAGCTTACTTAACACTTGGAACAACTGCAAGGGCCTCAGTCGCTTCCCTACCATTTACTGACTGGGATCTTTGGCAAAGGTTACCAGTCTCCTCAGTTATAAAATTATGAGGATAATACTCAGCTCATGGGGCTGCTCTAGGTTCAGGTGTACAGGCAAGCACTTTGTTAAAAGTAGAGTACTATAACTAGGGGCGCCTGGCTGGCCCAGGCAGAAGAGCATGCAACTCTTGATCTCGGGGTCATGAGTTCAAGCCCTACGTTGTGCATGGAGCCTCCTTAACATTTTTTAAAAAACGAAAATGAAAATAAATAGTATAGCAATATACTAAATGTTTTTACCATTTTGTTTTACAGATGAAATGGAAGTTATCAGAATTTTGGTGATTCTCTGAATCTTCTGCTGATTAGTATGTTACATGCAGTTCACGTTGAATGTTAACTGAGCCACCACCACATGTATTCATCACCCTATCCATCCACAAGCCTCACAATTTGTTCGTTATTTTGGTTAAAAGTATTATGAATTCCCCCAAATTTCATTTATCCAAATGCAAGCAAAATGTATTATAAAAGCAATATAATTTATCTGAGAAAACTGGCACTAATACTCTCTCCCCATGAGCGTATCATAAAATCATAAAGCAACCAGGCAACTAGTCACTTGTATGCTTACATTTTTATAACTGAAAGTAAAAGAAAGGATTAACAAAAGCATGTGACAAAGACTAATTTTACGATACCCTAACTTAAATTACTTTATAAAAGAACGCAAACCATTTTACCCGCCATACAAATAATTTAGAGATGTGTTTATAAAACTAACATCCAAGTCCATTTAAAAGTTTTATAATGCAACTCACCCAAAACAACAGACAAATGATCCGGGCTTTTTAAAAAAACTAACACCACCTATATAAAATGAAACACTACCTTTGTAATTAACCAAAGTTATATGGTGAATATGGATGACCCAAACATTTAGACAAAGTTCCGAATTCACCAAATGAATACATAATCATTTATTTACCAATGCCAACACACTTTTATAATACTAAATAAGGTCATCTGAAGTAGCAAAGACACTGTTTAGAATTGTTCGTTTATCTCTTGTTGTAAAGCAATAGGTCTCACTAAATTAGAAGAACCAATCATTCAAACCACTAGAGTATTTGGGTCACTAGAGTATTTGGGTAAGATCTCACAAACTCCACCTTTCATCCACCCCTCCTTCCCCAGGCTCGCCCTTAGGTCTAAGATGCCAGGAAATGTGTACCCTCCTGTCGATAGGAACAACCCACCGCAGGGATGTTTCTCGTGGAAAAAGGAAGTTTCTGTTGCATTGCTTTCAGACCTAAGTGGTTATGAGAAAAACCAAAGGTCATTGCACAATGCTGACGTACTTCTTTCAAATTTAAAATTGTAAAGTTGCTCTTCTCATTTCAAAATATAGATGAATTCTAAAACACAGAATTTTATAAAGGGAAGTCTTTTCTGTGCTCTGCAGGCATTTTCCAATTATTATTATGAACATTTGTACAAAAGATGGTGTCCTCAGAATTTTTTTACAGACTAGGTTTGTACAAATTAACCTACTGTGGATTTTTTAATATGAGTGAATAAACTGTATTGTTTCAAAAAAAAAAAAAAAAGAAAGATGAGGTTACAGAGAAGAGACAAGGAAGAAACCTATGTAAACACATATAAAAACAGAACTTGTACCTCAGATGATACTGGAGATTGTGGTGACATATAAGCATTATCACTGTCTTGCTAAAATATAAAAATAAAAAGATGAAAGATGAAATTAAAATACAAATGATGATTTAGACATATAAAAGAAAAACTGAAAATTGCTTCTGATCCACTGCTAAAGGAAGAATCTAGAAAATACCATCTACCACCTTGCCACTCAAAGTGTGGTCGGTGAACCAACAGCATCAGCACCCTCTGGGAGCCTGTTAGATATGCAGAATCTCAGGCCAACCCTAGACCCACTGAACCAGAATCTAGATCAATAAAATCATAAGCACTTTAAGGTATCAGAAGCACTATCTAGTCATATCAAATATTCCTGTGAATTTATGTCCTTTAAGTAACACAAATGAGGAAAATCTTTCTATATTTCTTACAAGAGATCCATATATTAGGATTAATTCAAAATGCCAACAATACGCGACAATCTGAGAGAAGTACGTGGAGGCAAGCAAAAATTGCATCACCTCAAATAAGAACATTTACCTGGAAAATTACGTGTATCTACTATAGGCTTAGAAATAAATACAAAAGATTTACCTGCCTAAACTAATATTAAATGGTCCATGTTTTTTTAATGACCACTAGCAACCAAATTGAAAAATCTTAACATTTAACCTTGAATATGCATACCATAGGACATCATCATTTCCTTCAACAGAAGATTACCGACTACCTACTGGATGTCAGACACTGTGCTACACAGTGGGAATATTAAAACTTAGTAAAATATCATCCACTCAAGGATCTCTCAGTCTAGGGGGAAAATAGATTCATTTGTACAAGCAATACAACCTTCTCAGTACGAGGACACCATGGCCCGGCATATTATGAGACGCAGATGAGGGGCACTTGGGGAAATGGTAGGGGTGGTGGAGAAAGGCAAATTTCCTGGGAAAGTAAAAAACTGGGTAGGTGTTTACCAGAAACAGAAGGAAGGGAACAACATTCCAAGACGAGAAGACAAGGACGAAGGTACGGGAGCAAAAATGAAAGGATGAGGCAGAAAACCCGTGAGCAGTTCATACTGCTGGACGGCACAACGAAAGCGAGAGAAAGCAGGACACATCATGAGCAGAGGCTGGTGTGGTAAACAGGGGCTTGATCAGGAAGGCCCTAGAATTTACCTTCTAAGTGACGGGGATGCATTGAAGGTTTCTAAGCAAGGAGAGAACCTGCTCACATTTCTGTGTTCTTTGGAGCAGTCACTGTGGCCGCAGGGAGGAAAATGGACTGGAGAAAGGGATGAGAGCAAGGAGCTATTGTGGTGGTACAGGCAGAAACTGTTAAGGGCCTGGGCCAGGGCAGAAATAGCAGAAGTGCAGGTGGGGAATGTATTCAAAACATTTCAGTACCAAAAAGAAAAAGTAGGTCTTGCTAAGTGATTAGGTATTGAGGTAGGCAGGACCAGAGTGGATATAAAATATAAAGGGACAGGGACAATAGCCAAGCTGAGCATCTAGCTCAGGGTTCAGCAAACATTTTCTGTGTGGTCCCATTTCTTAAAATTGAAGTATTCAGAAGCCCTGCCAAGTACTCAACACCAAATTAATACCAATCCCTTCAACCAAAAATACCCAAAGCTGAAGTATTTATGGTGATGACACTGTGTCATTCCAAAAATGCTAGGTTGCTGCATAACTTAAAATGGTGAGGTAGAAAAATTTATAATAAGGCACAAACCATAGAAATCTAATTTCAAATGTTAAAATAGTACACAGAATTTGCAGAAAAAGATTAACAAATTCCAAAAGAATCTCAACTGACCACAAGGTTGGTTTAGGGAGACAAAAGATGAGAAAATGTAAAAGGTAAATGTTAATAAAATTCTAAAACCGAACTATTAGATGGGGCACCTGGGTGGCTCAGTCAGTTAAGCGTCTGACTTCAGCTCAGGTCATGATCTTGTGGTTCGTGGGTTCGAGCTCTGTGTCGGGCTCTGTGCTGACGGCTCAGAGCCTGGAACCTGCTTCTGACTCTGTGTCTCCCTCTCTCTCTCTCTGCCCCTCCCCTGCTCTCACACTTGTCTCGCTCTCAAAAATAAATAAACATTAAAAAGTAAGAGCTGAACTATCAGAAATTCTGTTCGAGGTAAAAGATATATGGAAATTACATAATTAAATCAATAACTGCATGATGATGCTCTGTTTGTATTATTGGAAAAAACCCACGCATTAAATCACTAACAAACTGACAGATGTATTACATTTTACTTTCATTGAACCAACTACATATGAAAAGTAAACATTTTAAAGAATTGCTTTACCCTCTTTTCTCACCTCATCGTTTTCATTGCCACTTGAACTCTTCCTTGATGATTTATACTGAAAAAAATTTAAAACATATACTTTACTTTTCTTTGAACATATGAATTCTCTACTAGTAAATGCTATGTGAGGTTTATTCATATCTTATTGAATTCTCTGATACTTTTGTTAAATTATCTGATACCAAGTTTAGATATATAAGCAGTTAAATAGTCCTTGGCGCTTACTAATAGCTAACATACAGTGCTTTCTATGTGCAAGGCATTGTTCTATATATCTAGTAACGTTTCTTTCCTGAGCCGATCCATTTCCCATCCATTCAGGTTTGCTATCTGAAGGTTGTCTTAAGTTCTCCCTTTTTCTTTTTTTTTTTAATTTTTTTAATGTTTTTTAATTTATTTTTGAGACACAGAGAGACAGAGCATGAACAGGGGAGGAGCAGAGAGAGAGGGAGACACAGAATCGGAAGCTGGCTCCAGGCTCTGAGCCATCAGCCCAGAGCCCGACGCGGGGCTCGAACTCACGGACCGTGAGATCGTGACCTGAGCTGAAGTCGGACGCTTAACCAACTGAGCCACCCAGGCGCCCCAGTTCTCCCTTTTTCTTAACCCACCATATCCAAGACATCATTGTCAATTCTTTCCATAATCTCTCTCAGACTTACTTCTTCTGAACTCTTGCAACTACCAGGGTGCCTGGGTGGCTCAGTCAAGTCAAGTCAAGTTGCAGTCAAGTGTGCGACTTTGGTTCTGGTCATGATCTCACGGTTTGTGGGTTTGAGCCCCACGTCGGGCTCTGTGTTGACAGCTCAGAGCCTGGAGCCTGCTTCAGATTCCATGTCTCCCTCTTTCTCTGCTCCTCCCCCACTTGTTCTCTCTCTCTCTCTCTCTCTCTCTCTCTCTCTCAAAAATAAACATTTGAATTCTTACAACTACCAATTTATCCTGGGCCCCCATTATCTCACACTTTGTCTGTAATTTCACCAAAAATGCAACCTATTGCTAAGAAGCCTACTGATTTCAGGTAAGAAAAAATACCACACTAGGTGTTTATATTCACTATACAGTAACAGTAGTAGCAATAATAGCTAATGCTAATATTACTGCTTCCTATAGCCCAAGTACTGAAAGAAGTGTGTTTACATGTATCATCCCATTTAATCATCGTAACCACCCTCAAGTAAATACTATTATCTGCATCTTATACTGAGGCGCAAAGGTAATATGCTTAAAATAAAAAATGCTGCTATGTGAAAAGGTGCTTGTTTTTACAATCAAGAATTGAAGAAATGCAGTATGACAACCGCTAGTGTTCTTATTTCTAAGTCCTCCTCACCATAAATAATCTCGTAAATCAGTGGCAGATTACAACACTTGAAATATTGGGGCGACTGGGTGGCTCAGTCAGTTAGGTGTCCGACTTCGGCTCAGGTCATGATCTCGCAGTTTGTGGGTTTGAGCCCGGCGTCCGGCTCTGTGCTGACAACTTGGAGCCTGGAGCCCGCTTCGGATTCTGTGTCCTCCCTCTCTTCCTGCCCCGACCCTGCTCACACTCTCTCTCTCTCTCTCAAATAAACATTAAAAAAAAATTTTTTTTTAAACACTCGAAATACCACTTGCAACTCAGGACTCTCCTATTGGAAAACCGACTTGCAAATTTCTTTGCCTGGCACTCCCAAGTTTTATTTAATGGCACCCCTTACTTACGCAGCTTTAATTCCCTAACTCTTGGGAAACGAGATAACCTACCTGATAGCTCAACCACAGATTGGTGAACGAGCACTATTACGGATTACAAATACGAGACCTAAGTTCCTCCACTGTCTCTCCAGTGATTTATGACAACCACCACTAACCTACCAGGGTGCTTTTTCAAGCTGACCTCAGACATAGTCTCAATATGTTTGCAACCCGATGTTCCAGAGACAGCCCCTGAAGGCTGCTGGCATGTGCGAACAGACCTATCTGCCATCTCTAGGCTCAATGCTCACTGGCAGCATGTATTCTTGGTCCTATTCTACTTTAACAAAAGGGTGACATTTGCACAACAGACCCCAGGACCTGAAGATGGTGTCAGTCATAGCAATAACGGAGAAGAGACGCATGGATGTCAAAACGGAGCCGCTGCCAAGCTGAATTCTGATGCAGGATCTCACCCCTAAAGGCACTGTTGGGAGGGTTTCAAAGAGGTTACTACCAGTACCACAAGTATGTCAATGCGAAGAAAGGGCGCATCGTGGGGGGTTTCTATGTCGCTGGCATCTTACATGCTTTTCAACTACTGCCGTTCATACAAGGACACTCAAACATAAGCAGCTACACAAGTACCACTGAAGAAGGCCCAGTATGGATTCCTGCCTTCCTGACCATGACCTTCTTTGCCAGGCACCCCTGATAATTTGCTGCAACCTTTCATATTTTAATTGAGAATGAATACCCGATAGAAGATGACTCCTGCAAAAACAAAAACTAAAACAAAAGAATGACATTTGAGTGAATAATAAGCTAATTTTTATTAACTGTATACTCTGTGGCAAGTGCTTTTCTAATAAGCACTTTATATTATTAAGTAATTCATTAGTGAAAATAATCCTGTAAAGGAAGACACTATTCGAGTCATTTGAGGATAGAAAAAAATTAAGCTTAGCAAGGTTAGGTAATTTGTCAAAGTCACACAGTTAGCTGATCTCCAAGTTAAATACTGGAACTAAAGTGGTTTGATTTGACAAGCCAAGGATATTAACCCCTATGCTATACTTCCATCTCAAAATCCTGAATGATTAGCAAAGGTTTGCCAGGAATAAAAAGGGCTAGTGGGCATTCTCAGAAGAAGGAAAGCACAGAGGAATAAAAAAGCTCAGTTTGTGCAGAAAACAAAGAGTAGCAGTATGGCTACTTGAGAAGAGTGAATTGTGGAAGGTAGTAAGACTTAGAGAAGTAGGGAAGCCTGGCGCCTGACATTTTTTAAAAGTCCAAACTTGGGGTGTCTGGGTAGCTCAGTCAGTTAAGTGTCTGACTCTTGATTTCGACTCAGGTCGTGATCTCATGGTTCATGAGATCGAGCCCCATGTCAGGCTCTGCACTGACAGCACAGAGCCTGCTTGGGATTCTCTCTCTCTCTCTCTCTCTCTCTCTCTCTCTCTCTCTCCCCCACTCAAAATAAATAAGTAAACATTAAAAAATTAGTTTAAATAAAAAAATTCTTAAAATGTCCAAGCTTTCTGTTATTGATACTAGAGAGTCAAGAAAGTCTGGCCCTAAAATAAAAAAGATAAGGCAACAGCTGCAAGGGGAATTAGGGATAACTGTAGAGGTCTAAGCACATTTATAAGATCGAAAGTAAAGAGATAGAAAGGATGTAGAGAAGTGAATAATTGATAAAGGAAAGAAACAGAGGATGATGAAGTCAAGAACACAGATAGTAATAATATTACCTACTACTCAACTATACTTCTAATGAAAACCTTTCATTACAAATGAAAACACAGAAAGGTACTACTTAGTTTGCATTACTGCACAGATCTGAAGGTCCTAAAACCCCAAACCTAATATATACACAGATTTGAAAATATTCTAGAAGTCCAACTTGTACTGAATCAACGCAGCTGCTCTCAATTAGTCTGAATAACTGAAGCTTACTATATCTAAATTCAAATAATGTAATAAAGACCTGTTTACAAACCAGAGAAACAAAAAGGTCGATTCACTTTTGAAATTTAAGTTAATTTCACAGGAGAGACAGTAACTAGTGCACGAACTCGAACTCGGAACAAATCAGGTTATTTCACAAACCCAACTGGCTTCCCCATCCCGGTATAAAATTAACCATGATCATAGAAAATATACAAAAATATTTTCCTTGGCGTTAGCCTTTAAATTCAAACATTATACTATATTTATGCAATCAGATAGGTATTTTAAGGGTCATTGTAATGTTTTATCGCAACAGTAGTAAGATACCTTTGAAGACAAATATGTATGGCATTTCGATAAATCAAATCATCCTTAAAACTGATATGTTACAGTTACTGTAATGCATTATAACTTCTTTGTTTAGAAATCAATCATCAAATGCATTTAGAAATTCATGTGTTATCATTCTTAGAAGAAATTAAAGCTACTAATTTATATTAATGTAATTTATCAAAAAATCAGATGTTCATATTTTGTTGTATATCTCATTAAAAAGATTAACACGTTTCTGTAAAGTGTAAAATACATTTGCCTTTTTGGAAATGATTTTTAATAAGGTAATATATTTCCTGAAATACCTTTACTTTGAAAAATGCAGTGACTTTATTTTGGCAATAAGGACACTAAATTTGATTTAGTAGACTAGTAATCTACACAAGAATGGCCTGGGAGCCTAGAAGGGTTAGTCAGTATCACTCTGCTGTAGTGATTTACTTACTCATATAATCTGACCCAATTTATCTTCTTGTTCACATAATCTGGCTAATATGTTGAAACATTTTTTACTTACTTTCAGGGGCTTACCTGAAAAACCTTACTACCCAAATTCAGTCTTGGCAACTAGGAAGCAGTAACTGGAGAGATCCACATACAACAAACATTCACACAAACGCTTTCAATAAATATACTGAATAACAACACCATTAATAATTTACCATGGAACATAAAGAAACCTTGTGGCTTAGCCATTTATATGTCTTAGGATAAAGTGGCAACAAAAGCTCTGTATGTTTCTTAACACAGAAAAGCTAAAGGGGCCATCACTGAGTGAGCCTGGCGATATTTTGCTGTGAATCTCTAGAGTAGTGCATTTTAATGTTGAATGAACTATAAATCCAGATTAAGTTCAGTGCTGTATCCTATGAATAACCCTTTTGATTCCTGGGAGATGGGTGATTAAAAGAAATTGTTTTTTTAAATAAAGACACTTCATAGCTATCAATGATGTTTGAATCAAGAAAATCCTGGCAATTCTGAATAATGGTTTTGCCTTAGAAACTATCTCAGGGTTTATATATTTTTTTAACATCTTAGGAAAAAAATTGTTGACATTCCATTTTTTTGCAGTGTCCTAACACTGACATCTTCTGACTGTTGAGGAGAACTACATATCTCCTTAAAATTTCCCAGTCACTAAAACTTATCTTTGCGCCCACTTTATTTTAAAGTGGAAGACATTAACATTTGTTGAAAGATAATAATGTAATGGACATTTCAAATATTATCTCATTTGATCTCTTAGCAACTTATAAAAGAGAAATATTACAGGAGATAATTTAAGCCATAAAAAATAAAATCCTTATCAACAAATGATGCTATTAACTCAAAGAACTTTTTTAAGAGCTCACTGAGGCTTCTATTAAGACTTTATTGAGAAGTTCAGTTGGGGGCGCCTGGGTGGCTCAGTAAGTTTTAAATGTCTGACTTCTTTCTGCTCAGGTCATGATCTCATGGTTTGTGGGTTTGAGCCCCACGTCAGGCTCTGTGCTGACAGCTTAGAGCCTGGAGCCTGCTTCAGATTCTCTGTCTCCCTCTCTCTCTGCCCCTCCTCCGCTCGTACTCTGTCTCTCTCTCTCAAAAATAAATAAACATTAAAATTTTTTTTAAAAAGTTCAGTTGGGTTACCATAAAATATTTTTTAAAACAATGAAACTGTATTGATTTGCAAGTTTAATTTGATATTAGGCGATCCACAGTAGATAAACAGACAGCATAGCATAGGCTCTGGGTTCAAATCCTGACTCAGCTACTTATTAGCTAAGTGACGTGGAGCATATTACTTAACCTCTCTGTGCCTTAATTTCTCCATTTGTAAAATAGGAACGATAATGTACTTACTTCACAGGATTGTTATGAATATTAAATGAGTTGATATTTGTAAAGTACTTAGAACAGTGCAAAGCACTTAGTACATGGTGTGCAAGAGTCCTGATAAATTGTCAGAATTTATATGCTTTTACTTTACTAGTAGATCAAATAAATATCAAAATCTCATTCTTTAGCCAGAAATACCAAAATTTCCCCCACATCATCACTCATTCATCAGGTTTTCTCTACTAACAAATTGTATTGAGTGCCTTTGTTCGAGATCCTATAAACTAAAAGAGGAGACTTTAAAATCAATGTCAGAATGTACATGTAACTGCAGATCTGTAGAGACATGGGATAAACACACTTACACCATTACTGATCAGGGTTCTACTTTAGAGTGTTTTTCCTTTTTTCCCTATGTCTTTTATTACTTCATTACCTCTCACACTGACCAGGTAACATGAAGTGCAATAAAAAGATTCAGTAATTACTTGTTGAAAGATGAAACTTGCTATGACATGTAACGTTTCTGTTTTGGTCATATAATACTACTTCCATATACGTTATACTCCCATATAAGGAAACAGATCAATGTGTATAGATACCACTTCTACCAAAGAAAAACATGAAATATAATCCTACCCATTAGTGATATAAACTTCAAATTACCTACCAATTAGCATAGAGCAATGTCATTTACATAAAATGATTATTATTAGATAAAAATTAGGCTTCAGGAAACAGAAAGGTACACAAAGACAACAGAATTCGCTATTCATGGGGCAGGAAGCTTCCCTGCACTGTTCATTTGAGTCAGAAATTCCAATAATGGATTCTGATTAGTACTGAATATTATGCTAATTCCACAGGCATCTACAAACATAGCGGACTTTAACCACAAATGAGTAATACTACAATACTTACAAAGGTATACCCAGTAAAATTTCATTAAAACACTCCTAAACTAGAAATCTGAGAGAATTCAGATAGTCTAAGCTTTCCAAATTTATCTATGATAAAAGATCATCTTAAGAAATCTACTAAGGTAGCAAGAAGAAAAAATGAGGGACAAACACTTTCAGGCATTTTTAAGAGCCATGTACATAGCATTTATTTAGACCGAAACAGTTAAATGCTAATTGCAAATATGTGTGAACTACATACTGAAACAAATCTAATTAAAGACCTTTTCTAAGTAATTCTTCTAAAACATGACTACATATTGCTACAATTAGCAGGATAGCAACCATTCATCTTTCTTGTCAAGTATTTGGTAAATCACAATTCAGACTGATCTACTCATCCTTAGTTATTCTGAATTATTGAAATTTTACCTATTTAACTGGATCATAGTATCTATACTCTTGCATGGGGGAAATCAAGACAAAATAACATATTTACTATATGTAACTAGAGTTCTATTCTACCTTATTAACACAAAACTGATAAAATCAAAGCTAATAATTACGAAGTAAATTTTGCAATTCAATAAAGTACCTTGAAATATTCTTTTCTAATCTGTTTGCTCCGCCTCCTTTCTTCACTCTGCCAGATTATAGGTTGAGATTCTGGCCACTGCTGTTCATCTATTTGATCCTTCTGATTTTCTAAAGGCTGTAATGAGACAATTTCTTTTAACTAAATAAATGAGAACAAAATATTAGATATAACAGTAATTCATTTTCCTCTTACCTGCCATGTGAGAGGTGATAACGGTGAATTAACTTCATCTGCTGAGACACTACAAAATTAAAGATGCCTTAATATATTAAAATCTTTAGAATTACCCTTAAGTATTTATTATGAGCATTATAAAGTTGTCTCTCTCTCTTTTTGTAGCAGAAATCTAAAGAATTTACCCATGTCTATGGTTTGAACTAATAACATAAAACTTAGCTGACAAAAACATATTTAAGTTCCCAATCACTTATATTCCTTTAAAAAACATTAAAACGAGTTTACTTAATATCATCCTACGCACAGAACTCCTCTAAGGACTTTTTAGAGGCCAAAAGAAACGTGAGACACCTAGACAAACAATGAAAACACAGAATGTTTATTGTATTAAACCATTACCAAAAACAAACAAACAAACAAACAAACAAACAAACAGAAATGGAGTAATTTCTTTATACAAATGTCTTTTGTTTAAATGCCAAAGAGAATAGGGGAGCAATTCTTTTCTGACTATTGAATTACTGATTATGAACCTCTAACCCTTCATTCTGACACACAGGGGCTATGGCAGTAATTCTTTTCATCTATTTTTGTGGGGAACAGTAAACCACACATGCTGTTGTTAGGTAGCCACTCTGAACAAGAAGTTCCTTTGGAAAAAATACACAAACAAAATTCCCACAAGAGCTATTATTATTCAACACTGTTATAGAACTTCTCTATAGTACAGTTAGAAAAGAAACATGTAAAAATTAGAAACAAATAAATTTTCAAAATTTATAGAAAACATAATTATCCAAAGGAGGTAAAATCTATTCTTACTAAGAGAATGTTACCAGTTATAAAAAACATACAAAAGTTAACAGCCTTCTCATATATCAATTATAACAAGCTATAAAATATATTAGGAAAAAACTCATTCATAAAAGGAAAGAAAAGCAAAAATATGGAAGAAACTGAACTTAAACATGCATAAGACCTACATGGAAAAAAAAAAAACAACTACCAATGTCTAGTAAGGAACTTGAATAATTGGAAAGTTCTTAGAAAGACTAAGTATTATAGGTGTAACTTTTACTTCAAATTAATGGACACCTGAAATGAACTATAATAAAAAACCAGAAAGTATTTTGGGGCTTGTATTAGAAATGCAATAGGGACGCTTAGGTGGCTCGGTGGTTTAAGGGTCTGACTTTGGCTCAAGTCATGATCTCGTGGTTCACAAGTTCGAGCCCCGCCACAGGCTTTGTGCTGACAGCTCAGAGCCTGGAGCTTGCTTCGGATTCTGTGTCTCCCTCTCCCTTTCTCTCTCTGTCTCTCTCCCGCTTGTGCTCTGTCTCTGTCTCTGTCTCTCTCTCAAAAGTAAACATTAAATTTTTTTTAAATAAAGAAATGTGATAAAAGAATTTCCAAGTTAATTTGGAAGAACAGATGATCAGGAAGAGAAAAGTTATATAATAAAAGGGACTTCCCTACTCGGAAATTACATATATCCTATTCAATTAGAGTAATTAAATACTACTAGATCCAGATTTTCCAGGGGAAGACAAGTACAGGACCACAAATATAACAACTTTTGATTTAAAAATATGAAATTTACAATCACCGTAGAAATGATAGGTTATGTAGCAAATAGTGTTGAGACAACTGGTTAACCAATCATAAAATACACAAAGAAAGAAAAACAGAAGGGGAGGAGGAGAGGGCATGAAAAAAGGAGAGAGGGAGCAAGAGAGGAAAAAAAAACACTAGATACCTTACTTTTTATCAAATACCAAATTAATGACTAAAAGATTTAAATATAAATAAAGATAACATCACAAGTATATGAAAAATATGGGCAGTAGAAGTTTTTAAACATTGGGACAGACAAGGTATATGAAGAAGCAAACTAAATATTGACAAAACACACAAAATGTAGGAATTATACTTTGTGTCTGACCAAGACAGAAGTAACAGTGATCAGATTTATTCCCTGACTAAAAACAGTAAAAGAACAGACAAGATATATAAAATTCTACCTTCCAAGATCCTGAATATCAGGCAAGGCCAAAAAAAAAAAAAAAAAAGAAGACATTTTTTTTTTCCTGGACAGATGGCTAACAAACAAGTCAAACCCCACAACTGTGCCAGGTTGCTGCAGAAAGAGAGCTTCCAGGCTTCAGGCTTCAGCCCACAGACGAGGAACTAAAGCACGGCCCAAGGGTATCCGTGAATTAAGGAAACCGAGCTGGGACCCAGAGTGAAAGAGGTAGATGGAATTAACAGGACAAAGTAATAAAGAAAAGAGCAACACGCAGAGAAAGAACTTACGAACTCTCACAAATTTTCTTCAAATTTTCAAATTTCAAAATCTTCAAATTTTCAACTGAGTACTGATCACTGATCTTATACTAGGCAAAAGAATGAATCACCAGAAAGATTCGACAGAATAGTTCTCAGACCCACAGAGGACTATAAGCAATACGGGTTCCCACAAGCCAGACCGGAAAAGCATATAGTTGATGGAGCATCAGCCAGAGTACTGAGAAAGTCTTGCCCCACTAGGGGGCCAAATCTGGCCCTAGACTAAATGTCACACTGATTCCACGTAACAAGTCATAAAAACCAAGTCCCCAAAATATCAAATTGTTGTCAAGCAATTTAACCACATCCGAGAACAAAGTTCCAGAATATTTACAGCAATGCTGTAAGATCCAGCACCCAAGAAGATGAAGTTCACGGTTCAACCAAAAATTCAATCAGGTCATGTTCAGGAAGCTCGAGGAAAAGACTAAACATGTTAAGTACAGACGTGATGGACATAAAATAGACAAAAATCAAAGTTCAAGAGATGACAAGTACAACATCTCTTTCAAGTACAAAGAAAATGACACTACATGGAAACACAAAGGAACACGGGGCACTAAGAGATGGTGACGAAGGGAGTAAGGATAAAAGGCATTATTCTGATTATTTAAATCTCTTTAAAGAAATAACTGACTATTTAAAGCAAAAGTATAACAATGTATTATGGGGCTTATGACACGTATAGAAGTCAAATGTGTAGCCGCAACACCACAGAGGCCAGAAGGGAAGAAACAGGATTCTGTTGTGAAGTCATGCAATGTATGAAATGGCATAATAGCACTTGGAGATAGACTGTGAGATGTTCAAATACTATACTGTAACCCCCAAAATAATAACTAACGTATGTTAACAAAGTTATAGCTAATAAGCCCATGAAGGAGAGAAAGAGGAATTTTCAAATAAAATTTAAAAGACAAGAGAAAAAGAAGAAAGATGGCTACAAACAACAGATAAGACAAAAATTAAACACATTACAAGATGATAGATTTAAATCCATTAATACCAATAATTCCATTAAATATGAGCAATATTAACGCTGCCATTAAAATTCAGACTGTCAGATTAGATAAAAAAGGAAGGTGCCACCATATGCTAACTATAAGAAACCCACTTTCTTCACAAAAACACAAACAGGTTAAAAATAAAAGGATGGTAGGGGCGCCTGGGTGACTCAGTCGGTTGAGCGACCGACTCCAGCTCAGGTCATGATCTCAAGGTCTGTGAGTTCGAGCCCCGCGTCGGGCTCTGTGCTGACAGCTGAGCCTGGAGCCTGCTTCGGATTCTGTGTCTCCCTCTCTCTCTGCCCCTCCCCCGCTCATGCTCTGTCTCTCTCTGTCTCAGAAATAAATAAACATTTTTTAAAAATTCAAAAAAATAAAAGGATGGAGAAAGATGTATCATGTGCTGAGATGACTATATAATATCAGAAAAGTAGACTTCTGAGCAAAGAACATTACCAGAGATATAAAAAATGCCATTTCATAATGACCAACGTATAAACTCACCCTAAACATTTATGCAGCTAATAAAAGCCTCAGAACATATGAAGGAAAAATGATAGGACTTCAAAGACAAATCCCCGATTTGTGCTGGAGATTTCAATAGTCTTCTCTAACAACTGATAAAGCTGACTGACACTGTAGTGTGCCAAGGGGGCGGTGGGGTAGTGAAGACAAACAATGAACAAATAAAGCAATACACATTCAGGATGCCAGATGGTAAAAAAGTATAAATTTAGAACGTCAGAGGGTTCTGTGGAGAAAAATAAACCCGAGATATGGATAAAGAGACAGAAGTGGGAGAGGCATGGTCTTTTATTTAAGTTGTTCAGGGAACCCCTTGCTGCTGCTGCAGAAACCTGACGGCAGAGCATATGGCTTATACGGTTACCTGGGGGGGAATCATTCCAGGCAGAGGCAAAAGCCTTGAAGGAGTGGAAAATGCCTGGTATACTGAGATTCAACAAGGAGGCCAGTAGAGCTAGAGAAGAACTAACTAACTAGGAAGACCGAGGCAAGAGAGGAAGACAACAGGGAGCCAGATGATGTTAGAGGTTTCCGAGTCCTCAAAGGGCTCTGGTTTTTATTCTCAATGAGACGGAAAGTCATTAAAGAATGACTTCTGAAGGGTGGCGTGATCTGACTTACATTTGAAAAAATACCGATCTGATGCTTTTTTGAAAAACAGGTTAAAGGAAAGCAAGGGCGGGAGAACTGTTAGGAAGCTACTGTAATAAATGAAGTAAGAGAAGGCCAGGGCTAGGGTGGTAGGTGTGGAGGTGACAAGATGGGATCGGATTCAGGGTATATTTTGAAGGTAGCATCAACAAGATTTGCTCGTGGATTAGATATGGTGTGTGAAAGAAAGTGACGAGGTTGACTCTGAGGTTTCTGAGCTGAGTAACTACAAGGATGAGTTGACATTTTCAGAAACGGGAAAAAAATACAGGAAAACCAAGTTTAAGAGGTACAAGGAGGGAGATTAAGAGTGTGGTTTTGGAAAATTAAGTTTCATATGCCTATTGTACATCTAAGTAGAGGTGCTCAATAGGCACCGGGTCATACAACTCTGTGGTGTGTGCACACACACACACACAGATGAAAAAAGGGCCTCAAGGGAAAAATACCAAAGTACTATAGCTTGTCATCTCCAGAGAGATGGACAATAGGTGGTGTTTATTTATGTGTTTGCTAAATTTCATAATTTTTCAACAGAAAAGCTACACTAATCTTATAATCAGGAACAAATTTGAATTATTTTTTGTTCTTAAAAAAAATACTGAGGGCCGCCTGGGTGGCTCAGTCGGTTAAGCGTCCGACTTCAGCTCAGGTCACGATCTCGCGGTCCGTGAGTTCGAGCCCCGCGTCGGGCTCTGGGCTGACGGCTCGGAGCCTGGAGCCTGCTTCCTATTCTGTGTCTCCCTCTCTCTCTGCCCCTCCCCCGTTCATGCTCTGTCTCTCTCTGTCTCAAAAATAAATAAAACCTTAAAAAAAATTAAAAGAAAATATTGAGTGTTTTGAAGATGAGGAAAGTAGAAGTAACAGTTCTTTGAAGGAGAGGCCAGGATTACACATCACAATTTTGAGGTCCGAGTAACTGGGGCTTTCTCAAGAGAATGTTAGGAACCTGGGGAGGAAGCTTAAGATGGGAATGAAAGGAAGTGACAGGGAAAGTGATGACACAAACTTTACGAGAGCAAGCATGTGTAAGAAAACACAATCGGTTTTCAAAAAGGGAGGGAGTGGGTTAAATCCAATAAGTGAAATTTGAGTAGAGGAATGTTTCTAGACTGGAGTATAAAAAGTCATCTTAGGGGCACCCGGGTGGCTCAGTCAGTTAAGCATCCAGTTCTTGATTTTGGCTCAGGTCATGATGTCACAGTTGTGAGATCAAGCCCCGCGGTGGGTCTGGCACTGGGCATGGGGCCTGCTTGGGATTCTCTCTCTCCCTCCCTTTCTACCCCTCCCCAGATCACTCATGCTCTCTAAATAAATAAATCAATAAACGAACTTAAAAAAAAGTCATCTCACACTTGAACTCAGAATTCTGAAAGCCCAAGTGAAAAAAAGAAGGGCAATCCCAGTAGAGAAACCAGGATATAGAACACAGATATATGAAACCATGCTAGAATAAAGAAGAAAAAGCACCCTTCCAAACGGCAAAAGGTGCCAGTGGGAAAGCGCATGATAAGGTTCTTGAGGTAGGCAGAAACTCCCTTCAATCTTACAGGTTAAGTCAAACATTTTCAACTTTCTCCTGAAAGTTATAAAGAACCAGTAGAAAATAATAAATGGGAAGCACACAGACGGTTTTAGAGCCATCACTCTTTACATCAGTGCAGAAGACAAATTTAAAGGTAGGCAAAAGTGAAGAAAGGAGATGACTGGTGACTGCTGCAGTAATCCAGGAGGAAGAGGATGGGGCCTAAACCAACACCACTGTGCTAGGAATGGAGAGGTTGGGATAGATGCAAGTGATGTTAAGGAGCTAGAATTTTCTGTGATTGACTAGAAGATTGACTAGATTGGGAGGGGTGCCTAACAGAGAGAAGTTTCCGATGATTTCAAAGCTGCTGGCTGGGGTGACTAAGTAGTGACACATTCATTCAGGCTAACCCTATGAGAAGCAGTCACGTCGGGAAAAAGTAAGTTCACTTTAGACCATGAGGTATCCAGGAAAAGTTATCAGTGGGATGTGTGAACCTCGAGGAAGCTGAATGTTGTTACCATATCTTACGAGGAGGGGTTCTGGAACCAGACAACCTGGGCTTGAATCTTCACTGTACCACTTACTAGCTGTGTGACCTTGAGCAAATTATGGTAATTTCTGAGCCTCAGTTTTCTCCCCTACAAAATGGGGTAACAACAGTAACGAACTTCACAAAGAGGATTAAATGAGAGAAGACATCTAACACATCAGAACAGTTTGCATATAACAAGCATTCAAGAAATGTTCGCTCTCTCTGTATTTCAATACTCAGCCTACCCCTAGCCTTGGACCTCTACACTCCTGGGGGAATGACCTAGGAGTTGAGCCTGATGCAAATTTTCAAACCGCCATAAAGAATAAATCGAAACTTTCAAAGTCTTCTAGTTCCGTGGAATTCACATATATTAACTTAGACCCTGTATTCATGTAGAAGAATTTAGTAAAACCCAATTGAAATGAAACGAAAAAGTGAACAGTAACAGAGAATAAACACAATGGTGAAGAAAAACATTATTCCTGGCAGTAATAGTAATCCAATAAATGGTTTGCTGAATTAATAAATGAATAAACGATTCTATCACCAAGACAGAATGCAGGTATGAGCACAAAAAGAGATCAAATTAGCATTTTTGGATTCGTTTATATCAAAAGTAAATTCAACTGGTGCTGTAAACACATTTCCCCATTAAATTATCTAGTTATATTAAATCTATATCATTTATTCAATTAAAGCCCACACATGGGAACATCACTGTTAGAGAATCAAGTTTCGTTATACAATACTAAATATAAGGACTAAGATATTTATATACCTCTTTTCGCATTCCACAGTTTGTTTTGGCTTGTTTCTTGGGACAGAAGTTGAATGGTTAAGAATCCTAGAAGTAAAGCAATACATTAATTTCAAAATACATCGAAAAGTTTTTTTTTTTTTTTTTTTTTGCACACGATAGAATAGATCTCCCTAATAAACTGCATCTGGTCCATGAAGATCTCTGCTAAAAAACAACGTTAAATATTATTTCGATCTAATGCCTATAAGCACACTGGGTATTACTAGGGAATGAAGCTCACCGACTGTTCCATGCATCTTCTTTCATAAACCCTTTCTTTAAGTTTGGGTATCTTCTAACCATGCTATTGCCCTGTGTATCTAACTTTTGGCCGAGACAGAAGATAAACAGATGCAGGTTGTTTAGGTGCCATCATGATTGATTTCATTTTCCCAGCACAGCAAATGACACGAGTTATATTGATGTAACAGATGACTATTTTGCTAAGAGCCAAATACATCTTAATTCTAAAGGCAAAGCCATGTTGAAGTTCCATTCTTAAAAAAAAAAACAAACACAAGTTTTTTACATTTTTAATACCCAAATGAAATGGTATTTGAAGAAAACAAAAAAGAAAAAGAATGATAAAGCATTATATGAGAGAACTATTTGTCCATAATTTTATAGAATTCTGAATATTATTCTCAAAGTCAAAAGTAATGAATTAATATATTTCTTTAGCATAGGGCACCAACATATTTAATAGTTCTTAATATTTATCTAGTTACCATAGATATAAATGTAACTTTTCAATTTTAAAGTTTAGTCTTCTAAAGAATAAAATACATCTTTTATTCAAAACTTTTTGGAGGTCAACTATCAAAATATACAGGAGAAAACCCTTAAAAATTAAAACTACATATGAACTACTAAAATAGATCATAAGCTAAAGATAAGTTGGTAACTATAGAAAGATGGTTGACATAAAGAAGCCAATTTCTATGACCCCGCGTTCCTCACTAGCTTGGATGTATTAAAGCTCCCCTGGGGAAAGTCACATGAGAGGCAAAGGACAAGGAACACAGGCAAAGGAGTGTAGCTTTGCACCAAAGAATTTCGAGATTAATGCCATCTTTATTCTTCGTAGTATGGGCATGTAACTAAAATTGCACTTAATCCCCAAATGCAGAAGAATCAGGGTAAAAAAATACCCAAGACTATTAAGAAGAAATACTTTTTTAAAGAGTGATTTTTAAAAAAGAGATATAACAGTGAGAACTATCCTGAGGGGTGAGTGTCAGAGTTATTGCGGGGGGGGGGGGGGGGCAGAAGGGGGGAGGTCATATTACTATGCCCTCACTACAGCAAATTCTGAATTCTCCTCAAACCACACTTACTAGCATTGTGATCACTGATGCATATGAGTCATACTGGAGGAGAAAGAAAAAAACAGTTGAGACCTACTTACCTATAAAATGTGTTTCATACACTTAAGAATTCTCCTATGTAAATGTTTGTTTGTACGTGGATATTTAATGTTTTACTCTGTGATATTAAAGGTCAAAATAAACCTCTGCTTGGGGCGCCTGGGTAGCTCAGTCAGTTAAGCTGTCCAACTTCAGCTCACGTCGTGACCTCCCGGTTCACGAGTTCGAGTCCCGCGTCGGGCTCTGTGCTGACAGCTCAGAGCCTGGAGCCTGCTTCGGATTCTGTGTCTCCCTCTCTCTGCCCCTCCCCTGCTCATGTTCTGTCTCTCTCTCTCTCAAAAATAAATAAACATTGAAAAATAATAATAATAATAAACATCTGCTTTATCTAAATATCTATTCTAGATTATTAACACATTTCCCTAATCCAGTTACCAGTACTATGTTTTAAGTAAAAGACTAAAATTCAGCTGTACCCACCTGGCCCCTTAACACTTAAGGCTTCCACAAACTCTATAGACACCCTGATGCATGCCCTGCTGCTCTGGTCCTCTGGAAGAGGTTTTCACTGAACGATGCTCTAGAACATAAAGGCCTCCGTCTGTATTCACATCTCCCGTACATCACCCAAACCAAAAGACGGAAGGGGTAAGATTAGGGGGAGAGGACAGGGGAAGTCATTAGTAAAGCAAACAGAAAAGAAAGAATGGATGGATTTCAAGGGTTGAGAGAACTACTTAATTAGTTGTAACAAGCTAGAGGTTAACACTGGACTACTTGTATGGTCAGAAAAAAAAAAAAATCCCATGAAATTGGTTATGTACATAATTTCAAAATTCCAAACCAAAGTAATGAACTTCTCAAAATCTGATTTTCCTTTCCATGATCCTTAGTTATACATCAATAGAACGTTTCAAAATTGCTTTTTTTTTTTTTATTCAGCCGTATCACATAGTACTCAGAAGTACATCTTTCCACAATAAGTGAAAACTCTCAGGACACACTTAACGGCAAATAACATAATTATTAAAAAGAAAGATATAATAGAAAATAGCATACAAGTTAAAAGGAATGAACATGCAATGGGAACCGGTCAACTGAAGCTATTCATTGCAAAAGACCCACATATATTGTAATCCTTTCTCTATGATGATAACCAAGCAAATTCTAAGGAGCCAGGTAAACGTCAACTTATTATAGAGCCACATAATAAGAAAATCTGTATAAGAAAAATAACAGTAGCCACCTCTCTAATAATAAGATAGATAAGAAGGATTGGTGGAAATTTGAAGAATTAGCTAAATAATTTAGGGTAGAACATTAAGATAATTTTTAAGACAATAGTATTTTTTTTAATTTCCCAAATTACAGCGAATGTTGAAAACTTGCAGAATAGGGGCGCCTGGATGCCTCAGTAGATTAAGCGTCCGACGTCAGCTCAGGTCATGATCTAATGGTTTGTGAGTTTGAGCCCTGCATCAGGCTCTGTGCTCACAGCTCAGAGCCTGGAGCCTGCTTCAGATTCTGTGTCTCCTTCGCCCTCTGCCCCTCCCCTGCTCACACTCTGTCACTCTCTCTCTCTCTCTCTCTCTCTCAAAAATAAATTAAAACATTTTTTAAATGAGGTTTGTTTTTTTTTTTTAATTTATTTTTGGGACAGAGAGAGACAGAGCATGAATGGGGGAGGGGCAGAGAGAGAGGGAGACACAGAACCGGAAACAGGCTCCAGGCTCCGAGCCATCAGCCCAGAGCCCGATGCGGGGCTCGAACTCACGGACCGCAAGATCGTGACCTGGCTGAAGTCGGACGCTTAACCGACTGCGCCACCCAGGCGCCCCAAAACATTTTTTAAACACTTGCAGAATAGCTATTTTAATATGGACAGCTTCACTGATTCAGAGGGACTTCAATACGCTCAAATACAAGTAGAAATAATCCAGTATTTTGATAAGGGGGATAAAGATGAGCTTCTAAAAACTCAACAGTAAACTGCCAATACAAAGTAGCTTAACCTATGCAATTCAGAGAGGAAACCGTCTTCTAAAAACTAGGCTTCAGACTTTGAACACGTACCAGTTATCTACTTGATAGTCTATTCGATCTCCTTTCCCACTCTTTTTGACTATTAATTCTGTGCAATACCCTCTTGTTATTTTCCTAGGGTAGCTTCATCCACCTAGTACTAGTATAAACATGTGTAATGAATAAAAGACATTTTTAAAAGTAGCAGGAACTAAACAACTGGCAAAGCTGCTTTAAGAAAATCATCGCTGAACCCAACCTAAGCAGCTTTTTAATAGCCTCTAGTTTGGGAGTGCGCACATGGCTTCTTTCAGCTCAGAGCTACCACTGCATTTATCTTCAACTAGTAGCTAACTAAAGAACATCTAAGTAGTATACAGTCAAAACAGGAGTCCGAGGTGGTACTTCCTGATATGCGAGGGTAACCTTACTCTAAATAAATTATTTTAAATCGTGACAAACAACAAACAAAAACATTGCAACGACTGTGTTACAACCTGAAGAGACAGGTTATAATTCCTGGTTGATCTGCAATTTTAAATAGCATTTCAGATTCTTTATTAATAAAGTTGGAATCTACAATGCAGTATGGAAGAGAAATCTACAACCAGAGAAGGTGTAAATAACATCAAATCCTCTAAGGGATGGATATATCCTTATAGAAGATTACTTCTGATTTTCTTGGATTCACTCCAATTCAAGTATTGTAATAGTAAACAAAAATTTTAATTATCTATACCAAGAGATGTGAGCAATAGCAACATACTTTAGAAAAAGGGAAGAGATTATTTAGTAGAGAAAATGCTAGAGTTAGCATAAAAAAATTCTGAGATCAATTTAACAGAACTGGCCAAGGATCTAATTAAAATTGTTTATAAATTATACATTTCAAAAGTAAAATGTGCTCCTTACATTATGACCAGATATGATAAATATTTTAATGCCTTCCAAAGCTAGACATAATTATTACATTAATGTCACTGCATATTAACGTTTATCTTTAAAAAATCTGTACTCCTACGTGCTAACATCTGAAAAGGGAGATGAAGAGAAACATCAGACATAAATTGCTTTTGCACACATCTAAAAAAATAAGTTATTTAGAAAGAACATCACTAAATTAATAGTTCCTATTAGCTTTACATTTGTTTACCTCATCTTCCAGCAATCAGTTAACTAATAATATTACTGAGTACCTACCATGTACAAGGCACAGTGCTAGGTGCTATTTTGTACAGATTACAAAACTATCACACAAAAAAACCCTAGGAAACATCATTTGATGTTGTTTCTATGCTAAAAAGAATAATTCAAGCCATAGGAATAGATTAAAAACTAATACAGTAGTAGAAAACTGGAAAATATAGAAATGATATATAGGATGATGTTAGAATCTAAAATTATGTACTCTGGTGCTATTCTTCACACAATCAGAGAAATACTGTCGTGGGTTCTTTCAAAATCAATATTATCTGCTCATAATGATAAATACAATCATTTCACCCGCCAGGTACAAAAGATAGAAACCCAACTATTTCTTAAGCTACACAGAGCAGGTGATGGCTTGCTTCAACAAACCTCTTAAACCATGGGGGAGATCAATACTCGGATTATACTGGAAGGGGAAAAACATACACTAGCACTCACAAGTAGCCAGTATAAAAAGAGGCCCATTAGAAATGAATCATAGGAAGAGATTAGAAAATAAATGTCACAGAAAAGGGTGATAGAAAGTTATGGTAAAAGAAAAACGTGAACTGGGAATGAGGATACGTTAGATATAGAAGGAATAAGGATGAGTGATATTTTCTAGTATGGTTTTTAATTCTATAAATGCAGTAGCTGCACACACGCCCAAAAAATATTTAGTAATTATTTTAAAAAACATAGTGGCCCTTAAAACCACACATCTGCAATTTGCTAAGTCTTAACAGCCATTATTCTTCAAAGCCTATCTAAGCAAACGCCAGTATACTTAAGTGCTAAACATCCTAAAACACGGTCACGTGAGCCACAAACATTTATTGTTTTGATTAAGAAAAACAAAATACTCATTAGTTACCCACAAATGTACCAAAATTATCCTCTTAATTTTCTCAAAGCAAAAAACCACTCAGATCTTCTTTATCATTTCAAAACTAAACTAAATCATGCAGATGCACGAAGAGCTGACCCTGAGCAGCACGCAGAACTTCTGTGATTAAAAAGGGACTCGCACTCATTTCATACTCCTTCATATAATGTCTTTCTTATGGCCAACGGCACGTGTATCTGGAGAAAGTCCAGCCAGAGGGAGAAACCCTCCCTGACCAAGAAGCAGACCAAAGTGAACCTGTGACCTTCAAACCATAATGCCGATTTAATCAACAATTATGTAAGTCCATTCAATTCTAAGGAGTTTACGCATATCCCAAGTAATCTGGAATCTCATAAAAAGCATACTACACACACATGACACGGGGAAAAATGCTTATAACGTATCTAAGGCTATTGTGAGCTAAAATGAATATCAACAAATAAATCAGTTACTATTATTTAGCACACAGGACTAAAAAAGAGACACCTACACAGTAGTTAAATAAAATGACTATGTGGGTATAAACCATTTGTTAATTGTGGGTGTAACTGGACGCTTCTCTCCTAAGTATTTCCTAGTGTCTTTTAATAGCCCCTTGACACAGATCTTAAATGGTCCTATTGTTTACTGGAAACTTCATTTGATAATCTTTGAATAATCATTTGATGATTATAACGTCTGCCTATTTGAATCTCATTACTGAAAAAAATACCTGTTCTTCTGCTCTTGCTGCAATAACTGAGCGGCTATTTTCCTCAAATCAGTTACTTCCTTCAAATCATCATCCTCTTCCTCTGCAAGTAACTGTTCTTTCCCAAGTCTGAAAGGTGACACAAACACGGTTATCCAGAAAGTAAGGCAGATGACATTTTATGCCAGCTTCCAGAAGCAGAAACCATTTGTTCGTTTTTAATATCAACTGAAAGCTAAAATCCTAATGTCCTTGTACTTGAAACATTAAAACAAGAAGTAAGGAATATTTAAGGAATATAAAAACATACCTAACCTCTAGTCAATAGGAAATGTGTCATACTGGTGATATTAATAAATGGCTAACAAAGTAAACTGTATTACCGTTTTGTAATTTCTGAAATGTATAATTTAACAACGCATACTCCCCAGTCTTGAGTGTAATAAGAACTCCAGAGCCCTATATGCCTGTCTTTATAAATATCAAATGTTATCAGTTTAGCAGTTTATTCATCGTGACGTTAAAAGTCTCTATGTAAGATGTTTAAGTAGAGGAAATGCAAAACAGGTCCAAGTAAGACTGGCGAATTTGCAGGAAAATGCTCATTAAAATACATAATTTTTAATCAAAGAGAACAAAGGAATTTTTAAATAAGTTGTTCTCCAAACTCCAGTGATTTTATTCCAAAGGTATTTCATTTACAACGCAGTATCAAACCCTAAGACTCTGTATCTTCACCATATCTTGTATGCCACTGTGACCCTCAAGTTTAGGCAAAGATCTTCAGGAGATAAAGCGAGAAAGTAAGAGAAGAATGACATATAAAGAGTGTACGACAAAGCAACGTACCTCCTTATGGGGTACCAGAGATGATTAATTCAAGATTGCTTAAAAAGTTACCAACGAGGTCATTTGGAGGAAGCACAATGGACAGAAAAGAGAAAAGCTTGGAGATCAGAAACAGCTAGGGTCACACCGTAGGTTCTAGTGGACACCATCTAAGTGGTTCTAGGCAAGAAACTTTAGAGTCTCCCAAGCTTCATCTTCCTCATCTGTAAAAATGGGGATAGCATTAACCCTGCAAGATTTAGTGAACATTAAGTAAGAAACATGAGGGGCACCTGGCTGGCTCAGCTGGGAGAGCACGAGACTCTTGCTCTCAGGGCCATGAGCTTGAGTCCCATGTTGGGTAAAATAAATAAAACTTAAAAAACTATATAATAATCTTTGGGACACCTGGCCGGCTCAGTTGCAAGAGCACGCAACTCTTGATCTCAGGGTCATGAGTTCGAGGCCCACACTGGGTATAGAGATTACTAAAACAAAATAAAAATCTTTAAAAATAAATAAATAAGAAACACGGGAAAGCACACAGCACAGATCCTGGTACATGGTAGGTATACGACAAATGTTCCTTCCTTCCTTCCTTCCTTCCTTCCTTCCTTCCTTCCTTCCTACAGCTGTGAAGCAACTTTAAGGAGTGACTGAATGTGGCAGGTCACACTCCATCATTTCCTAAGATGATACAGAAAAGATCTCAAGTGCATTATTTTCATAAAACAGAAGTAGATACCCTTAAAATTACTATAACCAGTCTGATGAAATGGAAAGTGTAGTAGACAAAGAGTTGAAACATCTCAGTTCCAGACATTTGAAACTCCAGGTCTATATCCTTATTGGCCAAATGATGCAAAAAAAAAAAAAAAATCATTTACTTTCAAGAGTTGCTTAATAGCTCAAATGAAGCAATGAATGTGAAGGTACAGTCGTCCTCGGTAATAATAGAATTATTACACTTCTTAGCCAGGGTGGTGGGGGGGATGTATATACTACACTCAGCCTAAATGCTTACTATCATCTTCAGTTTAATTGAGGAATGCAGACAAATGTTTCGTGTATAAGTTACATTTCAATTGGAGGATTCGTGTATGCTTACCTTTTTTCATCTCCCAATTCTTCATTTTTCTGAGATTTCTCAGGAGCTTTTTCTTTTCCCTTACATAAAAGAAAGTTACCATTTTAAATCTGTGTGGTGTACTTTTGTGAGATAAAGGAGAATATGTTATTAATATTTGTTCAAAGTTTTCTTTACCTTAAGGAAAGAGACATATGATCCAATATGTGCATCTCCTTGTTCAGGAACTGCTACATCTTCTGTGTTGGGATCAATAAAATCATACACCTCCTGGTCTAAGTATAGATTAGTAATTATTAGAAAATATAAATAGTAAGCAGTATGCTCTCATACTGTAGTGTTTAGAATAAAAGTATATTTTTTCAATAAAAGAGGTGGCCAAAGACATTGTAATTTTTCGAAATGCATTTTTGATTAAGGGCAATATACATGAAATAAAAATAGGGGTGCCTGGGTGGCTCAGTCAGTTGAACATCCGACTTCAGTTTGGGTCATGATCTTGATGTCCGTGAGTTTGAGCCCCACGTCAGGCTCTGTGCTGATAGCTCAGAGCCTGGAGCCTGCTTCAGATTCTGTGTGTGTGTGTGTGTGTGTGTGTGTGTGTGCGCGCGTGTGTGTGTCTCTCTCTCTCTGCCCCTCTCCCACTTACGTGCACATGCTCTCTCTCTCTCCCTCTCTCTCTCTCAAAAACAAATAAACATTAAAAAAATTAAAATAAAATAGCAGGCACCCATATGAATTACCTTTCTGAGAATCAGGTTTGCTTCCAATTGAGTGACTGTCATTTCTTGATGTCTGTTCTCTATTTGACTCGGAGACTTGAGAGTGAAGGCTGATTGTGTCGTCATCTGATGGCTGAAAGGAATAAGCACAAAGTACAAATGAGGCACTTGAAACATAGAATAAGGATTAGGTTATTTTAATTTCACATAAGACGTGTAGAGTATCTGCTTTACACCTCCAGTTCTCAAACCAAAAATTAATATGTTAAGCTTTCCTGTTCTGCTTCTAAAAATGTGCGTGTCCTTTTTTCATCTGAAGTCATTAAATGCAATAATGATTGTATTTTTAAGCAAAATAAATCAAGTGTGCACAAGTGTCTATGTATTTCAAAACTCTAACAAAATTTATAAATAAAATAGATTAGCAATAGAAAAGACTCACTTCGGTTGTAGATAATCGTTTCTCTCCATTATCACTTCCAATCCCAGAGTCAGGGCCATGATTTTTATTTGGATAAAAATCTTCCATACTATGGAAATAGAAATTCTAAGGACAATTAGGGTTTTCTTCTTAAATCAATACAGACTTGACCTAAAATGTCCCTAGATAATACAGAATATATACTCTTGATGTTTAAGATCCTTAAGGACATGAAGGGAAAGTATCAGAAACCATCTGATAAAATATTTTATTCATATCCCTCATGTAATATTTTCCCTTCATGTGCTCTGTTGTAAAGTGTCAATTGTTAACAATAAACTATTACTTCTCCTGAGAGATTCAGAAAAGCAGAGTCCTGCTAAAAAATACTCTTAATGAAAGCCCTTTCTATTTTTCTCATTGCTTTAACAAATTTTACCATAGAACACTGAAATATGTTTTTAACTTCATAGTTTCTTCTTCATTAGCTGTAAAAATATGCGTTTGCTTTATAAATAATGCCCATCCGATAATTAAGAGAAAATGCAAAAAAAAAAAAAAAAGTATGCAAAGCACTGAATAAACAATTGTTTTGGCAGAGCTGTCCTTGAAAATTTCGGAATTACACAACACAACAGTATGCCACCCAGGTTGCAAGGTATTTTTCGCTTTAATTTGCAAATTTACATACGTGCAACCTTGCATACACTCCATACGGACCAATTATTATGTGCCAGGAATTAAGCTAAGTGCTTTAAAGACAATACCTCACACACGCCTTGTGAAAACTCTAGCAGGTTGGTGGTGCAGTCTCACTCTGCAGATGAGAAAACTGAGGCCAGGAGGGATTGAACAACTTTTCCATGACACGCAATTTGCAAATGGTGGCTTAAATGTGATCCCAAGATTATCTAACACTGAAGTCTCTGATCTTAGTCACGATGCTCTTATTTCTTCCCCAAATGCCGATCCGTACACTTTCCAGGAATGTAGCAATATAGGTGCACCGCCTCCTCCCCTCCGTACGCAGAAGGCCGGGCGGGGCCCGCGCGACGCCCCCCCCACTCCCCCCCCCCCCCCCCCCCCCCCCCCGTCATCAGACCGTGACGTCGTCAGGAAGCGCGCGCCTCCGTACACAGAAGGCCGGGCGGGGCCCGCGCGACGCCCCACCCACTCCCCCCCCCCCCCCCCCCCCGTCACCAGACCGTGACGTCGTCAGGAAGCGCGCGCGCGAGCCACGAGGCAGAGCGAGCGACCGCGCGCCGGGAGGAGGCGGCTGAACGCCGGGAGGTCGCATAGAGCGAACGAGCGAGCGCCCGTGCGTGTGGCCCGTGAGGCGTGAGGGGAAGCCGCTGCCTGCCCCCTTCGCCTTCCCTTCTCTCCTGTTCCCTGCGACTGCGACCGCGACCGCGACCGCGGAGCAGCACCATGTGGGAGCCGGCGGCCGAAGTCGGTAAAAAGCTCAACTCCAACCACGACGGGTCCGGCGAGACCGCAGAAAAAGAACAGCAAGAAGCGATTGAACATATAGATGAAATACAGAGTGAAATCGACATACTTAATGAACAAGCCAGCGAGGAGATCCTGAAAATCGAAGAGAAATACAACAAACTCCGCCAGCCGTTTTTTCAGAAGAGGTCGGAAGCGATCGCCAAAATCCCAAAGTTTTGGGTAACAACATTCGTCAACCATCCACAAGTGTCTGCGCTGCTTGGGGAGGAGGATGAAGAGGCGCTGCATTATCTGACAAGAGTCGAAGTGGCAGAATTTGAAGATATCCAGTCAGGTTACAAAATAGATTTATATTTTGATGAAAACCCTTACTTCGAAAATAAAGTTCTCTCCAAGGAATTTCACGTGAATGAGAGTGGTGATGCATCTTTGAAGTCCACCGAAATCATATGGAAATCTGGAAAGGATCTGACGAAACGTTCAAGTCAGGCACCGAACACGGGCAGCAGGAAGAGAAAGTATGAGGAACCTGAGAGCTTTTTCGCCTGGTTCACTGACCATCCTGATGCAGACGTGGATGAGTTAGGCGAGCTCATCAAAGATGATATCTGGCCAAATCCACTGCAGTACTACTTGCTTCCTGATACGGATGATGATGATGATGAATTAGAAGATGAAGAAGAAGAAGAAGAAGAAGAGGAAGAAGAAGAAGAGGAAGAAGAAGAAGAGGAAGAAGAGGAAGAAGAAGAGGAGGAGGAAGAAGAAGAGGAGGAAGAAGAAGAAGAAGGGGAAGGAGGAGGAGAAGAAGAGGAGAAGGAAGAGGAAGAAGAAGGTGACGATAAGGGGGAGGAAGGCAAGCCGAATGACGACGAAGGTAACTAATGGATGCCAACCTTCCTTTTTCAGTTTTCTCCAGTCTCTGGGAGCAACTTGCAGTCTCCCCCCCCCCACCCCCGCCCTTCTCCTCCTCTTGTGCTCATTTGCCCTGTTTTTTGTGTTCTTCATTTTTTTTTTAATGTTTGTTTGTTTGTTTTTCAGAGAGAGAGCCAGAGACACACGCAGCGTGAGAGCCACAGGCGGAGAGAGGGGGAGACGCAGAACCCGAAGCAGGCTCCAGTCTCCAAGCTGTCCGCGCAGAGCCGGATGCGGGGCTCCAACCCACGAACCGTGAGATCACCACCCGAGCCCGAGTTGGACACTTAACCGACTGAGCCACACAGGCGCCCCTCGTTTGCCTTATGTTTTCAAGTCTCTTTTCTCTCCCTTTATGCCATGGTTCTCTACTTATTTTGGGGGGGGGGGGGGAGGGGGAATACGTTGAGCAGAATACACTGGGAAAAGAATCTCTACCCCTTTCTGTTCCAAATTCATTTTTATCCCTTTAAAAATTTCGTCTCAACAAAAACTTCATGGAATCGGCACTGCCATGATCTGTGGGGAAAAAAGGGAAAAAAAAAAGACAACCCTTCTGCTCCCTTAGCTCTGCTGGAAGCTGGAGGGTGTTTAGGCCCCTGTGTAGTAGTACATAGAATTCTAGCTTTTTCCCTCCTTTCTCTGTATACTGGGCTCAGAGAGTAGTACACTGTGTCTCTGTGAATATGGACAGTTAGCATTTACCACCATTATCTACTTTTTTGTTTAAAAAAAAAAAAAAGAAAGAAACCTTTAAAAAATAGGATTAGAGAAGGTCAGCAAAGGGTGAGATGTTTGGGTGGGTTGAGCGGGCATTTTGACCACATGGCTTCTGCTCTGGCAGGTTTATAATTGTGATGTTTAACAGACATCCTTGCAGCTGAAGATGACACTCTTACAACAAAATTCTCTCCTGATGATGACTTGAGCCCTGCCACTTGCCAGGAGAGTCGGCAGAACCTGTAGGATCTTATTTAGAATTGACATTCTCTTGGAATTTTGTTCTTGTTTATTTTTAAATATCTTTTTCTTTCATTGGAAAGATGATGCTCAGTTTTAAACGTTAAACGTGTACAAGTTGCTTTGTTACAATAAAACTAAACTTCTACAAAAAGGATTTGATGCTTTTCTCTCAGAACAGATGTATTTCATTATGACTTTCCAAGTTTGAGTCCTATAATGTATTGTCAAACTTGGTCACCCTGACTCCGTATTTTTTGACATGCACTTTGCCGGGTGACCTCAGGGTTTGTGTGGACTGAGAAAGGGATCTGAATTAATGGGTACGATTTGCCATCAGCTTCTGAAATCTTCCACCTCAGTTGGGGTACCAGATTGCTCAGAAGTCAGTTCCGATTATGCTGTGCCCTTGATTTGTATCCCAAATTGGCGTTTTTAAAAATGGGCCTTTATTTACCTGGATATAATCACAGTGCCTGCCACCGCGGTCAGACAGACCTGGTGCTCTAATGCCGAATTACACGAAGGGCGGTTGCTGGCCTGTCTTCAATGGCACTATGAGATGTGGCCGAGAAGACAGACTCTCAAGAGAAGTCTGTGCTGGTGGTGAACTCAGGAGTACTTTCGTCTCAAAGTACTAGCTATTTCGCGCATAGCTCTCAAGCGAGGCCTGTCTGTGTGAATCTGGGTGAGAATGACCGGCTCGGCTCCGCTAAATGCCACTGTGCACAGGCTAACATTTTGGGAAGCTACCTAATGCATAAGCTTTTTCATGCTGTAAAGGATGATAGCTAAAATTAAATGCCACTTAACTTTTTCAGAGAGGAATTCGTGGATAGCCAGGTCAAATTCAAAGTCTTCTGATGCGTGAAACTTTATAAATGGAACGATTCCATCGATAGGCAAAGGGCAATGAAAACCTGTCTAGATGGATAGCACGTATAATTTCTGCACAGGTCATGTTTAGTAAGTACTACATCAGTGTATACGGGTCAGGAATCTTGCTCCAATAAAGGAACATAAAGATTTAAAACTATATATGTATAAAAAATTAAGTAAACTCAGGTGAGCAATTACCAAGTGTCAGACACTATGCTGAATGCCTGAAAAGATAGGAGATGAATTAAACAAATGTTTGGCCTCAAAGGGCTCTCAGCCCGGAGGGGAAGTGTGTTTATATATTTTGAAGACTATGACAAAGGTAAATATATCAAGTAACATGAGAAAAGAGTGATCAATTAATTCTCCTTGGTAAGGTTAGGAAGGGCCTCACCCAAGAAAGTGGCTTTGGAGCTTAGTCTAGAAGGATGAAGAGAGGCAATAATTGCTAGCATTTATGGAGTGTCCTTATTAGCTACTGTGCCAGGTACACATCATATTTTATTTGTAATCCTTACATTCTGCAATTCATGCATCATTTCTTTTCATAAATGAGAACAGAACTTCTAAAAGTTACCCTCCCAGGGGGGGAAAAACAGAACCCTTACTGAATACCATGTCTTGAACTAGTTGCCGAGTACACGTTTAATTCTCACAACAAGCTTTCGAAGTGGGTATTGTTAACATTTTAAATAAAGAAATAGGCTCAGAGAGAGTAAACAACTTATGCAGGCAAAAGAAGAATTAAGAGGTTAAACCATGATCAGAAGCAAAATCCACCTGACGCCACTGCACAATAATACATCCGTGTACTATACCAAAATCTGTGCGTATCTGTGATAGTTGACAATGATAACAGTAAGCATCAGTTGAGGAACTGTTATGGGTAAGACGTGTTAAGTGCTCTATATACATTATTTAATTTAATCCCGACAGCATCCATATGATTATTTTCCTTTTTACAAATGTAAGAACACTGAGGACTACAGACATTATGACACAAGGACACGAAGTTATCAAGAGTCAGAGAAGGGCTTCATGGGTATATGATGCCTGACTGCAAAAGTCGATATACCTAACCACTGTAATGCTTATCTATGTAGAATAAATACTTTACAAAATCGCCAAGGCACAGGCTATTCTAGGTAGTAAGAATCAAAGAGACAAAGGCATAAGCGTAGAGGTGGAAAGTGCACACAGGAATTTTCTAAGTAGTTCGAAACAGGCTGTGAGTAGAAAATTAGCACGCCTGAGAGTCGCTTCATAAGTAGATTCAATTGACTTGTACTATCCTATATAGTAGCCACTAACCATCATATGGCTGTTGAGCACTGGACATATGGCTAGTCTAAACTCGAACGTGCTATAAATGAAAAACACACACCAGATTTCAATGATGTAACAGAAAAAGAATGAAAAACCTTCCATTTTTTATAGGGATTACATGTTGAAACATGTAATTACAGGTTTTGGATATCCTGGGTTCAGTAACATTAAAATTAATTTCACCTGTTTCAGTTTTACTTTTTTTTTTATGTGTATTTATCTTGAGAGAGAGAGAGAGAGAGAGTCAGACAGAGAGAGACAGAGGGGGAGAGAGAATCCCAAGAGGGGCTGGATCTCACAAACCGTGAGATCATGACCTGAGCCGAAATCAAGAGTCGGACGCTTAACTGACTGAGCCTACCCAGGCGCCCCATTTTTGCTTTTTTTTTTTTAATGGATTACAAGAAAATGTAAAATTACACATGTGGCTTATATTCCACTTCTATTGGACACGAGTGCTAGAGACCATCTCTAAAATATATCTCCGTTCTTTCCACTCCTTTTCATCTCCACTGCACCCACCCTATTCCACACCCCTTGATCTCTTGGCAGTACTTCAACAACCTAACTAGTCCCTGTGCTTCTACGTTTGTTTACTTCCAATCTATGCTCCTTTCAAAAGCCAAAATAGCTGTTTAAATATAAACCAGATCATGTTATTCCGCGGCTCATAACTGTCTGCTGACTTCCCACTGCACCGTAAGTAAAATTCAAACTCTGCACACCACAGCCCCCAAAGCCCCCACGTGACTTGAGGCCTGACTACTTCTCCAAAATCAACTTGGACATCTTTTTCGTCAGCCACTCTGCTCTGACCGTGCTGGCCTTTCAGTTTCTGTAACACACAGAGTTTCTTCCTAACTTCGGGCCTTAGCGCCTGTCGTTCTTTCTGCCTGAAATGCTCCTCCCTTAGTCTTCACGCAGCTAGCTTTTCTCCTTTCAAGTCTTGACTTAAAACCTCACCTTCCCAAAGCGACATTCCCTGACCACACTCCTGAAACCTGTTCCTCTCCTTTGTAGCCCTTGCCACAATTTGAAGTCGTATGTGTGCATGTGTATTAGGTTTCTTTGCTTCATTTGCTGGCTGGCTCCTTCTCCACTAGACTGTGGGCTCCATGAGGGCCGACACCAAGGTACAGGCCATTCAACAAAACATACCCTGAACCTGCCAGCAGGCATCTGACTGCTATTTGGTGTTTGTTTCAACTGATATTGGTACAATAAACAAATGATTAATATAATCAATGTCACTACTAAAGAAAATTCATTTTTACATAAACGTAAAGCAAACTAATAGAGATCACAATACGAATAAAGCCTAATTTTTACAGAACTGTTTGGTTTATTGTCATTCATATTAAACAGAATAATCTTTAGGAATTAAATATAATGTGTAAATATTTAATTCTACTGAGGCAACAGAAATATTCTAGAAAACATCCCATTTGGCGATTCAAAAACACTACTTAATATACTGCCATTCCAATTAATCTAAACTTTGTCACAAATAAAATGACAAACCTTTAAACATTTCGGGCAGGAGTGTAGTCTCCCTTTCTGCAGTCTCACCCCATTCCACATTATTTTCCATACTACTTGGTGGAACTGTATTTTCATAACATCTTTCAGACATCCCGAAAGGATGAATCAAAAACAGATAGTCAAATCTACCATTTCAAAATCTCACGAGGAGATAAACACCAATATCGTACAGAATATCAGTGATAAGTCATCCTTAATCCAGACATAAAGAATATGAAGAAAAGAAGAAAGGTACCCTAAAATGTCTCACCCCCAAATCAAATTCTACTAGTTATTACAATACTAGTTAGTACAATAGAGGGATTATCATAATAAATTAACAGTTGCCAAGGGCTGAGAAATTAGTGTTTCTGTAATATAAAGTCAAACATTTACATTTTGCTACCAAAATACTAGTAATACTTAGTTTTTTGAGAAAATCCCAAATTTATTCTAGTATCACAGAATTCTATGACGGTGCTATTTCACTTCAGTCAGCTGTTGATTTTAATCCTGGGCCAATCAACCTAAATATATTCAGTACACTCAAGATGAATCTGTATCTTTTACCTACAGAGAAGACAGCAATCATGAAATGAGACTGTATGAATATTACGAATATTACATTACCTGTCTGTGAGAGGCTGGGAGGGCATCCTTTTACTCAGCGATGGAAGATCCAGAGAATCTGGTTTCTTATCCATTCTGCAACATGCTTGGATATTTAAGTATTTAAATATGTGTACTTTACCCTTTAAACATATCTGTCAATAAATAATTGAGAAAGTAGATTTAGTTATATAGGCCCAAATATTAATGTCACCTACCAATTTATTTATATGTATGTATATATATATATATATATATATATATATATTTAAGTTTATTTACTTTGAGAGAGACAGAATACGAGAGGAGGCGGCACAAAGAGAGAGACAAAGTGGGAAGACAGATAATCCCTAGCTGGCTCCACAGGGTCAGCACAGAGCCTGACGTGGGGCTCGAACTAACCAAACTGAGAGATCATGACCTGAGCTGAAATCAAGAGTTGGGCATTTAACCAACTGAGCCACCCAGGTGCCCCTATTTATATATTTTAATAATCTTAAATTATGCTGAAACATCACAATCACAATAGGAACTTTACATATCTGAATCATTTGTACTTCTGACAGTTTATGAAAAAATCTGACAATACCAACTAAAAGTCTACTGCCATTTATAAGTTAATTTTTCTGTACGTGACTAAAGTTTTCTTGCTAAAAGTACAACAAACCACTAAATAATATAAAATCTATAATTCACGAAAGTTGCTTATTTTATTTTATTTATGTTTATTTTGAGTGAGAGAGAGAGAGAGAGAGAGAGAGAGAGCAGGGAAGGGGCAGAGAGAGACAGAGACACAGAATCCAAAGCAGGCTCTAGGCTCCAAGCTGTCAGCACAGAGCCAATGCAGGACTCAAACTCAAACCTTGAGATCATGACCCGAGCCGAAGTTGGATGCTTCACCGACTGAGCCACCCAGGCGCGCCTCACAAAAGTTGTTTTTATTAGAAAAAAGTGAGAAGAAATATATTCACTGTAGTGATGAGAACAGAAAAAAAATAATAATAACCCATGTAATTCTTTAAAGTAATCTTATCAGAACCACAAAGGTGTTTGGTCCAAACACTGGAATAAAGTTAATCAAAATAATATAAATATAGGAAAAATGAATTTGTTGAAAGGTGTGATAGCAGGCCAGTTAGAATAAAATGATTTTTCAAATGGTCAATTCAACTAAAATATTGTCCTGAAAAGTTACTTTCATTGGTGGTGGAGAAGAGGAATAATGAGGGCTAAAATACTTTGTGAAAGAAAGTATTTTACATAAAAAAGACAATGAGCAGTAAGAAAACGGTAAGTTAACTTCAGTCACCATGAATAATATCAAATAAATATTTCTCAAAAACTGTAATTATTGGGTGCCTGGCTGGTCAGTCAGTAAAGCGTGCCACTCTTGATCTTGGGGTCCTGAGTTCAAGCCCCACATTGTGTAGAGAGTTTACTTTAAAAAAATTTTTAGGGGAGCCTGGGTGGCTCAGTCAGTTAAGCCTCCAACCCTTCGTTTCCGCTCAGGTCATGATCCCATGGTTTATGAGTACGAGCCCCACATTTGGATCTGTGCTGTTGGCGTGGAGCCTGTTTGGGATTCTCTCGCTCTGCCCCTCCTCCTCTCCTGTGCGTTGTCTCTCTCTCTCTCTCTCTCTCTCTCTCTCTCACACACACACACACACCACACACATTTTAAAAAATAAAGACAAATAAAAAATACAAACAGTTTTTTATAACTGATTCAAAAATGTTTTGGAAGGACTGGCTGGCTCAGTCGGTGGAGCATGGGACTCTTGATCTCAGGGTTGTGAGATCAAGCCCCACATCGGGTGTAGAGATTACTTAGAAAGTGAAATCTTACAAACAATGCTTTGTTTTATGGATGGTCTTACATAACCTACAAACATGCAAAAAATAATCAACAAAGAAAATGGTAAGAAACAAACAAAAAAAAACAGTAAGAAAAGTACATGAAACAGTAATTATCATTCCAGGCATAAAGAATGTTTCTTAGATAATTGTAACAGATACAAGACCTGACCACTGAAAAACTTCATTTAAAAGGAAAAACTTCTGAGCTATTAGAATATAAATAATTACCAATTAAAATATATCCCATTATCTGTATAAACCAAAAAACAATCATCTTTCATTACCAAATTAAATACCGGTGAATTCTTTTCTTCTGTAAATTTTTTATTGCAGTAATTCACATACATAATTTAAAATCAAAGAGAATTACAAAAGTGGTAACGAAAAATTAATCCCCCATTTCACTCCTTTCAATCTCCAAGACTTAGTCCCCACATACCAACTCTTTCGAGCGGTTTTCTGCTATTTGCCTTCATATATATCAGTAATACGGTTCTGTTTTACTTCTTAGCTATAGATGTTATTTATTGAGGTCTTACTAAGGAAAATGAGGACTCAGATTTCTCACATTACCACTGCCCACCACTATCACATATCATCACCGCCACCATACCATCCTCCCATCTTCAATCCCCATCAATTTATTTCCTCCTTCAGAAGTATAGCCTAGTGGTTAGAGCACAGACCCTGCAGTCAGACTGCCTTGCTTTGGAACCAGCTGTACCCACGCTAGCTATGTGGCATTGAATAAGTAAGTCCCGTAACTTCTACGCTTCTGTTTCCTCATATATAAAATGAGATATAATAGTACCTGTTTTACAGGGTTACTATAAGAATCAAATAATTTAATGCATGTAAAGCATTTCAATAGTGCCTGGAACACAGTAAGCACTAGAAATATCTCTGCTATTATTACACCTATGTCACAATCTCTCATTAAATCAAAATACAGTATTATGACAAGAAAATATTCTGCTGAGGCCAACAGTGATACACATTTGGCTGCTGAGTTATGGAAGAGAATCTGAGAGAATCTACCTACGCCGTAGAATAAACCCCAGGCTTTTGCTAAGGCAAGTGAGGGCTAGGCATGCGGCTACAGAGCTAAGGGCAAGAATCTGAGGGTGTAAATCTTAAGACCTGTAGTGTCCAATATGGCAGTCACACTAGTCACATGAAGCTATTTCATCTAAAATTAATCAAGATAAGATTAAATTTAAATTTAGGCTCCTTAGGGGGCGCCTGGGTGGCTCAGTCGGTTAAGAGTCTGACTTTGGCTCAGGTCATGATCTCACGGTTCATGAGTTTGAGCCCCACTTCAGGCTCTGTGCTGACAGCTCAGAGCCCGGAGCCTTCTCTGGATTCTGTCTCCCTCTCTCTCTGCCCCTTCCCCGCTAGCTCGCTCTCTCTCTCTCTCTCTCTCTCTCTCTCCCTCTCTCTCTCGTTCTCTCTCAAAAATAAATAAACATTAAAAACAATTCCGGACAGCACAAATCACAGAACATTCCTGTAGCTGACAAAGTTCTGCTGGACAGCACTGCCTCAGACATTCTACAGACTTTCACAGTTCCAGTCTTTCATCCTTCTATTCAGTTACAGCTCTCCTCCAGTACCAAGCCGTTCCCAGGCCTAACACAGCAAGTAAATCAACCTTCTTCGTGTTGCCCTCTCCCATAGCAGACCCAAGTTCCAGCTTTCCCCTGCGAGGCTAAGGCAGCTACTACCAGGACAGCAGGCAGCCTTCATTTGAATTAGAAAAAGCATCCTCTTTGGAATGAGTGGAATGTACCTTTGTAGAAAGAAAAAGGCAACCCTTCTTCTGGAGCAGAGCGCCTGCTGGCATCTCACTGCCATGTGCCTCCTCAGCCAGATCCTCTCGTGCCAGTGTAAGTAAAGACCCCAGTTCCCACTATTTCACCTATCTTCCATGTTCCAAAATTCTGTTGCCATCCCTCCCCTGCTGCCCTCTTCCCTCTCATTCTCTGGCCTTATTATGGGTTTATATCTTGGTACATTCCTTTACTGTCATTTTAGTAGATTCCATATGGATTGAATCCTCAAACTAAAAGGCTGAATTAATGCTTTTCCACTTGTATCTTGTTCTTTCTGTTAGGATTCCATCTATCAGTGTTGAGAATGCGTTCCAATCGATCATACAACAAAAAGTCAAGTAGATACATACCCGAGTAGGATAGAGGTAGAGACCCTCCACAGTCTATGTTTTTAAAGGAACGCTGACAAACAGAATTACGTATCCGAGCATTCTAAATTCTGTGCTCCAGAAGCGAAACTAAAACTCCTACCCAAGTGAAAAAGTCACTTCGCAGAAAAACTCCTTTGGCCAATAAGGCCTCAACAACGAATTGACTCCTAATTCTGATGCTTTCTGATTTAGCGATCTGATTGATAATTATGAAGAAAAATAGAAGGAACACGTACTGTATTTTTATTACAAACCTGTGCTGGTGGTACTTGCAACGGATTGTTATCCAAAATCATTACTTGCAAATGATGCAGCTTCCTGTAACAAACTGGAATTTCGGTCACTTTATTACAGGAGAAATCCAGCTTGACTAAGGGAAGATCTCCTAATTCTGTTCAGAAATGAAAAATAATTAAATTAAATTGCATATAGTTGCTCTCTTGTTCATTTCAGTAAAAAGAATGAGCATCTTACCATCTGGCAACACGTGAAGATTATTTCTTCTGATATTTAGCTCTCTAAGTGAATGTAATTTTCCCATTTGTTGGGGAAGGACCTGAATCTCATTGCAGCTGATATCCTAAGGAAAATAAGAAAATAAAATGATAACAAACTAACTGAGAAATACAGACATATTTCCATTTTCAAATTAAAGCACATGGCCAATAGCAAAAGCTACCTCAAATGTTGTTTCTCTGAAAATGGATTATCTGGCAGATTTCTATTAATGTTTCATCACAAAGTCGAGGTAGCACAGTTAAATTTTTCCGTGCAAAACTGTGAATAATAACTTAGGACTACATAATTCAGCCTTTTGAAAACCGCAGCTGAAGACTACTCTCACCAGCCAAAACCAGAAGTAAGGATAATCCAGGCACTCCTCATTCAGAGGTAAAATAAAAAACAACCATCAATCGCTTTGATAATCTGTCAATTATGGTAGTTTTGAATTACTCTGTTGGACAGAAGCTGAGAAAGTCAAGGATTTACAGACGTGAGCTGGAGAACCAAAGGCTATGGTCAGAATCAATTTAAACCTCTTTCTCAACGGGACACAAAATATGGGGGTTACAAGCTCAAAATCTTGTGGCTCACATCATAACGCAAAGACTTTCCAGGAGATCTGAATCAGAAATGTCTCAGGGTTAAATTAAAATGCAAGTTGCTGATTTAAAGGTAAATGACACCACTTTCCCATAACAGGAGACAGCTGAAAGTAACTGTGCTCTCCTCTTCCTCCCCTCAAAGAAAAATCTGCAGCGTGAGCTCATACAGCAATCATTCCAGACACACGGCAGATGAAATTCACATTCTTCTGCAGCTTCTTCCAATTTCCAGCGTTCACTGGAAATGATATTAGCTTGAAGGGAACAGAGTGGCACATATATTCAGTTTTATCAAAAATTAAAAAGGCAAGAGGGTAAATTCAGAATACTGAAGCCACGCAGGGAAAAATCCAATAGAGCTAAGACGACTGGAAAAATGTATCCCGGAACACCTGGATGGCTCAGTTGGTCAAGTGCCTGACTCCTGATTTCGGCTCAAGTCATGATCTTACGATTCGTGAGATCAAGCCCCAAGTCGGGCTCCGTGCTGACAGCACCCGAGCCTGCCTGGGATTCTCTCTCTCTGCCCCTCCCCTGCTCACACGCTCGTGCTCTCGCTGTATTTCAAAATAAATAAATAAACTTAAAAAAAAAGAAAAAATGTACCCTACATACTTCTTTCAAACTATACCTAAGGCACCTTCATTCAACAATATCTATTCATCAAATACTATTTGCTAAACCAGGTTCTAAGTGCTGAATTTAGATTGTCTCATGGAGAAGCTGGTATTTGAGCAGTGTTGTCAGAGCTGAAAGTATGGGCCATGCCAATATATAAGAAAGGCAAAAAAGAAGGAACTTAAGGAAAAAAAGAAGGAACAATAAATGTAAAAAGGCTCGTAAGCAAAACATGCCTGACTTGTACTAAAGAACAGTAAGAAATTCAGTGTCACTAGAAGAAAGCGGGCAAGCAGGAGACTAAACTGGGGGGAGGGGTACAACTTAGGCCTTTACTCGGAGAGGTGTGGGCAGGAACCAAAAACTTATAAACAGAGGTATGACATGATCTGACTTCTATTTTGACAGGACCTTTGCTGCTACGGTGAGAATAGGCTATTATCCAAATGAAAGATAAGCAAATTTGGAGAAAACGTCCTTTAAATTAATACTATTGTTTCCTGCAAAAAGTATCCAATACTGGAGAGTTCTATCTAAAAAAATCCATTGAAATTTGATAGCCGCCCAGAAGAAATAAACCCAAACACAAAAAACTGACCCACTCACCAATAGGTACTCTACAAAATACTCTGCGGGGATTGGAGACCTGAGAAGATTTCCCAGGTTTTTAATTATAGAATCGCACTATAGTTGGCCACCACATTCTTGCGGAACGGTGTCACGGGAAATACTCCAATGACAGGTAATACCCACAAACTCATTACGTGATTTACCATTATCAATTAGCCATCTTAATGCTATCTATCCACTGTTACTGATTTCAAGAATTTAAATAAAAGCATGATATTTTTATAGTGTCTAGTAAAATACAATCTGTAGTAGCTTTAAAATATTCTATTTAATAACTAAAAATACTAGAATAATTCTAAAAATCCTAAATATTCTTAAAATTTTATCTATCCCAAAACCATCTCATGTAATATAATTTAGAACATAGGGCCAAAACTAAATGACAAAAAAAGAAAAAGAAATTACACAGCCACAGAATCTCAAAGTATAATATCTATAAAATCTTTAGAAATATTAAATACCTAGGGGCACCTGGGTGGCTCAGTCAGTTAACCGTCCAATTCTTGACTTCAGCTCAGGTCATGATCTCAAGGTCCATGAGTTCGAGCCTCACCTCAGGCTCTGCGCTGACAGCGTGGAGCCTGTCTGGGATTCTCTCTGTCTCCCTCTCTCTCTGCCCCTCCCTCACTCACTACACTCTCTCTTTCTCTCTCCCTCAAAATAAATACACTTAAAAGAAATATTAACAGTGTCTGGGTCAAGCTAAATATTGGTCCCCTTTTTACTATGAATTTGTTAAATCACATCTAGAATCTTCTGTTCATTTGTGAGTATAATGTTAAAAGGGACCTTAATAAAGGGAAACGTTTTCAGGATAAAAATAGCTAAAAATAGTGAGGCACCTGGGTGGCTCAGTCGGTTAAGTGTCCCACTTCGGCTCAGGTCATGATCTCACGGTTAGTGGGTTTGAGCCCCACATCGGGCTCTGTGCTGACAGCTCAGAGACTGGAGCCTGTTTCAGATTCTGTGTCTCCCTCTCTCTCTGCCCCTCCCTTGCTCATGCTCGGTCTCTCAACAATATATAAATGTTACAAAAAAAAATTTTAAATAGCTAAAAATAAAAAGTAATGAAGAACAGAAATACAGAAAATACAGAAAGGAGTAAAAGTAATAAAGATGTTTAAACTACAGAAAAATAGGCCTTAGAGTTTGGTGAAATGGGAGAGTAAACACATGACAGATTACAAAAACTTGAAGGGAAGAAAAGTTGTCATTATCTATACTTTTTCACATGGTAGTCCCAGGACCAATGGATAAAAGTGATAGGGGGCGTGTATTTTAGTTCAAAATAATAAAAGATAACAAATAGGAGTTTTGCAAAAGAGAATAAAGGATGCCTCGGTGACACAAGATTTATCCACCACTGAAAACGTACAAGTAGATGTGTTGGGGATTCCTATGCTAGCAAGTGGTTAAAATTCTATGGTTCTAAAACATAACAGGACTAAGTTCAAGGCAGTCTCCTTGTGTTATAATTGCACATGCAGGTATTCATTACTGGATAAAAGAAATAAAAGGATGATGTTCCCGAAACGTCTGTTCATAACATTCTATTTGCACATTAATTTGCCACTGAAGAATCATGGATAAGTTCCTCAAAAAAACTTTTGGCCCTCCACACATAATAAAGTCATACTTAAGAATACTTTCGTTTTTTTTAACGTTAATTTATTTTGAGAGAGAGAAAGAGAGAGGGCAAGACAGAGTACGGGAGGGGGGAGGGCCAGAGAGAGAGAGAGGGAGAGAGAGAATCCCAAGCAGTCTCCGTGCTGTCAGCGCAGAGCCTGAAGTGGGGCTCAACCCCACAAACGGTGAGATCACGACCCGAGCCAAATTCAGGAGTCAGACGCTTAACCAGCTGAGCCACCAAGGCACCCCGATACTTAAGAATACTTTTAAAATGTCCGTATATCAGGAAAGCATTACTCCAGACAGAACAAAAAATAGAAATAAACAGCAAGCTGTACTGTGTGAGGTGGAAGCATTGGCGAGAAAGAAATGCCTTTCAAAGTCCTTCTAGACGGACTAAGAATCAAACTGACATGAGACAAAGTAACAGGAGAAAATGAAATCCCGTTTCTTAAGTACGGAGAATCCATACCAACATGAAATTCCCAAGACAGGCAAGAAGAGGCTTATGTGACATCCTGAGCTAAGGAGAGGGGTAAGAGTCTGGGGATACAAAGGAGGAAGAGCATTATTAGCAGGAAGGTGAGAGGACATGTTTGGAAAACAAAGTGTGCTGGATTATTCAAATAACTTTCTTAGGCAAAGAGGAACCTCTGTTAATAGTGCCTATCCTGGTACAGGCTCTCCTTTCCACTGTAAATTTAGACAGTTGAGGTGGGGGACTAAAGAACTTTTCCTAAATCTGTTGGATGGATTGCTTTTAACTCAAAATAATCATGCCAAAGTGCCCATCCTGGCCTGCCCTTGGCCCCTCCGGAAAGTAACAGAAAGATGAGAAAACGGGCCAATGTTTTGAGGAGATAATTATGTTTCTGTCAAAGTTCAATGTCCTTTAATACCTAAAATGTCCTGTACAAGGTGATTACTTTATTCCTTTATTTCTACAATCAGTTGTACACAATGGCCTCTTTCTATCTTGGTCCCAAAAGTGTTGTAAAATCACAAGAGAATATAGAAACGCGAGAGTTATTTTGTTCATTCTACTTTGCAGGCATTACACTCTCTTCCTTTATTCCCTTTCTCTGAGGCTTTCATAGCAGCCCCGGTCGAAGACCTTTACTGCCCCCAAAATGCACAGACAAATGCTTACTGGTTTGAAAAGCATTTCTCAAAGCTTATAAGCGAACCTTCTGACCTCACTAGGACTGAGAAACAGCCAGGCTCTTAATGTGGCTGTGAGCTAAAATCAGACATAAGCAATGGGATCTCAAAATTTTACTACGGTGAACACAGACACATACCAAGTTATTCTTTTTTTAAAAAATTACACTGAAATTCCATAAAAAGCAATCTTCCAAAATACATGTTATGCATATTACACACAATATATTATTATACACGATCAATACAACGGTTTTACTCACCAATTCCATTAAGTCTTTTAACTTCCCAATTTCTTCTGGAATGGATACCAGTTTATTATTACTGACGACCAAAACTTTAAGGGGAAGGTCAAATAGGTATTTTGGCAATGTTGACAAAAGATTTCGACTGAAAAGAATAAGAGAGTCTCATTATGAGATATGTCTGAAATTTCTGCTCTGTTGAAAAAGAACAAATCACCTCAAAAGTAAATAAAAAGTTTCACCAAATAAAAACTATCATTTAATGAGTGCTTACTCTGTATCATACCAAAAGCCTTAAATGTAGTATCTCCTTTACTACTCACATCAACCCCGTAAGGCAGGTTAGCAGTACTGTCTCTATTATACAAATAAGAAAACAAAGGTTACAACTGTGTTAAGTGACCCGCCCAGTCACAAGAGACTGCAAAGCCTGTGTTGTCACCTATGATACTGTCTTACATGCCACCAGGTCTCAAAAACCCAGAATCATTCTTCTGCGCTAGAAAATGCCAGAACCTTGTTCTCTGGTCTCATTTCACCGCATTCAATACCTCCATACCTTTATCTAAGGAAAAGTCCCAAGGATAAGTTTGCACCTGCCACCACGTTAAAACGTTTATAAAAGAATGACTGGGGCTACATGTTCAAAAACATGTAGTAACCCTGATCCATTCCCTTTTCTTATGAGTTTATGGTATAAGGGCCCACCCACACCTTTATCTCGGATCAAAGCTGACAGAACATTCCTATCTCTGTGGATATAGCACAACTAACATTAGCAACAACTAACCTAAATATAGCAACAACTCGCATTTATTGAGTACATACTACGTGCCGGGCCACGGTCGGAGTACCTCCCATGAGTTAACTTCGCTAACCCTCACAACAACCTGCTTTAGGAAGAGAGAGAATATCACGATGCCCATTTTACAGATGAAGAATCAGTCAAAAAGAGATTAAGCAAACTGCTCCAAGTCACACAGCTGGTAAATAGGAGAGCCAGGATTCAAATCTGGGCAGTAAGGCTCTGGGGTCCTTCCCCTCAACGTACGTACGGTGGGTCAAATTCACATACCAATGCAGACCCAAATGATCCCTGCTATAGATTCAATGTTTGTGTTCCCCACAAAATTATAATGTTGAAACCTAATCCCTCATGTAATGGTCTCTGGAAGTAGGGCCTTTGGGAGGTGATCGGGTCATACGGGTGGAGCCCCCATGAACGGGTTTAGTGCCCTTATAAAAAAAATACCTCAGAGAGCTCCCTTGCTCCCTCTGCCAAGTGGGGACAGCTAGACGACGGCCGTTTATGAAATCAGGAAGCAGGTCCTCACCAGACACCAAATCTGCCGGTGCCTTGACCTTGCACTTCCCGCCTCCAGAAGTGTGAAAAATAAGTTTCTGTTGTTTACAAGGCACCCAGTACATGGCATCCCGTCATAGCAGCCCAAACAGACTAAGACAATCCCCCTACTAAAAAAATATAAAGTATACCATTACGTTTACACACTAACAAGTATTCATCAAAATAAGCTATTATTTTTCCTGTTTTTCAAAGTGGCAGTGATAGACCTGTACCTAGCATTGTGCGGAACATACACAGCAACAAAAACCCAGTGGCAGCCCAAGGAAGAACATCAGGACCTCTCCCTCCCCATGTTATGCCTGCAGAGGACATCCAGAAATACTAGATTGGCTTTAATCACAAGGAACAGACTTAAAAAAATAGACAATGCCCCTAGACCAGCAATCCTGGCCAGGCTGCTGGAATGTCAAATATGCCAGGAGCTTGTTACAATTCTTGACACTTTCAGGATCAAATAGAATCCTTGGGAAGGTGCCCTTGTGGAGCACACAAGGATCTTCCTACAGAATTCTTCTAAAAAAGGGAAGAGCACACAGGAAGAGAGAGCTGAAAAAGCATCTTACAAGTTTCTCAAGGCATTTTCACCAAAATAAAAAAGTAAGTGAGGAAAATAACAGCACATACAAACTCATTCTAACCTTCCCCAGACCAAAAAAAGTTAAAAATTGGTCTATTTTGGGGGGGGGGGAGCACCTGGCTGGCTCAGTGGGTAGAGCACGCAATTCTTGATCTCAGGGTTGTGAGTTCAGGCCCCACACTGGGCCTAGAGCTTATTTAAAAAAAAAAAAAAAGCCTATTTTCCTCCTTTAAGAAGGTTCATTGAGTTAGCAGTCAGCTTTCTCCAGAGCCGAATTTCTTTATACACAGCTAATAAGTCATTAATCTTCACTTTTTTGCCATGTTTTAGAGACAAAAGAAATCAGAAACAAGGACTAATGTTATTTCAATCAAGTTTGTTCAAAACTGTTTGTGACTACACATAAAAATCGGGAGGTGACTTTTAGAGATCAAAACAGCAAAGAATCAGAGAAAGTTTTAGTGAAACTATTTTAAGATTGCCATACATTTCTATTCAAATAGAAATTCAATTTTTGACAAGTTACTTTTTTCCATAAAAGAGCAAACTGAAACAAAAACAGAGACAAAACTTAAACTAAGGCCTTACTTGCCTCAAACCTCTCCCCCAAGCCAGGCCAAGGAGATATTAGAGAATTAGAAAAGAGCAACCCAAATGACTACATCTATGAAAGGAATTTCCTCTCACACATTTTCAAGTATAAAGTTTCAGCTAAAATAGTAAGTACTGCTAGATGACATCACTGAGGGAGACATACAGAAGGATTAATACATCGCAGCGAGGAAGGAGCATTATTATTTATATGTATTAGTATTTCCCACTTCCCTATATGGGACTTTAGACAGGTCATTTTGTTAAGGAGGGGGAAGAAATGACCCTTACAACTAAAAAAAAAGGAACGCAAGAAAATGATTCTACTTTTTTTGAAGGTTTGATTTTTTTAATAATGTCTACACCCAACATGGGGCTCAAGCCCACAGCCCTGAGATCAAGAGTCACACATGTCACAAAGGCGCCCCGAAAATGATCTTAAGCATAAGACACAATATACCAGTTTCCATTCAATGTCACTCATTTGACAGGACAATCTTTTTCTTATACTTATCGAATGGTGACTGGTATAAATAGAGGGTAACAGCTAAGAAAGAGAGTTCTACAGTCATACTGCTTTGATCTGAATCTTGGCTCTACCACTTGCTGTGTGTGTGTGTGTGTGTGTGTGTCTATATGTGTACACACACACACACACACACACACACACGACTTTGGGCATACAGTTTCCCTCTGCACTTCAGTTTCTCATCCGTAATGCAGGGATAATAATAGTACCTTTCTCAAAATGCTGCTGAGGAGATGATGTAACATGGATAACATATTTGTAATGTCTGGCACACGGTAAGCATTATTAACATCAACTGTTATCTACTTCCTAACATTCCAACGCTCCCATCGCAATCCATCCATCCTTAAAGCGGCAACAAGAACTCACAAGAGTGTGAAAAACAGAGCTCAAGAACTGTTTCTTCACAATGGCTCACTTTAAGGGGCGTCTGGGTGGCTCAGTCAGTTAAGTGCCCAACTCTTGGTTTCGGCTCAGGTCATGATCTCATGGTTCGTGAGTTCAGGCGCCTCATCGGGCTTTGAGCTTGGGATTCTGTCCCCCTCTCTCTCTGCCCCTCCCCTGCTCGTGCTTGCTCTCTCTCTCTCAAAATAAAGAATAAACTTAAAAATAATGATAATAATAATAATAATAATAATAACGTTTCACTCTGAGGATGCATATGAATAAATCTGTAGTGTGGTGCTATGGTTTCAGAAAAATACTTCTGCTCTAAAGCCTTGCTACCCAAAGTGATAAGGACCAGCAGGCATTGGCATTACCAGGGGGCTCGCTAGATATGCAGATAATCAGATGTTTTAATCCCCAGGTGGCTCCTGTGCAGGTTAAAGGTTGAGAAGCACTACTCTCAAGAACAAGACCAAAAACCTATAAAGTAATGTGAACACGTAACAAATATAAGTAAGACACTGCTGAAATAAATATGGGTTACACAGCCAAACCAAACACAATCCTTTGTTACTGGAAAGGATTAGAACCGTAATAAAAAACAAAATCTACAAAAACAAAAAGGTTTCCTTACCTAATGTTAAGGTATGTTAACATCTGCAGGTTTTTAATAGCTTCAGGAATGGTTTTGATGCAATTATGATATAAATTTAATGTTTCAAGAGGTGCAAATAACCAAACATCAGAAGGAATTTCCGTAAAACGATTTCTCGAAAGATCTGGAAAAAAAAGTAATATTTGAGTATCAAACATAAACCTGTATCTATTAACAATTAACAGAATTATTTTCATACTTGCTGAATCACTTAGAATCTAAGCAACTATTTAAAATATCATAAAATATGGGGCTCTTGGCTGGCTCAGTCGGTACAGCATGCGACTCTTGATCTCAAGATTGTGAGTTCAAGCCCCAGTTGGGTGTAGAGCTCACATACATACATACGTACATACATACAATATTATAAAATATTATCCAAAAAGGCAAAAAAAAAAGCCATGTAGAAACATACTCATTTAAAGCTTATTGAGTAACAAATTGTACTTGATATGCTTTGATAGCTTTAAAATTTATCTTTTAAAATTCCAATGAAGAATTCTCTCCGATCCTTTCAAAAACACAAAACGTCCTCCGCTGATCCCACATCCTCCTCCACCTCTTCCTCCTTCACAGCCAAACTTACATAAATCTACAACACATCTAAATTTCTTACTTACCATGCATTTCTCAACCCACTGTAATTTTGTTTCTATTCCACTTTCATGCTCATCAAGGTCACCAACAGCCTCCATATCACTAATGACTCATCCACCTGGAAACGTTTCCCTTCTCTTGGCTTAGAAGCCTACATTTCTGCATCACTTCTTATCATCTCTCTGGCTACTTATTAGTCTCTTGCTAGATTTTCCCCTGTCTGTATTGTAAACGTCGATGTTCCTAAGAGCTGTGACAAGATATTCTCTCCATCTTAAGATATACACTTTAGCGGATGATTCCACCCAGTCCCAGGGCCAAAATAATCTTTATATACCGACAAGTTTCAAATTAAAGCTCTGTCTCAACACCTATGTTCTGATCGTCAGAATTTCTCTTGATAACTCTCAAGCACCTCAAATTCTACAAAATCTGTACAGATTCTGTAAAAATCCGAAGTGAAGATCTTCTTCCTCACATCTGTTTCTCTTATCTCAGGTAATGTCACCAACATCCTCCTGTTGAGTTGCACAAGCCAGACACCTGGTGTTCATTCTTGATTCCTTCCTCTCCTAAATTATTCCACATACACACAAATATACTTCCATTCATTTCAATTTTCACAAAAATAAAATCATGGAATTATTATAACCATTACACCTCCTTTAAAGGTTTGTTAAATGGCATTTTGAAAAAAACTTAGGACATCATGTGGCAGGTTGAAAAAAATACCCTAAAAGCGTCTCTTAAGTGAAGCACTACTGACCTTTTAGGGGGCATGACGATTTGTTGTGTGAGGCTATCCTGGGTGTTATAGGATATTTAGCAGCATCTCTGGCATCTATCCATAAGATGCCATTAATACCATCTGATCATGGCAGCCAAAAAATGTCCCCTGGGGTTCAAACCCCCCTACCCGTGTTGAGAACCACTGCTACCTCATCAGAGAAGTTCACTTTGCTTACATTAATTCATTATACTTATTTGGTTAAAAACATAAGAATATTATTTATCTGTGTCAGGGAGAACATCGATAGTGTACCTTCACCCACCATGTATCATTTAGCATGTGATCTGCCCTCATGAGAAGAACAGCCTCCTATCAATGCTCAACTTCCTCACTCTGAAGAATGAGACCCATTTACTTAGCAATACAGTAGATTCCTATTTGGAATATTAATATACATGTATTAATATATGTTTGTGTGTGTATAAACACGTACTCACCTAATGTAAAATTTTATAATAGGCAAAAGAAAACATTAGTTATGATTATTTGAGGATTAATTTGGAAACTTCTTCCTACAACCGTAAGATTCTGAATGACTAAATAAAAGGATAGACAGAATTACTAGAAACCAAAATCTGAACTTGAAACAGAAGTTTCTCAATATCCTGGCTTACTTCCTCTGGATACCCAAGCATCATGGAGGACAAATGAATTCATTATTTCTTTAGTTTAGGATGTTTCTTTTACATTTAGGGTTCTACCTCTTGCTCTTGTAACTTCAGAATCCCAGGAGTTGAAAATTACTGTTTACAATTAATTTTAAATCCTAAAAACAAACTTTGCCTAGTTCATTATTCTGTGTAGGTATTATATACCCATAAATAATACAGTGGTCCTAGAGATAGATGATGGAAGCTTCAATTAAGATTGCAAGAATAAGGATAAGAAAATTAGGTAGAATTTGAAATATATCTTGGCATTAGTACTTAACAGGGATTGGGCAAGTGATTGTCTATGTGGGATACATAAGAGGCAAGAATCAAGGATGGCATATCCAGGACTCTGGCCTAAGCAACTAAAAATGATGCTACTTAATAAAAGACGTGGGGGTAGAACAGGATTTTTGGTTTTCTGCTGGTGGAAGTTTTATTTTGTTTTTTGATGCAGAGGTTAGAATCGAAGATTCTATTTCATATTTGTATAATGTGAGATATCTGAAAGATCCAATGGAGGAGTTAGTCAGATGATTATAGATCTCAGAAATGAGGTCTGGGATGGATATATAAAACTGAAAGTGGTGGGAACGTGGTCAGTACTATAAAATCATAGAAATGGAAGACATCACCAAACATCAGAGTATTGAGTTGGAAAAAGCTCAAGAATGGGCCATCAGGATAGCCAATATTTACAGGCTGAGTAGAGGGGGGAAAAGCAAGCAGAGAAGACTAAAAATAACGGTCAAGAGAAAGAGTGCTCTAAAAAGTGCCAGGAAAAAAATATCAAAATTACTATTTGTTCAGCTACAAGGTAAAAGCTATCATAATCCTATTCTTGATTTGTTTTATCAGCAGACAAGCTAACCGTTGGTCTGATGCGTAACTGTAGCCCCAAACATAAGAGAAATAAAATGAGTGTACGCTTATTTCCTGACAATATAAAAAAGCCAAAATATCAGTATTAATAAAAACAATGATTTTAATAAAATAATTTAAATACTATGAACACATTATTTTAATAAGTTACATATTATTGTGTGAGGCTTTATGTTCTTTCCCCTCTAAAAAAAAAAGATTATTTAGTTAAATTACCAAGTAATATTAAGAGTTCCCTTAGGGAATTTAATTAAATTTGCAATAATAACCTATTTTCTGGATGAGCTAATATACTTGCTTAGTAAACACCACTTAAAATTACAATTAATTATTCTAATTTAATTGAGTGAAATCAAATAAAGCATAATAAACTCAAAATTAAAACTCAAGCCATTATCAAGCCCTTAATTAAGAATATCTTGTTCTAGGGTTTTTCAGATTTTAAATCTCTATAAACATCCTTTCTAGGAATTCGGTAAACAGAATAACAATGTCAAAAGAAAAAAATACAACCAAGGAAAGAAAGATAGGGAATAACACAAAACAATCTGTATCTCAATTTCTTGAAATATCACACACTAACAGCAGCTCACATTTTCCTTCAAAAAAGTACAAATGGACTTTTAGATAGATACAATGGATAAAATTCTAACTTCTAAATTTTTCATCTTGCGACGTACAATGAAAACATAAAGGAATTTTTACAACATTCAAAATCATTTAATTAACACGTACAGTTGGGCACCTAGACTAACATGACTGGTAACGAACATACTCAAGAAACACATGCAGAATTGGTATCGTGTTTAATACGGTTCCATCCAAAGACGAGAAAACAAACTGTTAATTTATTCCTTATGGGGACGTTCATCTCACAACAGCCTTAAAGCCTGCCCTCTTTGGGGGTAAACGGGACTTGGGAAAAGATAATTATAAAGATGTTCGTGCTTTCCCCCCCACCCCCCCCACACAAAAGAAAACTAAAATTCGTTCCGTATCTTCCTGAAGTGAGTTGAATGGTGGCCCTCCAAGACACCAGGCCCTAATTGCTGTGAACGCTTACGCGGTAACATTGTGCAGATATAATTAAGAGTCTTGCACTGAGGAGACTAACCTGGATTGTCCAGGTGGGCCCTAACTTCCCCCACAGGCATCCTGATAGGAGGAAGGCACGGGGAGGTTGGACACACACATAAGAGGAGAAAGCCGTGGGAAGATGGAGAGAGACATTGGAGCGATGCAGCCAAAGAATGCCAGCAGCCGCCAGAAGCTGCAAGAGGCAAGGAAAGAATTCTCCTGTAGAGCCTCTGGAGGGTGAACAGCACTGCTGAAATCTTGATTTTAGCCCCATAAGACTCATTTCCTATTCTGGCCTCCAGAACTGTAAAAAAAAAATAAGCTTCTGCCGTTTTTAAACCACCAAGTTCGTGGTAATTTGTTACAGCAGACACAGGAAACTAACACACTCCTCATCAAAATAGTTTATCAGAAGTAATGAGAGAATGCCTGCAATTTTTCTTTTTTAAATGAAATAGCTGCACATTTTTTCTTCCTTAAGCAGGAAGGTGATATCTCAGTTAATTAGTGTCCTTGGAGATAAGCACCTTTATAACCACTGAATTATTTTTCTTTTGTCTTGGTTTTAATCATAAATCATTACCAAGCAGTATTGGCAACAACTCAACAGCAGACAGACTGCTGTGTACTGTTTCCTGCCTTCCTTCAAACCTCTCCCAGTAAAACTGCGAGGAGCCTTTTAGAGATGTTAATAGGTCATTTTACATAATCTGATCTAAATTATGTCCTGTATCACTCTTGGGCTTCAGAGGTCAAGGAAGTCAGGGGAAGGAAGGAAAGGAGTCAGATGGAATGGAAATCTGTTTGCTGTCCCCCAAGCTGCAGCCACAAGAGCCACAGATGGGTCCATATGCCAGCCAGTGCCATTCCTGGCCCACCGGCTGGCATTTCTGCCAAGGTATAGAAAACGGCTTTCAGAAATTATACTATTATACCATAGTAATTATACTAATTATAGTTTAATCTTATTCCATGTACAAGAGTGTACGGTTTTTGTCACAAATTGTTGAAATTTAAACGAAGATGCATGAGTCTTCTTTAGGTGATATTTAATAATATAGATTACTATAGCCCCTCTTATTAAAAGAATCCTAGATAATATCTGAAAATCTGACACATTTCTACCTCTGGGAAAAATAATCTAATAATGAAGCATGTTGTTGGAACACACCCTCATCATTAACAGAGATATCATCATAGAATTTTCTGCTTAAAGAAACATGAGGAGGGCACCTGGCTGGCTCGGTCAGCAGAGCATGTGACTCTTGATCTCGGGAGTCATAGGTTTGAGCCCCACGTTGGGGGCAGAGTTTACTTAATAAAAAAAATTTTTTTTAAAGAAACATGAGGATTAAGTGGAGAAATAATTTGAAATGAGAACTCAAAATTCACACCAACAATAACCTAAGTGGAACTGGGGTGACTATTTCTCTCTCTCTCTCTCTCTGTCTCTCTCTGTCTCTGTCTCTCTCTCTCTGACACACACACACACACCCTGCATATGCTAGATGAGAATACTAGAGGCCTTGCATAATAATGTTTAATCCTCATAACAGCCTTGTGAGGTAGCTATCATTCCACATTATATGTATGAATCAAAAACAGATTGAATGGCATGCCCAATGTTAAAAAACTAGTAATAACCGACAGCACCAGGGTTCCAAACTCAGATGGGACTTCAAAGCCCACATTCTATGTGTGGATTTCCACTCCTTCAACACACTATTATGACCTCATGTCCCAGATTTCAAATATTCTGTTCCACTGGAATCAGAAAGCAGGGTCAGAGAAATTCTCAATCTCCTAGCCACATTCATAGGTTAGGTTACTTCTTGCAATAGGAAGCAGTATGTAAATCTTAGTTCAAGTCCAATTTTTAATTAAGAAAATAATGAACACCTTTATAAAGCTCTCGGCTGTTCCTAATTTACCAATTCAGAAGTGTTTGGTCTGAGCCAACACATCGCTTTCTTGGCTCCTTGAAGAGTGGACTCTACTAATTTTTCAGTATTTTTAACCAATCCAATGAACAAAGATTAAAGAAAATGAAACAAGTTTCTTCAAAAGGTAAGTAACATCTTATAGGCAAAACCAGTCAGCTGAGTACCTGTCAAAAACTCTGAAGAATCTGAGGCTTTATCCTACTTGCAAGTCAACAAGTTAGCCTAACATAGTTGTATGGATGCTGGATGAAGGTAGGAGGTTCCTGTGAGACAAAGGACTTTATTACTCACAGGTGGCAGAAGCAACATATTTTTATCAGTTCTCCTTGCCTCCCAAATCCGACCAGGGCAACACAGATAAGTACAGATGAATGCTTACCCACATAGTATATCGTGTTATAGGAGAGGAACTCTGAGCTGGGAGAACCCAAATCTTTTATAATAGACAGTAAGCATGCATGCACTTTGTTCAAAGGGAGGCATTATCTTCATACTAGACATTAAGCACAACTGTCCTTTGCTCTGCAGAGAGAAACTATCTCATTTTTCCAAAAGACAGTCCTGAACAAAGAGCAGTTAGTGCCTCATTCACAGGCTGTGCAGAAACATGAAGCCCATGGAAAATTATCTCCCAATAGTACCATGTACATTCCTTATCAAGCAGGGATTTGAAGTTGCAGCCTCACCACAGAGACTATACAAGGTAAAACAATTACCTTAATTCTCAAGTTCGCGGTCGTCCTGCACTTACTGCCTGTGATAGAGGCAGGCAAATCCTGATCCTCACCTTCTAAGCCCCATTCTCTTTATTTCCTGGGCAGCATTCTGACTGGACTCATTTATTCAAACAGAATTCTCTTAAGCACTATGAATTAGGCACTAGGTGTTAAGGTAGGTAAAAAGCCCAGTCAGACACCAACCCTAAGTAATCCCAATTATTGTTTCACTCTAGCACCAAATATAATCTACTTAGATAATAACAACTCACTGAAAGAAGCTATGCAAAAAGAATCACACCCACTTAGTTCTACTCAAATTGTAATTTTTATAAAGCTGTTGTGGTGAGCCCAGTACTATATCATTCGTGGAGTCTATATCATTCGTGGAGTATATCTCAAAGTTCACACAAAGACTGACAGCATGAAAAGGGAAAGGTAGCCACTATTTAGCAGCTGAGCACTAAACTGGATCTGAATGTTCTGATTCTACTGATTACTACCTATAAAACATCGCCAAAGTCACTTATTTACTATTCCTCACTCACTCAGAGATACTGGAAAGGAGTGAATCTTCTATGAAAAACCTAAAATCCCAAGAAACAATAGAAATGAAGGGAAAATTACCAACTTGCGCTTAGTGACATATACATATATATATATATATATATATATATATATGCTAATGAAGATACAAAATAAAATGATAGGAATTGATCATTATATTCAGTTCTTATGACATGGAAAATATGTACCAGAATTCTATGTCTTTAGGGTGTGGATAAAAATCAACCAACCCAAAAGCAGGTATCCTAACATGAAAATTTTAAAATGAAATTTTCTGTGCCCTTTGGTAACTGATATTACCCAAATGTAAGCAGTTACAGTATGTAAAATCTCATTAATATGCTCTCAAATATGAATGCTTCCTTACCTCTTTTTCCATCTAGAAGAAATGTCAGGACTAAAAACAAAAGCAACAAGAAACCAGGAGGCATCACAGCTGTCTGTTGATGCAAGAATGGAGAGTGTCTTTGAAGTATCAGAGACTCTGATGTTGGAGCCTGATGGGAAATGACAACCCCGTGGCTCTGGCATCTGCTTTCAACAGATGCCCTCTGCAAAGACAGGTGATTTCTTGATTCAGTATTCCCTAGAAGGGTGTTGGGCTGTCATTCGGGACAAGATAATGGAAAGTCCATCTAAAACTCTGAAGCCTTGTTGAATGAGTAAGACGTATGGGTAATAGAATTTCTAAGCTCTGTGGTGAGTTAAATTGCTAACCGTAAGTACAGTGGAGAGAAAAAAAAAAGGGGGGTCAAGTAGATATGTGAAAAAAAACGAAGGAAAAATGCTTTAAAGCCAACAATTATGAGAAACAATAACAGGCAGACCTCACTGGCCTACAGCAACCAACACTGGAAAGCTCTTTTTGAGCACAGGCACTTTGAGAAGTAAGGGTGCAAACAAAAACAGATGCTACAAGGAGAAACCACAGCTGCTAACCAGAGGGTAGATTACATGCATGCTCAGTGAGAAAAGGACTGTGAGTCATACAACTATTAGGCCACGTGGAAGTATGAGACTTTATTTAAAAAAAAAAAAAAAAAAAAAAGGGAGGGGGCAGCTCCATGCAGTTATCTGTAGGAAATCCTGCGAAGTGTTTTAGTTTCGCCAAGAAATAACGACTAATTAACCGTGCAATGACACTCCAACATCAAAGTATTGTTTAAAAATGACACTATACTTCAAACCTTATGAAGACTTATTCTACTGTAAATTTGGCATTATGAATCTATGCAGTATTATTTATTAAATGGTTCTTGGAAAACCTTTATTTTCAAAAGACAAATGTTATAGCCTCATCATATAACTTTTACTAAAATAAATTCCAGATGGAGGAAAAAGATAAAAATGAACCAGAAAAAAAACCAGAAAAACACTGTAGTGAATAGTCACTATTAGAATGGGGAAGGACTTTCAAAGCATTAAATAAGGGAATAATTCAAAAATGAAAAGATTTCTAGATTTAGTGACATAACAAGAAAGGAAAACTGAAGTAAAAAAAAAAGCAATGTGTATATATATATATATATACACACACACGTATATATATATATGTGTGTGTGTGTATATAAATGTATACACTGTGTGTGTATATATATATGTATACACACATTCCAATAGCTCATAGGTAAAACCTGGGCCAAAGATATAAACAGAATCAAAAATGAAAAATTATCAATGACCAAGATGCCCATGAAAATATATTCAACCTCACTGTCAATCAAAAGAAATGCAAAGAATAAGATACCATAACTCACTCATCAAATTTAAAGGTTTTTAAAGGTATTGCTCAGTATTGGCAAGGCATTTCCATACACCACTGATGGGATTTCAAAATGAGATAACCTGTCTAGAAGGCAATTTGACAATACGAATCAAGGTCCCGAAAAATGTTCATACCCGTTGATCCAAGAAATCAACCTCTAGCAATTTTTGAAACCAAATAAAGATACATAAGAAATTATGTACATTGGCAGCACCTGAGTGGCTCAGTCGGTTAAGCGTCCAACTTCGGATCAGGTCATGATCTCACATTTCTTGAGTTCGAGCCTGCATGGGGCCGTCTGCGGTCAGCACAGAGCCCGCTTTGGATCCTCCGTCCCCCTCTCTCTCTGCCCCTCCCCGCACTCTCTCAAAATAAATAAACTTAAAAAAACTTTTTAATTAAAAAAAGGAAATTATGTACATTTAAGGATTATTTAAAACAGTAGAAAATTAGAAACAACTTAAATGTCCAACAGTAGGTAAAGGCTAAGTAAAATATGGTATATCCTTAAAGTAGAAGATCTTGCAGCCTTTAAAAATTTAATTGAATTTTAATTAAATTTAATTTAATTAATTTAATCTTAATTAAATTTAATTTAATTAATTTAATTTAATTCCTTAATACGAAAATAAGAATACTCACAAAATAACTAGAGCATTTTAAATATCAAACTGTATACACAGTATGAACCGTTTCTTTTAAAAAGGTACATTTTTAGAAAGTACCTTTTATACGCTCCTTCATACACATATAAAGGTAGGGAGTGTGGGAGTATGAAGTAAATATACCAAAATGTTAATATTTATTCAAGGTTGGTAGAATGCGGAATATTTTGTATTTTCTTCCCTATGCTTTTATTTTCCAGGTTTTCTACAATAAATAAACGTTTCTGTTATAAGAAAAACACAACATTATACTATTTTAAAGGTATTCGACTGACTACACAAGGTAAACTGAATTCTAACCATATACATCCCACTCATTAAAATGGTATGTGCAGACAGTTACAGGCTTGGTAAGCTGGTATTATATATAATCTTCTCTTTTGATGGGACACAACTTGGTCCTGCTACCACAACCTCCTACAAAGCATCTATCACACGTTATCATCTATAACATGACGCTGAATCATGTTATACTGACACTCTACTAAACATCATAATTTATTAAATTACCAGGGAAGTATGCAACTTTTAATGGCAAAATCACGCTTTCATGTCAATTCTTTTCTTTTTTTTTTAAGTGTATTTATTTAAAAAAAAATTTTTTTTAACGTTTATTTATTTTTGAGACAGAGAGAGACAGAGCATGAATGGGGGAGGGTCAGAGAGAGGGAGACACAGAATCTGAAACAGGCTCCGGGCTCTGAGCTGTCAGCACAGGGGCCCGATGCGGGGCTCGAACTCACAGACCGCGAGATCGTGACCTGAGCCGAAGTCGGCGCTCAACCGACTGAGCCACCCAGGCGCCCCTAAGTGTATTTATTTTTGAGAGACAGAGAGATAGGATATGTTTATACAGTATACTTTTTATTTGTCTTAATTTAGACACCTTAGTAGCTTCCTACTGCATGAGAAAAGAAAAATCTAATGTAATAAGAGAACAGTCTGCATCAAATGGACTCCCCAGAAGAGTAGGCTTTGGATTCCAAAACAAAAGTAGTTCTTTAAAAAAAGAGGCGGGGGAGGTCACCTGGCTGGCTCAGTAGGTAGAGCATGTGACTCTTGATCTAAAAAGGGTCATGAGTTTGAGCCACACATTGGGCTCAAAAAGTACTCATAAAGTAGAGCTTACTTTCAAAAAGCAGTCCTGGGGTGGTGGTGGGGGGGACACCTGGGTGGCTTAGCTGGTTAAGCGTCTGACTTCGGCTCAGGTTGTGATCTCACGGTTCATGGGTTCAAGCCTGGCAACAGGCTGCGTGCTGACAATGCAGAGCCAGCTTGGGATTCTCTCTCTCTCTGCCCCTCCCTGACTTGCACTTTCTCTCTCAAAATAAATAAATGAACTTAAAAAAAAAAGTAGTCCTAAGGGCACCTGGGTGGCTCAGTCAGTTAGGCATCTGACTCTTTGTTAATTTTTTTTTAATCTTTTTATTTTGAGAGAAAGAGAGATCAGGGGTGGGGACAGAGAGAGAGAAAGGGAGAGAGAATCCCAAGCAGACTCCACACCGCCAACATGCAACCAGATGCAAAGCTCAAACTCATGAACCACGAGACCATGACCTGAGCCAAAATCAAGAGGCAGAGGCTCAACTGACCGAGCCACCCATGTGCCCCGTAAGTGGACCAACTCCTGATTTCAGCTCAGGTCATGATCTCACGGTTTCACCGGTTCGAGCCCCATGTCGGGCGCTGCTCACTGACCACGCGGGGCCTACTTGGGATTCTCCCTCTTTCCCTCTCTCTGCCCTTCCCCTGTTCACACTCTGTCTCTCTCAAAATAAATAAATAAACTTAAAAAAAGAGGCTAATGACCGCTTCTCAGCCTTTTGATTAAGATCAAGTGTCAAAAGAATGGCTAATGAATTATCTTTTTTAAAAAAGGTAGTCTTTGAGGAGGGTTAAAAACAACAACAACAACAACAACAAATCCAAGAGCAAGCTAAATAGATACAAAACCATCCTAAATAAAACTAACTGCTTCATCTTTGATGAATCCAGATTATGAGGAATTTTATAGGCAGTATACTGTGCTCTTTAAGAAAAAGTACTGTATTTAGAGAGCAAAGATCATGCTTACTTGAGCTGTTTCACAACAAAGCACTAAAATATCGGATGCTGAAATTTTTTTTTAATTTTTTTTTTTTTAATTTATTTTTGAGACAGAGAGAGACAGAGCATGAACAGGGGAGGGTCAGAGAGAGAGAGGGAGACGCAGAATCGGAAGCAGGCTCCAGGCTCTGAGCTGTCAGCCCAGAGCCCGACGCGGGGCTCGAACTCACAGACCGTGAGATCATGACCTGAGCCGAAGTCGGACACTCAACCGACTGAGCCACCCAGGCGCCCCTGCATGCGGAAATTAAAAGCAAGTTACAGCACATTAATTACAAAGTAATGACAAATTCCACAAACCAGGCCAAAGAAGACTCCATCCGTTCGTGGTAAGTGGTCAAGCAACGCCTACAGAGCAGCACACTGGCAGCTACCAGTAAGACCGAGTGAATTCACAGGCAGTTTATTGCTAACAGAGAAAGCATCGTAGGAACGCTATCAGTCCCCCACGTCTCAAGTCCTACAGGACACAACCAAACTGGAGGGAGGGACCAAGTGACAGACCACAGGCACAGTGGGCCGCCCGTTCTCGAGACGTCAATTCTAGCCTGGATTGCAGCTCTGCACTTTTATGCTCACAGCTATACCTGGATGTCCAACGTCCCAAAATGAGAGAAGAAGATAATAAACTCCCACGAGATAGGGAGGTGGATAAGAAATGACCTCACGTCATCTGTCTCTGTGCCCTGTACCGGGGAGGAGTCTTCCCCCAAGATATGGGTCAGACCGTGGTTGAGCCCGGCCTATGTGGACTATGAGGAAACGTGCAAGATCACCAAGGTACCGTGGCAGAGCCAATCCACTAGTTTTTAGTAAAAAAGAACAAGAAGTCCGTACATAAAAGAATATACCATGACGCGCTCCTCCCCACGATTATAAATCCAGAAATCTGACAACCATTGCAGAGAAGCACAACACCGAACCAAACACTATAGGGAATTTTTGTATCTGCCCTCAAAGCATTTAAATTCCTCTCGGGGCAAGCAATTTAAAGCCAAAAATACAATTGCACCTGGCTGTCTACTCACATTAAATAGTCACTTAAAATTCTAACAGTAGAAGATGGTTAAATAAAATACGGTACATTCATACAATAGACTATTAGGCCGTCATAAAAAATGTTATAAAATTTTTTCTTCAATGAACACTGGCATAAGGAAGACTCAGGAAGAACAATTTGGAAGAAGACTGTACAATAGACTATAATGGGAAGACTTTTATGGCAACATCACACAGATAAATGTTGAGAAAATTCAACGATGAGGTGATGAGGCTTTTTACAAGAGAAGCACTGAACATATAAAGACTTGTTTATGAGGGCCTTTAAGCTCCGATCCTACTGAGGATGATAAACTTTGCAACTCGTAAGTGTAGACCTTAGCTTTGCCTGAGGCCAATGGAGGACGACAGACGAATCATGTAAGAACAGAGTACTAGACCACGACATGCAAAAAATATAGTTTTAAACAATTTAGAGCTATACTACCAAGAAAACTGCTAAATCCAATCATAAAATGTGCATTTATCTCCCAATTTTTACGGGACTTCATCTACCAATATAATTTCCAAAACAGAATTTGTTAAACCAACATAATAATCCTCAAAACATTTTATAATTCAATATTTTCTGTGGGGGCTGGGCTTAGGAATCCCCCGGGCTAACACCAATGGGTTAACAAGGCACAAAGAAATACAAAGCCATAGGATGCTCACACCCGAGTTTGGGTAAACCGGATTGGCACACTAAGAACAGGGAGGTGTAAAGGCACCCCAAAATAGAGAGGGGATGCAGAGCCCCCAGAATAGAGAGAGGGGCAAAAACCCAAAATAGGAACGGGCGCAAAGGTTCCCAATACAAAGGTATATGACGTAAACCAGATCAGGCATGCGGGGCCAAAATGCCCCCCAATTTAGTACTATAGCAATTTAGTACTACTGCTTTCACAGGAGGGAAGGGCCAAGTTAGGTAAACTGATGAACTGGACTATGGACCGCTGTGCTGCAGGCGAAGCATCCCAAAGAGAAGAGATGGTTAACAAAAGAAAAGGTGCCTTGTTAACCCTGAGGTTATTCCCCCTATCTGTCTCATCCCCTAGGCTAGCTAAGATAAACAAGCGCAGCACCACCTGTCTGCCCTCAACAACCATCTGCCCATCTGCCGGGCACCAGGATTTTGTTTTGTAACTGACCCAAACCCCAAACACCGTGTATCTTCAAAACCCCCCTTTTCCCTCATGTCCCCAAGTTAATGTTCACTGTTCCTTTGTCTCTTTGTGCACGCCCATCACGTTTGTAAGCCTTCTGATCTGAATAAATACAGGGCAAGGACCCTTATTTGGGGCTCTTGTCTTTTTCCAGACATTAGCCATCTCTCACTTTAATCCTGCATCCCGCTCTTTTGCTGACCAAAAGAGAACTTTAGACTTAGAGTCTACCACAATTTTCAGAAATCAATTTTATTAGTTAACCTAAATATTTAAAAGTAGTCAACTATTCTGTGGAGCACCTGGCTGGCTCATTTGGTAGAACATGCAACTCTTGATCTCGGGATCGTGGGTTCAAGCCCTATGTTGGTCATACAGTCTATAAACAAACAAACAAACAAACAAACAAACAAATAAAAGCAGTCAATTATTATAAAATAAAAACATATCCCATGCTACAATATAACAATATACAAAAACTATAGATAAAATAAATACACTTTTTTTTTTTTTAGGAAGAGCATGACTCTTGATCTCAGGATCATGAGTTCAAGCTCCACACTGGGTCTAGAGGTTATTAAAAACATAAAGAAATAAACTTTAAAAAAACTATAGCTAATATTCAATAGTTAAAAATTAAATAATCATATTTCTGCGTATGAAGCAATAATAAACTTATTTTTGTAGTGACTGCCTGGCTCAGCCGGCAGAGCACACAACTCATGATCTTAGGGTGGTGAGTTCAAGCCCAACGCTGGGCATGGAGCCTACTTTCAAAAACTAAAATTAAAAAACAAACATATTTCTTTTCTTCTAATAGTTTTTCATTTTTTTTAATAATAACAAAGCAATTATTTTTTTAGAGCGTGACTGGAGGAGGGGCAGAGAGAGAGGGAGACACAGAATCTGAAGCAGGCTCCAGGCTCTGAGCTGTCAGCACAGAGCCTGACGCGGGGCTTGAACTCACGAACTTCGAGATCATGACCCGAGCCGAAGTCGGACACTTAACCAACTGAGCTACCCAGGTACCTCAATAACAAAATAATTAAAACAACATCAGGGAGACAATGAGAAGTCCAATCTGACTGGAGAACAGGGTACACAGATGAGTAGTGGGAAATATAGAGGAAAAAGAAAGAGACAAATTATGGGAGAACTGAAAAGGCATTCAGGGTAAGAAGTATGCTTAATTGAACAAATGTGTTAAACACCTACTATGCACCACACACTCTACTTTAGTGCCGGAGTGGCAGCAAAGTAACTACATTCAAATAACTCCAAAATCAGTAAAAGGAAATGTAAACAAATGCCGTATTTCTTTGATTTTATAATGCCCGTTTTGTTCTAATGTTAACATTTCTGAAATCCACGTGTGTGCTTATTGTGGAAGTTTTCTTTCCAGAAAAGTTATTAAATTGATGGTGAATGCTACAACAAAGGAAATATATTAATTGCAATAAAGGATCACACCTGTTATAACAGAAGTATAGATTAATCACTATATGTGGAAGATGAGAGGACAGGAAACAAATAAAGACCTGATCTGGGATACAAAAGATCAATAGGAATTCACAAGGTAGAAAAGAAGGAGAAGGACATTTAACAGTAGGTGGTAAAAACACGGAAACCTAGAAGCTCGTGATATGGGGCACCAGGGTGGCTCAGTCAGTTTAGTGTCCAGCTCTTGGTTTCAGCTCAGGTCACGATCTCAGTTTTGTGACTTTGAGCCCCACACCGGGCTAACGTGCTGGCAGCGTGGAGCCTGCCTGGGATTCTCTCTCTCCCTCTTTCTCTTCCCCTCCCCCGCTCGTGCTCTGTCTTTCTCAAAAGAAACTTAAAAAGAAAAAAAAAAGAAGAAGTGCATGATACCGTCAGGGAACAGCATGTAGTTTGGGAGACTGCACTGTGGAGTCTGGGGGCAGTATAAGACTAACTTGAGGGGCACCTGGGTGGCTCGGTCGGTTAAGCGACTGACTTCACCTCAGGTCATGACCTCACGGTTTGTGAGTTCAAGCCCCATGTTGGGCTCTGTGCTGACAGATCCGAGCCAGCTTCCGGTTCTGTGTCTCCCTCTCTCTCTGCCCCTCCCCCATTCACACTCTGTCTCTCTCTCTCTTTCAAAAATAAATAAATATTAAAAAAAAAAAAAAAAAGACTAACTTGAAGAGCAGTAAGCCAGGAATGCAAGGGGGGTATACTAGACAAAAAAACAATCAATGTAAGTATACCATATTAATGCAGTAAAAGACAAAACCCATGTGATCATCTCAACAGACACAGGAAAAGCATCTGAAAAATCCAACACCCTACTGCGATTTAAAAAATTTTTCAAAAACTTCGGTATAAAAGGCACTTTCTTCAACTTAATAAAGGGCATCTATGAAAAAAACAGAGCTAACACCATATTCAATGGTGAAAGACTGACTGCATTCCTCTTAAATTCAGGAACAAGACAAGAATTTCCACTCTCACCATTTCTACTCAACATTGTACTACCAGAAGTTCTAGCCAGGACAATTAAGTCAGAAACAAGTAAAAAGCATCCAGATTAAAAAAAAAAAAAAAAAAAAGAAGTAAAACATTTCTATTTGCAGATGACATGATCTTGTATACAGAAAAACCTACTGAACCATTAAAAAACTATTAGAATGAAGACACTAGTTCAGCAAGGTTGCAAGATAAAAGGTCAGTATATAAAAACCAATTATATTTCTATGCACTAGCAATGAGTATCCCCACAACAAAATTAAGAAAAAATTTCCATATTTACTCAGCCATAAAAAAAATCTTGCCATATGAAACAATTTGGATGAAACCAGATGGTATTATGGTTAAGTGAAATAAGTCAGCAGAAAAAGATAAATACCTTGTGATTTCACTTATATTTGGAATCTAAAAAACAAAACAAATAAAACAAACATAAATACAGAGAACAAACTGGTGGTGGGAGGAGGGATGGGCAGAATAGGTGATGGGGATTAAGAGGAACAAATTTCCAGTTATGAAATAAATAAGTCATGGGAATGTAAAGTGTGGCATAGGGAATATAGTCAATAGTACTGTAATAACTTTGTAGGGTGACAGATGATAACTACACATCATGGTAATCATTTTGTAATGTTTATTAATGTCAAATCAGTACACTGTAGAATTGAAACTAATCTAATATTCTATGACAAGTACACTTTAAAAAAGAAAAATTCTATTTACAGTAAAATCCAAAAAAAATAAAAACTTAGGAAAATTATAAAATGTTGAAAGAAATGAAAACTATAAATAAGTCAAAAGACATGAACATTTGAGACACCCAGGTGGCTCAGTCGGTTAAGGGTCCAAATTCAGCTCAGGTCATGATCTTGTGGTTTGTGAGTTCAAGCTGTACTGACAGCTCAGAGCCTGGAGCTCACTTGGGATTCTGTGTCTCCCTCTCTCTCGGCCCCTCCCCTACTCATGCCGTGTGTCTTTCTCTCAAAAATAAATGAACGTTTTAGGAAAAAATTTTTTTTTAATTTTTTACAGACATGAATATTCACAGGTTGGACAATCTAATATTAAGACAGTAAAACTCCCCCAAAGTGATCTAGAAATTCAACACAATTCCTATCAAAATCCCAACTTGCATTTTCTAAAGAAATGGACAGGCTGATCCTAAAATTTATACAAGAAGGCAAGGGTCTCAGAACGGCCAAAGCAATCTTGGAAAAGAACAATGCTGGAAGACTCACACCTCCTGGTTATAAAACTTCAGACACAGCTTACTACACAGCTACAGAAATCAAGACAGCGTGGTACTGGGATAAGGACAGAAATATATATATATATATATATATAACAGAAATAAAGATCAATGGAGTAGAATTGAGAGTCCAGAAATAAACATTTACATTTACAATCAACTGATTTTCAACAAAGGTGACAAGACAAGTGGATGAGGAAAGAAATTTATTATCGAGAAATGGTGCTAGGACAACCAAATATCCACATGCAAAAGGATAAAGGTGGACCCTGATCTCACACCATACACAAAAAACTAAAAATGGACAATACACCTAAATGTAAAAGCTAAAGCTATGAAATTCAAACAAAAACATAAGGGTAAATCTTCATAACCCTGGGTTAGGCAATGGTTTCTCAGGTATGGCACCAAAAGCACAAGTAACATAACTAAAAATAGATAAAATGTGCTTTGTCAAAATTTCAAAATTTTGTGTTTCAAAGTAGAGATCCCACAGAATAGGAAAAAAATATTTGCAAACCATATATCTGTTAAGGGATTTATGTACGGAATTAAAAAAATAAAAACTCTTATAACTCAGTAAAGATAAGACAGCCCAATTAGAAAACGGGCAAAAAGTCTGAATAGATATTTCCATTAGGAAGATATACACATGAGGAGATGCTTAACAGCATTAGTTATTAGGGAAATGCAAATCGAAACCATGAGGAGATTATACTTCACACCCTAAGATGGCTGTCAACAAAAATACAGGTAATAACAAGTGTTGTCCAGGAGGTGGAGGAATTAGAATCCTCACGATGTAAAATGGTGGCGCTAGCACTTTGGAAACAATTTAACATTTCCTCAGATTGTTAAACATAGAATTACCATGGGATTCAGGAATTCCACTCCTACCTATATACACGAGAAAGTGACAACAGACATGTACACAAAAACGTGTACATCAGTGTTCACAGCAGTATTATTTATAATAAACAGCCAGAGTGGAAACAATCCAATTGTCTATCTACTGATGAATGGATAAATAAAATGTACAATGGAATATTATTCAGATTTAAAAAGGAATGAAGTACTGATACATGCTACAACATAAACGAACTTTGAAAACATTATGGTAAATAAATCTGTCACAAAAGGCCAGATACTTTATGAATCAATCTATATGAAATGTCCAGAATGGGCTAATTCTATAGAGACAGAAAAGAGATAGGCGGTTAACTAAGTCTGGATGAGGGGAATGAGAGGGTAATGGGGAGGGATTGCTTATAGTTATGGGGCTTTGGGGGAACACAATGGAAATATTCGAAAATTACACTGTAGTGATGGGTGCAGAACTAATAATCAATAAACTATACACTGTAATTTTTTTTATTTTGTTTTTTTTTTTAATTTAAGAGAGCTTGCAGGCACACACACGTGCATGCAGGGGTGGTGGCGGGGTGGAGGGAGAGGGAGAGAGAGAATCTTAAGCAGGCTCCTTGCTCAGCATAGAGCCCAATGCGGGGCTCAACCCCATGACCCGGGGATCATGACCTAAGCTGAAATCAAGAGTCGGACGCTCAGGGTGCCTGGGTGGCTCAGTTGGTTAAGTGTCAGACTTCGGCTCAGGTCATGATCTCACAGTTCCTGGGTTTGAGCCCCACAGCTCAGAGCCTGGAGCCTGCTTCAGATTCTGTGTCTCCCTCTCTCTTCTTGTCCCCTGCTGTGCTCTCTCTCTCTCTCTCTCTAAGAATAAATAAACTAAAAAACAAACAAACAAAAAAGAGACCCTCAACCAACTGAGCCATCCAGGTGCCCTTATACTATCTATATACTTTAAATGGGTGAATTTTTGTTATGTGACTTATAACTCAAGAAAATGTTAAAAAGAAAAGGAGTAAGCAGAGATAGATCTGGAAAAAAAGATCTGTGTCTTAAAATATGAAACTGGACCTCATTCTATTATATAAAAATCAATTCCATATTGATTAGGAACTTAAACATCCAAAACAACACTTTAAAACTCTTAGTAAAAAAGGTAGATGGATATATTTCACACATTCTTAAAACAAGACGCAAAAAGCAATAACTATAAAGCACTGACAAAGTTGACTGTATTAAAATTTTGAACATTTGCTCATGAAAAGACTTCTTAAAAAGCAAAAAGAGGGGCGCCTGGATGGCTCAGTCGGTTAAGCGTCCGACTTCACCTCAGGTCATGATCTCGCGGTCCGTGAGTTGAAGCCCCGCGTCGGGCTCTGTGCTGACAGCCCAGAGCCTGCAGCCTGCTTTGGATTCTGTGTCTCCCTCTCTCTCTGCCCCTCCCCTGCTTGTGTTCTGTTTCTCTCTGTCTCTCAAAATAAATAAATAAGCAAATGTTTTTTAAAAATTTAAAAAAAACAATTTAAAAAAATAGCAAAAAGACAAGTGATAAACTAGGAGAAAATACTCACAATATGCAAAGTTGACAAATGAGTAGTGTAAGGAATACTCTTTTTAACTCATAGAATTCTGTAAGAAAAGGACAAACAACCAATAGAAATGGGGCAAAATACACAAAAAGTTATTTCACAGTACAGGAAACACCTATGGCCAAAAAGACATTTGAAGGTATGTTAACATCACTCGTGATCAGAAAAATGTATACCAAGAAACACTTCACTGAAACACCATTTTAAACTCATTTGGCCAAAATGTGTAGATCTGACAATACTATGTGTTGGAGATCTGGATTCGTAGGCTCTCTCATACATGATGAAGGAAATGTAATTTTTTTTTCATTTCAGAGAGAGAGAGAGAGACCGCATGCACAGGGGAGAGGGGCAGAGGGAGCGAGGGAGAGAATAGGGAATGCTAAGCAGGTTCCTCGTTCAGCGTGGAGACCGACACAGTGCTCGATCCCAGGACCCTGGCATCATGACCTGAGCTGAATCATGAGTCTGGATGCTCAACCAACTGAGCAACCCAGGAGCCCCAAAAGAAATGTAAATTTTATACCAATCTGGCAGTGTCTCAAGTCGAACGCTGGCATGCCACATAACCCCGAAATTCCACTACCAAGTGTATACGCAAGAGAAATTCTTGCACGTGCACCACAGGAGACATAATAATACTTACAGCAGCACTGTTCACAAGAGCAAAAACGTGGCAACAACCCAAATGGCCATCAGAGAGAAAGTGAATAAAGTATAGTATAGTCACACAATGAAAGATAAATATTAAGTAATACAAAAATTACCAGTCGTATAGAGCATAGTGTATGCGTTAGCTTTTTGAAACGTTTTTTTAAATATTCAAGACAAGGAATAAGCAAGGTATTGTTACGGAGCCAGCTTACTGGCTCCAAGGTGTGTTAGCAGCTACGAGTGACAATCAGATCTGCATATTAGAAACAGTGCTGTGGCTACAGTGTGAAGAATTGGATTTGAAGCATATAGGAGGCAGAGAGAGATCATTCAGGAAAAGTGCTGATAAGTCCAGTTAAAGGTGAGGGGAGGAGGACCTGAATTACAACAATAGCGGCGAAAATAGACAGGAAGGAAAGAGATCTGAAAGCTATTCAAAGGGCTATGCCCAACAGGCCTTAGTTCCTAACTAGATATAGAAGGGAAAGGGAAGAGTCGAAAATCGTTCCCAAGTTTATGGTCTGGGTGACCAGGGGGCCTAAGGTCAATAGCAAGAGCTGGTATTTTAACTTATTTTTTTAAGTTTATTTATTTATTTGGAGAGAGAACGTGCACACGAGGGAGGCAGAGGCAGAAAAAGAGGGAGAGGGAGAATCCCAAGCGGGATCTGTGCCAATAGCAGGGCTTGATCTCACGAACCAGGAGATCCTGACCTGAGCTGAAATCAAGAGTCAGAGGCCTAACCAACTGAGCCACACAGGCACCCCAGGAGCTGATTTTTTAAATATATTTTGAGTTTGAAGAGACTCTAAGATGTCAATATTTATGTAGTTTCCCTCTTCATGAGTAACTATAGAATCTGATCCTTTCCCCTACCTCCAATATCCTCTATAAAGCCCTCTCTGATGTTCTACCAATGCAATCAGATGTCACCTCTCCCTCTTTGAACCTGCACTGTGGCAGTCCTCTCTATACACTACAGGATCTCTAGGGGATTCCAGGCCTCTACCCACTAGATGTCAGTAGCATTCCAAAGTTGTGGCAATCAAAACATCTCCAGATATTACTAAATATACTCTACCGCAAATCTTCCCTGGTTGAGAACAATTGATCTAGCCTATACAGTAGATACGTGAGTACAAATAAGTATTTATTTCATAGCACTATGAAATCATAAATTCCTTTAAGGCAGCAACTTTACAATCTTGTCCATATAGGTAAAATAGATATGAAAACCCCATTCTTTTTTTTCTTAAACAAATGTTCCTTTGGGGCACCTGGGTGGCTCAGTTGGTTGGGTGTCCAACTCTTGGTTTTGGCTCAGGTCATGATGTCTCAGTTTGGGTTCGAGCCCCGCATTGGGCTCTGTGCTGACAGCCTGCTTTGAATTCCCTCTCTCCCTCTCTCTGCCCCCTCCCTCACTTGTGTGCTCTCTTTCTCAAAAAATAAACTTAAAAAAAATTTTTTAAATAAAAAAAAAACAAATGTTATTTTTTTAAGTTTATTTAGTTTTGAGAGAGAGAGATACAGAGTGCAAGCAGGGGATGGGAAGAGAGAGAGGGAGACACAGAATCGGAAGCAGGCTCCAGGCTCCGAGCCGTCAGCACAGAGCCCGACGCGGGGCACGAACTCACAAATTGCAAGATCATGAGCTGAGCCAAAGTCTGCACTTAACTGACTGAGCCACCCAGGTACCCCATGACAAATCCATTCTTACATATTAAGGCAGGTTAAGTTATCTATGTTCACAGGGTGCCTGGGTAGTTCAGTTGATTGAGCATCTGGCCCTTGATTTCAGTTCAGGTCATCTCACAGTTTGTGAGTTCAAGTCCTGCATCAGGCTCTACGCTGACAGCACAGAGCCTGCTTGAGATTCTCTCTCTCCCTCTCTCTCTGCCTCACCCCGGCTTGAGCTCTCTCTCTCTCTCAAAATAAATAAATAAACTTTAAAAAAAAGTTATCTATGTCCAATTTACTATTTTTAATTTATAAATATCTTTAAAAGTAATTGATTTCTTTGTAAGTTTTTATTTATTTATTTTATTTATTTAACTACACCAAACATGGGGATCGAACTCTGACCCCAAAATGAAAAGTCACATGCTCTTGTGAGTGAGCCAGGCAGGTACCCCTAAAAGCAATTGATTTCCCACTGACACAGACATCCCCAACCAAATAGCTCAAAGTATTAAGGATTTACATATTGTAATTACTTTTTTAAGAGAGGAAGAATTCTAGGGGTGCCTGGGTGGCTCAGTCGGTTAAGTGTCTGACTTCGGCTCAGGTCATGATCTCACGTTTCGTGAGTTCGAGCCCCACGTCAGGCTCTGTGCCTGGAGCCTGCTTCAGATTCTGTGTCTCCCTCTCCCTCTGCCCCTCCCCCGCTCATGCTCTGTCTCTCTCTGTCTCTCAAAAATAAAGATTAAAAAAAAAAGAGAAAGGAAGAATTCTAGGCTGTGCATTCTAGAGCCTCTTTGGGGCATAACCATCTAATGAAGTGATTTTTGAATGCAATCCAAATTCACAAATGTTCTAGAACTGGTTAGTCTCCGTAGAATTCAAATAAAAGTTTATGATGCAGTTATTTTATTTCTGTCTTTTGTCATCTTGAATCCCTAATATTATGCATAAAATTCTACTGAAAAAGACTGAAGTGATCAATTTAAAGGTAAAGTGACAAAAATCTCTGTCAAAAATCATACAAGAGTACATAAAATTAGATTTACGTCCTTACTTGGAAAAAAACAACTTTTAAAATTTTTCATATCAAAAAATACATTAGAAAACAGCCATTGTTTACCCATTACAGGACACTGATATTCTGTAAGTGGAATGCTGTCAACTTACAATTTATTTGAAACAGGAGAAATGTAAAGATTAAAATTTAAAACTTGACCTTTAGAAGACTTGAGTGCACTAGTTTTTAAGTGAGACTAAACATAAACTTAAATTACAATTATAAAACTGTCTTGTACAGGGGCATCTAAGTGGCTCAGTCAGTTAAAGCATCCGGCTCTTGATTTCAGCTCAGGCCATGATCTCACAGTTCCTGAGTTCGAGCCCCGTGTCCAGCTCTGCACTGACAGCACAGAGCCTGCCTGGGATACACTCACACTCTCTCTCTCTCTCTCTCTCTCTCTCTGTGTCTCTCTCTCTCTCTCTCTCTCTCTCTCTCTCTCTCTCCTTCTCTGCCCTTCCCCTGCTCATACTCCCTCTATTTCTCTCTCAAAATAAATAAATAAACATTTTTAAAAAATAAAATAAAACTGACTGGTACAGCTTTTATTATATTAAATGGTTCCCTGGAATGTAAGGTGTTCCTTTCTATAAAGGGAAGCAGACAAAACTTTCTGAAACTTTCCACAGTATTAAAATGATTCAAGAAGTACCCAAATATACCAGAGTGTAACAAAACAGAGAGAACTAAAAGATTTCCCCTCTAGGTCATGATGAAAAACTTTGGGGGCGCCTGGGTGACTCGGTCGGTTGAGCGTCCGACTTCGGCTGAGGTCATGATCTCACAGCTCATGAGTTTGAGCCCCGCGTCGGGCTCTGTGCTGACAGCTCAGAGCCTGCAGCCTGCTTCGGATTCTGTGCCTCCCTCTCTCTCTGCCCCAACCCACTCGCGTTCTGTCTCTGTCTCTCTCAAAAATAAATAAAACATCAAAAAAATTAAAATTAAAATTAAAATTAAAAAAATAAAAACCTTGTAGAATAAAGGATGGGTATCACACAGTTTAAGCATCCCTTAGAGTGAGCTGTTGGGATGGTCTAGGAGAATGATATGCACTTCTGCACAGTTTCACAGTGCCTTGGAAATTAAACAAATACTATGTACCAGGGAATGAATAAGCTGCAAGTCTTCAATTATTTCCATTGGTGAAATATATTTTATTTGTGAAAAGTATTCCTAGCATCATCTTTTATTTTGTCCGTACACTTCTGGATCTTGTCCCACTTTATGCTTTGATGACAAATAAATGCTTCAGAGTTTGTATTACAGATCATCTAAATCCAAGTATTAAATTTTAAACTTTAAGCAAAGTGTCCCTATAAATCCAATTCCGAAATATCCCGATCAACCACTTCTGTTCTTTTACCTGCCACAGAGTATATATATTTTTTCATAAAATATGATAAGCTCATATTTTCCAAAAGCTACTAATTTAGCTGCTTACCACACAGTCCTAATTCTAAACTGTGGCTTCTTCTCCAAATTGATTCCTTAAAGCACTATGCTCTAGGGGCGCCTGGGTGGCACAGTCGGTTGAGCGTCCGACTTCAGCCAGGTCACGATCTCGCGGTCCGTGAGTTCGAGCCCCGCGTCGGGCTCTGGGCTGATGGCTCAGAGCCTGGAGCCTGTTTCCGATTCTGTGTCTCCCTCTCTCTGCCCCTCCCCCGTTCATGCTCTGTCTGTCTCTCTCTGTCCCAAAAAAAATAAATAAAAAATGTTGAAAAAAATAAAAAAATAAAAAAAAAAATAAAGCACTATGCTCTACTGAACACCTTTTCCTACGCTCATCAACCTTTTCCCTGATGACACTGCCTCAATTCTTTACGATTAAAAGTTAAGACATTAGCGTCCCCAGACATCTAACTTCACTTGCACCTTAGTCAGGCTACTTCTCCGATCCATGGCTAACAGCTCCCCACCCTGTTCTTACTTCCCTCGCCCTCAAATAAAGGTCCTCTCTCCTCCTCCTCTTGCATTTTAACACCAAACTCTCCACCAGTTTCCTCCTCTCAGCCTCTTAGTATGTTTGCGAAAATACAGAGTAAACCTTCGGTTAACATCTGCCCTTAACACGCAGTGTCTATTCTCAACTCTGTGTTCATAACAGTTTTTCCCCTGAAATTCTGCAACTGCCCTTCCTACCTAACCATAACTTGATCCCATGCTGATTGTTTATCGCAAGATTCAGCATACATCTAACTTTAAAGGAAGCTTTCTCAAACTAACTTCACCCCCACTAAAAGGAAGCCTTATGACACAGTTTCACATCACTTATTTGTAGATTTTATAAAAGCATACAATTTTGAATATTCTCATATAATTCTTTTCCTTTTTATGAATATTTTAGTAAGTTTCTTTTTTAAGTTTGTTTATTTATTTGTTTGTTTATTTATTTATTTATTTATTTATTTTTTAGTAATCTCTACACCTAACATGGAGCTCCAGCTGAGCCAGCCAGGCACACCTATTCTTTTATAATTGTCACACATAGTCCTGTACACATTCAACTACTATGTTACAAACCCTTCAAGGACAAGAACCACGTCTTTTTCTTTTGTACTGGCTAGTCATGTTTCCAAAGTTGGAGTTCAATAAAGGCTTTCTTAATGAATCTCTTCTAAAACCGTCAGAAAGAGAAGCATGGCGACAAGCTAAGCAACTATCACGCGACACAGAACAAAACACACTGCTCCACGAGCGAAAATTATATAACCTATGAAGTTAGGTAAGCATTCTCCAGAATAAATACCTTATTAGTAGAGTGTTTAGTTGAACGAGAGCTTTATTATAAAGGCAGAATGTGTCACAACGGAAATGACACTGGAATGGTGAGTGCTACCGGCGGAAAACCTAGGCTCTGACCCACACTTTGTCATACGCTGGCCATTTCGCTTTGGGCAAATCACTTAACCTCTCACTACAACAAGGAGTAATTACTATGTATACTCTGCCGAGCTCACAGGGTTATTATTAGGATACAATAGTATAATGTACATGAAAGCGCTTAGAAATTTATAAAGAACTATATAAATGGTAATATTTTAATGACGAACATACCCTCCAATTTAAGATGACATTTTATTTTAAAATGTGAACTTACAAAAGAGAGCAATTAGGGGCACCTATTTATGCTGTAGAAGAATTCATCACTGAATAAAATAAATCGCTGCAAGGCGCAGCAACTCAAATTCAATCTAGAGCAAGTAAGCGATGAGTTAACTGTCAAAAATGTGCTTCACGTCCAATTTTCCAGGAAGACACGTATTACATAAAGCGAAGTAGATATCTGAATCAGTCCACAAAATCACCATCGCAGGTCCATTCCACTGGATGCACTGAGAGGACCTTCATCTACAATCAGATGCTGCAGAGTTTATCTGGCTCCATGGTACAACCTGATACAATGCACCACATGCCCCGCAGTTGAAGGGGTGAACCAGCACATGTAGGAAATAGTACAGTTGACTCCAGGTTTACAGGAAAACATGTGATCAACCGGGACACAGCACGATCTGATGCGTGTAAGAATTCCTAACTCTGTTTCACAGACCTATTGTTTATGGACATAAAGGGGTAGGAAGAAGCAGGGGGAGCAGCTGCAAGTAGGCTGAGACTTATTTGTAGCACTGGTGACAAAGTCAAAGATGAAAAGCCTCAAGATTTGTTTGGGTGGCTATTAAATAATTTTCAAGCTGTCTTAAGGTCAACAAATTATCACAGTATCCACAGAGACGAAAAAGTTCTAGGTAATTTCCCTGTGCCTTGCCAAGTCTACCTATAGACCGTGGAAGACAAGACATTACAACAAGAGTCAGCTACTTTCCTGAAATGGATTACCAGCTTTCTCATCCCTGTTTTTATGTCTTTGTATAGACGAGGACTTTAACCAAGAAGAATCTCAAAGGCAGACATATTCAAAAAGGTCAGGAGCACAAACCACCAATTGAAGATTCAAGTAAATTAGCAAACTCTCCCTTTTAAATATTCATCTCCTGACAAGGCTGCATAATTAGTTAGCTTTGGGCTACATCAGAGCAGAAGAAGGGGAGTGAGCTAAAGAGGGGAAAAGAAACAAGGAGAGCAGGCGGGCAGGGCCAGGTGAAGAACACACACCAGAAATGCAAAGAAGGTAATGAAACATCAAAAACAAACTTGGTCAATGGCTACCAACTATCCATCTTCCCTCACAGCAAGACTATTAATAGAGAAAACAAGATTTTGCCGCTACGTGTTTTGGGGGCACTATTTTCTTAATGCAAAGTTATTGAACAGTATTAAATATAAACCAGTGCAAATATAAACTGAAGAAACTATAGCTTCTTGTAAGTTTCTACTCATTAGAGGCATGATATAATGGGAAAAAAATGTGTCTCTGCTTCACCAAGTCTAATAAAAATAATACTGAGGGGCGCCTGGGTGGCTCAGTCATATATAAGCATCAGACTCTTGATTTCGGCTCAGGATTTCGGCTCTGGTCCTGATCTCAAGGTGAGATGAAGCCCTGAGGCAGCTCGGCGCTGACAGCAGGGATGGAGCCTGTTTGAGATTCTCTCTCTCTCTCTCTCTCTCTCTCTGTCTCTCTCTCTCTCTCTCTCTCTCTGCCCCTCCCCCACTCATTCCCTGGCACTCTCCGCCCCCCAAGTAAATAAATAAACATTAAGAAAAGTTTATTCCTAGGTATTTAAAAACTAATAAAATAAAATGCAAAGAATACTGAACTAGATCTTGAATACATAGCTCCTAGTTTTGATTTTGACCCTCTTGACAAGTGACTTTGGTTTAGTCACTACATTCTTATCCATGTTCTCATTCACTTAAACAGAATTTCTTGAGTACCTTAAAAATGAGCTATTTTAGAGTTTCTCGGGACCCTGACTACACTTTAGGATCATCTGGGAAGACTTTAAAAACAAAACAAAAAACGAGCCTCTTGGCCCCTGAGATTCTGATTTAATTGGTCTGGGGTGGAGCCCAGGGTTTTTAAAAAACACTCTCTTGTGATTTTAACGTGCAGCCCAGGTGAAGAACCACAGGTCTATCTTGTCTTGTGGATGTATATGTGAGAAACAGCAAAATGATACAAAAAGCCTTCCCTGCTTCCTTTGAAATTTATCAATTTTCCCTTCTTATCCAATTTAGTTTTACCCCCAGATTCTCACCACCTCACGCCTAGATTAACAGAATACCTTCCTACCTATTTTCCCTTCCTCCAGTCTTCTCCCAATCCAATAAACCATGATATGCTTGCCTAACTAATGAGTTTGGTTCTGAAACATTATCCCACTGAGAGTCATTTCAAGTGTAACAATACCAACAAACAGAACTGTTTTCATCAAACGGAGGATACTGTATGTATACATATGTGTATGTATGAGCGTGTGTATGTGTGTATGTATCATCTCAAACGTGCTCTATTCTTCTTCAGTTTCAGTGTACCCGCCTTCATTTATACACAATGAATACTAGTCCCCTAACATACAAAAATATTGCCCCTAAATAGTTCATGACTGAATTTTGTCAAAAATGAACGGCAAATGAGTCACTCACAAATTTCTCATTTAAATCTGGAAGGGTTCCCACAAGGAACACGCATTCGACTGAAAAAAAAAGTACAATGAGGTGGAATCATCTCAAACCCTCTGTGTTACAGTAGACACCAATAAAGTTTATGACAAATGAATGCTTGCCAACGACAAATACGGTTCTGCTTTGTGTTAAAAGCTCGCCTCAAGAAAACCAACTGAAGGCTTAAAAGCTAAAGATTATAAGCACACAAGATGATACTGATGCGTATGAAAAATATTATCAAGTACGATATAAGCAAGAGAAGACGAAACAAGGAAATGACCTATCCCCTGCCTTTAAGTAGCTCCCCATCGTCTCAGGGACCACATGACACAAACATAAAAAGAAACTAAGGCCAGCACTAGCAAGTATGTGGTAAAGACAGTAAGTACCATAAAGACTCAAAAACAGGGAGACTGCTATGGACTCAGGGAGTCACAGACAGCTTCTTGGAAAAGCTGGGGCTTGAACAAAACTAAATAGGTGGAGTAAAGGAAGAAATCCCAAGCATGTGGGTGACCTTCAACAAACATGAGGCAGAAAATTCATTAAATACATTTGAGGAACAGGGAGTTGACTTGGTCGGAACAGAGGGTTCTATGTAGGAGTGTTTGGGGGTAATAAGGTTGCAACAATAAACTGCAGCAGACAGTGAAAGCCCTGAACGCCAAGCCAGGATGCTCCAACTTTGTCCTACAGATAGATCCTTTACAGGTTATAAAGCACAATAAGCAAAACAGTGTAGCCTCATAATGATGCAGTCTGAAACCATTTTTCTTGAAGCCTTTGAAGAACATACCAAGTACTATAATGGTTTGCCAATATATTCATGAATATGTGAACATATTGTTTATGAAATGTGTTCAGAGTGAAGGAGTAAATACTCAAACATGCTTTCCAAAATACAGAATCAGCGATCGATTACGCATTCAGAGTTCTTAGGGTAATTCCTAAGAGAACACTGGGCGGAAGCCTTCAATTTTAGGTTTTCCTCCTCTCTGCACCCTCCTCCAAACACATATCTAAATTTAATATCCAGAAACTGAACACACTGAAATAGTGTTACTCCGAAAATAAGAGGCCTTTTATTACCTCTCATTATGGGCGAATTTACTTGCTGTACTGTTTCAAAATTACATCTATTAAAATAATTTTATCCATGATCTCTTTCAGCAAAGCAAAAATAGCTAACAAATGTAAAGGTTATGAAAAGCAAAAAACCCTTCATCAAACCAAAACACATTTAAAATAATCAGCACTGATTTATAAGACAGAGGGGAGAGAGAGTATGTTCATAACAAAAAATGCCATCCACAACAAAGAGTACCAGAGAGTGTACGAAGAACATTACAATAGCCAATTTCTCAACCAAAATGATAAGCCATTAGCCCACAACTCCCTGAAGAACAGAGTTCATTCTGTCTCTCAAAAATGCCCTTCAATGTTTTGGCTATTTCTGCTATAAAAATTAGGACTCTTAACATAACTCAAAAGAAGGATCCTTTCCCCTAGTAACCAGACACGTTAGTGATTGATGATTTCATTTGCCACTGCAGCAAATACTAATTTAACCACCACTACCTTCTCAACACCAGGAAAATGAAAAATCTCAGTCTTTACAGGCATACGTGACAAGAAGGCAAGAATATTCTCGGATGATTAACACACACACACACACACAAAATAAGAACACAAGAAAACCGTGGCAATGCTGCTGTCGCTGTACTACGAAAAGGAATATGCCATTCTTACAGGCACGTATGCCTTTAAAGAATATGTAACAATTGTGATTTTATGTATTGTCTTTTTTTTTTTTTTTTTTTAACCCGTCCGGGGAAAGATGGGAACATCCAGGAGAGTTGGAAGAAGTGCATTAAGGAAGGTGTCAATACCTCCCTCCCTACTCCTTACTGGACAAAGTCGCTTTAACAATAATGCTCTTTCACCCCTCACATCCCGCCCGGTTTCCATACATCCTTCAATCAGCACACACGCACGCGCGCGCGCGCGCACACACACACACACACACACACACACACACACACCCGCCACCATTCCCTCCTCTCCCCCTCACATTCAGGAGAACAGGCTGCTCCGACTTTGTCAGTCTCGCCGCCCCCGCGAACCCGCCCAGACCAGCAGAGTCCAACAACGCAGCCACGCAGCCACCTACTCCCCCCACCTCCTCCATCCGAGCCCAGCTTCCCCTCCCCGCCCCCCCACCCCGTCCTGTCACCTGCTTGGGTGGTGTCCGTCAGGTCGTAGCCGCTGCCGGGGAAGTCTCGGAGTTTCCTACCGCTGAGGCTCAGGATGCCGGAGTTGCCCGCCTCCTCCAGGGCCCGGTCCAGGCTCCTCACCGTGTGTTGAGGCTGCAGGCTCCCCGGGTTCCACTGCGGCCCGTTGGGGAACGGCTGACCGAAAAGAGTCGGTACCGGGATGGGCACCACCAGGGTCCCGCCGCCGCCGCCGCCTCCCCCCCCTCCGGCTCCGCCACCTCCCCCTCCGGCTGCGCCACCGCCACCGCTACTTCCACCTCCACCACAACCGCCGCCCCCACTGTTAACACCACCTCCCTGACTCGCCGCCATGTTCCTGGGAGAGAGAATAGCCCCCGACAATACTCTCAGCTTGTGCCGCGAGTGTAGGGGATTCTTAGGACGCATGCGCAGGCTGGGGGGGGTGGCGGCTGGGGGGGGGCGAGGTTGAGGGTGGGAAGGAACCAGGGGGCGGGCTGGGAGGAGGTGTTGGGTAGAGAAGAGACGGTGTTCAAACGTGCAGAAGGCTTGCTGTAAGAAATGTGTGCTCAGAGGAAGGATGCTAAATCTCGGTTCCGCTGCTTTGGGTACCAAAATCTTGCGAAGCGACACCAGCTTAAACACAGGTCAGTTAGCAGTAGGTCTCCAAATCTGGAAATTGCTTCACCTTTCTCCCTCTGCAAAACAAAGGCAAATATATCAGATCGGGGTGAAAGGGATTCGTTTCAGAATATATTGAAACAGCATTCAGAAGGGCTCTCAGCCACGTTATTGAAACGCTTACCGCACATGCCTCAGGAATTGTTTACCAGTGTTGACACGGAGAGAAACGGGCGGAGGGGCATTTGGGGAGGAAAACTGGTGCAGAATTGAGTTTTAAGCATATATGAATTTTGCCATATAATTTAGACTTCCAAAATAGGAAACGGCTTTTTAAATGTTTTCAAGTATGTGTGGGTCCCAGCCAAACTGCTGCCTTCCAAAACTTGGAAAAGTTCTCTGCATGCTGTTCTATCACTCTTTGAAGTTGTGCCAAGATCTCCAAAATATCTCAGGTTTCTTCTCATCATGTCAGTATGGCTGATGGAAAACTCTTTGATCGTTAAACAACCTTAAAGTTTATTTTTGAAATGAAGGTTTTGGTTTTAGGTGGAATTCTGTAGGTTTAACACTGAAGATAACAAGCTAATCAATCTTGGATTTTAGGAGGTCATTCTTAGAACCTGAACCCAACCATTCAGGCCACTCTCTACCTGCACTCAGAGTATTCAAGTCTTTCTCATGAATAGTCAGTAAAGTTACCAAAAAAAAAAAAAAAAAAAAACAACCCTATCAGAATGTTTGGACATATTCGGTTATCATTAATTTGAATATCCAATGCATCTCTTTTACATCCATTTCAATCTGAGCAATCTGCTAACAATCTCATTTTCTTAGAGCTATCTCCACAAAAGTTTATCTGCCATTGGCTCTACTTTGGGGAAAAATGCAGGAGAAATTAACAACTTGTCTAAATTGCTTTGTGGCCATACAGGCTAATTAAAACTATGTTGTCAGAAATTACATTTGCCATATGCATGACCCACAGAAGGAAGAGAACTGAGAATCAGACCCTACGATGAATTAGCGAGTGAAATCAAATTATTTAAACCCACTGGTGTCCGAAAGGGATGCTGTACCTTATATCTCATCTTTATATCACAATTCAAATCAAGTATTAATTGAGAACTTCCAGAATCAAGAAGGGTAGGAGGAGAAACTAAAGTCATTAGTCAGAGAAAAGATTAGGAAAGGAACTCTTAATAATCAGCCAATAAGAATTTTGACATTATTTAAAACAATGTATTGGACTCCAGGAAAAATAGGTCTTCAGGATCAGGATACCCATCAAGTGAAAATGGCCATGTACAACCAAATTTAGAAGTAAAATAATCTTTTGGGGCGCCTGGGTGGTTCAGTCACTTAAGCCTCTGACTTCAGCTCAAGTCATGATCTCACGGTTCATGGGCTCAAGATCTGCATCAGGCTCTATGCTGACAGCTCAGAGCCTGGAGCCTACTTTGGATTCTGTGTCTCCCTCGCTCTCTGCCCCTCCCCCACTCGTGCTCGCTCATTCTCTCTCTCTCTCTCTCTCAAAAATAAATAAAAATTAATTCTTAAAAAAGAACTATCTTTCAAAGAATTAAAAGAGAGTCTAAGTACAAAAAGCAGGAAGCCTGCAAAGTTGGCTAGATATACAAGACAATCGGACAAAATAACACATTCCAGAGCTCTTTCACACAAATATCAAGGCCATAAGGAGTGTTAAAAGGTAAACTGAGGCATACTTTAAAATGTTAAAAGTTGATCTGAGCACTCATCGACTTAAATTAGGCAGAGTACCACACCAGAAGTATCTCGGCCAACAGGAGCCAGGGAAAAGACAAGTAGAAAAAATGCGGAAGCAGAGAAGGGAAATTATCTGATTGCCTGTGACTTAAAACTTCCTTGGCTGTTTGTGATTGGTTGTCCTTAGCATTTTGATTTCATAACCTTGAGGCATTTATAGGCTTAAATTCTGGCTTAAGTAAGTCGCCTTAACACTAGAGCCACCTCAGTCTGATGGCCTCCTTGTTTCATTAATTTAACAGGAGAGAGAAGGTTTAGAGGAAAGAATATGAAATTTAGAAATTCGTTCCAACCACTTAGCTGCCTCTGGAATACTCAGAAAAGTGACTTAAAATCTCTGTACTTCAGTTTCCGCAAAATGACACTAAAAAATGACAACAAGAAGAACAAGGAGAAGGAAATTTAAAGTGGTGCTTACTATTTACCAGGAACTGGTCTCATTCCTTTACATATACAAAGCCCTTCAGCCCTCATAACGATCCTGTAAAATAAGCCCTATTATTCTTCCATTTTATGGATGAGATAAAACAGTCTGTGCTTTACATAGGATTGTTCTAGGAATAAATAAGGTTACTTATGAGCTATTACGCTTTTCCAGCAACTCTTCTCTGCAAGTAATAGTATAGCATTAGGTACTCAATAACTGTTAATCTCTTTATTATATCCTTGCCCCTCTCAAAAAAGAAAACTAGATAACAAGGAATATACAAATACAGGAGCCAAGGGAGAAATCAGTTAATTTGTTGATAATTGTGGGCAAAGAGATACTTGACATGTTGCATGATTTTTTTTTTTTTTTTTTTTTTTGTATCAGTCTACACTAGAGAATATTTTACAATGATTACCACTTCAGTGTTATTTCTGATATGGACATGTTAGCCATTGGTTAAATTGCAGTCAATGGTCAGCATTATCCAAGCCAAACTGAGAAAACAAATGTTGATAGGGACACGTGGGCGGCTCAGTCAGTTAGTGTCTGACTCTTGATTTCTGCTCAGGTCGTGGTCCTCAGGGATTCCTGAGTTCGAGCCCCACATCCGGCTCCGCACCGACTGCAGAGTCTGCTTGGGATTCTCTCTCTCTCTCTCTGTCTCTCTCTCTCTCTCTCTGCCCCTTCCCAGCTTGAGCTCTGTCTCTCTCAAAACAAATAAATAAACTTAAAAAAAAAAAAAAAGAAAACAAATGTTGATAAATCACCATGACTAGATGACACATATCAAAGATTACAGAAGGAAAACAAGGGATTTTGAACAAAATATGCAGCCTCTATCAAATAAAGCACTGGCAAATGACAAATGTGATTGTATTCAAGAGAAGTCTAAAGGGACCTTCTGAAATTCCAGGCCCGTTTAGAGTCACTGCTATTCCAAACAAATTGGTAGTTACTCAACATCTCCAAACAGTATGGAGGAGGAAAGGCACAGTCCAAAACTCCAAATTCTTCTATTAGAGAACAAGATTATTGCGATAGACTACAGGATGTTCTTAACCAGTCTGTAAATGAATCAAAAGTGAGATATGTTTTATCTCAGGATCTAGAGCAAGTCAACGAACCTGGGGATTAAATGGACCAAACTATAGTATGAATTTTTTTTTAATCTTGATCAGAAGCCAAGAAAAAGCCCTGTGAGTCTCTGCAGTTTGTTCCCTGAAAACATCAGGTCAATTACATGCTAATTTCGGGGGAAGGGGGTGCAAGGGGCTAGCTGGCTCTATTGGGAGAGCATGTGACTCTTGATCTCGGGGTTGTGAATTCAAGCCTGCATGGGGCATAAGGCTTACTTAAAATAAATAAATAAACAAATTCAGGGAAAATAAGAAATGGCGGGTATCATCAAGATATATACCAGAAGCCCTAAAAAAACCTATTTTTGGGGTGCCTGGGTGGCTCAGCCGGTTAGGCGTCCGGCTTTAGCTCAGGTCATGTTCTCACTGTTCGTGGTTCGAGACCCGCGTTGGGCTCTGTGCTGAGAGCTCAGAGCCTGGAGCCTGCTTCGGATTCTGTGTCTTCCTTTTGCTGGCCCTCCCCCGCTCACACTCTGTCTCTCTCTCTCTCAGAAATAAATAAACGTTTAAAAAAGTTTTTTTTAAAAAACAACCTATTTTTTAAATCAACAAAGATATATTTTTTAAGGTTTTACTTTTAAGTAATCTCTACACCCAACACGGGGCTCAAACTTATAGCCCCAAGATCAAGGGTCACGTGCTCTACTGACTGAGCCAGCCAGGCACCCCTGGAAAAGCCATTAATATACTCTGTACTGAACTACTTCACAGCTGCAGCTAGAACGAGATGTGCAGTTCTGCTCACTCCAATCTCAGCACAACTCTTGAATTAGAGAAAGCCCTGAGAAGTGCACTTAAAATGATTGGCGACATGGGGAAAGGGGAAACTCACTTGGTCCTCCTCTCTCTAGTAACTTGATCTTTAGTCCCTTCCAAAATCCCTGTTCTGGTATGGGACTTTCAGAAGACTATACGTTAACTTATTTCAGCATAATTTATAGCACACTATTTACAACATCCTTGATCCTCCTTTGCCTCTCTGTCCCTGCTTCTACCCTTGCAGCTAACCCTTTGCACTGCTTTAACCGATCTTGACAAACTCTCTAATCCCAAAGTTAATATTTATTAACTCAAAAGAGATTTTGACAAATGTATCAGTGATCATTATTACTTAAAAGAAGCTATTGCATACCTGATCTTCGGTGTCGACATCAACAAGCACTATTTTATTCTGTCGTGGTCAGAATCCCTGCTATGACACTTACAAGGTATGAGATAGACAAGTCTTACCTCTCAAGCTTCAGACTCCTCATCTAAGGACCAGAAATCATAACATTATTAGCTGTTTCATAGGATTGTAGTGAGGATTACATGAGAAAATTACATAAAACACCTACCATATTATAAAGGTTATTATTATCTTTTTTCTAGGTTCACTTTGCCAATAGAACACTGAATTGAGTGAACCATGAATTACCAGCATGGCAATTCTTAAATTTTTCTGTATTATTGTGCCACCAGCACTAACAGACATTTTCCTCTGTGCTGCTGTTGAAGTTATATCCTTGTTAACTCACTCCAAATTTCTGCCTCTCCTAACTTTTGTGTCACCACTATGATCCCTTAACCTGATTCCAATTCCTGTTTAATGTCTCTAATGCAATTCCAGATTTTGACCTCTAGGTTTTAGTATGTTAACCTGATATCATGAAATCCATTTAAATATCTGTCCCAGGGGTGCCTGGGTGGCCCAACTCTTGATTTCACCTCAGGTCATGATCCCAGGGTCATGAGATCGAGCCCCACATCGACTTCTGTGCTAAGCATGGAGCCTGGTTCAGAGTCTTTCTCTCTCCCTCTGCTCCTCTCCCCCACCCACTCATTCTCTCTTATTTTTTTTTTAAGTTTATTTATTTATTTTGAGAGAGACAGAGAGAGCCTGAGCAGGGGAGAGGCAGAGAGAGAGGAAGAATCCCAAGCAGGCTCCACAAGGCCAGCACAGAGCCGGATGTGGGACTCAAACCCACAAAACTGAGTTCATGACCTGAGCTGAAACCAAAAGCCAGACACTTAACCGACTGAGCCACCCAGGTGCCCCTCGAGTTCTCTCCCTCTTAAAAAAAAAAAAAAAAAAAAAAAAAAAAAAAGTTTAAATATCTGTTCCAAATCCTTCTCAAAAATATACCTTAAAATGCAGCTCAGTGAATAGAGCATGTGACTCTTGATCTTGATCTTGGAATTGTGAGTTCGAGCCCCACATTGGGGGTAGAATTTACTCAAAAATAAAAAACCAACACAAACAGAGAGGGAGGGAGGCAAACCACAAGAGACTCTTAAATACAGAGAACAAACTGAAGGTGGATGCGGGGTGGGGGGGGGAGAGGGGAAAATGGGCGATGGGCATTGAGGAGGGCACTTGATGGGATGAGCACTGGGTGTTTTATGAAAGCCAATCTGACAATACATTATTTTAAAAAATAATAAGATTACAAAAAAATTAAAAAATAAATAAATAAAAATAAAAAGCCTATATATATACTATATATATATACTATATATATATATATAGTATATATATATTTTCTGTATATATATATAATATATATATATATTTGTTTGTTTTGTTTTATTTTGTTTTGTGTAAGCGACACAAGTCTGTTAAACATCCTGAAGAGCTTTCTTATTAGAGGAGCATGTAAAAGCTACAGAGCATAAAGCACAGAATTTTGCTACTTTAGCTTGGCCGAAAGAAAGTATATAAAGCATCACACTAGATTATTAAAACTGTAATTAAAAAACATAAGGGGGGCGCCTGGGTGGCTCGGTCGGTTGAGCATCTGACTTCGGCTCAGCTCATGATCTCACAGTCCATGAGTTCGAGCCCCGCGTCGGGCTCTGAGCTGACAGCTCAGAGCCTGGAGCCTGTTTCAGATTCTGTGTCTTCCTCTCTCTCTGCCCCTCCCCCACTCATGCCCTGTCTCTCTCTCTCTGTCAAAAATAAATAAACATTAAAAAAAATTTTAAAAAAAAAATAAAAGAAAACATAAGGTTGAGGAAGATTTTTTTTTTTTTTAGTCTTCTTTAGTATTACATTGGAAAGTCTCCTCTTTATATATAAACATGGAAACATGCCATATGCCTTTTGGGTAATCTTGTCTTGTATAATTTTCTTCTTCTTCTTGCACTATGTGAAAGAGAATGATGAAGTAGGGCCTTTTTGAGCAAAATCCAAATTCCTAATAGGAAAACCTAGGCAACAATCATGCTACCTATAAGCAGGCTATACCTGTGATAGAGAAAAACAGACATTAGTGGCATTTCAGTAAAGCATATTAAAGGAATTATGATATCAAGCTAGATTAAAACCTCAGGAGAAAATATAAATGCCAGCAGGGTTTAGATTCTTTATGTCCTTAAATAGAATAAGATAGACACATTTGGCCCAAAATCTGTGTATTTAATGAAGCTTGTGGGGCGCCTGGCTGGGTCGCTGTCTCAGTCGGTGCAGCATTAGGTGGGGATTTCCAGATCATGAGTTTGAGCCCCACGATGGGCATGGAGATTACTTAAAAAAAAAAAAAAAAAAAAAAAGGTTGTGATGAAATGATGAAGAATCAAGTTGGACATCTACACATCTACGAAAGTCTAATTATATTTGTTTACCTTAAAATTTGGCTCAAAAAATTTTTTGGTTCAAGAGTGCCTGGGTGGCTCAGTCGGTTGAGCGTCCGACTTCGGCTCAGGACATTATCCCATAGTTCGTGAGTTCCAGCCCCATGTCAGGCTCTTTGCTGACAGCTCAGAGCCTGGAGCCTGCTTCAGATTCTATGTCTCCCTCTCTTTCTGCCCCTCCCCAACTCATGCTCTGTCTGTCTCTCTCTCAACAATAAACAAACATTAAAAAAAATTGGGGGGGAGGGGGTTCAAATCTTCATTATTATACATAGCATTTATTTCATGTGAAGAGTGGCTGGTTTACGGGTTTATGTTTTTTGGTTCCCTCTCTCTCGATCACGTAAATGTAGGACATAAATCTCTCTGGGACTGTGACTGAGGTATCACCTGGTGACGGTATACCCAAACTACATGGGTTTTTTGCTTTTTTGTTGGGGGCGGGGGGTTTGGTTTGATGATGAAATTCCTTTTATTTTTTTTGAGTTTATTTATTTTGAGAGAGAGCGAGAGAGAGCACATGTGCGTGCATGAGAGAGTAGGGGAGGGGCACAGAGAAAGGGAGAGAGAATCCCAAGCAGACTCCATGCTCAGTGTGTAGCCCAATGCAGGGCTCAATCTCATGACCGTGAAATCATGACTTGAGCTGATATCAAGAGTTGGACGCTTAACCGACTGAGCCACCCAGGCACCCCAAAATTCCTCTTAAAGACTAAGTCTACAAACCTAAATTTCTAGGGTTGCCTGGCTGGCTTGGTTGGTAGAGAATGTGACTCTTGACTTCAGTCAGGGTTATGAGTTCGAGCTCCACATTGGGTGTAGAGATTACTTAAAAGATTAATTAAAATCTGATAAACCTAAAGCTCTAAAGTGAGAACTGGATCACAAATGACCCTAAATTCCAGTTTTTCCTCTCCATGTGGCACCAAGACTCTTTCTTCTTGGCCACTGCCATAATCATGACCCCAGTTAGCCTACTTGTAAGTTGTCGGAAGGAAGCGTCAAAGCTGTGTTCCCTGAACAAGAGAGGGTATGATCAAATATTGCAAGTTATCTTAGACGTGTCTCGTTTTGGTGAGGCAGTCAGAAATTTCAGTCTTCACTAACATTATAGGTTTAGGTTGGCAGTGCTAACCCTCAAGAGCTATTTATTTCTGCTTAAGTACTTTGTCTACAATTATGGTATGATTCCACAAAGTAGGAGAAAATATATTGGTTGCGATGACCTCATGTTTTACACTTCCTGTCTTTAACACGAGTACTTAATGTAGAAAACTAACACACTTTCCCACTCTTTTGTGGTTGGAAAGGTCTCTTTATCGAAACAGCTAGCCATAGTCATTCAATAACGGAGTAGATAATTCTAAGGTACTACTGAATAAACAACTAGGTTATCCTTGATGGCTTCATTGACTTCTCTATTTTGTGCAAGTTGAACACTCCTTAATAAACTCTTCACCTTAAATACTTCTACTTAGATTAAAACCTTTTTTTTTTTTAGGATACAGACATACAGTTCCAGAGGTCTTTAAAATTTTCTTAGCTAAATAATAATAATAATAATAAAATAATAAAATAAGATTTTCTGAGCTGGCAATGGCTTCTCCTACCGGTCATAAACAATAGCCTTTTGATAGGTTGGCAAAACCATAAATGCACCATACTACGTGAATACTAACATCGTCTCTACCGCCATAAACCTCGTTCAAGTCATTATTTTCTCTACAGTAGTCTCCTCACACTGGCCTTTCTGCTTCTACTCCTCTACAACTTAGTAATTACGTAAGGGCGCCCGGGTGGCTCAGCTGGGTGGCTCAGTTGGTTCTCTCTGCACCTCCCCCCTCACACCGTGTCTCTCTCTGTCTCTTGGAAATAAATAGATGTTAACAAAAAATTTTTTAATTAATAATAATTATGTGGTCTTGGGCAAGTACCTTAGCTTCTTTGTGTCCCCTTTTTCTTATCTGAAAAACAGGTATGATAATCCCACCTACCTTACAGGGATACTGTGAGGATTAGAATTATTTAATACATGTAGAGCATCGAGAAGAGTATCTAGCACATAGTAAGTCCTCAAAGAACATTTGCTAGTATAATTGCCATTATCATTAACATACTCTGCTTGCTAGTAATACCTAGTAAATGATCTCTCTTAATTGCACAAGGGTCCTGTGGAGTAGGCATTCTTATTAAACCCATTGTATTTATTTACTTACTTACTTACTTATTTATTGTTGAGAGAGAGAGAGAGAGAGAGAGCACATGAGCAGGGGGAGGGGCAGAGAGAAGGGGTGGGGCAGAGAGAGGGAGACAGCAGGCTCTGAAGCAGGCTCCGGAGTGGGGTCTGCACTAACAGCAGCAAGCCTGACATGGGGTTCAAGCTCACGAACTGTGAGATCTTGACCCGAGCTGAAGTCTGACATTTAACCGACTGAGCCACCCAGGCGCCCAAATCATCCCCATTTTATAAGTGAGGAAACTGGTTCAGAGAAATTAAGTAACTTGTTCAAGGTTTCAGTTGAAAAGTGGCAAAGCAAAAATTTGAACTGGAATATGATTGACTCCTAACCCTAGGTTCACTTTTTTAAAAAAATTTTTTAGGGGCGCCTGGGTGGCGCAGTCGGTTAAGCGTCCGACTTCAACCAGGTCACGATCTCGCAGTCTGTGAGTTCGAGCCCCGCGTCAGGCTCTGGGCTGATGGCTCAGAGCCTGGAGCCTGTTTCCGATTCTTTGTCTCCCTCTCTCTCTGCCCCTCCCCCGTTCAAGCTCTGTCTCTCTCTGTCCCAAAAATAAATAAAAAAAAACGTTGGAAAAAAAAAAATTTAAAAAAATTTTTTAAATGTTTTATTTTATTTTTGAGAGAGACAGAGCGTGAGTCGGGGAGGGGCAGAGAGAGAGGGAGACACAGAATCTGAAACAGGCTCCAGGCTCTGAGCTGTCAGCACAGAGCCAGACACGGGGCTCGAACCCAAAGACTGCGAGATCGTGACCTGAGCTGAAGTCGGACGCTTAACCAACTGAGCCACTAGGTGCCCCTAACCCTAAGTTCTTAACCACTGTAACTTCTGGCAGAAAAATATCTGCATTAGTGTCTCTTCTCAGTCCAAAAAATTTTGGCTACTTAAGTCCTTCAAAGTTATCTCCATGTAACAGTTACTACCAGTTGCTAAGTACTGCCTGGTTAATTTATATAAAATCATTAAGTTTACTCATTAACAATTTCCATCAATTTTCAAATCAACCAACTTTCTTATATGGACTTATATTGACTGTCTTCTCTTTTGAAATCCTATAAACCCAAGATTATCACAACAGATTTGTTAAAGGTTTTATTATTATTATTATTATTAAGAAAATTTACCCCTAGCCCTGGTTCACAGAGACAACCAAAGGTATGTATTTGGTGATAATATTTTTATACATTTGATTCCAGGTTTTCCTGTAGGCATAAATTTTTATTTTATTTATTAGTTATGACACATATAAATATCTATAGTATTTATTTATTTTATAAATTGATATAAGCATTTTTATTATTATATACTCTTTACAGATATTATTTTAAATGTTAATTTATTTATTTAAGTAATCTCCACATTCAATGTGGGGCTTGAACTCACAGCCCCCAGATCAAGAGTTGCATGCTTTTCTGACTGATCCAGCCAGGCACCCCTCTTTACAGATATAACTATATACTGCATATTATATATTTCTCTATATTATATAACCATATACTGCTTGATCTGTACATCTGTTATTGCATGTTCTTACCAATATTCCTTTATTATGCATAACCTTGCTATTAAGATTATTACTAATAAAGTGCTTTTCTTATGTATTTTTTCCTTACACTAGATTCCAAGAAACTCAGTTACTTAATGGTAGGGTAGAAGTATTTTAAGTCTCTTAATAAATATTGACAAGTTGCTTCCCAAAAGGTTGTACCTATTTACATTGTCAAAACAATATAAGTAAGATTATTTTGCCAGTACTGGGAATGTTCAGTTTTTTTAAATATCTTTACTATATTATATATGACAAAAAAGAAAAAAGAGTCTTAGTTCTTCTGCTTAAAGCCAACATAGCCTAAAGACACCAGATTTATTGTCCTACCTGAAATAGCCAAAAACTTGAACAAAGTATATGAAACTACGGTTTTCAAGACACTGAATATCAGTCAACAAAAAACAGTAATACATGAGGTATGAGACACAAATGAAGTAAGACCTGCAAATGCTCAATTTTATTGCTTTGAGAGAATTTCCAGAAACTTCCTCGACTGGAATAAAGAAAATCTATGAAACACCTACAACTAACAATAAACTTGATGGTGAAAGAAGGCTTTGTTTCTAAGATCAGGAACAAGAAAAGGATGCCCACTCTCACCAACTCATTGAACATTGTACTGAAATTTCTAGACCGAGTAAGACGGCAAAGGAAGGAAAGAAAAGAAAAGAAGAGAAGAGAGGAGAGGAGAGGAAAAGAGAGGAAAGGAGAAAGAAGAGAAGAGAAGAGAAAAGAGAAGAAAAGAAAAGAGAAAAGAAAAGATAAGGAAAGGAAAGGAAAGGAAAGGAAAGGAAAGGAAAGGAAAGGAAAGGAAAGGAAAGAGGCATGCCTGGGTGGCTCAGTCAGTTGAGCCTGATTCTTGATTTTGACTCAGGTCATGATCTCAGTGGTGAGATGGAGCCCCTAGTCCCACGTCTGGCTCAGCACTGGGCACAGAGCCTACTTGAGATTCTCTCTCTCCCTCTCCTTCTGTCCCTCCCCTGCTCATGTGCACTCTCTCTCTTTCTCAAAAAAAAAAAAGAAAGAAAGAAAGAAAGAAAGAGGGGAGAGAGAGAGAAAGAAAGAAAGGAAGGAAGAAAGAAGAGAAGGAGAGAGAGAAAAGAGGACAGGAAGGTAGGAGGGTGGGAGACAAGCTGGAAGGGAAGAAAGGAGGAAGAGAGGGAGGAAGGGAGGGAGAGAGAGAGGGAGAGTTTGAGGCAGATAAGCATCTGGATTGGAAAGGAGTCTTTATTCGTAGATGATATGATCATCAATGCAGAAAATCCAATGGAGTCTACAAAACAGCTACAAGAACAAATACATGAGTTTGACCCAGTTGCAGAATAGAAAATCTGACAAAGATGTGAAAGACCTGTACACAGAAAACTACAAACTACTGCTAAAACAAATTAAATACGTCATAAATGGATACATATCAACTCCAAGGGTTGGAAGACAATACTGCTATGATGTTAATTCTCCCCAAAGCCTCAGAAGGCATTTTTGTAGAAATTGGCAAGCCAATTCTCAAATTCATACGAAGATGCAAAGGATCTAGAATAGTAATCACAATTTGGAAAAAGAAGAACAAAATTCAAGACAAAGCTACACTAATCAAGGCAGTGTGGTACTCGTTTAAAAACAGAGAAATAGATTAATGGCACAGAATAGAAAGTCCAGAAATAAACTCATATATACGGACAAATGATGTTTGACAATGGTATAAAGGCAAATAAGTGGAAAACAAGACAGTTCCAACAAATGCTGCTAGCACAATTAAATATTCATATGCGGGGGGCACGTGGGTGGCTCATTCAGATAAGCATCTGACTTCACTCAGGTCATAATATCGAAGTTCCTGGGTTTGAGCCCCACATCAGGCTCTGTGCTGACAGTGCGGAGCCTGCTTGGGATTCTCCCTGTCCCTCCCTCTCTGCCCCTCCCCCACTCGCATCTGTCTCTCTCCCTCTCTCGAAAATAAACTTAAAAAAATAAATAAATAAAAAATATTCATATGCAAAAAAGACAAACATAGATCCACACCTCACATCACATATAAACGCTAACCAACAGTGAATCACAGACCTAAATGTAAAACCTAAAACTTGAAATAAAACATAGGAGGAAATATTTGTGGCCTTGATTTTAGGGAAAGATTTCTTAAACGTGACACCAATAACACAATCCATTAAAAAATTAACGAATTTGACCTTATCTAGATTATAAATCTCTGCTCTTTGAAAGACAAAGATTCTTGTTGAGGGAATGAAAAGAGAAAGCACAGAATGAGAGAATGGTATATTCACCAAGTTCATCATGGTGATGGCTGCATGGGTGTGTACATATGTCCAAACTTATCAAGTTGCACACTTTCATTATGTGTACTTCACTGTATGTCAATTATGTCTCTATAAAAATGTGAAAATTGATAAATATTCATTGTAAAATGAACATGGAAAAAAGTGCTTAAGATTAAAATTTCAGTAAAATAAAAATACAAAAAATATTAAAATGTTTTAATAGCATTTAATAGAAAATTGATCAAAGATTTAAACTGGGTTCATTGAATTCACTCTTAATATGCTTTCTCAACAAAAACAGTCAGTGAAATGTAATTCTGAATCAAATGTTTGTACATACAAGGAAGAAATCAACATGTTTGGGGGTGCCTGGCTGGCTCAGTCCAGTGGAGAGAGTGACTCTTGATCTCAAGGTTGTGAGTTCAAGCCCCATGTTGGGCGTGGAGCCTACTAGAAAAAGAAAGAAAGAAAGAAAGAAAGAAAGAAAGAAAGAAAGAAAGAAAGAAAGAAAGAAAGAAGAGAGAGAGAGGGAGGGAGGGAGGAAGGAAAAGGAAAGGAAAGGAAAGAAAGGAAAGGAAAGGAAAGGAAAGGAAAGGAAAGGAAAGGAAAGGAAAGGAAAGGAAAGGAAAAAATCAACATGTTCTTAGAGTTCAAATATGTACTGTAGCAAAATCGGTGAAAATGTTAGAATGAAAATGGCCTGGACCCAATTGGGATAATTGAAGTAATATTGAATTATATCCCTTGATGAGTTTACAATGTAGCTGAAGAAGTAAGACTTGCATATAATACACTGTTAAATAATAGTTAAATTATCTATAGGGTATATGTTTCCATTTATAATCATAATGGGAAATCAAAGAACTAAGAAAGTTAAGGAAATCTTCATGGCAGGGTTGGAATTTGATCTGAGCCATGAAGGACAGTGGGGCAGACAGAGCAGACAGAGTATTACACCTCAGGAAGGGACAGAGACAGAAAAGAGCATGTCGTGTTTTAGGAACAGGCCGCAGCGTGGCCTGACCATAGGGGGCACGTTGGAATGAATGAAAGATAAGCTTGCATAGGTAGCATGGAACTAGATTATAAAAGATCTTCAGGTCAGAAAGAGATGTTTTGGTTGGATTTATTAGACAAATTTCTCAAAGAGGATATGATATCATTACACTGGATGAGTTTAAACAGGAAAAAATTGGTATAGAGAGATTTAACTATTCTGGAAGACTAAGGTAGTCAGAAATGTTTAGGAGACAAATTTAAGAGAGATTTTATAGGAGGACTCAACAAGACTTGGAGACATATTAGACATTTATTTCCATCACATCATTCGTTCTATTCCTTGTTTCCTTGATATTTGATTGATATCTAGTGTTGATCTAATATTTAAGTCTCCTTTCACATCCATAGTTAAGAATAATTACATAGTCACATTTATATAATCCAAGCCTGGGATCTTTTCTATTCTTGTTCAAGCATAATCTATCATCTAACTCTTCCTGATTAATTTATTCAGTATTAAGCATTCTGAGTTCAGTTTTATTAACATGCTTTATATGATGGTTTTATTGTAACCTCACTTCATATTCTGATATACTGTTTATTCTGTTTATTCTGTTTTTTTTTTTTTTTACAACAAGATTCATTTTTATTTTTTTCATTTATTTTTTAAGTAAGCCCTGTGTCCAGCACGGGGCTTGAACTCATAACACTGAGATCAAGAGTCCCATACTTAGGGCTCCTGAGTGGCTCGGTTGGTAAAACGTCCAACTTTGGCTCAGGTTGTGATCTCAAGGTTGGTGGGTTCAAGCCCCAAATCTGGCTCTGAGGGGCAGTGTGGAGCCTGCCTCGGATTCTCTGCTCCCTCTGTCTCTACCCCTCCCCCATTCTCTCAATCTCTCTCTCTCTCTTTCTCTCTCTCTCTCAACATAAATAAACATTAAAAAAAAAAAGCGTCGCATGCTCCAAGGGCTGAGCCAGCCAGGCACCCCACAAGATTCATTTTTAAATGGATATATTGAACTATAATTTTTTAAACTTTTGGACTATAATTTTTAAAACTTACTTTAGTATTTTTTTTTAAAGTAGGCCCCACACCCAACTTGGGGCTTGAACTCACAACCCTGAGATCAAGAGTTGCATGCTCTGTCGACTGAGCTAGCCAGGTGCCCCTAAAACTTCCTCTGGTGTTTTAAACTTAATTTCTGTGATAACTGTCCTAATAATTTAACATTTATCCTAGTTATTTCTTGTGACTGTTCCTGTATGTACTGAAGTCAATATCATTGTCAAATGCATTCCATACATCTTCCGGACTCTTCCTTTGTAAAATAAACAGATTTCTGGCCCAGAAAGTTTCTTTTTTTGTGGGATTGCACAGAGAATATTTGGGCACTTGGAGAGAGGAAAAGACAGCTGGCAGAACCTTTCTCCCCTGCTCTGACCTTAGCTTGCTTTATTCCCATTGCACAATGGCCCAGAGCAGGCTGAACCACATTAGTTATTAACCCTCCACGATAGGCTAAGCGACCAATGGTCGGCAAATGATTACCCTTGCAAGCTGAGCAGAGAAGAGAATATTTTTCTTTTGAAAAGGACGTTTTCAGAATGATTTTCATACCCTCTCTCTACTGCCACCACATCCACCACTTTGACCTCAGGGTCAAACTAAGGCGTGGATCAACACAAAACGAGGACAGCACAACTCTGTCTGAACAGTCTCTCTCAGACTCAAACCCATTCCCTTCCTGCCATCCCCAGTGCTTCCTCTTCGTTCAGACCCTAGTCACATCCTGAGCTGTTACAGCAGCCTCCTAACTAGTCGCCCTCCTTCTGGTCTTGCCTCTCTCTGGTCCTTTCCATTCTCTACACTGAAGCCAGAGCATCTTATCAAAAAAAGGTCACTTACCAGCTCCCCTACGGCGTACAGAAGAAAGTCCAGCAGCCTTAGCATAGCATACAGGGCCTTTCATGATTTGGCTCCTGCCTATCTTTCCAGCTTCATCTCTCACCACTCACTGGCTTTGTACTTCATGCTCTGGTCTAGTCCTCCTCGGTTACCTAAATTTCCTGCCACATACCATGCCACTCCCCTTGACTGAGTTGAACTCCCCAAACTCTTTCCTCTGGGTAACGCCTACTCATCTTTCAGGATTCAGTTGAGGCATCGCTTTTCCAAAAAGCCTTTATTCAACTTCTCATCAGCTGCCTTTCCTCCGGCTCACTTTGTTCTCAATACGTTCTGGGCTTTTCTCTAATTGGTTATTACCGAGTTCTGGTCCAGGGGCACCTGGGTGGCTCAGTCGGTTGAGCATCCAACTCTTGATGTCAGCTCGGGTCGTGATCCCAGGGTCATAAGATCGAGCCCCACAGTGGGCTCCATGCTGAGCCTGGAGCCTGTTGGAGATTCTCTCTCTCCCTCTGCCTGTCTCCCCCACTCGCCCTTGCTCTCTCTCTCAAAACAAATTTTCAAAAATTAAAAGAGTCTGGTCCCAACTCTTTTTTGTTTTTTTTAATTTTTTTTTTTAACGTTTATTTATTTTTGAGACAGAGAGAGACAGAGCATGAACGGGGGAGGGTCAGAGAGAGGGAGACACAGAATCTGAAACAGGTTCCAGGCTCCGAGCTGTCAGCACAGAGCCCGACGCGGGGTTCGAACTCACGGACTGCGAGATCATGACCTGAGCCGAAGTTGGCCGCTTAACCGACTGAGCCACCCAGGCGCCCCCGTCCCAACTCTTTTTGAGGTATGCATATATGCATGTGAGAATTGAAATCACTTCATCCTAACATCTGCAGTAGAAAGATCTTTTGGGGGCGCCTGGGTGGCTCAGTCGGTTGGGCTTCCGACTTCAGCTCAGGTCATGATCTCATGATTCGTGGGTTCGAGCCCCGCCTCAGGCTCTGTGCTGAGAGCTCGGAGCCTGGAGCCTGCTTTGGATTCTGTGTCTCCCTCTCTCTCTGCTCCCGCTCGCGCTTTGTCTCTCTCTGTAGCTCAAAAATAAATAAATGTTAAAAAAAAAAAAAAAAGAAAGAAAGAAAGATCTTTTTTTTCTCAGACTCACATTCTAAACTCGCCTCTCTTCACATCATGGTTGAGATCATGTCCCCATCCTTGCATTCTCCACAAAGCTGCCATGTTTCAAAGTTTTGTTGCTTGCAACCCCAAGTCCCTTTCAGCCTTCCAGTTCTATCTGAAGACGCTAACAACTAATTTCACCCAATGTGACTGTTCCCCCCCTGGATTTCTGGGAGCCTCAGACTCCAGCCTTGTGAGCAGCTAAATTCCACTGCTTACTGCCCTAAGGCCAAATCCGAGAAAGGTTTTCTGGCTCATAAATTTTTCCTGCTGTTTGGAGTAGAGAGCACAGAGCCTGGGTGTCATAACAGAAAGTGCTAATCTGTACACCGGGTGTACTGAGGCATGTAAAGCCAATTCATAACATTCTATGACACTTTTATGAGCTTAAAAGCATCTTGCCAGACCTATTCAAATTGTATGCATGTGGGAGAATTGTGCTCATAGCTATATTTAGAGTTTTAGATCATCTTTTACAAATATGCCAAGGTACCCTCGGTAGTCTGTGAGATATCAAAAATGTTTCCGAAGAAGTGTGCCAAGGTTCCAGTTCCTTCTGATGTGGCAGGGCTGCTTACAGAATAGTGATCCTTATTGTGGGTTAAGAGGTTGGGCAGCCGGACAAGAAGGACAGCTTTCTCATAAGACGTAAAGCAGATTGTTAATCTGCTGAGACTCCAGACAGAGGATCAGGAGGTGACCGGGGGCAGCAGTTCCTGCAAAAGGCTGGCAGGGGGAAATCTCAGGGGCTCAGGGGAAGTGGACTTACTGAGAAGTCAGTGTGCCACCTTTATCGGGATACTATATATGGCTGCCCCTCTTCAGGATATGCCTTTATCTACTGTCATCTCACCCCATTCCCTCTGTCATTTTTTGTTAACGTTTACGTGTTTGTTTTTGGGTTTTTTTTTTTGTTTTTTTTTTTTAATTTTTTTTTTTCAACGTTTTTTATTTATTTTTGGGACAGAGAGAGACAGAGCATGAACGGGGGAGGGGCAGAGAGAGAGGGAGACACAGAATCGGAAACAGGCTCCAGGCTCCGAGCCATCAGCCCAGAGCCTGACGCGGGGCTCGAACTCACGGACCACGAGATCGTGACCTGGCTGAAGTCGGATGCTTAACCAACTGCGCCACCCAGGCGCCCCTACGTGTTTGTTTTTGAAGGAAAGAGAGTGAGCAGAGGAGGTGCAGAGAAGGAGAGCGAATCCCCAAGCCAGCGCCTCACTGTCAGCGTGGAGCCCAACGTGGGGCTCGATCCCACAAACCTTAAGATCATGACCTGAGCTGAAATCGAGAGCCAGATGCAGACGTTTGACCGGCTGAGCCATCCAGGTGCCCCTTTCTCTTTCTTTCTCATCTGTGACCTTCAGGTTATCCATTCCCTGTAATCCATTCCTGCCCTAACAGGTTTTAGCTAACAACAAAATCACAGTCAATAATGTGACACGTGTACAGTTTCAGAAGGTACATAAAGCAGGTTAATGGAGATAATATCTTCGTTCCACTTCTAATTAATCAAAATACACCCGGGGCGCCCGGGCGGCTCCGTCGGTTGGGCATCCGACTTCGGCTCAGGTCGTGATCTCACAGTTTGTGGGTTCGAACCCCGCGTGGGGCTCTGTGCTGAGAGCTCGGAGCCTGGAGCCTGCTTCGGATTCTGTGGCTCCCTCTCTCTCTGCCCCTCCCCCGCTCTCTCTCTCTTTCTCTCAAAAATAAATAAGTGTAAAAAAAAAATTAAAAAATATGCCTGAATATTTGGTTCTAGCATGGGGGCTACACTTGAAGAGAATAGACACAAATATCTAGTGACTTTGAAGACCAAGTCTTATAAACACCATTTATTGGAAATTTTTAAAAATAGGCAGTGTCTCTTGACAAGTAGTCTATGGACTATCCGTATCAGAATTCTCTGGGATACTTGTTAAAATTTCAGATTCCTGAGCTCAATCCCAGACCTATTGACTCAGAGTCTCTGGGGATAGGACCAGGAGATCTACATTTTTTGCATGTTCCCCAGGCAATTCTGTTGTACATTAAATCTTGAAAATTAATGGTTTAGAAAGTACATAATGATGACCTTCACCTACTTGGAAGGGTTCTTATATGGAAAAAGGAAAAGATTAATTTTGAGTTGCTCAAGAAAGGAAAGGATTAGTTTTGTGCTGCTCAAGAAGGCAGAACTTAAACTATGGATGGAAGCTGTAATAGGGAAGTGCTTACAATGAGGAAAATTAAAAAAAAAAAAAACAATTAGTCATCAATAGGAGTAACTTTCTTGAAAATCAGTGTATTCTTCACCTCTAGAAGTGTTCATATAGAGGGGATAAAGGGCTGTCTTTAAGGCACGATGTCGTAGGGTTTTTACATTGAGTGGGAAGTTGAACAAAGTGATTTCTTGAACCCCTTCTAACTCATGCACTTGATAAATTTATGCAAAAAGCTTCAAACTAGTGAGATTATGCCATGGCCTCCAAAATTGATAATGCTGATTTCTTTGATCTTTCCTTTTGTTATTTTTAAATTTTTTTTAATTTTAATTAAAAAAATTTTTTTTTAACGTTTATTCATTTTTGAGAGACACAGAGACAGCGTGTGAATGGGGGAAGGGCAGAGAGAGAGGGAGACACAGAATCCGAAGCAGGATCCAGGCTCCGAGCTGTCAGCACAGAGCCCGATGCGGGGCTCGAACCCATGACCTGAGCGGAAGCTGGACGCTCTGCCAGCTGAGCCACCCAGGCGCCCCTCCTTTTTTTTTTTTTAAGTTTATTTACTTATTTTGAGGAAGAGAGAGTGAGCAGGGGAGGGGCAGAGAGAGAGGGAGAGATAGAGACTCCCAAGCAGGTTCCTTGCTGTCAGTGCAGAGCCTGATGCTGGGCTAGATCCCATGAACCATGAGATCACGACCTGAGCTGAAATCAAGAGCTGGATACAGAAGCTTAACTGACTGAGCCACCCGCGTGCCCCTCTTTGATCTTTCCTTTATTTAGCATTTGCTTGTGAGCAACTGGTATGAATTGAACACTGTGTTAGTTTGTAGAGATACGATGGTCAACAGGCAGCAATGTTCCTGTCTTCATGGAATGTACAGTGTAGTGAGAAAACAGGGTAAAGGTACAATTACAGAGCAGTAAGTGCTGTGATGGAGGAAATACAAAGTGTTAAGGGAACATAAAGAAGGTGCACCTCACTGGATTTGGGAGTCCGGGAATGCTCTCTGGAGGACATAATATCTAAGCTAAGAGCTCAACAATTGGCAGGCGTTAACGAGGCACAGAGACAGAAGAGCCTATGCAAAGGGCAGGAGGCAGAAGATAGCAAACCCACTCAGGGAAACGAAGGCAATTCAGAATGGCTAGAATAAAAGTGCCAGGGGGCACTGGCACTGAAACAGTATATGGGGTCCAAATCTGAATGAGACTAAAATAGTCTAGGGGGTCCAAATCTCTCTGGGCCATGTAGATCATAATAAAGACTTTGGATTTTATCCCAAAAGGCAATGTGGAACCATTGAAGGGTTTTAAGAAAGAAAATAATAGGATCAAATTTTTAGTTTACCAAAAAATATTTTTTAGTGCCCAGAAAATATTGGAGAGCAGGCAAGACTAAAGGCCTGGACACCAGTTACAAAAGGCTTTCTTCAGTAGTTTGGAAGAAAGACAACATTGCTTAGACCAGTGAGAAGATATTGGAGATGAAGAGATGTGAACTATTTGAGAAAGATTATAAGTTATCTTTTTATTTTTTTAACGTTTATTTATTTTTGAGACAGAGAGAGACAAAGCATGAACGGGGGAGGGTCAGGGAGAGGGAGACACAGAATCTGAAACAGGCTCCAGGCTCTGAGCTGTCAGCACAGAGCCCGACACGGGGCTCGAACTCACGGACCGTGAGATCATGACCTGAGCCGAAGTCGGCTGCTTAACTGACTGAGCCACGCAGGCGCCCCTATAAGTTATCTTTGATAGGAGTTGATGATTGGAGAAGCAGGAACCAAGGACAGTTCTTAGGTTTATGGCTTGAGCAGCTGAATGGATGGTAGCATTGCTCAGTGAGACAGAGAAATAAGGGCCATAGGTTCTATGCAGAGAAGGTGGACACGATGAGGTCAGTTTGGAACATGGAGAATTTGAGCAGCCTATAAGGTATCCACATAAAGATAGAAAATAGGCAATTGGATATGTTGAAGAAGGAGAGGGATCTGAGCCAGAGATTAGGTTTGAAAGTCATCAGCTTTTGAAACCACATGAAATAGACAGAATCACCCAGGGAGAGTATAGTAAGTGAGAAGATCTAGGAGAAATCCCTATGAAAACTAACAATTAAGCTACAGATGACAGAACAAAGAGCCAGGACACCTGGCTGGCTCAGTTGGTAGAGTCCGATCTCAGGGTTGTGAGTTCAAGCCCCATGCTGGGTGTGGAGCCTACTTAAAATAAAGATTAAAAGAGAGAGAGAAAGAGAGAGAGACAGAGCGCCTGGGTGGCTTAGTTGGTTAAGTGCTCGACTTCAGCTCAAGTCATGATCTCACAGTTGGTGAGTTGGAGCTCCGCCTCCAGGCCCTGTGCCGACGGTTCAGAGCCTGGAGCCTGCTTCGGATTCTGTGTCTCCCTCTGTCTCTGCCCCTGCCCCGCTCACACTCTGTCTCTCTCTCTCTCAGAAATAAACATTAAAAAAGAGAGAGAAAAAACAGCCTACAAGGAGCACTGAGAATGTCCAGATTTTTTATTCATGCATTTGTATTGTTTTTTATCTCCAGTTGTGAACCACTGAACTCTAATAATGGTTTGGTATACGTTAAGATGCACTCTCTATCGGGGAGCCAGGGTGGCTCAGTCCAGGGTGGCTCAGTCGGTTAAGTGTCCGACTTCAGCTCAGGCCATGAACTTGCAGTTTGCGAGTTTAAGCCCCACCTCAGGCTCTGTGCTGATAGCTTGGAGCCTGGACCCTGCTTCAGATTCTGTGTCTCATTCTCTCTCTGTTCCTCCCCTGCTTGCACTTTGACTCTCTCTCTCAGTCTCTCTCAAAAATAAATAAAGATTAAAACATTTTTTTTTTTTTTTAAATACACTCATTGTCCCATTTGACTACTTGGTTTTCTGATCATTTCCTTAGTACACAGAACAGTCTCTTGCTCTGACTTTCAGCAATAATGTTCTGGAACCCTACTTGCTTACCTAGTGCCCAGCTGGCTTTGATCTCTGGCACAATGTTTCCTATGACTATTACCTACTTTCTGATTACTACCTCACCGCCATCATTCATATAAAGTAGAAGGTAAATGTGTGGATACGCAGCCACACAGACTGATCTTGAGTACTTATGCAACCTCTCTAAGACTCAGGTAAGTGGCTCATGACCACCAGATCATAAGCGCCATGAAGACAAGAATCTTGTTTACTATGACAGCCCCAGGGCCTGGTACATTATTATTACTCTGTTAATATTTGTTGATTGAATAACAAATCCATAAAATGTGGATTTGGGCGCATACCTATCCCGTTGTTGTCATTAGTATTGAAAGGGAGAACTACGTTACAAATATAAAGCCCGAAACATAGTGAGGGTCCAGGAATAATGGTTGTCACTGCCATCACGATGTCTTGCTGCTCTTGACTCTGGAACATCACCTTATCACCCTAGTCTAATGTAATTTACCGTCATGGCTGGACACGGCTGACCCTGGCTTTTCTCCCCTTTTGCATGAGATTGCCAGTTTCCTCAACACCTGGTAAAGATTTCCGTAACTGGGTATTGTATTTCCATAACTGCGATTCTAACTTCATCGAAACCAAAAAAATTAATAGCAATTTTATTTTGAAAAGTCTAATATTATCTTAAGACTGATGCTGAAAATTCATGATTCAGCATATTAGGAAATACATTGCTTACAGTCTTTATAATAATAATCTTTTCTTTTTCTTTATCTATTTTTTAAAAGATTTTATTTTTAAATAATCTCTACATCCAACATGGGGCTCAAACTCACAACCCTGAGGTCAGGAGCCAGCCAGGCGCCCCATAATAATCTTTTAAATTGGAGTTATATGATGTAATTAAAAATAAAAGGAAAAGGGGCGTCTGTGTGGCTCAGTCCGTTGAGCATAGGACATCGGTTCAGGTCATGACCTCCATTTCCTGAGTCTGAGCCCCTCATGGCCCCCTGCTGTGAGTGTCCGCTTAGGATCCTTTGTCCCCCTCTCTCTGCCCCTCCTCCCCTCTCTCTCTCTCTCTCTCTCTCTCAAAAACAAACATTTTTTTTTAAACTTTATAAAAACAAAATAAAAATAAAAGGAAGATGAATCAATCCAAACCAAGAAACCATGCCTTAGACATTAGTAAAAGAGAACCCTTTCAACTAATATCGAAACTGGTGAAGTACAAGTTTGGTTTCAGCTACTTGTATACACTAGGGATGCTCAAATCCGTAAAGAACAAAAGCAGAAGATTTGGAAATAGTGATGACGTGAATCAAACTAGGGAAAGATGGATTTGGCCAATTGCTTTCTCAGCCCTGAGGCAGGGAATGGTTCTGTTTACCAGCTGTCTGCCTATTTTCCTAATGTATCTGTCGGGCATTTGCTGTAGAGAGGAAAACAAACAAAAGTCTTGCCGATATAGGTGAAATTCTGAACAAGTGACCTAAATAAAGGTAATTGGTGTGGTGAGACAAAGAATAATGTTATATAACACTTCCCTGGATTATGTATATTTAATGGCTTAACCTCTAAGAAGAGACCACGGGGTGGTTGATAGAAATGGATGTGAATTTGTGTAGGCCTCATAGCAATAAAAGTTTGGGGAAAAAAATTAAATTGTCTGAAGGTAAAAGTAAATGACTAGAATGAGGAAAACATAGACATTTTTGACTGTCCGTTGGTTAGGTCAACACCAGAGATCAGGTTTAGAACACTCTTACGGAAGCAACATTGTAATACGTGAATGTAAATTTATCTAATTATATTTCCGGCGTAGTTGATGATACATAAAAATGTCTAATTGTTGTGTAATCAGGAGAGAGCCAACCCTATTTTGCCCCAAACTCATTTGATAACATTTTATTAAAAGAGATTTTAGAAAGCAAAATACATGGCATAATGATATTCCCTCAACATGTCAAACCTTTTCAGAGTAGAACCGGCTTCATAAGTCTACCAACTGGATGACATTGTAATTCCTATCAAAGAAGATCCTCCCAAGAGCATAAATAGATTGTAAATTCATTATTTTAGAGTAGGTATAGCAACAATCACAAAAACACAACAACAAGAACGCATGCAGGATTACACTTACCAAATGAAAGGTTATAGGCGGAAAGATGTCTCCCCAAGATGTGGTAGCCCTCCCTGTAGAGGAGACCGACTAAGCAAATCTCTCCTTCCCTCATCTGCCGGTCCAATCCTGAACACAGGCCTTGTTGTCAAAGCTAACTAACATTCAGGAAATGATCTTGTGTCTTCACTCTAAGGTCTCTCACAAAGATAAAATATAGACTGAGGTAGAGCGCAGAAGAGAGAAAGACAAAAATGTGTAGCTGAAACGCTGTCAGAAAATCTCTGATAAATTCAAGCGAAGTCCCATTTATTTGTGACAGAACCAGTTCTGGAAGTCTACAGATACCTGAAATGTATTAAAAGAACCATTTTCCTATCCATCTGATTTGGCAGTGGAGTGCCTCTTAGTGTCCATGGTAACTCCCCTAGAGTGGTTTGGAAATTTATCATTAAAAGGCTTGCACATTAAAATATAATGGGTCAGCCACAGTCCTTAGGTAATGTTCAGTTTCTGAACTTCAAAACAAATTTAAACCATTCTATACCTTTAGGAACATATGATCAGCCGAATCCGTATATAAAAACTAGCCAATTTTTAAAGTCCACAGCAAAATGATTTTTCAAGTATTACAAAGTATATAGCTTTGTAATATAGAAAGGGTAAAAATAGGAGCATGTTTGGAAATCTAGTCTCCTGTTTCCTTAAAAAAAATAAATAAAAATAAAGCCTTCAGAAATGTTTTCTTAATATAAAAATAAAGGCTTCAGAAACATTGTCTTAAAAAATAGGCTCACAAAATACAAAATGTATATAGAAGCTGTAATCATAGAAATGTTAATGAAGGACTAGGAGAACTTCTATTAATGTCCTCAACTGGCTTTTTTGTTTGTGTTCTTTATTTCATTTTATTTTATATTTTTTTATTTAATGTTTATTTATCTTGAGAGAGAGAGAGAGAGAGAGAGAGCGGGAGCAAGGGAGGGGCAGACAGAGAGGGAGACACAGAATCGGAAGCAGGCTCCAGGCTCTGAGCTGTCAGCACAGAGCCCGACGCGGGGCTCGAACTCACGGACTGTGAGATCATGACCTGAGCTGAAGTAGTATACTTCACTGACTGAGCCACCCAGGCACCCCTTTAATTTTTTATTTTTTTTAAGTGATCTCTACACCCAATGTGGGGCTCAAACTCACAACCCCGATACCAAGAGTCTCATGCTCTACCGACTGAGCCAGCCAGTCATCCCTAAAGTGACTATTTCCAACTCCAAAACTTCTAACATTTTTTGGTTATTCTTTCAGCATTAAGAAGCTAACTAAATTGAAGTAAGGCAAAATTTAATGTAGTGGGTTGAAACTGAAGAAATCTGTCTTGGTTCCCACCTATAACCCTTCCTTGACAGGTTTCATATTACAATTTGAGAAATTGGTTAAATGCATGGAAATACTTCATTGGTCTGCTTGAAAGCAACTGACCTTTACCCGGCCTGTTAATCAGTGAGTGAAGTCAGTGAGATGTGACTAATCCCAGAGAAACAGCTTTTGAATATACCTTAGTGTGAGTAAAACCTGGCAGGAACTCGGGATGTATTTAGCTGAAATTGAAATTAAGAATATAAAATGTTAATCTTTTAGTGGTTTGAAATGCTTTCTCTCTCTCTCTCTCTCTCTGTCTCTCCATATGTATATATAAACTTAAAAAAAGTATATATGCTTTTTATATATTTAGTATATATTTATATATAGTATATATAGTATAGTACTTATTATATAAGTATTTTATATTTAGTATATATATATATATATTTCTTTTTTTTTTTAAGTTTATTTATTTACTTTGAGAGAGAGAGAGAGCACAAGCGGGGGAGTTGCAGAGAGAAAGAGAGACAAAATCCCAAGCAGGCTCCGAGCTATCAGCACACAACCAGATGCGGGGATCGATCTCACAAATCTTTAGATCATGACCTGAGCCTAGATCAAAAGTCGGAGGCTTCACCGACTGAGCCACTGGGCCTCCCTGCATTCTATATTTTTTAAAAATAGATATCTCCTTGGGGTGCCTGGGTGGCTCAGTCGGTGAAGCCTCTGACTTCGGCTCAGGTCATGATCTTGCAGTTCGTGAGTTTGAGCCCCGCATCAGGATCTCTGTGCTGACAGCTCAGAGCCTGGAGCCTGTTTCAGATTCTGTGTCTCCCTCTCTCTCTGCCCCTCCTCTGCTCACGCTCTGTCTCTCTCTCTCTAAAAAAAAATAAACATTAAAAAAAATAAACATAAAAGAATCAAAACCAAATGGATAAAATTAATCGTTTGGGAAAATATTTTCAGGAAAATAACCCACGTAAGAGGTGATTTGAGTATGTTTATAATTGGACCAGGGGGTTCTTAAGTCGGAAACACCCCATTTAAAAGACGGTGTCAAGTTAAAATGTAACAATGAGCTACAATCAAGGCCATGTACAACATGTCTCTCATGAGAAAAAATTAAAATGGACAAAAGTTGTGATAATTGATAAAGAGATATAATAAAGTAAGAGATTCAGTGTGTAGCCGTATGTCCATTTCTCTGGTGCCATTCAGTTTTTCTTTATTTTTTTTTCTTTATTTTTCTTTACTTTAATATAATTTATTGTCAAGTTGGCTAGCATACGGTGTATAAGAGTGTGCTCTTGGTCTCGGGGGTAGATTCCCGTGATTCATCGCAGTTTTTCTTTACAGCCCTATCCCTGTAAAAGCAGGGGATGCATCTGATTTTATAACTGGATTACCCTAGCCATTAAGATAATTCAATCCTTTATGCTTCCTTTATACCAAAAGAGACTTTTATCTACCACATATTTCACTGTGAACATTACCCCTCAAGCCCCCGATAAGTAGACGCTGTAATGCATTGTGGTTCTCCCTCCTCCCCCCCACCATGAATAGACGTGCGAAGCAGCCAGCTAGACTCCCTCTGTGCCATCTTACGGAAAACGTGGATATGCTTGAATTGATGCTCTGCTGTTGGGAACAGACTTCTATAACTCCATTCGAGAAAAATATTCTTGGGGCGCCTGGGTGGCTCAGTCGGTTAAGGGTCCGACTTCGGCTCAGGTCATGATCTCACAGTTCGTGGGTTCCAGCCCCACATGGAGCTCTGTGCTGACAGGTCAGAGCCCGGAGCCTGCCTCGGATTCTGTGCCTCCCTCTCTCTCTGCCCCTCCCCTGCTCAAGCTCTGTCTCTCTTTCAAAAATAAATAAACAGTACCAAAAAAAAATTTTTTTTTAATTTAAAAAAAGAAAAATATTCCTTATTTTCAAAACGTATTGAAGAAATTAGTACCTTACACTGCGGCACCTGGGTGGCTCAGTGGGTTAAGCCTCCAACTTTTGATTTCAGCTTGGGTCACGATCATGGTTTGTGAGTTCAAGTCCCGCATTGGGCTCTGCGCTGACAGTGTGGAGCCTGTTTGGGATTCTGTCTCCCCTTCACCCTCTGCCACTCCCCCCACTCGTGCTGTCTCTCTCTGTAAAAAAATAAATAAACTTCCAAAAAGAAAAAAAGAAAAGGCACCTTACATTGGTACAGCCATTATGAAAGCAGTAAGGAAGTTCCTCAAAAACTTAACAAGAAAACTACCATATGATCTAGCAATCCCCCATCTGGGTTAATATCCAAAGGAAATAAAATCACCATCTGAAAGATGGGGTGCGTGGGTGGCTCAGTCGGTTACGTCCGACTTTGGCTCGGGTCGTGATCTCACGAGGAGTTCAAGCCCTGCGTCAGGCTCTGTGCTGACAGCTCAGGGCCTGGAGCCTGCTTAGGATTCTGTGTCCCTGTCTCTCTGCCCCTCCCCCACTCATGCTCTGTCTCTCTATCTCTCTGTCTCTCTCTCAAAACTAAATAAACAACAGGGTGCCTGGGTGGCTCAATCAGTTAAGCGGCTCAGGTCACGATCTCACAGTCCGTGAGTTCGAGCCCAGCGTCGGGCTCTGTGCAGACAGCTCGGAGCCTGGAGCCTGTTTCAGATTCTGTGTCTCCCTCTCTCTGCCCCTCCCCCGTTCATGCTCTGTCTTTCTCTGTCTCAAAACTAAAGAAACATTAGAAAAAAATGTTTTTTTCATAAATAAACTTTAAAAAAAATTTTTTTTTTTTAACGTTTATTTATTTTAGAGACAGGGAGAGACAGAGCATGAACGGGGGAGGGTCAGAGAGAGAGGGAGACACAGAATCTGAAACAGGCTCCGGGCTCTGAGCTGTCAGCACAGAGCCCAAAACGGGGCTTGAACTCACGGACCTCGAGATCATGACCTGAGCCGAAGTCAGCCGCTTAACCGACTGAGCCACCCAGGCGCCCCCTTTAAAATTTTTTTTAAAAAATTTCTAAGAGAATCTACACACCCACATTCACTAAAGAATTATTCACAAGAGCCAAGACCTGAAAAGAACCTAAATGTTTGTCAATGGAGGAAGAGATCATGAAAGTGTAATATATGTAAAAAATGGAATATTATTCAACGATACAAAAAGAAGGAAATTCTGACTTATGCTACTGCATGGGTGAATCTGGAGGGCATTATGCGAAGTAAAGTTAAGTCTGACACACAAAGACAAATATCGTACGATCTTACTTATATGTGGAACTTTAAAAAGTTGAACTCGTGGAACCAGACAGTAGAACGGTGGATGCCAGAGTCTGGGGAGTGGGGGATATAGGAAGATGTGAGTCAAAGGCTACAAATGTCCACTTACACGATGAATGGTTTCAAGATCTAATGTACAGTATGCTGACTCTAGTTAACAATACCACACTGTATACCAGAAATTTGATAAGTAAACAGATCTTAATTAAGTATTCTTGCCACACAGACGAAAAAAATGATAACTCTATGAAGTGATGGATGTATCAGTTAACATCATTGTGGTAACCACTTCATAATGTATATGTACATTAAATCATCGTGTTGTATTACCTTTTTAAAAACCACATTGTACAACCTAAATATATACAATTTTGGTCCATCATACCTCAGTAAAGCTAGAGAAAAATAACTGGATCTTGCATTTGATGAAAAATGGGGTATATCCTGATTTGAGAAAACTCAATGACATATATATATATGTATATATACATATACACATATATATATATGTATATATACATATATATGCGTATATATACATATATACACATATATATACATATATGTGTATATATGTATACGTATATATATGTATATATACATATATATACGTATACATATATATACGTATATATACATATACGTATACATATATACGTACATATGTATACGTATATATGTATACGTATATATGTATATGTATATATGTATATGTACATGTATACATATATGTATATGTATATATACGTGTATATTTATACATATATATGTATATATATATATATATACATGTATATGTATACATATATATGTATATATATACATATATATATAGTAATCTCTACTCCCAATATGGGGCTCCAACTCACGACCCTGAGACCAAGAGTCACATCATATATACACATACGTATATATGTATACATATATATGTATACGTATACGTATATATGTATACGTATATACGTATATGTATATATGTATATGTACATGTATACATATATGTATACATATATATGTATATGTATACATATATGTGTATGTATATATATATACACATGTATATGTATACATATATATGTATATATATACATATATATATAGTAATCTCTACTCCCAATATGGGGCTCCAACTCACGACCCTGAGACCAAGAGTCACATCCTCCACAGACTGAGCCAGCCAGGTGCCCCTTCAACGACATATATGAACTCTGAGAAATAAGTCCACTGACCCAATCAAAGGAGGGACGCGGAGACTGGGAGCACAGTGAAGCAAGGCTTTAATGAACGTTTTTGCAAGAGCAGATGTCTGATGGACAGGCACACCCGGGGCAGTTACAGCAGGCAATTTATCTCCTAGCAAGAAGTCCCTCCCCTGATTCCTCACTGGCTGAGTACCACAGAGGTTACAGCCTTACCCAGATATTGCATTTGCCCATGTAAGGCAAAAAGTAGTCTGATTGGAACAAATGTGCATTCCCTAAGGTGATGCAGAGACTTTCAGTCCCTCCTTTGTTCTTTGGCACATGCTCATGGCAAAGCCTGGGAAAATAAGCCCGCAAAACTGAGAAGGGAGGAATCAGGAAGAGAAGTGTCCAAGGGTTTGGGATTCCATTATGGGGGTGGGGGGATTCATATATATTTCCATTAGGTTGTAAACCTACTGTTAACTAGATAGCACAGCTTAAAAAAAAACAATAACTCAGTGTTTCTCTTTGAGAGAGAGAGATAGAAACGGAGTGTGAGCAAGGGAGGGAGGGCAGAGACAGGGAGACAGGGAATCTGAAGCAGGATCCAGGCTCTGAGCTGTCTGCACAGAGCTCGATGCAGGGCTCGAACTCACAAACTGTTAGATCATGACCTAAGCCAAAGTCGGACACTTAACGAACTGAGCCACCCAGGCACCCCTAGATAGCACAGCTTTTAATAGGTGTTTCTGGAAATGAATCATCTCCCTCACTTCTCACGTAAACAAATAACACCAGAAACAGAAATCAGGGAGTGAATACATTAAAGTCTTTTTCTTACAGATTCACTGTGTGTTTCTTGTAAATAATAAATAACTCTTACAGACTTCAAATGTCAGTGAGCTATAGACATAACTTTTTAGAAATGTTTCTAATATTTCAAGTGAGGAACAACTTCAAAATATGTCGAGCATTTGGTAATCTTTGACATATTTATTTCTCTTACATTCTACAGCCAGTTTTGCTTCTTCAAAATATACTCCAAATCCAACCACTTTGCACTGTTCCAAATCACCATCATCTCTCACCTGGATTATTGCAATCGCAGACCACTTCTCCTTACTTTCTGCTTTCATTCCTGTCCCCTAAAATCTTTTCTCAACACAGCAGCCAGAGTGATTCATATTTAAAATATTTTTTAAGTTTATTCATTTATTTTGAGAGAGAGAGAGAGAACAAGGAGCAGACAGAGAGAGAATCCCAAGCAGGCTCTGCACTGACACACTACAGAGCCCGACGCTGGGCTCGAACTCACAAACCTGACCCAAAACCTAGTGTCCGATGCTTAAACCACTGAGCCACCCAGGCGCCCCAGGGTGATTCATATTTAAAATAGGAGTCAAATCACTACCTCTCTCCTCGGTTCAAAACCCTACAAATGGCTTCCCATCTTAGTCACAAAAACAAAACAAACTGAACCAAGGTAGTGAAGTGTAGCAGAATATATCGCCCCAAAAGGTGCCTCTTTGACATAAGGATTATTTTGAGCTGATTATTTTGAGAAAGAGCAGACACAGCAGAAGCTCTAACAAACAGAGTAGAAGTTACCCTTTTGTAAGGGCAATTTACATTTATAAAGGAAATCTCCGTGAAGGTATTGATTTTTTTAAATGTGGTGCAGTTCCTTTATTTTTCACTGGTTTCCACGATCGGAAACCCGGAAACCCAAAAACCCAAAGATGGTGCGTCTCTTATAAAACATCGGTTTGGTATGCAAGGCTGCAATTATGGCAAACCCTTTTTGTATTAAAAATGAGAACAAATGGTGAATGTTACTTAACAAAAGTACTTGAGCCTGAATAGACTTAGTGGAATGTTTAATGAAAGGAGGAAGATAATTGTGATTATTATTATGGGGCATTTTGTATAATAGTAGAGAGACTACAAAATGTTCCCTGCTATTCATTTGCAGAAGGTTCTTAACAAAGAGCTCATATATTCCTAAGAAAACTGAAGATTTTTTGAAAATGCTTGAGTATATGGCTAGCAATGCCGCAGTGAAAGTAGATAATTTATCGAAGCATCTGAATACAGGAGAGCAACAAACAAGATTCAGGCCAGAAAATGAAGCAGTCATTAATGAGGGGTGTAGATCTCTTACTGAATGCATTATTTTATCCAAAAACGTCGGTATTTGATATCACAGTCGAAAAATAGGGAAGAATTGGAAATGTTTTTCCTACTAAGAAAAATATGTTTTTTTGAAATTTTTAGGAATGCAATGTAAAAAAATTTTTTCTTTGATGTTTATTTATTCTGGAGACAGAGGCAGAGCATGAACTGGGGAGGGGCAGAGAGAGAGACAGAATCTGAAACAGGCTCCAGGCTCTGAGCTGTCAGCACAGAGCCCCACGCGGGGCTCGAACCCACGAACTGTGAGATCATGAGCTGAGCCGAAGTCGGATGCCCAACCGACTGAGACACCCAGGCGCCCCGGGAATGAGATTTTTTAAATGCCATGTCTCAAAGGTGGCTTTGGGGATAGATACTAAATTATGAAGCCTGAACGGAAATGCCCAGGAAGTAGGATGTCAGGACTGAATCAATTTTCTGATGAAACGTAGGTAAATTTATTTTTGTTCACATTTTTGCTTAATAAAAATATTCTAAAGAATATTGGTTCTCGTGGTTGAATTAATAAAACCAAATTCAACTGAATTAGATTAATAAAAAACCAAAAGAGCTTTTTTCATGCTTGACCATGTGGTACATTTTTGGATTATCATTTTGAACAATGATCACTCTCCAGGGGCCTAGAAATAGAAGGTGAATTTGTGTGTTCGTTTGCTGTGTTGTTAACAAGGAGAAGTAAAAATCTCTGATAACAGGTTTATTGTGATGCTTCATTTTTGGTTGATTGTTTCAGATTTTATAAATCTGAACTTTATCATATTGGGCTTGTCTTTTTTTTTTAATGTCAAGGCTGTTTTAGCAGCTGTCTTTTTTTTTTTTTTTTTTTTTTTTTTTTTTTTTTTATTCTCAAGTTCGTTAACACACCGTGTCGTCTCGGCCCCAGGAGTAGATTCCAGTGACGCATCACTTATATATAACACCCAGTGCTTCATTTTTTATTCCAAGTGGAAGACAGCAAACACCCCCAATGAATCAATTGCAAGTGGTCGTTAAGTAGATAAAGAAAATGTAAGATTTCCCATATATGAAGCCGACTGACAGAAAAGAATTTCAATATTCGATACTTGGACATTTTTATCCTTTTTCTCAGCTTTGTGCATTTCCTGCACGCAGCTACGACAGGAGCTCTGTGCCCCGGCCCCAGCTCCGGTTGTCGGTACAGGTCAGGCTACACGCGGAGGGCTAAACAATTCACCAGCTGTGTATCAGACTGTGTGCCACAAACTATCCCCATTCCTTGCAAGGGAAAGATGAGGGACCAAAAAAAAAAAAAAAAAAAAAAGGAAATGCATATTTTTCTGAGCTCTTCTCTAGGACGGACCTCAATTACATCTCTTCTCTCTGTCTGGGCTTCAATAATGAAACACACGAACGTGCTATCCTGATGAGAAAAAAAAAAAGGCTGCGGGTGGGGGAGGAGAGGCACTGTGTCCACTGTAGTGGAAAGAGAAAAGAAGCAAGGACAATAGCTTTAAACAGATGAGAACATGTGAAGCATGGTGTTCATGAAAAGCCTTATCATGACCGTGAATCGATGTAGTCAATACAATTATGAAAAGTAGATTTTTAAGGCCGCAGGATAAAATGCAAGGGGCCAGAAAAACAACAAGCTCAATTGATTATTTGCCCAGTTGCATTTTTTGGATACATTTGTTTTCACCTCCCATTTCCCCGAGGGTAGCTATTTCAAAAAGGTAGCAAAATTCTCATCGCAAATGTAAACTGCTTAAGTTTCTACATTTTAAGATGCTCTAGGTGTGTTCTGACAACCAAAAAAATGACAATAAAATATCCCACCGCCTTCCCCTGCCGTGGTTTCCCTGATAGGTAATGTGACTCAGAAAACTAATTCTTTAGTTTTCCTCTGCCAATTCCTACCTGTGTTGTGTGAGACAAAAAGCTAACCTCGCTGGAGTTAAGTGTCTTTACCTCTAAACTCACATGGTTGGACTGGACTCTACTCAGGGCTCTTCTCCACTTCTATCCTTTTTTTTTTTTTTTTTTTTTTTGGTAAATGTTTATTTGTTTATAAACAAATATAATAGAGAGAGAGAGAGGAGGAGGGACAGAGAGAAAGGGAGACAGGATCCGTAGTGGTTTCTACACTGAGAGCAGAGATTCCAATGTGGGGCTCGAACTCATGAACCGCGAGATCTTGACCCGAGCCGAAGTCGGAAGCGTAACCAACTGAGCCACCCAGGCGCCCCTAAAATTCTATCCTTTTTAAGAATTATTATTTCTATTTTGGAGCTGGGCCTACTTGGTATAGAGCAAAAGAAAGATCCAGAAGAAAATGAGTTTAAAAAACAACGATTTAGGCCAGGAAAGAATTGCAGACTCGCATTATCCAAACGCACCTAAAAGACATAATTTCTTAAACTTGCCTTCACTTTGTAGTGCGTAATTACATTATTTTGTAATCCAATTAATAATATTCAGAATGGCTCCATTTTGTGGAAGATTAATTTAAACTTTTTTTTTTCTTTTTTTACCAAAATGTCACTTCTTTTACAAACACAAAACACCATTAAAAATACTAAAATGGCAAACGTGATGGTTACTGATGTGGAAATGTTGGGGTTGGGAGCCAATGGCCAAGGAAGAATTCTTGAGACACCTTCAGTGCACAAAGGTGGTTTTATTAAAGCACAGGGACAGGACCCATGGGCAGGAAGAGCTGCCCTGGGCTTGTGAGGAGATACTGATTACATAAGGTAAAGTCCAGGGGAAGTTTCCAGTGAGATTTTCATAAGTTAAAGAAGAGTCCCAGGATACCGGAGGCCTAGCTATTGTCAAGCTAAAGTTGTGTTTCCCTCCAGCAGAGCATTAACATTTAGACAGTGGGGAGTTCCTGGAGGAATGTTCTAGTGTGCCAGCCTCAAGTATTTATCAATGGGCTGCACGTTATAAAGAAATTTAATTTGATCTACCATTTCCCTCTGCCTTTGTTTCCCACATAATTTCCCCCTGAGCAGTTTTGACCCTTAAATCTTTAAGTTTGCAGGGGCGTGGAGATGTCCCTACCTATGAATGGGTCAACGTTGGTCAGTTGGCAAACCATACATATATAGGGGCTATCAAAGGCAGAGACAGCCAACCCAACATATATGAACCTCCTTGAGTAGAAAAGATCATCTATGAGCTAGAAGTTATGGCAGGGAAGGACTATTGGCACCAGGCAGGGAGACATACAAGAAAAGACGAAGGAAAAGAAGCCCGAGGACAAAGACCTTTGATACTTAACTAAAACTTTCCTCCAGCCCTTTATTGCCGTTTGAAGAGAAATTTGAGATCTTCCACAGGTTCACAGGAATAATACGGCACGTCAGCTGGCATGTTAGATTCCTGCGAGGAAGGTACAGGTTTGATTCTTGATATATGAGTCCATGAGGAACGTCGTTCTAATTTTACTGCAGTGGGAGTACACGATATGATGCGGTAGGGGCCTTTCCATTTTGGAGATAAGTCCCCTACTGTATTAGACTTTCCTTCTTTTTATTTTTTTTAATTTTTAAAAAAGTGTTTTATTCTATTTTTGATACAAAGAGAGACAGAACACAAGCAGCGAGGGGGCAGAGGGAGAGAGGGAGACACAGAATCCGAAGTGGGCTCCAGGCTCTGAGCTGCCAGCACAGAGCCCGAAGCGGGGCTCCAGCCCACGAACCGTGAGATCCCAACCTGAGCTGAAGTAGGACGCTTAACCGACTGAACCATCCAGGCGCCCTGTATTAGGCTTTCAATTCTTTAAATAAACCAGATCTCCTGGGTTTATATGGGGTAGGTTTTTAGTAACTGCCAGATCGGGTTTAGGGAGGATATGGTTTGCATATTCACTTAGAGATTTATGAATTAACCCGGCCGCAAGTGAATAATTTAACAAAGCACTATTGTCTTTATCTACAAAGATGCGTTATTGAAACATGATTTTCCTCTCTGTAATAAGCCTCATTTCCAGAGATAACCAAAGACTAATTCATTTGTAAAACGATTTTAACAAACTTAGCCTAATTATTTACATAAGCTTAGCAATAATTGTGATTGATTATAGAAGTCTCCTAAAATTTGCTTTGCTGGAACTTTTATAATACTTGCCATCCAACATGCCTGTAATACCTGTAGATTTGGGTGTATTCCTCTTCTTGAGGTCCCCAAACATCCTAAGGTTCCTGCACCTGCCAGGAAGTGACATTCTTTACTCACCTGGTAAAGCTACTAGGAACTCTGTAATCAAGGTAACAGGCCAACCATTTCCAGGGGGCTTTATGGCTCCATGTTTCCTGAAGTCAATCTTAGTTCCTTAGAGCTGTCTAGTCATATCTGTCGATGCGTGTCTCTCAAATAGGACATTCCAGTCAAAGCCTTGGTAAAATAACCAGTATTTCCAATGGTGTCCTGTTACAAGGAGAACAGATTCTTAATGAATTTATGCAAATGCCCATGATTGCCACAAAAGAAAGAACACTCAACAAGAGGTAGTGAATTTCAGAGGGTTCAGGTAGAGAGAAAAGTTAAACACTTCAATTTGTTCACAGAGGAATACTTTATCTTATTTCTGTAAGTCATAGGTATCTTAAGAGAAAATTTCCTTAATCTGGAAGAAGAGGGGCCCCTGGGTGGCTCAGTTGGTTAAGCCTCTGGCTCTTGATTTCGGCTCACGTCATGATCTCAGGGTTTGTGAGTTTGAGCCCCACATTGGGCTCTGCGTTGACAGTATGGAGCTTGTTTGGGATTCTGTTTCCTTCTCTCTCTGCCCCCCCCCCCCCCAGCTTGCTCTCTGTATCTTTTTCAAAAATAAATAAGAAATAAACGTAAAAAAAATCTGGAAGAGTAAACATTAGAGAACCAGCAATGTTTCAAACAAAAGTCACAAACACTATGATCTTCTTCCTTAATTTACTTAGTCCCATATTACTAGTTCTTGTTCAGTTTGAATGCAGCTTGTAGTTAGTTGTAGAAATTTTTATGCATTCTAATTTTATGATCTTAAAGAAGTCAAGTACCTGTATTTGTTCTAAAAGTCCTTTTGATAAATCTCCTTGAAGATGAAACACGTTTTGTAAGAGCATCAGAACAATTAACTATACATGACAAAAATCTCAGAGATGGACATTGTTAACAATCTGATGGGAGATTTCATTATGATGCAATTGACAAAGAAATTCGATTATTTCTGTCACACGTAATACTTTAATAATCAGAATGTTAAGTGATGACCTTATTTACCAAAACGTATTGAAACTTCAGGAATTGCATATTTATATTTGAACAGTTATAACGTTTACCCAAGCAATACAACCTAAGGTTTATCGTTATTTGTTTGACAGTGCTTTCAGAGCAAACATACCAAATAAAAAAGCCTAATTGGTCAAAAAAGACTTCATTTACAATTTAAATCTTGGGAAGTTTGTTGAAAAGCCTCAGAAAGTTATAAAGCACCTGCCTAAATAAGATTACAGATCATTACAAAACCTAATTATTTATTGAACCAAGGTGGCAATAAGAGATTCCCAAGGCAAATATGTAGGGTTTATATAGCTGCTAACAAAACTTAGCTCCTTTAACATTGAGAAGTTTTAACCAAGTAATCAAAGACGTGATAAAGACGAAACTAGAAACTTTGATGTTCTGGGCAGACAAAAGAAAAAAAAAAAAAAAAAACGTTGTTTATAATTTCTTATCAAGTATAAACCAACAAAAAAATTTTTGTCTTCTGAACAGTGAGAAAGCAGAATTTCAATCTTATATCAGTATACTTTTAAAATTCATTTATTTTAACCTTAGTCTGTCCTGACCACACATGAAATTCCTTTCCAAAGATTTCCCTTTATCAACCTCGTACAGCTTTTTAATTTAAAGTTGCTTCCCTTGGGGCGCCTGGGTGGCTTGGTCGGTTAAGCGTCCGACTTCGGCTCAGGTCATGATCTCACGGTCCGTGGGTTCGAGCCCCGCGTCGGGCTCTGTGCTGACAGCTCAGAGCCTGGAGCCTGTTTAGGGTTCTGTGTCTCCCTCTCTCTCTGCTCCTCCCCTGTTCATGCTCTGTCTCTCTCTGTCTCAAAAATAAATAAACGTTAATAAATAAATAAATAAATAAATAAATAAATAAATAAATAAAGTTGCTTCCCTTATTTCCATTGGTCTTAGTTACATTTAGCAGCATTTTGAACTCTTAGGAACATCAGTCTCCAGTGAAAACTAAGTAGTAACCAATTGTGAATGGTGACACCAGAATTCTTTGGATGGCAAATTAATGGATATATTTAAGCACAAAGCATGCTTTCTCACAGACCCAAATATCATTAGTTTCTTTCAGTAAGAAGTCAAAAGCAGATAAACCTTATGTTTAGCAATCAACATTTTGGTATTTTATCTCACTTGCAAAAGTCCTAGATGTCCAATGAATTCAATCCAATTTATCATCTAAGCAAAACTTTAAAGTTTCAAGTTATCAGAGACTTTGAAGACTACCTTAAAAATTACCCATGAAAACTTTGAAACAGACTTAACAATTTTAAGTCATCTTTTTGCTGACACATAGCAACAGAAATAACGTGAGCTTATTTGACCTTCAGTAAACCTAGAGAGAATAAAAAGTTTCATATTTAATGCTGATAACTCTAGCTTTTAAATGCTTATTTATTTTTGAGAGAGAGAGAGAGCATGCAAGAGCAGGGGAGGGGCAGAGAGAGAGGGAGACAAAGGATCCAAAGTGGGCTCCACACTGACAGCAGAGAGCCCGATATGGGGGCTCGAACGCATGAACCATGAGATCGTGACCTGAGCTGAAGTTGGATGCTCAACTGACTGAACCACCCAGGTGCCCTGATGACTCTATTTTTTAATTAAGCCAAAAGCTTAAATTAATTTTAACGCTGAATATATTCCACCTGCATCCACTTAAAAGTCAATCCATTTGTTGTCCATTGTCAGTTTTTACCTGGGACACTGCTAGGGAAATCTGAAGTGGGTGGTCCAAGGTGGGGGGTGCTCTTCACTCCTCAACAGCAAGGGGAGGAGGAGGAGCCAATGGTGCCAGAGGCACCTGGGGTGGCATAGGAACCAGTTAAACAGGCTGCACCCAAGATGATGCAGACACAGGAGGAGGCAGAAGGGGTGAGGTGCCACCAGATGGCAGAGAAAGAGAGCTCCTGGTTCTAAGCTTTGTCAGTTCAGACAGATGAGCAGACGCCATGTTTGGGTTTTTTCCTTACCAAAGTGGAAATATGCTGTCCATATCAGGCCAGAGAGGACAAGGCGTTTCCGCCAAACAAAAGGAGTTTTGGCGGCTGCTTGGCATTACTCCTTAAAGGCTCTGTCCCAAGGTAGACTAACCACAGTTTGTTAGAAGCCCCCACATACGACTAGAGTAACCTGAGCCCGAATGGGAGAACAGCGAGAGTCAGAGATCTTGTCCCCTTCGTCAGGGATGGCCTTTGTTTCCTCCAGCAACCTGGGTTTCTTTGGAGGAGGCCTATTTAGACCATTATCAGCTAATAGATCAGGAGGAGGTTTACTGGCCAAACACATTCTGCAAGAAGCCCTTAGGTCCGGGTCGTGATTTAGAGCCATGGAGACCTGAACCTAGGGTACCTCCGTCCATTTGCCCGGTTTCCTTCAGGAGAGTTCCAACTGACGACCCTACGAAGGCCATGCAGTGTTACAGAAGATCAGTCCTGTCAAATTTTGCAATCCGAACTGTTTCCAGTGGGTCAAAAGGCATCCCAAAGGCCAAGTCCTTGGGAGAGTCCTTGGGAACTGAAGACAGAAGTTCCATTACCAAAAATCCCCCCAACTCCTGGGCAGTGTCCCACACGCAGGATATTTGACACGCGAGAGGTTGCTGGTGTCAAAGCTGATGAGGGAAACAAAGGCAAGAGAAATGCGACTGAAATTAAATTTCCTTTCAGCTTGCAGCCCACTGACGGACACCTGAAACATGCAGTGTGACCTTGCTCAAGGAACTCATGGCTGCCTTACTTCCTCAATGTTTTTGTTTTATTAAAGACGAAAAGTAACCTTATCTTAACAGTAGCGAGCACCTCAAGGTCCTTAAAGCCTTGCTTTCAAATTCCTTAGAGACTTCCGCTCTCCCTCACCCCGACTAACTTAAAAGTATATAATCAGTCCCTCCTCACAACCCCAGGGCAGCTCTTTCTGCCCAGGGGTCCTGTTCCCGTGCTTTGATCAAATCACCTTTTTGTACCAAAGACGTCTCAAGAATTCTTTCTTAGCTGTTTGCTCAAGAACCGCATCATTTCGGTGCCCTTAGGTGGGGCTTTGAGTCTTTTCGTGTGGACTCTGAGCCGATGCAAACCTGGTGAGTACTTTCTCTTTTCTTCCTTCACTCTCATTTCAGGGGCTTTACGAGGAGGATGGTCCTATCGGAACACTTTCATGTCAATTGCTCAGACTGCAGTCCTCTCCCCCGTGGCTACTCGACGGGGAGGAGAAAGCCGGCCTTTTGGCTGGAAGTTAGTACCCTCGTGGGAATGGTAGTAAGACCCAGAAACTCGATGCCTTCTCTTTATTCCTGTCCCTATACCAAGTTGTCTGTCTTGGGCACCGGACAGCCACCTAAATCACCACGAAAGCAGCCAATCTTAAGACTCCTGCGTGCAGTTTCCTCCTCGTTGGTCTAATGTGATCCCCTCCACATCCCTGGTCTAGCCACCTCTGGCGGAGAAATTTCCACTGGGAGCAGGCCAAAACCAGTACCTGATTGAATTAAAACTCAGCTGGGGACCATTTCCTATGGAAGTTGGCTGTGAAGACTACATGTGTTAGAATGTCACTTAGATCATGATGAATTTCTATCTTTACTGTTTTCTGTCAATGTCCTCTTCCTACTACTGAAACTACAGAATTGGGGAATACCCTTTATAAAAGTTTTCTAGTGCTTTCCATGGGTAAAAATGGCACAGCCTTCAAGGAAACTAAGGCATGACCTTCATGGCATGCTCCTCAAGACAAGGTAAACTAAGGTATGGACTTTTACAGCACTTTTATGGCATGGCTTTCAAGGCACGGTATTTCGGACCACATGCCAGGCACCCATTTGTAGCCCAGGATGCAATGGGGAAGCGGCGGGTCTCTAGCATGCCTTCTCCGGGGCCCTCAGTGGCTGGTCAGTGATCATAGCAATTTTGTTTGGGGGACACCTCCAGTTGCTTTGACACCAGGAAGCTCTGACATATCATGTGTGGAGGCCACCCGGGAGTCAGGGGGATTTTTGGTAATGAACCTCCTCTATGTTTCCAGGAACATAGGATCTTCTTCAGTCCCCAACGGCCTTCCCTGGGGATGCCTTTTAACCCACTGGAATCAATTTGGACTGCAAGATCTAAGAAAGAAAAAACTGATACTTTGTAATACTGCCTGGCCTCAATACTCCTTAGGAGATGACGAAAAATGGCCCGTTAAGGGGCCATTAAATCTTAATATAATCTATCAGTTAGATCTCTTCTGCAAGAAACAGGGCAAATGGACTGAAGTACCCTATGTCTAGGCTTTCATGGTCCTAAATCAGGGTCCAGAACCGGGGACCTCTCGCAGAATGTGTTTGGCCACTAACCAGGCTGCTAAACTCCCTCCTGATATATTGGATGATTCTCTAAACAGGCCTCCTCCGAATAAACCCCCGTTGCTGGAGCAAACACAGGCCCTGATGAAGGGGACTCCGACACTCTCTCTCACCCTTCCTCCTTCCTAATAGACTCAGGTTCCTCTAGCTGTATGTGGGGGCTTCTCCCTCATTCATTCCTTGGGTTAATGACTATTAAAATTGGAGCCTATTGCCTCTGGTTAGTCTACCTTGGGAAGGAGACTTTATGGAATATTTCCAAGCAGCTATCCCGAAACTCCTTGTGTCTGGGGGAAGTCCCCTGTCTTCTCTGGCCCCACACGGACTGCCCACTTCTGCTTGTGGGTGGGGAAAAAAAAAAAAAAATCTGCTCATCTGTCGAAGCTGATGGGCTTTAGGACGGCGAGATTTCTTTCTCTGTCCTCTGGGCTTTTATCCACCTCCAGCCTTCCTGGAGTTACCTCACCTCTTCTGTCTCCTCCTGCCCCTCCTCCTGCATCTGCACCGTCTTGGGAGCGGCCTACATCTTCCATGCCACTGCCGCCATCAGTCCCTCCTCCTGCCCTCGCTGTCAAGGAGTGAAGAACACCCCCTTGGACTTACACCGTCCACTACGGACCACCCCCTCTCCCCCCCACCACTGGGGCCCAAGGTAAAAATTCGCAATGGTGAACAAAGTGATTGCCTTTTAAAGTGGACCCAAGTGGAACATATTTGGTATTTGAACTAATTTAAGTTTGTTGGTTTAATTAATGTAGACATATATTTAGAGCTGTCGGCATTAAATATAAAACCTTGTCTACCTAGGTTTACTGATGATCAGATAAGCTCGTGAATATCTCTACTGCAATTCGGTAACAAAAAGATGACTTAAAATGATGGCTAATTCTGTCTCAAGAGTTTTTATGGGTCATTGTTAAGATATCTTTCGAAGTCTTTGGTAACCTGAAACATGAACGTTCTGTTTGAATGATAAATTTAAATTAAATTCCCTGGACATTTAGGTCTTTTCCAAATAGGATAAGACGTTAAATTAATTACTAAAGCATTAATTACTAGACATAAGTTTGTACTTTTGACTTATTGTAGAGAAAGTAAGGATATTTGGGTCTGTTGGAAAACCTGCTTTGTGCTTAGTTGATTCATAAATTTGCCATCTAAAAAATTCTGGTGTCACAGCTCACAATTGGTTACTACTGGGTTTTCACTGGAGACAAAGGTTTCTAAGAGTTGAAATTCTGCTAAATGTAATTAAGACTGATGAAAATAAGGAAAGGAATACTGTATGTAGAAAAGTAGGAGATATGTAAGAAAGATATAAGGAATGGAAATACATTTTCATTGAAGGTAAAAGAAAGTAATTTTGTCCTAAATGAGACTAGTTGTTTGGAGAGAAATGCCTTGGGACAAAATCTGAATGCAAAGGAAAGTTGTAGAAGGTTTGTGAAGGAAAATCTTTGGAAAGCAATTTTATGCGTGGTTAAGATGGACCAAGGTTGAAATGAGTGGATTTTAAAAATATACTGGTGGGGCCCCTGGGTGGCTCAGTTGGTTAAGCGTCTGACTTCAGCTCAGGTCATGATCTCACAGTTCATGGGTTTGAGCCCCACATTAGACTCTGTGCTGACAGCTTGGAGCCTGGATCCTGCTTCGGATTCTGTGTCTCCGTCTCTTTCTCTGCCCTTCCCCTGCTTCTGCTCTGTATCTCTCTGTCTCTTAAAAATGAATAAACCTTTAAAAAAAATTGTTTCTAAATACACTGGTATAAGATTGAAATTCTGCTTTTCTCTCTGTTCAAAAGACAAAGTTTTCTTGGGTTGTTAATCTGCTCTTGATAAAAAAAAAAAAATGTAAACAAAGGTCTTTTCTCTTTTCTCTGTGGGAAAACCAAAGCTTTATGTTTTGTCTTTATCAGGCCTTTGATTGCTTAGTTAAAACTTCTCAATGTTAAAGGAGCTAGGTTTTGCCAACAACTACATAACCCTACATATTTGCCTTTAGAATCTCTTATTGCCACCTAGGTTAAATAAATAATTAAGATTTGTAATGATCTGTAATCCTATTTAGGATGTGCTTTATAACTTTCTAAGGTTTTAACAAACTTCCCGGGATTTAAATTGTAAATGAAATCTTTTTGAACAATTGGGCCTTTTTATTTGGTATGTTACTTGGAAAGCCCTGTCAAACAAATAATGGTAAACCTTAGGTTGTATTGCTTGGGTAAAGGCTATAACTATTCAAATCTATCTATCTATCTATCTATCTATCTATAGATAGATATAGATATAGATATATATCTATAGATAGATATAGATATAGATATCTATATCTATATCTATCTATATCTATCTATCTATCTATCTATCTATCTATATATATGGAATTCCTAACGTTTTAGTATAAAGTTAAAGTGTAACATTTTGGTATAAGGTCGTTACTTAACTTTCTAATTATCGAAGGGTTATGTGTCACAGAAATAACTGAATTTCCTTGTCAATTGCATCATAAGAACTCTCATATCAGATTGTTAATCATGTCCATTTTTGAGTCTTTTGTCATTTATAGTTATTGTCCTGATGCTCTTATAAAATGTGTTTCATCTTCAAGGAGATTTATAAAAAGAACTTTTAGGACAAATACAGGAATTTGACAACTTTAAGATCGTAAAACAAATGGGTAAAAAATTTCCTGAACTAGGGGCGCCTGGGTGGCTCAGTCGGTTAAGCGTCCAACTTCAGCTCAGGTCACGATCTCGCGGTCTGTGAGTTCGAGCCCCGCGTAGGGCTCTGAGCTGACGGCTCAAAGCCTGGAGCCTGTTTCCGATTCTGTGCCTCCCTCTCTCTGCCCCTCCCCCGTTCATGCTCTGTCTCTCTCTGTCTCAAAAATAAATAAATGTTAAAAAAAAAAAATTTAAAAAAAAATTTCCTGAAGTAAAAAGCTGCATTCTAACTGCACAAGAATTAGTAACATGGGACTAAGTAAATTAAGGAAGAAGATCATAGCTTTTGTGACTCTTGTTGGAAATATTGCTGGTTCTCTAATGTTTGTTGTTCCAGATTAAGGAAACTTTCTCTTCAAATATCCATGATATATAGAAATATGACAGACAAAATATTCATTTGTGAACAAACTGAAGCGTTTACCTTTTCTCTCTACCTGAACCCTCTGAAATTCAAACGCTCTCAGTGAGTATTCTTTCTTTCATGGCAATTGAAGTTATTTGCACAAGTTCAGTAAGAGTCTGTTCTTGAAACAGGACATCAATGGAAATACTAGTTATTTTACCAAGGCTTTGACTGGAACGTCCTATTTGAGAGACACACATAGACTCAGATATGACCAGACATTTTTAAGAAACTAAGGTTGACTTTATGAAACCTGGAGCCTATAAGGCCCCTTGGAAATGTTGGCCTGATACCTTGTTTACAGGGTTCCCAGCAGCCTTACCAGGTGAGTAAAAAGTGTCACTTCCTGGCAGGTGCAGGAACCTCAGGGTATCTGGTGGAAGGAATTCACCCAAATCTAAAGGTATTGCAGTCCTGTCTGATGGCAAGTACTTGAGTTAGCTTCTGGCCTGGAGAAGCCACAAAAAGTTCAATCTAGAGAATTCCTTCTGAAAAGTCACAGCAAAGCAACTTTTACAAGATCTGTATGACCGATCGCTGTTCTTGCCGAGCTTATGTCAATAATCAAGCTGAGTTTGTTAAAACTGGACTTGTTCTACAAACGGACTAGTCTTAATTTGGCTATCTCTGGAAATAGAGGGCTATTAAAGAGAAAGACTATGTTTCAACAATGCACCGTCATGGATGTTAAATTCTAGATCTGGTTGTCATTAAATGTTTGCTGTTTGCCTACGCTAGACAACTTGAGATAAACTTCAGAGAAATTGTCATGAATCTCATGTAAAGACAACCTTTGTGCCTGGTGCTCGATGAGCCATTCCAAAGGATCGCCACAGACATTTGAGTTACAAGCCAGAAAAACCCATCTGATTCCCGCTACCTGTTCCCACTCCCTCTGAGGATGCTTCACGCCTGACATCTAGAAATCTTCTCACTGGTGATGCTTGAGACTCAGACACTCAATTTATAATTTTGCTCTAACCATTAACCCATGTTTTTCTTGTTTCTTTAAAGTGCCTCATATTAAGTAACTGATTGCTTACTAAGCAAAACAGAGTCTATATGATGGTTAACACCTCCTACCATGCAATCAAGGCCTTAAATGACTCTCAAAATGACATTATATTACTAAACACTAAAATAACTCAAATGCATAGAACAGTTCTACAAAATAAAATGGCATTAGATGTTTTAGCTGCTGCACAAGGTGGAACTTGAGCTCTCATAAAAACAGAATGCTGGGTATACATTCCAGATCATCATCAAAATATTTCTGGATTTCTGACAAATGCTCAAATTGGCGCTTTAAATGATCCCTCTTTTTCCTTTACTAATTGGTTAAATTCCTGGACCAAAGAAAGCTATTTGTTGACTATCGAAGGACTCTTATTTGAGCTTCTTTTTGTTATTTTAATCATGTTTTGCTGTTTTCTCCCACATTTCTCTATCTGGTGCCAAGACTCTTTCAGGGCCCTAAATGCAAGTCAACAGATGATCCTTTGTTACACGTTATCAACTCTAGATACAGCTGCCTCAGCCTTTCCTAACTCCTATTAAATTCTCAACTGACCAACCTTGGCCCATAGGTAGGAACATCCCTACGCCCCTTTTCAACAAGAAGAAGGTACAGAAGATGAGACTTTCCACCTTCAAAAACCTTAAAGACTTGGTCAGCGTTGTTCAGGGGGGGAAATGATGAGGGAAAAAAAGGCAAGAGAAATGTAGCTGAAATTAAATCTCCGCACAGCTTGCAGCCCACTGATAGACACCTGAAACACGCAGAGTGTGACCTTTCTCAGGCATCTCATGTCTGCCTTACTGCATTAATGTTTTTGTTTTATTAAAGACTAAAAGTAACCTTAACAGTAGCTAGCCCTCCAAGGTCCTAAAAGCCTTGCTTTCAAATTCCTTAGAGTTTGAAATCCCTAACCCCCATTGAAATCCCTAATCCCTGGGGGCACCTGGGTGGCTCAGTCAGTTAAGCATCCAATCTCGGCTCAGGTCGTGATCCATCCAATTTCGGCCGGCCCGGGTCGTGATCTCACAGTTCCTGGGTTCGAGACCCACATCGGGCTCTGTGCTGACAGCTCAGGGCCTGGAGCCTGCTTCAGATTCTGTGTCTCCCTCTCTCTCTGCCCCTCCCCCGCTCACACTCTGTCTCTCTCTCAAAAATAAATGAACATTTAAAAAAATTTTTTTTTAAAAAGAAATCCCTAATCCCTAACCCCCATTAACTTGAAAGTATATAATCAGTCACGCCTCACAACCCCAGAGCAACTCTTTCTGCCCAGGGGTCCTGTCCCCGTGCTTTAATAAAATCACCTTTTTGTACCAAAGACATCTCAAGAATTCTTTCTTTAGCCGTTTGCTGAAGAACCCCATCAAAAGCAACCCGAGGTGTCCCTGGAACAAAATTGCTATGATTACTGCTTGCCATAAAGGAGGGAGGCCGGCCCTCCTCCGGCTTCCCCATTGCATTCCTGACTACAATGGGTGCCCACACATGGACCGAGTTTGCCTTGCTGAGAAGGCCGTGAAGAACCTGCCATTTTTAACCCATGGAAAATGCTGGAAAAGTTTTACAAGGTGAAATTACCCCATCTTGTAGTTGGAAGTAGTTAGTAGAAGACATTAACGGGAAACAGGAAAGATAAAAATGCAACATGGTCTAAGTACTATGGTCTTAGTACTAGTAAAGTACTAGTACTTCGTACTAAGTACATGGTCTTAGTACTAGTACTAAGTACTAAGAAACGTCTAAGTGACATTTCCAACACGTGTCATCTTCACTTCCTAGGAAACGGTTCCCAGTTAGGTTTTCCTTCAGTCCGGTACTGGTTTCAACCAGCTCTGGACAGAGGTCTGGCAGCCGGAAGCAGCTAGACCAGAGATGCGGAGATCCCAATCGACCAATGAGTGGGATACCTCACAAGGGGGCCTTCGGTTTGGCTGCTCTCCTGGTGACTTAGTTGGCTGTCCCTTGCCCAAGACAGACAACTTTATATAAGGACAGAGATGAAGAGAGGGCCTCAAGTTTCTAGCTCTTATTACCATTCCAGACAGGGTGCTAACTGATGAGGTTTTTGGGGGTGATAGGGGGATTCATGGGGTCCAGAGCCGACGGCCCAGAAAGAATTCTTGAAGACGTCTTTGGTACAAAAAGGTGATTTTAATGAAGCACCGGGACAGGACCCCGTGGGCAGGAAGAGCTGCCCGGGCACCATGAAGAGACACTGGTTATATACTATGGAGTTGGGGGGAGGTAAGGTCCAGGGGAAGTTTCCAGTGAGATTTTCATATGCTAAAGAAGACTCCCAGGATGGAGGAGGCCTAGCTATTGTCAAGGGAAGGTTGTTTTTCCCTCTAGCAAAGCATCAATTAGCATTAAGACAGTAAGTTCCTGGAGAAACATTTTACTCTGCCAGCCTCAGGTATTTGCCAACGGGCTGCAGGTTATAAGGAAATTGAGTTCCATCTGCCATTTCCTTCTGCCTTTGTTTCCCACATCGCTGTGGAGGGGTGATGGAGACTCAGGTCCCGCAGGACTTTGATCCTTATCAGTTAACCCTTTGTTTTTTCCCCTTTCCTTTGTTCTTGGGCCACCAGGAGTGCCAGAGGAACATCACCCGGATCCCACCTGGGGGGGTGGGGGGTTGCAGCCTGTCACCTTGCCTTATGCTCACTCATGACTAACTTCCAGCCAAAAGGCAAGCTTTCTCCTCCCCGTAGAACAGCCACGGGCTTGAGGATTGCAGCCTGAGCAATGGACACCGAAGTGTCCCAATTGAGACTGTACTCCTCGAAAATCCCCTGAAATGAGAGTACAGGGAGAGAAGAAGTACTCGCCACGTTTGCATGAGGCTCAGAGTCCACACAAAAAGACTCAAAGCCCCACGCAAGGACGCCAAAAGGTTGTGGTTTGAAGTGTTGGGGTTCAGAGTCCAGATGAGAGAGCTTAACCTCATGTGAAGGTGCCAAACTCGTGTGGCAAAATTGGGGGGGTTGGGAGCCGGTAGCCAAGAAAGAATGCTTGAGACATCTTTGGCGCAAAAAGGTGGTCTTATCAAAACCCGGAACAGGACCCGTGGGCAGGAAGAGCTGCCCCAGGATTGTGAGGAGAGACTGGCTATATACTTGGGAGTTGGGGGAGGAAAAGGGGAAATTTCTGAAGAATTTTCATGTGTTAAAGAGGACTCCCAGGTTCCCTGAGGCCTAGCTATTGTCAAGCTAAAGTGGTGTTTCCCTCTAGCAGAGCATTAAGACAGTAGGGAGCTCCTGGAGGAATGTTTTAGTCTGCCAGCCTCAAGTATTTGTCAGTGGGCTGCAGGTTACAAAGAAATTTAATTTTATCTGCCATTTTCCTCTGTCTTTGTTTCCCACATCAGTGACCAGTAGCAACATTGAGGCAGAATTGCTTTTTCTTTTTTTTTTTAATTTTTTTTTTAATGTTTATTTATTTTTGAGACGGAGAGAGACAGAGCATGAACGGGGGAGGGGCAGAGAGAGAGGGAGACACAGAATCCGAAGCGGGCTCCAGGCTCCGAGCTGTCAGCCCAGAGCCCGACGCGGGGCTCGAACTCACGGACCGTGAGATCGTGACCTGAGCCGAAGTCGGACGCCTAACCGACTGAGCCACCCAGGCGCCCCCAGAATTGCTTTTTCATGTTCCTAGTGTCACCAGCTAGACCCCAAGACCTGACCTTTACTGCCCCCCTACTTGTACTCGCCAACCTTCGTCCCACATTCTTTCCTGAAGTTCTGCTTTGACAAATTACCTCGTAACTCAGGCAAATGAAAACCCACCTCAAGCGATAGCAACTGCCCTGACAAGAACTCCAACAGGCCCTGACCAGTATGAATAAAAACCTCCCTCCACTCCCCCACTCCGCCCCCCTCCCCACCGTGACTTGCACCTGCTCACATGGACCATGGAGTGACCTCTAGAACGAATGACAATTACCTTTACATCCTTACAATACTAAAATCTCCACCTAAGGAGGGGCACAAGCTTCATTTACATAACACACAATGTATGTATAGGCATTTTTCCATAAGGTGCATGCATGACCTTATGCCCATCTCTACATATGATGACCAAGATCTCTCATTTTTTTTTTTTTTTTTTTACGTAAGGGCTTGAACTCGTGACCCCAAGATCCAGAGTGGCATGCTTTACCAACTGAGCCAGCCAGGGGTCCCCGAGAATCCCTCTCTTAAAATATCCACCCTGGGGGCCCCTGGGTGGCTCAGTCGGTTAGGCGGCCGACTCTTGATGTCAGGCCAGGTCACGGTCTCACCGTTGGTGAGTTCAAGCCCTATGATGGGTTCTGTGCTCACAGAGTGGAACCTGCTTGTTATTCTCTCTCCCTCTGTCTCTCTGCCCCTCCCCTGCTTGTGTGCTCCATGCATACACTCTCTCTCGAAATAAATCAATAAGCATTAAAAAAATTTTTTTTTAATGTTTATTTTTGACAGACAGAGAGAGAGAGAGAGAGAGAGAGACAGAGCATGGCGGGGGAGGGGCAGAGAGAGAGAGAGGGAGACGCAGAATCCGAAGCAGGCTCCAGGCTCCCAGCTGTCAGCACAGAGCCCGACGCAGGGCTCGAACTCACAGACTGTGAGATCATGACCTGAGCCGAAGCCGGATGTTCAACCGACTGAGCCACCCAGGCGCCCCAATAAATAAGAATTTTTAAATAAAATGAAAGTAAATGCTCCTTTGCCATTATGAAAACGGATAATGCCAAAAGGAATAAGTTGAATAAATTATTTTTTCCAATATAAGATTGAAGTAATAAAACTAATACATCGATTGAAATAATGGTAACTTAATTAAATTGTCTGCACGATTTCAATGAATTTTTTTTAATATGAAATTTATTGTCAAATTGGTTTCCATACAACACCCAGTGCTCATCCCAACAGGTGCCCTCCTCAGTACCCATCACCCACCCTCCCATCCCTCCCACCCCCCATCAACCCTCAGTTTGTTCTCACTTTTTAAGAGTCTCTTATGCTTTGCCTCTCTCCCTCTCTAACCTCTTTTTTTTTTTCTTTCCCTCCCCCATGGACTTCTGCTAAGTTTCTCAGGATCCACATAAGAGTGAAAACATATGGTATCTGTCTTTCTCTGTATGACTTATTTCACTTAGCATAACACACTCCAGTTCCATTCACATTGCTACAAAAGGCCATAGTTCATTCTTTCTCTCAATGAATTTTTTAAATAAAGAAAAACAACTTGTAAGTATGTCCCTGGGGAGTGTCATTTTCTAAAAATTAAAATTTTTATAAATAAATAAGTAAATATTAGACTTTAAAATTCTTTTTAATTTTTATGAAATATTTAAAAAAAATTTTTTTTACATTTATTTATTTTAGAGAGACAGTGCGTGAGCAAGGGAGGGGCAGAGAGAGAGAGAGACACAGAATCAGGAGCAGGCTCCAGGCTCTGAGCTGTCAGCACAGAGCCCGACGTGGGGCTGGAACCCACGAACCGTGAGATCATGACCCGAGCCGAAGTGGGACGCTTAACCGACCGAGCCGCCCAGGCGCCCCGAAATTCTTTTTAATTTTTAATCGAAGTATACTTGACATATTTCATTTCCAGTGTCCAAGATAGTGATTTGACAATTATGTACGTTATGATAGGCTTATCATAGGTATACTTACCATCTATCACCATACAGTTGTTAAAATATTATTGACTATATTCCTTATGCTGTACTTTTCTTTCCTGTGACTTATTTAGTTTATAACTGTAAGTTTGTACCTCTTAATCCCTTTCACCTATTTCACCCATCTCCATACCGCATTCTCCTCTGGCAGCTACTAGTTTGTTCTCCATATTTATGAGGCTGTTTCCTCTTGTTGCTGGGTGTTCATTTGTTTTTTGGATTCCACATATAAGTGAAATCGTATTATATTTGCCTTTCGCTGTCTGACTTATCTTACTTAGCATAATACCCTCTAGGTCCACACCCATGCTGTCACAAATGGCAAGACTCCATTCTTTTTTATATGCCTTTCTCCAAAGACATATAAATGGTCAACAGACATATGAAAAGATGCTCAACATCACTAATCATCAGAGAAATGCAAATCAGAACCACAATGAGATATCACCTCACACTTGTCAGAACAACTAATATCAAAAAGACAGAAGTGGCTCCTGGGTGGCTCAGTCAATTAAGCATCTGACTTCAGCTCAGGTCATGATTTCGAGATTCGTGAGTTTGTGCCCCACTTCGGGCTCTGTGCTGACAGTGCGGAGCCTGCTTGGGATTTTCTCTCTCTCCCTGCCTCTCTCTCTCTCTCTCAAAATAAACAAATGGACTTTAAAAAAAATAAGACAAGAAACCTGGGTGGCTCTGTTGGTTGAACGTCTGACTCTTGGTTTTGACTCAGGTCATGATCTCTCAGTTTGTGGGTTTGGGCCCCACGTCGGGCTCTGCAATGACAGTGCAGAACCTGCTTGGGATTCTCTCTCTCCCTCTCTTTTTGCCCCTCCCCTGTTTCTTTGCTGTCTCTCTCTGTCTCAAAATAAATAAATACATTTTTAAAAGCTGAAAAATAGGGGCACCTGGGTGGCTCAGTCGGTTAGGCGTCCGACTTCGGCTCAGGTCACGATCTCACGGTCCGTGAGTTCGAGCCCCGCGTCGGGCTCTGGGCTGACGGCTCAGAGCCTGGAGCCTGTTTCCGATTCTGTGTCTCCCTCTCTCTCTGCCCCTCCCCTGTTCATGCTCTGTCTCTCTCTGTGTCAAAAATAAATAAACGTTAAAAAAAAATTTTTTTTTAAAGCTGAAAAATAAAATAAGACAAGAAATAACAAATGTTAGCAAAGATATGGGGAAAAGGGAGCCCTCCTGCACTGTTGGTGGGAATGTAAATTCGAGCAGCCACTATAGGAAGCAGTGTAGAGGTTCCTCACAAAAATTGAAAATTGAAGTACCATGAAATCCAGTAATTCAACTTGTAGGTATCTGCCCAAGACAAATGAAAACACGAATTTGAAAAGATATATTCATTCCTATGTTTATTGCAGCATTATTTACAATTGCCAAGGTATGGAAGCAACCTAAGTGTCCATCAGTAGATGAATGGACAAAGGAGATGTGCTGAAAATTAATGTTTAAAATCTGTAGTGTTCTTTTTTTCCAAGATTTTATTTTTCAGTAATCTCTACACCCAACATGGGGCTTGAACTTACAACCCTGACATCAAGATTCGCGTGTTCTACGGACCAAGCCACTCAGGAACCCCTAAAATCTGTAGTTTGCAATACAAATTGGATCAAATAAAATGAAATATAACATAACTTATGAAACCTTATTTTTGCTATTCTGCACCCAGGGTATTCCATTATGTTAATTATGCAAAAAAAAAAAAAATAGCATGAGACATGTTGGCAAAGTATATTTTATTTTATTTTATTTTTTTTCAATATATGAAATTTATTGTCAAATTGGTTTCTATACAACACCCAGTGCTCATCCCAAAATGTGCCCTCCTCACTACCCATCACCCACCCTCCCCTCCCAGAAAAGTATATTTTAAAAACAGTACTGGCTTGAAACGTGTTATATGTTCTAACTAGTTTACAAAGATGTTATTTTGAAAACTTGTATTGGTAAATGAATATTCCTAACTGATGGGATTCTGAAAAGTTACCCCAAAATGTGGAATCTTGACAAATGGAATATTTTCAGCTGAAGGAGTTTGAAAACAGAAGCAGGAAGCTCACTCTGGACTCACCCTGCCTCCACCCCAAACAGCGCATAAAACCCTCCCGTGAGATATGCCTTGTCTATACCCAGTGGAAAGGACCATCCTTGTCTTAGAAGATAAAGGGACACCAAGAAGAATTCTACCAGGCCTCTCTAAATTTCCCCCACTCCACTATAATCATGTCCTATTAAATTAATGAAACAAGGAAACTGTTAGACTCAGGTGGGTCTACCGCTTGCCCCGTGTACCTAAGCAAACCACAATCTAAGCCTTTAACTGCCTCGAGGTTATGAAATCAAAATGCTAAGGGCAACCAATCGCAAACAGCCAAGTAGCCTTTCTGCTAGAGACCATCAAATGATTTCCTTTTTTTTTTCCCTTCCGTGATTTCTCTGTATGTATTTCCCCTGGTCTTGGTCAGCAGAACACTCTTAACCACTCCTGGTTTGGTGCTGCCTGATTCAAAAAGACAAATGCTCAAATAAACGTTTCAAATTTTAATATGCCTCAACGTACCTTTCCATACTACCTATTCGTTAACCTAACATATTCTTCCATGACTGTCCACTTCTCATCAAATGTAGCATAAAATAGGGGCGTCTGGGTGGCTCGGTCGGTGGAGCATCCGACTTCAGCTCAGTCATGATCTCATGGTCCGTGGGTTCGAGCCCCGCGTCGGGCTCTGTGCTGACGGCTCAGAGCCTGGAGCCCGCTTCCGATTCTGTGTCTCCATCTGTCTCTCTGCCCCTTCCCAGCTCATGTTCTGTCTCTCTCCGCCTCTCAGAAATAAAAAAAAAAGTAATAAAAAATAATTTAAAATGCCTACATATTTAAAAAAAATTGTAGCATAAAATACGCGTCTAACTGCTTCTTTGGGTCTTCATTTCCTTACGAAGACTCCTGTATAATGTGAGATTTACGTTAAATAAATTTGTATGCTTTTCTCCTGTTAATCTGTCTTTGCAGTCTAACTTTCAGACCCAGTCAAGGACCCTTTTCCTACTTTATTTTTTATAGTTTTCTTATTGCTTACTTTTGAGAAATTTTGGGAATGGCGAGATCATGACCTAAGCCAAAGTCAGACGCTTAACCGACTGAGCCATCCAGGCGCCCCTACCTCTGTCATTTTAAAGATGTGTGTGAAGGGCCCCTAGATGGCTCAGGTGGTTAAAGGGTCCAACTCTGGGTTTTGGCTTAGGTCATGATCTCACAGTTTGTGGGTTGGAGCCCCGAGTTGGGCTCTGTGCTGACAGCAAAGAGCCCGCTTGGGATTTTTCTCTCTCCCTCTCTCTCCCTGCTCCCCGCTGCTCCCACTCTCTGTCTGTCTCAATATAAAAAAAATTTTTTTAGGTGTGTGATAATATTCTTTTAGAAAATCAGAAATGCTGAGTTATTTTTAGATGCTCGTTTGCCCTATGAAGTCTTTCCTACCAAAGCCCTTCCACATCTTTATTTTCTTTTTTATTTTCTTTTATTTTATTTTACTTTATTTTATTTTACTTACTTTTTAAAAATTTTTTTAAAATGTTTATTTATTTTTGAGACAGAGAGAGACAGAGCATGAACAGGGGAGGGGCAGAGAGAGAGGGAGACACAGAATAGGAAGCAGGCTCCAGGCTCTGAGCCATCAGCCCAGAGCCCAACGTGGGGCTCGAACTCACGGACCGTGAGATCATGACCTAAGCCGAAGTCGGACGCTCAACCGACTGAGCCACCCAGGTGCCCCTCCACATCTTTATTTTCTTTAATATTTATTTATTTTGAGAAAGAGAGAGGGAAAAAGAGGGAGAGAGCACACAAACACACACACACGAAAGAGAGAGTGGGGGAGGGACAGGAAGAGAAGGAGAGAGAATCCCAACCAGGTTCCATGCTGTCAGCACAGAGCCCAAAACAGGGCTACGTTCCGTGAACCATGAGATCATTACCTGAGCAGAAAGCAAGAGTCGGACAGTTGGACATTTAACCAATGGAGCCACCCAGGAGCCCTAGCCCTTCCACATCTTAAAAAAAAATAGATGTGTTGAGATATGATTCACATACCATAGAATTCATTCATTTAAATTGTACATTATATCAATTATTGAAAGTGTGGTGTTGAAACCTCCAATTGTTACTGTTGAATTGTCTATTTCTCACTTGAGTTTCATCAGTTTCTGTTTCAACTATTTGGGGGCTCTGTTCTTAAATGCATATGTGTTTCTTTCTGGGTTTTAATGTTTATTTATTTATTTATTTTGAGACAGAGAGAGACAGAGCATGAGCAGGGGAGGGCACAGGGAGGGAGAACGAGAATCTCAAGCAGGCTCCATGCTGTCAGCACAGAACCCAACGTGGGGCCTGAACTCACCAACTGTGAGATCATGAGAGTCGGACGCTTAACGGACTGACCCACCCAGGTGCCCAATGCATGTGTGTTTCTAATTGTGATGGCATAGCATAATGCTCGTTGGTCTATTATATCTTTTGTCACAATTCGCCATCACTATTATGATGTTGTACCTGTCTCTCTCCCTACTGTGTTTCAGCTTTCTTTGCACGATATAATCTAATCAAGTACATGGGAGATAATAGTAGTCAGCAAATGTTAAATGAGCGAATGAATAAATCCTTTGTTTTGTATTTAGCCTCAAAGACATTCCTGCCATGCTTAATATTTTGAGTTCAAGATAGTGATACACAACATTCTGAAAGTTTCAAAAAAGTGCAACTGACATTTGAAAATGTCAAGTGGAATTTGGATGAAATCCCCCCCCACCAATTTCCTTTGCAAATTTCAGTATATGTTACATTCAATTCAGTTGTGTGAAAAAAATTAGCACAGCTGCAGAGGTTGAGTTCTCTTCCTTTGCAACTTCTACTTGTATAAATTTATAGCATTTTTACAGAAATTATTTCATTTCTTTTGTATTTTAGAGTTTAAATTCCCCTACCACTAATGCCCTCATGCCCTCAGTGGAATGTCAGAAAAAGTAAGAAACTGGAACAGGAAAAAAAAAACAAACCCTCTAGGTATTAAATGTTTTCCTCATTTATGTCTATTGTATTTGCTATCTACCATTAACCAGGCTCGCAATCTAGAATTGCAACATAACAGGAAATAACAGATTATTTACTCTCCAGGAAAATACTCTCTGTACAATTTTGATAAATATGAACACAAGCTCTGATAAAATTTCAGAGTGCAGTGTAAAAATTCTATTATTTTCTTTAAAAGTTAAGTGACCCTCTCCTTACATGATTGTATACTCATACTGCTAAATATTTGGGAATATATTTGGCTATACCGCAAAAAAGAGTAGAAGAAAGTGTTTTTTGAAATAATCTAACAGTATAATTAGTAATCGTGTTAGAAATATTAACTTTTAGCGGTCATGGGTGGCTCAGTTGGTTGATTGTCCCACTCTTAATTTCGACTTGGGTCATGATTCCCAGGTTGTGGGATCCAGCCCTACATCAGGCTTGGTGCTGAGTGTGGAGCCTGCTTGGGATTCTCTCTCTCTCTCTCTCTCTCTCTCTCTCTCTCCTTTTGCCCCTCTCCTCCCATTCTAAAAAAAAATAATAATAAAATAAAAAGAAATAAGAAAAAGAAAAGAAATATTAACCTCTAATGAAAGTCTCTGCAGGGGGGTGCCTGGCTGACTATGTAGGTACAGCATGTGACTCTTGAGCTCGGGGTTGTGAGTTCAAACCCCACCTTAAGTGTAGAGCTTTCTTAAAAGAATGAATAAATGATAATAATTTAAAAGGGGCACCTGGGTGGCTCATTCCATTAGGCATCTGACTCTAGGTTTCAGCCCAGGTCTTGATCTCACAGTTTGTGGGATGGAGCCCTGTGTCAGGCTCTGTGCTGACATCACAGAGACTGCTTGGGACTCCCTCTCTCCCTCTTTTTCTGCCCCTCCCCTGCTCATGCTCTCTCTCTCCAGCTCAAAATAAATAAATAAAAAATAAAAAATTTAAAAAAAAGAAAGTCTTGTTAGAAAACTTACACTGGAAACATATTTACATGACAAAATATGCTAAATGTATAATGCAATAATTTTATATATAACAAACATGAGTATATAATTATATATATATAACTATATATAATAATCTTGTGTACCTAATAATTATATTATTATGGAAACTGGTCTGGATCAGCCAGCAGAAGAACCAAGAGGCACTTGGAGATCTTGGAAGGCAGGAGGTTTATTTTACACTGGTGGGCTCAAAAGAGATCATTCTCCAGAGGTCTGAGCCCAGAGCATAAGCAGAGGGGACAATTTATAGTCTGTTACTTCCGCATTCCTCATTAGTCATAATTTGGAGCCAGTGGCAAGCAAGGAAGAAGAACCCAGAAGGGGAGTCTTCAGGCAGGACTGGAATTACCCTATCAATCCTGTCGGCCATCTTATAACAGATTTTTCCCTATCAATATATGTAACTATATAACTATAACTCTAACTAACTAACTAACTATATATATATATATATATATATATATATATATATATATATATAAACATGTATAGAAACATATATATATGTATAAACATATATATGTATATGTATATATATATAGTCCTTGTAACTGGACTAAGAATTAAATTGACATGAGACGGATTAACAGGAGAAAATAAATTTTAGTTTTGTATGTACAGGAAATCCATACAAACAAGAATTGCCAAAGACAAGTCAGGCAACAGGAGACTTCTATGACATCCTGAGCTAAGGTGAGGGTTAGGGGTCTGGGGATAAACAGGGGAAGAAGACAGGAAGAAGGTGAGTGGAGAGGTTTGGAAAACAAAGGGTGTTCTCTTATGCAAATAAGTTTCTTAGGTAAAGAGGAATCTCTTTTAATAGCTCTCTTTCTGGTACAGGCTCTCCTTTTCAATGTAAATTTAGGCAGTTGAGGGGGTGGTAAAGAGCTTTTCCTGAATCTGCTGGATTTTGATTGCTTCTAACTCAAAATAATCTTCATTTCAAAGTAGCCCTTCTTGGGGCAGCCTGTACTTGGCCCCTATAATATATATATTCATGTATATGTATATGATATGTATATGTATATGTATATGTATATGTATACACACACACATATATTTTTTTAACCATGTAACTTTTAACTACACAAAAGTTTTTACACAGAAAGTATAGCTAGGGGCGTGTGGATGGCTAAGTCAGTTAAGCCTCTTGATTTTGGCTCATGGTCCTGAGATCGAACCCTGTGTCGGCTCCATGCTAAGCATGGAGCCTACCTGAGATTCTCTCTCTTCCTCTCTCTCTCTGCCCCTTCCCCACTTGCACATGGGCACCCACGAGCTCTCCCTCTCTTTCTCAAAATAAATAGATAAGCATTTAAAGAAAGAAAGTATAGCTAGAAGGAAATATACAAAATGTTTAGAGTAATTTTCGAAAATTTGGTTATTCTTCTTCTCTTTTCTTTCTTTTTTCTTTCCTTTTTTTGTGTCTACAAATATGTGGATGAAACTGAAAATTTAAATAGACAATATTTTTAAGATTTTATTTTTTAATTAATGTCTACACCCAACATGGGGCTCGAACTCACAACCTTGATATCAAGAGTCGCATTGCTCTACCAACTGAGCCAGCCAGGTGCCCCAAATGAATTTTTAAACTTTGTCTATTTAAGAAGAAGAAACTTAAGCTTGCCTTAAATATTGCTGAAACATATTTTTAGTTACTCAGGGATCAACTAATTACCTACCAAACAATAAATTACACTGTGTTCAAAAAGACATAACCTGGTGGTAAAAAAGGAATTGACAGAGGATTACCTCCATTATGTCCTCAAACTTTCTAATTGATTAAGTTCTTCCTTCCAGCTAATCTCTAACACAGGCAAAAGATCCTGTGGGCATAGCATCACCTGATGGGAACCAAAACGACCCCCTCCAGCTCTGAGGACTGCCCTAAGTCAGCAAGACCCCACTCATGATTGCCCTCAAGACAATGATTGACCTGACCTTTACTGCCCACCTGCCTGTACCCACCAACCTTTGTCCCACATTTTCTTTATATAAATCTAGAGGTATTTTCAGCCCTTGGGAGACAGTTTTGAGAGGTTAGTCCACCGTCTTCCCAGTGTTGGTCTCACTGAAATAAAATCCTTTCCGGTTTCACCACCACTCGTTTTTCTGCCTTTGGATTTTGTCAGTGGCGAGTGGCCAACGTCAGTCTGCGTAGGGTCCCCAAAACTAGTGCTTTTGCATCCCTATACGCTGGCTACAAGATAACCAATCCAAAATGGAGTCACTGATGCTAAGCCTCATGTCAGCAAACCAAGACTTACTACCTAATCTAATTGCAGTTTCAACCTCTCCTGGGAATGTAACCTTTAACCAATCAATCTGGAATTCCCTGGTCAGCACTAGTGAATAAATTTGCCTGATATAAACCTCCCATCCCTCTTTGGAAGGAAACCTTGCCTGAAACAATGCACTCTTTGCTAATAAACTGCCATTTATCCCCCCCTTTCTCCCTTTAAAAAACCTTTCTTTTTCTACAGTCCTTCAGACCTCCTTTCTATTTGCTAGATGGGATACTGCCTGATTCGTGTATTGTTGAATAAACCAATTTTATCTTTAAATTTACTTAGTTGAGTTTTGTTGTTTAACAGGTTTCGTGGCAGCCAGGGCTGAAGGAGACTTCCAACACCTTCAGAGACAATGAGAGTCAAAGGTATGATACCTGAAAACCCTTTTGAGTTTCCTTTCTTGCTATTTCTGAGGGCCATGGATAAGTTCTTCTTAGTTCTGAGCTCTGTTCTCTTTGCATGGAGCTACCGATCTAAGTGACTTTCCACAGTTCCCCCATGTGAATGGAATCCCTCCCTACTCTCCCAAACTTCAGGCTGGGAACTGATTGTGGTTACCAGATTGGGTGTTGAGTTGAGCCAAGCCCAACTTGAAATCTGGATTTGGTCCAGGATCAGACTGGGCCCAACTTACAAACCAGACTGGGTTTGGAACCAGACTGAGCTCAATTTACACTGGACAGGGTACAGTGAGAGGCCTTGTTTTAAGTAAGGGCTATTGCTAATGGGAATCTTGGAGGCCAAAAAAAGGAGCTACAAAATTAGACAGCATGGGTCAAGCACTTAGAAGCTGACAGAATGCCTGGCACCTAACTCAAAGACTCCCATGTTAGATAAGTCGGTCACAAAACAGGTTAGATGGGCACTAGGTCACCCGCCAACTTTACGAGAATTTCCGGGCAACAAAGTACATTGTAAAATTCCACATAATTCCCAATCCAGGGGCACATCCCTCTTAGGTATTAGGTTGGCTCCAAGAGACCCAAAAACTTAGCCAAAAAAAAAAAAAAAAAAAAAATGAGATTATTAAAATCAAAAGAATTAAGGGCACCACCTTCCAGCATACCTCCCCAAGACTAGGTATATCTAAGAACTACGGTTCCAGAAGCTATAAATAGCTACAAAGATGGCAAAATCTTGCTAAGTTTTTGTGTCCTGAGAACTGGGCTTGGTAACTGCGAGGCTGAGGGTTCCAAAATATAGCTAGACAGAAATGTGAGTTGTACCCTATTTGTGGCTAGATATGACTGGACCAAAATGTGGGCTAAATTCTCCTTGTGGCTGGGTTCCTACCTAACCACTTCCAGCCATTAGGGGGAATTACAGCGACCATTTTGAGGAAGGTTCAAATTAGGTACGCCCACTATTTTTTTTTTTTTTTTTTAGAAAATATTTATTCATTTTTGGGAGACTACAAGCAGGGGAGGGGCAAAGACAGGCGGACAGAGGATCTGAAGCGGGCTCTGTGCTGAAAGGCTGACAGCAGTAAGCCCGATGTGGGGCTCTAACTGTACCCTCAAAGAAGGGACTTCATATGGGCCCCTTCTAGAGTGGATGAGACTCAGGAATCTGATGGTAAAATGCGACATTATTCTCTTAAACTACGAAAGGGAAACTAAAAATTAATGAGAAACCTTGGTGAATTCTAGTAGATACTGGAGCTACACTCTAAACCCCACTTGGCCCATAGATGGGATCCTGGGGAAGCTAGTGAAAACTGGCTAAGGGTGAGAATGCTTACCAGACTTGGCTGTCCCAGATCTTTAGCAGTAGAACCCAGTAGAGAAAAGAAAACAAAATATCTTTTGCATCCTCTTTCTAAATATCTGAGTCCAAGGGATTGTTAAATACTGCCAGAAATATTTACTGTTCGTCCCAGCTGGAAACTAATGAGATATTGAAAGAGATTTTATTTTATTTTATTTTATTTTTAGCAGTTGGCTAAATTGGAAGCTGATATTCAGAACCTGATAGGAACTTTTTTTTTATCAGGCCCTCTCCCCTCAACTAAAACAAAACTATGTAACCAGAGGAAAAATAAAGCTTTCTAAAGCCTTTGTGGAAGGATTCCTAGAGCTCTTAAAAATAGGAAAACTAGGGATGCCTGAGGGGCTCAGCTGGTTAAGCACCAGCTTCGGCTCAGGTCATGATCTCACAGTTTGTGGGTTTGGGCCCCATGTCGGGCTCTGTGCCGACAGCTCGGAGCCTGGATCCTGCTTCGGATTTTGTGTCTCCCTCTCTCTCTGCCCCTCCCCCACTTGCCCTCTGTCTCTGTCTCTCTCTATCTCTCTGTCTCTCCCTCAAAAATGAGTAAACATTACAAAAAGTTTTTAAAACTAGGAAAACTGAGCCAAAGGTTTTGGGTTTCTTTTCAAGTTCACATGGCCTAAGACAATCTTCAGTGAATAAAAGCTACTTTAAGTTGGTGTTTTAAACAAAATGGACTGTCCGTAGAGTTATCAACATTAAATGAATGTAATACAGACATACAACTTTTATTACACCTGGCTTTCCTAACCTCATAAGTAGATGTTTCCTCTGTTACAAAATTTGTCAGTCAGAAAAACAGCGGGGAATATTGAATGACTTTGTCTAATGTGTAATAACGCTTTCATAAGTAATCTAAACATAATTATCAAGAGCAAATGCTTTAAATGGACATAAATGCATAAGAGTTTCTAGGTGAACTTTCCAGCAAATAGTTCCCAAAATCTTTTGGTTACTCAAAAAGTTAAAGTTTGGGCAAGTTAGGTTAAATGATGCGTTAGAACAAATATATTGAATATCTAGGTCATCTCCAAATAAAATAAAATAAAATACTGAAACATTACTAAAAATAGATTTATCCACTTTTGGCTTCCTTTACAGAGGAACTAGTGATATTTGAGCCCATTAGTAAACATGTTTTGTGCCATACTGAAAAATGTACTATGAGAAAGCATGTGTTTCTACAAATTACAAAAAGTATTTCTATATTTGTCAAGCCACAGAATGCTAGTGTAAGAGATAGTCCAGAATTGTTCACATCTTGATTTTCAGTAGAAAATAAGGCTTTTAAGGATTAAAAATTTTAATATATGTAATTTAAAGGATTTCATTTAATTTCAATGCAGGTAAAATATATTTACATATAAATATATGTAAATTAAAGCTACTAGAAATTATAGGGGAAGCATCTCCGTGTTCAAGGAAAGTAGAATCTGTATTTTCAGTAAGAAAAGGTATGAGATGCATTTTGTTGAAGAAAAAGAAATTTAATTTGTCCTAAAGTGAAGCTGGCTATTTCAGAATGGGAAAGAGTAAAAACAGGACAAAATCTGAATGTAAAAAAGAAATTCATAGAGGTGCATCTGGCTGGCTCAGTGGGTAAAACATCTAACTCTTGATCTCAGGGTCATGAGTTTGATTCCCATGTTGGGTGTAGAGATGACTAAAAATATGTATATATATATATATATATATATATATATATGTGTGTGTGTGTGTGTGTGTGTATATATATATATATATAAAATTCTTTGCATAGCAACAGAAACCATTAACAAAAAAAAAAGGCAACCTACTGAATGGGAGAAGATATTTGCAAATGATATATTCAATAAGCACTTAATATCCAAAATATATAAAGAATTCACACAACGGAACACCAAGAAAACAAATAATCTGTTAAAAAAAAAAAACGTGAATCAAAATCACAATGGGATATCACCTCACACCAGTCAGAATGGGTAAAATCCAAAACACAAGAAACAAATGTTGACAAAGACGTGGAGAAAAGGGAACACTCATATCCTATTGGTAGGAATGTAAATTGGTGTAACCACTGTGGAAAACACCATTTAAAAAATTAAAAACAGTAATTCCACTTCTGGCTATTTACCCAAAGAAAACAAAAACACACTGATTTGAAAAGATGTATATACCCTTATGTTTCTTGCATCAATATTATATCGCTAAGATACAGAAGCAGCTAAAGTGTTCATCGATAGATGAATGGATAAGGAAGTGGTGTATATACATACAAGCCGTGGAATATTACTCAGCCATGAAAAGGAATTAGATCTTGCCATTTGCAACAACATGGGTGGCACTAGAGGGCATCATGTTAAATAAAATAAGTCAGAAACAAAAAGCCAAATACCATATGATTTCGCTCATATATGGAATTTAAGAAACAAACAAAAAAATCAAAGAATAGAAAAGAGATGAACCAAAAACCAGACTCTTAACTACAGAGAACAGATGGTTACCAGAGGGCAGAAGGGTGGGGGGATGGGGGAAATAGGTAATGGGGATTAAGAGTACACTTACCATGATGAGCACTGAGTAATGTACAGAATTGTTGAATCACTATATTGTACGCCTGAAACTAACATAACACTGCATGTTAACTATACTGAAATTAAAACAAATATTTTCTTTATGTTGTATTTGTATAGGTATATAAGTATTCCAGAAATAAAAGTAGACCTTTGTAAACAATGATGACACATGTCCTTTTTCTCCTACATGATTCCTCCAAAATCCAGAGATTCCTGGGTCTTTTTATGGCAAAAATAGTAATTTACCTAAGTTCAATAAGAATCTGTTTTCCCTGTAACAAGACACAATTAGAAACATTGGTTATATTACCAAGGCGTTGACTGAAATGTCATATTTTTTTGAAATGCCATATTGGACAGAGATATGTGCAGACTCAAAAATGACCAGAGAGTTTAAAAAAAACTGAGGTTAACTTTATGAAACCAATATGCCCTTTGAAAAAATCGGCCTGGTACCTTGCCTATGAGGTTTCAGCAAAGCAGTCTTAAAAAGAGCTTACATAGGGGGCGCCTGGGTGGCTCAGTCAGTTAAGCATCCAACTTCAGCTCAGGTCATGATCTTGCGGTCCGTGAGTTCGAACCCCACGTCGGGCTCTGGGCTGACAGCTCAGAGCCTGGAGCCTGTTTCAGATTCTGTGTCTCCCTCTCTCTGTGACCCTCCCCCGTTCATGCTCTGTCTCTCCCTGACTCAAAAATAAATAAACATTAAAAAAATTAAAAAAAAAAAAGAGCTTACATGGTTGATCACTATTCTTGCTGCACTTGTGTAAATAATCATAGCATATTTAGTGTAAACAAATTATCTTTGGTGAAAAAAAGGGGGGGTGATTGTATTAAGAAGAATTATGCTAGCACCTTTTTAATATTAGATTCTAATCCTATTAATTGCCTTAGGGTTTTGTTACAGACCTATAACAGAACTGGGTCCTGAATTCTTCTGGTTTCCTCAAATATCTGGCTATAAATTTTCAAACTAACATTTCCCATTTTCTCCCATCCTGCGAGTTTGGAATCGCTCAGAACAAAGACTGCCCTTTAATCTCCTTGGAAAAGACTAGACCAGGTCTTCCCCACTAACCGGATGGGAGCTGAATTTCAGGGACTTGAACCCCGGATAGGTATTTCACAGCTAAAGGAGTCTTCACCTGATAGCTGTTCCTCCACACAGCCGGAGACTTCGAAATCAAATTGGCTAACAGAAGAAGTAGCTGACCTCAAGGCAGGCTGCTCCCTCCCAAGACCCTAGATCAAGACTGAATACTTTAACTAAACATGAAACTGTTCTTTTTCTCTCATTCTTTCCTTTAGAGTGTCGTTGGCCTGAAAAGATAATGCCATCATCTGTAGCCCCCAGGCAGTTGCTAATAAGGGTAATCCAACCTCCGAACAACCTTTGTTGGGCTTGCACGATGCCCCTGCTTCAGTTTCTCTAGAACAAACTCCGCCCTTTCACTCTTGTGTCACACTTTCTAACCTGGGGATCCATTCCCCCATCTCTAGTTAACAACTCCAAATGCAGGGAACCTTGGGTCTGGGCTCTATACAGAGAAAGGAAGACAAGCAAAGGTAATCAGAAGGAAACCACCTGGAGGTGCCTGGGTGGCTCAGTCAGTTAAGCGGTTAAGTGTCTCTTGACCTCGGCTCAGGTCACGATCTCAGGGTTCATGAGTTTGAAGCCCGAATCAGGCTCTCTGCTGTCAGCACAGAGCTCGTTTTGGATCCTCTGTCCTTGTCTCCCTCTGCCACTCCCCAACTCATACTCTTTCTCTCTCTCTCTCAAAAATAAACATTAAAAAAAAGAGAGAATAAAACCACTTGTGTCGTCCATAGACCCTTACATTTTACTTACCCCCACGTCTCTACCAGAGGCAGATTGAAAATTAGCTCCCTTTGGTGGGTCCCAGCTTCCCTGTTTAGGAATAAATGTACATAAGGCTGTGATCAGGAACCTCTCCTTAATTCTTGAAAATATTACAGAATCTGTTGCTAACGCAATAGCTGTCTGACAAAAATCCTTAGACCCTCTGGCCAAAATTGCTCTTGTGGGTAGGGATAACCCTTGATTATGTTTTAGCTGCACAAGGAGGTGTTTGTGCTGTGGCCAATACCACCTCTTGTACCTGGATTAATACTTCTGGGGAAGTTGGAACTCAGTTACATAAGCTCACTGAGCAAGCCACTTGGCTTTAAAAGGTGACTCCTTCAATGTGGTCTTTCTTTGACTTACTTGATTTTAATTGGTTTGGGGCTTGGAGACCATGGCTTGAAGGGAACTCCAGACATCGGTAATTATCTCACTTGTAATAATCATAGTAATCTCCTCGGTGTGCCGTACTCTCTCAAACATTTAAATGCATGTTTGCAGCCGCTCACTACCCCCCAAAAATGACGTCCCTAAAACTGGAATGCCAGGAAAAGAATAAAGAAAATCACCCACTAAAAAATTGTGAGCCTGATGCTGTGACCTGTGAATATCACAGTCAGCAAAATCGTCATGACCTGTGAGTACCGCACAAAGAATCAACAAAAACTGGGAGACCTTGAGGGGTGGCTGGAAGTGGCACTAAAACCTTAAAATTTGGTCACATCTCTCAGCTTAGCTAAGAGTTTGATCAAAGGGGCTGAAGATGGTTAAAAAAGAGGCAACCTGCCCAAAATGGAGTCACTGATGCTAAGTCCCACATCACCAAACGGAGACTTAATACCTAATCTAATTGGAGTTTCAGCCTTTTCCAAGAATATAGTCTTTTTAAAAATTTTATTTATTTATTTTGAGAGAGAGCAAGCGAGCAAGGGAGGGTCAGAGAAAGAGGGAGAGAGAGAATCCCAAGCAGTCTCTGCTCTGTTGTCACAGAGCCCGGCTCAATCTCATGAGCCATGAGATCGTGACCTGCGCTGAGATCAAGAGTTGGACACTTAACCACTTAACTGACTGAGCCACCCAGGTGCCCCATGCCAGGAATGTAACTTGTTTAACACAAGTAATAGGAATCATCGCATTCTCAAAATTATCTGTTAAGAACAATATAACAGGGGTGTCTGGCTGACTCAGGTGGAAGAGCGTGCAACTCTCGATCTCAGGGTTGTGAGTTCAAGCCTTTCATTGGGCGTAGAGATTACTTGATAATAAAGTCTTAAAAAGAAAACATCATAACAGAACTCTTCCCATAAAGCACTTAACTTTTAAATCAAAATAACTTTTGGGGCGCCTGGGTGGCTTAGTCGGTTTAACATCAGAATCTTGCTCTCCACTCAGGTCACGATCTCACGATTTGTGAGTTCAACGCCACTTCGGGATTTGCCCTGACATCTTGGAGCCTGCTTGAGATTCTCTGTCTCCCTCTCTCTCTGCCTGCACCACCCCCCCTGCTCAAATCAATAAATACATTTAAAAAATAAATTAATTAATTGTTACGGTACTCTGCCAGAGAAATTTGCCTAAGAAAGAATAGTTAAGTATATGTAAATTAATACCTAATTTTGTTCTAAAGTATAGTGCTTAATCTCCATTCTAGGTACATAAAACCTATGTTGCTCTCACTTCTCTAGGTGGGAATGATTACCTATTTTTTCTTCTATTATCATCTCTACCTATTATTTTTTTTTTTAACGTTTATTTATTTTTGAGACAGAGAGAGACAGAGCATGAACGGGGGAGGGTCAGAGAGAGAGACGGAGACACAGAATCTGAAGCAGGCTCCAGGCTCCGAGCTGTCGGCACAGAGCCCGACACGGGGCTTGAACCCATGAACCGTGAGATCATGACCTGAGCCGAAGTCGGACGCTTAACCGACTGAGCCACCCGGGCACCCCTCTTCCTATTATTTTAAAAATCTGAGGGACCGATCAATGGTCTCTAAATCATATGACTGCAATCATTGGCCGGAGAGGTCACCATGTGTTTGTTTTTCCAATAGCCTCAGACTTAGAAGGAACCTCAGAGATCACTGATTGTAACACACTGAAGTAGTCAGTAATTTAGCTTCCGCTTCAATGCTTCCAGTGTCAATACCTCAATTCAAGGCGGTTTATCCTATTGTTGTAGTTTTGTCCCACTGTTGTGGTTTACTTATTGGAGTGTCTCTGCATAGTACGCGGAAATCAATTTTCCTGTAACTTGGGCTAGTACTGCCCTCTAGTGCTGCACAAAGTGATAACTTTCCTCCCTCTTCCTAGGATTATTTGAAAACAGTTATGGTCCCCTGGTATTTCTACAGACTAAACGTGTACAATTTCTTCAATCATGCTTCACAGGACATGATTTAAATCTCCCCGCAAATTTAGTTGAGTTCCTTTGTTTCATTCTAGTTTGTCAGTTAATATATGGTGGCCAATACTAAAGCAAAATTCAATGTATTATTTCTCTTATACTGGATGTTCAACTGATGCCAGCAGGAGCAGCGTTCTTAGTTGAATGGGACTGACTCTGGTTGTCTTAAGAATGGAAGGAATTTACTGAAAATCAGTTGGGTACCTCAAGAAAGCTAAAGACTCTAGAGAACCAGGTTCAAGAAAAAAAGACAGGAACCAAGAATAGTTAGAAAATCAGAATTGCTGGGGTGCCTGGGTGGCTCAGTCGGTTAAGCGTCCGACTTCGGCTCCAGTCATGATCTCACGGTCTGTGAGTTCGAGACTCATGTCAGGCTCTGTGCTGAAAGCTCAGAGCCTGCAGCCTGCTTCAGATTCTGTGTCTCCCTCTCACTCTACCCCTTCCCCTCTGCTGCTCATGTTCTGTCTCTCTGTTGCTCTCAAAAATAAACATTAAAAAGAAATTTAATAAAAAAAAGAAATTCAGAGTTGTAACTAAAATCATACCTCAGAATTAATCTGATGAGGCCACCAGTGCCACACACTGCTGCTGAAAACACAGCACTGCCACTGATGCCCCTAGAGATTGACTTATTGTGGCCAGAATGAATTCTACACTGTCTCTGCTTCTGTGTTGTACTAATACCAGCTTCCATGCAGGCCAAGTCTACGTCATATGTTTCCACTCAGTTTCTCGGAAATTTTCTTGGTTTGTAATTGGAGACAGGCTCTGCCTCCCAATAAGATCCTAATGCTGAACAATCCCTATCAAAATAACACCGGCATTCTTCACAGAGCTAGAGCAAACAATCCTAGAATTTGTATGAAACCAGAAAAGACCCCAAATAGCCAAAGCAATCCTGAAAAAGAAAACCTCAAAGCTGGAGGCATCACAATCCCGGACTTCAAGCTGTATTACAAAGCTGTAATCATCAAGACAGTATGGTACTGGCACAAAAACAGATACTCAGATTAATGGAACAGAACAGAGAACCCAGAAATGGACCCACAAACGTATGGCCAACTAATCTTTGACAAAGCAGGAAAGAATATCCAGTGGGGGAAAAAACAGTTTCTTCAGCAAATGGTGCTGGGAAAACAGAACAGCAACACGCAGAAAAATGAACCTGGACCACGTTCTTACACCATACACAAAAATAAACTCAAAATGGATGAAAGACCTAAACGTAAGACAGGAAGCCATCAAAATCCTTGAGGAGAAAGCAGGCAAAAACCTCTTTGACCTCTGTGGGGGATAAGCTTAGGAATCCCCTGGGGCTTACATAAACACCACTTTATGCCTTACACCAACAAGGCATAAAGAATTACAAAGTCATAAAATACTCACAACCAAGTTTGGATAAACCAGATTGGCACCCCAAGAATATGGGGGTGGAAAAAGCACCCCAAGAATAGCGAGGTACAAAGGTGCCAGGAATAGGGAGGTGCGACGGCACCCCAAAATAGAGAGGGGGTGCAGAATAGAGAGGAAGAGGCAAAGGCCCAGAAAAGGAACAGGCACAAAGGTGCCCAATACATAGGAATATGAAATAAACAAGATTAGATGTTCAGGGTGGAAGCATCCCCAATTTAGTACTATAGCAGAAAAGCTGCTTGCACAGGAGGATAGGGCCAGGTTAGGTAAACTGGTGAATTGGACTATGGACCACTGAGCTGCAGGCGAAGCAGCCCAAAGAGAAGAGATGGTTAACAAAAGAAAAGGTGCCTTATTAACCCTGAGGTTATTCCCCCTATCTGTCTCATCCCCTAGGCTAGCTAAGATAAACAGAGGTGCTGCCTCATGTCTGCCATTAACAGCTATCTGCCCATTTGCCCGGCTCCAGGATTTTGTTTTATATTGACCCAAACCCCAGACACCGTATATCTTCAAAACCCCCCTTTCCTTCACGTCCGCAAGTTAACGTTCACTGTTTCTTTGTCTCTTTGTGCACACCCATCCCATCATATTTGTAAGCCTTCTGATCTGAATAAATATGGGACAAGGACCCTTATACGGGGCTTTTGTCTTTTCCTGGACATTAGCCATCTCTTGCTTTAATCCTGTGTCCGCTCTTTTGCTGGCCAAAAGAGAACTTTAGACTTAGAGTCTATGACAGACCTCAGCTGCAGCAACTTCTTACTCAAGAGTCAAGGGAAACAAAAGCAAAAATGAATTTTTGGGACCTCATCAAGATAAAAAGCTTTTGCACACCAAAGGAAACAATCAGCAAAACTAAAAGGTAACCAACGGAATGGGAGAAGATATTTGCAAATGACATATCAGATAAAGGGTTAGTATCCAAAATCTATAAAGAACTTATCAAACTCAACACCCAAAAAACAAATAATCCAGTCAAGGAATGGGCAAAAGACATGAATAGACACTTCTCCAGAGAAGACATCCAGATGGCCAACCAACGCATGAAAAAATGCTCCACATCACTCATCATCAGGGAAATACAAATCAAAATCACAATGAAATACCACCTCACACCTGTCAGAATGGCTGACATTAACAACTCAGGCAACAACAGATGTTGGCGAGGTTGCAGAGAAAGAGGCTCTCTTTCTGGAAAACAGTATGGAGGTTCCTCAAAAAATTAACTATGACCCAGCAATTGCACTATCCAAGGGATACAGGTGTGCTGTTTCTTTAAAAAAAGTTTTTTTTAATGTTTATTTATTTTTGATACAGAGAAAGACAGAGCATGAATGGGGGGAGGGTCAGAGAGAGAGGGAGACACAGAATCTGAAACAGGCTCTAGACTCTGAGCTGTCAGCACAGAGCCCGACGTGGGGCTCGAACTCACGGACCGCAAGATCATGACCTGAGCCGAAGTTGGACGCTTAACCAACTGAGCCACCCAGGCGCCCCCAGGTGTGCTGTTTCAAAGGGGCACATGCACCCCAATGTTTATAGCAGACCAATTGACAATAGCCAAAGTATTGAAAGAGCCCAAATGTCCATCAATGGATGAATGGATAAAGAAGATGTGGTATCTATATACAATGGAGTATATTACTCGGCAATCAAAAAGAATGAAATCTTGCCATTTGCAACTATGTGGATGGAACCAGAGGGTATCATGCTAAGTGAAATTAGTCATTCATAGAAAGACGAATATCATATGACTTCACTCATATGAGGAATTTAAGATACAAAACAGATGAACATAAGGGAAGGGAAGCAAAAATAAAATAAAGACAGGGAGGGGGACAGAACATAAGAGACTGTTAAATATAGAGAACAAACAGAGGGTTGCTGGAGGGGTTGTGGGAGGGGAGATGGGCTAAAAGGGTAAGGGGCATTAAGGAATCTACTCCTGAAATCATTGTTGCACTATATACTAACTTGGATATAAATTAAAAAATCAATAAATTATTAAAAAAAAGATTCCAATGCTGAGAGTTTCGCAAAAAATAGGAAGGGACTTCATTTGCTGAGCAGCTGACTAAAGTTTTAAAAGACTCATTTTAGCTTCTGTGTGGGGAATGAACATAAGAACCATGACAGAAGTATGAAGATTAGTTAGGAATCTATTTCAATAATGGAGGCAAGAAATGATGATGGCTTGAATCAAGATGGTAATGGTCGATGTGGTGAGAGATGATGAGATTCTGGATATATTTTGAAGGTAGAACTCACAGAATTTGCAGATGGATTGGATATAGGGCGTGATAGAAGAAAAAAAGTCAAGAATGACTTCAAATCCTTTGTCCCGAACAAACAGAAGAATAGAATTGCCATTCAAACCATGAAACAGACTCTTAACTATAGAGACCAAACAGAGGGTTGCTGGGGGAGGGGGGAAGGGGGGGAGGGGGGATGGATGAAATGGGTGATGGGGATTAAGTAGGGCACTTATTGTGATGAGCACCAGGTGTAATATGTAAGTGATGAATCACTTAATTCTACACCTGAAGCTAATATTACACTGCACGTTAACTAACTGGGATTTAAATAAAAACTTGGAAAAAAGAAAAAGAATGATGGAGTTGCCATTTACCGAAATGAGACAGAACATAGGAAGAGCAGGTTTTGTGAGGGAAGATTTGATTTTGGTCCTGGGGTGCCTGGCTGGCTCAGTCAGTTCAGCGTCTGAGTCTTGATTTCAACTCAGGTCATGATCTCACTGTTCATGAGATCAAGCCTCACGTTGGGTTCTGTAAGCTGACAGCACAGAGCCTGCTTGGGATTCTCTCTCTCCTTCTCTCTCTCTCTGCCCCTCCCCTGCTCTAGTACACGTGCCTGTTCTCTCTCTCTCAAAATAAATACACTTTTTTTTTTTTTTTTTAAGAATTTGGTCTTGAAAACTTAGGATCATGATGACCATTGTATATCTGAGTAGATATGTTGAGTAGGTATATCAGTTACACAAACTTTCAATGGAGAGGTCTGAGCTAGAGATTCGAATTTAGGAGACATCACTGTACAGCTGCTTTTGAAAGTCGGGAGACTGGATGAGATCATTGAGGCAGTATATACGTAAATACAGAAACTCTCTAAGGACTGGGCTTTGGCTCCTGTGTTTAAAGCATTGCTTCTCAAAGCATGGTCCCTACACCAGCAACATCAGCATCACATGGGAACTTGCTAGAAATACACATTTTTCTTCCCAATTCCTGACCTACTGAAATCAGCGTCTCTGGGGGTAGAGCCCAGCAAGCTGTGTTTTAGTAAGGTGATTCAAATGTATGCTAAAGTTTGAGCACCAATGGTTTAGAGGTCAGGATGAGGAGGAGCCAGAAAAGAAAACATAAATGGAGCAGCCAGTAAGGTGGAAGGAAACCCAGGAGGGAATGGTATCTTAGGAGTCAAGTGAACAAAGCATTTCAAGGAGGAAAAAGTAATCAACTACATCAAATCCTGCTGGTGTATCAAATAAATTAACCAGTTCTGCTCTTTTGGGAGGATAAACTAAACTTCACACTGTTGACCTTCCCTGGATTCTTCTAATAAATCTTCCTTTTTGTTCAACCTAGTTGGAGTAGACTTCTGTTGTTTCCCATCAAAAGATCCTTGACTAAAAGATACCCAAATGTTCTACAATTGATTTAAAGAAACATTTTTTTATGTTTATTTTTGAGAGAGAGAGAGAGAGAGAGAGAGAGAACAGAGTGTGAATGGCTGAGGGGCAGAGAGAGAGGGACACACAGAATCCGAAGCAGGATCCAGGCTCCGAGCTGTCAGCACAGAGCCCCATGCGGGGCTCCAACTCATGAACCACGAGATCATGACCTGAGCCGAAGTCGGACACTTAACTGACTGAGCCACTCAGGTGCTTCTCTCTCTCTCTTTTTTTTTATTCTAAGTTCATTCATTTATTTTTGAGAGAGAACATGCATGTGTGCACATGCAAGCAGGGGAGGGGCAAAGAGAGACGGAGAGATAGAATCCCAAGCAGGCTCTGCGCTGTCAGCCCAGAGCCCAATGCAGGGCTCACAAACCATGAGTTCCTGACCTGAGCTGATACCAAGAGTTAGATGCTTAACTGACTGAGCCACCTAGGTGCCCAGAGGTTTAAACAAATGAATATTTGTAAAGCTCTTAAAACAGTGCCTGGCAGATAGCAAATGTTATATGTGTTCATTAAATAAAAAATAATTAATTGATCAGTCTTCAACTTGTGTCCTGTTAAAAGTCTGCTGAAGGTTAGGAAAACAACCAACCAGCTCTTAATTACTAAATTTAATGACTTCTCTGGTTCCTAGCTAACTTGATCATTCAGCAATCCTTGACTTGGTGGACCACTAGGTCCCTCTTAGAATTTTCCCTTTATTTCCGGGATGCTTCTTTGCTAGTTCTAACCATAGCTCTCTGACACTGTCTACTCAATTTCCTTTGTAATTTCCTTGGGAGCCTGTCTTTGGTCCTCCTCCCTTCTTATTCTATAATGCAATAAATCCGATATTAAAAAATGCTCCAGGGGCACCTGGGTGGCTCAGCTGAGCAACCGACTTCGGCTCAGGTCATGGGCTCACGGTTCGTGGGTTCCAGCCCTGCGTCCGGCCCTGCGCTGACAGCTCAGAGCCTGGAGCCTGCTTTGGATTCTGTGTCTCCCTCTCTCTCTGTTCCTCCCCTGCTCGCAATCTCTCTCTCTCTGTCTCTCAAAAATAAATATTTTTCAGAAAAAATTTAAAAAATGCTCCAAACCGTTTGTATACAAATCTCTCCATAATCTATTTTCTGCTGATCTCTTCAGATTCGTCTTTCAGTACCTCACCACATGAAGTGACTTGACCTTTTCAGAGTGTTGGGAGCAGTTTCCCCTGTCAGGAAATACCCTTTCCACCCTTAGAATTATTCCCTATCTTTTCAAGTCTTAAATGAATTTTTCTGGATACCTTAGGTGATTTTCTCCTGTAGGTCTCACATATATTTTATAGATACCTGTATCCTCAGAGACTAATATAGTAAGGAACCCAGATATTTATATTGTGATTTCTGTGACAACTTGAACACGTTTTCAGCTCTCAAAATGTATTAATTTTATTTTTATTTCCTCTGAAGAACCAGTGACACCCCGGATTCTTCCAACACTTAAAAATAGTGTATACCGAGCAGTATTGAGGTGATAAGAAGAATAGTTACATTTTTTTTTTTCTTAAGAAATGTCACGGCCACATCTTTAGGGAAGTCATCAAAAGGTATGTGGTACTGCAAGCCTGTGGATGGATCCTAACTGCTAAATTTGTGGTAGCTCTTCGGATTTGAGGGAAGCGGTGAACCTATCACGTCAAGAACATAACGTTGTCTTCACCAAGAATGCCAACAGCACAGAGGACAAATGGGTTTTTCTGAGTTCTGAAAAGCGAAGGTCAAGGTGTCACAGAAGAAAAAGAGTTGTTCCTGACAGGACGGTGGACGCACAAGACAAGAGACGGTTCTTAGAAAGATCGGTAAAAAAATGCCAGGGTCTTTTTTTGTTGTTGTTGTTATGAGCCAAGATCCCGTCCAGAGATCTGTGGGGGAAGGGGTGGTAATTGCTAAGCTCCACCCCCTGAGCCTTAGCAACAGTGACGGAAAGGACTGTGATTGGGTGACAAGTTTCACCAGAACCCTACGGAGCAGGGAGGGGGCGCACTCACTACGTAAGCCTAGCTGAGAGCCGTGTGCAGTTATGCTGTGAAGATGGCTTCGGTTTTCAACACAACGCTTTCTGGAATTGTGCTGGAAGAACCTGACAATGGGGGAAAGATGGCTTTTCTTGATATGTCTTTAGGTATGTAGACCCCAGCCCCCAGCCCCAACTAGTCAGGGCTCACTGGTTTTGGACAGAAGACCTCGAGTGGCGCCATGAGGCACACGCCGCTGGGCGAGACGAAGCTAGCGCTCTGTGCCCCATTCCGGGCCCCCAAGAGGGTAAAGCCCCATTCCGGGTCCCCAGTTGGGTAAAGCTCCGTTCCAGGCCCCCAAGTAAAGTACGTTGGGTCAAGCCCAGACCTTTCTGCTCCCATTTTATACAGAGCCAATAGGTGGGAAGTTGGCGAAAGCTGACAGAAATTGTGTGTGGCACGATTGCTGCAAAGGTTCAGGCTGAGGGAAATAAAAAAGCCAGGCGTCTCCATATATTTTGTTCTCTTAAGGGTGGATAGCTAGCTACCTGCCCACTTCGTATGTGGGGCCACATGCTCCTGGAAGTCCGAGAGCCTGTCGCAAATTACTGGATTCTAGGGAATAGTTTTCGAAGAGTGATAATGGGCAGCAAGAAAAGGGGTGGTGTATTCGATTGCTTGTTTCTTGCTTGTTTCTTGTTTCTTCGCTTGCACCTTTCCTCTCCATTGGCACCCTCGAACCTCCTAACCTCAAAACTCTTCACGATTAATACCCACTTTGGAAATGGGGAAGGGGAGGGGGAGATGGGCGGACTTCGTAAATGAAGTTGGAGAGCTGAGCAGGGAGCGCTAAACTTAAAAATGGCGGCAGGTCGGGTGCGGTACGGGGAGCGGGGCGGGGGGGGGGGGTTAGGGATTAGGAGGAGGAAGAGGTGGGGGGAGGGGAAAGGGTGGGGAGGGGAGAGGGGGTAATGGGTCGAGTGGAGGGGGGAGGGGGAGGGGTGGGGGAAGGGGGAGGGGTGGGGGAAGGGGGAGGTATGGGGGGAGTGGTGGGGTGGGGGAAGGGGGAGGGTAGATGCAGCGCAGGGGTTGCAGCGGGGGGGGGGGGGGGGAAGCAGCAGGGGAGGAGAGCATGCCAAAAAACTGAGGTGGGTAAGGATAGGGAGGGCATGCCTTATTAGTAGAGGGGACAGCCATGCGCGTGGAGAAGAGGAGAGGCGAATGTTACACGTGGGAGGAGCAGAACACGTCGTGGGGGGGATTTAGAGATGAGGGGGGTAGAGTAGGAGAAAAGAGACCCAGGCTTGCAAAACAAGAGAGGAAAGCGGAGCAAGGAAGGGGGGGGGACCTTAGTGGGGTGGGAGGAGTAAGAAAAGCCCACGTTAGAAGTGGGGTTGGAGTGAAGCAAAAGACCTTAGAAACGGAAGAAGTAGAGCAGGGATGAAAGATTCTAGACGTGGGGGGCTGGGGCGCAGTGAGGGTGAAACTTTGAAATGGAAAGGCACAGCGCAGGGGAGAGGTGACCTTATTGTAAGTGGGGAGGTAGGGGGGACTTCAGAAATGAGGAAGGAGCAGGGGTTCAGATCTAAAATCTGAGACAGGGAGCAGCTGTGAGGGCAATTGTTAGAAATGCCGAGAACCACAAACGATCAGTCAGGGAGGATCTTGTAAGTGGCAGGGAGCCGGCGGAGTAGACTTCTGAAATGAAAGAGGATTGTTTGCCTTTTTATTGTCGTAATAGTTTGTTTGTTTGTTTGTTTGTTTTTAACATATTGTGGCCACTAGACCCCTCTCAGGTATACAATTCATAAATATCTTCTCCTGTATTCTGGGTTGGCTTTTTACTTTCTTGATGGTGTCCTTTGAAGCACAAGAATTTTTACTTTGGATGAAGTCCAGTTTGCTTTTTTCTTTTGTGGTTCATGATTTGGTATCATAGATAAGGAATTATGACGATTTACCTCTAGGTTTCCCTCTAAGAGTTTTCCAGGTTGGCCTTTTACATTTACATCTTTGACCCATTTTGAGTTGCTTTTTTGCAAATGGTTGAGCTAAGATCCAACTTCATTCTTTTGCATGTGGGTATCCAGGTTCTCTAACATCATTTGGTAAAAAAAAAAAAAAGACTATTGTTTCCTCTATTGGGTGGTCTTGGTAGAATTGCTTTCTTTTTTTAAAAAAAAAATTTTTTTTAATGTTTATTTTTGAGACTGAGACCGCATGCGAGCAGGGGAGGGGCAGAGAGAGACACAGAACCTGAAACAGGCTCCAGGCTCTGAGTTGTCCAAACAGAACCCGATGCGGGGCTAGAACCAATGAACCGTAAGATCATGACCTGAGCTGAAGTCAGCTTAACTGACTGAGCCACCCAGGAGCCCCTAGAACTGCTTTCTTAACTTCATATTTGGAAAAAAAAATTTCATATTTGGATAGTTCATTGCTGGTGTATAGAAATAGGATTTACTTTTGTGTATGGATCTTCTGTTCCACACTTTTGCCAAGCTTGTTTATTGCCTCTAATTTGTGTGTGTGTGTGTGTGTGTGTGTGTGTGTGTGTGTGTATGTGTGTGTGTATCTTTAAGATTTTCTTTATATAAGATAATAACATCTGAGAATATAGATATTTCCACTTCTTTCCTTCAAATCTGGTTGCCTTTGATTTCTTTTTCTGGATTAATTCTCCTGGCTAGAATTGCCAATGAAATGTTAAATAGATGTGCTAAGAGTGGACATCCTTGACTTGTTTCTGATCTTAGGGGGAAGGTTTTCAGTCTTTCACTGTTAATCATCATTTTAGCTGTGGGTTTTTCCTGGATGCTTTTTATAAGGTTGAGGAAATTTCCTATTCTCTGCCATCCCCCCTTTACCCCTGAGGGGAAATGGCCCAGAATAGTACCTAAGACATTTTCTTGCTTTTTTTCCTTTAAAGTGTTTTTAACAATCTGTTTAATGATGGGTATCGGTAAGCTTTACTCTTCTAAGACATAATCCTTGTGGATTCCAGACTGCAGATTCTGGCTTCTTGCCCTCCACCACAGGCTCCACTGTGAGTCCTGAAATACTTTGTGGTGTTAAAGTAACTTTTATTTATTTTTTTAATTTAATTTTATTTTATTTATTTATTTTTTTTTTAATTTATTTTCGGGACAGAGAGAGACAGAGCATGAACGGGGGAGGGGCAGAGAGAGAGGGAGACACAGAATCGGAAACAGGCTCCAGGCTCCGAGCCATCAGCCCAGAGCCTGACGCGGGGCTCGAACTCACGGACCGCGAGATCGTGACCTGGCTGAAGTCGGACGCTTAACCGACTGCGCCACCCAGGCGCCCCTTAATTTTATTTTTTGATGTGAGAGAGAGAGAGAGAAAGAATCTTCAGCAGGCTCCACACTGAGTGTGGAGTCTGATGTGGGGCTCGATCCCACCATGCTGGGACTGGGACCTGAGCCGAAATCAAGAGTTGGATGCTCAACTGACTGAGCCACCCAGACATCCCTAAAATGACTTTTAAAAAAGAATATCGGGTCACCGGGCAGGGCTGGGACTATGGTGAGACAAGTGAGGCCCTTGCCAAAGGTGCAAAATTTAGGGAGGCAATACAAATTTGACGATTGAGATAATATTTTTAATGAAATGTTTAAAAAAATCAAATGGACAAACTTCAGCCCTCTGGCTGGTCATGTATTTCTGTAAGTAAAGGAACTGGAATGAAGTAAGTGGGGCAAGGTTGCACGCACACGGTCTGATCTGGTTTCTGTTGTTGATATTTTATTCATCAAGGATTGTTCTTGTGTTGATTTAAAAAAAAAAAAACATTTTTAAGATTTTATTTTTAAGGAATCTCTACACCCAATGTGGGGCTCAAACTCACAACCCCGAGATCGAGAGTCGAATGTTTTACCAACTGAGCTCTCCCACCCCCGCCCGCATTAATTTTTATTTTTAAAAATATTGTGTTATAAATACTGAAGGTTTTTTTTGTTTTTTTTTTTTGGAGCGTCCTAAAAATTATGCATGAGGTGAGTGCTTCATTTGCCTTAGTCTAGGCTCTGCCCTGTCACCGGGAGCCTGAATGGGGGGGAAATTCCAGAGCCAAGGAGAATCTATAGCACTGAAATCAAACCTAATGCTCCCTGTGCTTTTTTCGCTGTTGATTTCGCTGTCTTATACTCTGAGGAGTATAAGTTGGTTCCCCAGATCCATATTTATACCATTTCAGACAGACGGAACAGGCAAAACTGGTTAGTCATGAAAGGCCCTTCCAGTTCAAAGCCAAGAAAAATACATCATGAGGGAGCAAATACATGTTGCTTCTATGAGTTGACCGAGAAATCCATACTTTTCTAGTACATGTCCCCATGATTTTATTAAGGTGAAAATATTACTCTTAGCAATGCTTTGGATAGCTGCACCTGTATATTAGAAAAGCAGTTTTGGGGCACCCGAGTGGCTCACTCGGTTAAGGTGTGGACTCTCGTGTTCAGCTCAGGTCACGGGCTCACGGTTCGTGAGATCGAGCCCCACACAGGGCTCCCAGCTGACAGTGCACGGAAACTGCTACTGATTCTCTCTCTCGTTCACTCTCTGTCCCTCCTTTGCTCGCACTTACTATCTCTCAAAACAAATAAAAAAAGAAAAATTTTATGTTATTTATATCATTCACATGTTATATATAATTTTATATTATCTGTATCATGTATACTGAATGCAAGATTACTACTTTCATTGTAAGAAGATGTGATAAAATAGGAAAAGGCTGTACAAATTTATTTTTGTCCTTGTCCCAGTAAACATTTTCAGAACGTATTATAGTGTTTTCTTAGAAATAAAAGGCAGGGCGCCTGGGTATCTCAGTCGGTTGGGCGTCCATCTTCAGCTCAGGTCATGGTGTCACGGTCTGTGAGTTCGAGCCCGGCGTCGGGCTCTGTGCTGACAGCTCAGAGCCTGGAGCCTGCTTCGGATTCTGTGTCCCCCTCTCTCTCTGCCCCTCCCCTGCGTGTGCTGTGTCTCCCTCTGTCTTTCAAAAACGAATAAACATTTAAAAAAAAATTAAGAAATAAAAGGCAAAAATATGGGGCGCCTGGCTGGCTCAGGTCACCCAAAAATATGGCCAGAAAGTAGTGACGACTACTTTCTGCTTGCTAGATGTATTGGGTCCCAGATCCATAAACGTTTATAAAGCATCCACTCTGTATTGAGCCCTGGGCTGGGCACTGGGTACCCTGACAAACAATGGCCTCCTCTCGAGTGGCTCATGATTCAGTTGCAGTGGCAGCTAAGTACATATGTGCAGTTCTGTGTTGTGTTAAGTGTTCTGGAAGCATATGCAAAGTCCGTCAGAAATGGAGGGGAACCTAAGTCACGCGTTTTGAGGTTTCTAGTATTCTAAGTATTTAAAAAATGACAGGACAGTGTCTACAAAAACCAGAGTACATTTTAAATGTTCACAAAGAGTAAAATAGTGATTTCAACACGTTCTAAAATACAAAGGAATATAATTATGCTTTTTAGGGGCACCGGGTTGTAGGACCTGACATACATGAGACACTCAACAAATGCTTGTTCAGTTTTTAAGATATTAAAAATTTTTTTTTATTCATTATTTTTGAGAGAGAGAGAGAGTGAGTGTCAAGGCACATGAGCGGGGAGAGGGAGACACAGAATCTGAAACAGGCTCCAGGCTCTGAGCGGTCAGCACAAAGCCCGCGGCGGGGCTCGAACCCACAGACCGCGAGATCATGACCCGAGCTGAAGTCGGACGCTCAACTGACTGAGCCACCCTGGCGCCCCAAGACATTTTCTGCCTTGTTTAATCCTTCTGTGACTCTAAGACCGAGCTTGCCATTAGTTTTGGTGACTGGGAGGTCAGGAAAAATTAAGTCACTGAGAATTGTCCAGGAAAAATTAAGTCACTGAGAATTGTCCAGGAGTGCCACTAGGCAGACTGGTCCCAGAGCACTCTCTCGTGTCATTGTGAAAAGTACCTCTGACTCAGGAAGGAGCTTGCTCTTCCCTTTCTCCTCTCTGAAGTTTTGCTCTCCTGTTTAGGAAGTCACCCATTGCACTGGGTCCCTGAGAGCTGGGTGGCAGCCGTTTTAGGGCTGATGAGGGCGAGAGGTTGGAAATGAAAAACTCTTCCTGCAGTGTCCTCTAAGATGTTTTGATTCGTGCACTCGCTTACTCTGTAATGAGAAAAAAAACTCTGCCCAGAGATCTGTACAGACTTTAAATGTAGAATACAGTGGAAAGAACGGAGGGGAAAAAAAAGAGAAGGTAAGAGAATGCAGAAGGAATAAAAGGAACCGAAAATTAAAGGTTATGTCTTTGCAAGACGTTAACAACCATTGGCTCCTGACAGGCAGACAGAACCAGGGCTTAAAACCCGTTTGTCAAGAAATGGTACTCGATTGTTGAGGTTTTTTTTTTTTTTTAATGTTTATTCATTTTTTTAAGACAGAGACAGAGCACAAGCAGGGGTGGGGTGGAGAGAGGGGCAGGGGGGACACAGAATCTAAAGCAGGTTCCAGGCTCTGAGTTGTCAGCACAGAGCCTGACATGGGGCTCGAACCCAGGACCGCGAGATCATGACCTGAGCCAAAGTCAGACGCTCAATCAGCTGAGCCACCCAGGTGCCCCAAGAGTCAGACATTTAACCGACTGAGCCACCCAGGTGCCCCAGCTCGTGCCCATTTCTAAAGATAACTTGACCTAAGTAAGCTTGCATCCATTGATAGAACATCCAACTTTTGAATCTTCCCATCGCAGATATCAGGAGAGAGATTTTAAGGCAGGTTGTATGTGTCTCTCATCCTTCAAATCGTGCCATGTAAGTGCTGTCTATCTGAGAGCATTAAGAACATGCCTGACTACAAGGTAAAGTCTGATTGCTCCCTGCTATTTACGCTAATCTTGGTTCCTTGCCTCTTTGGTGTTTCCTGTGAACGTCCATCACTATTACTTCCTTTCTTACAATTCACAAAAATGAATGTAACTAATTGTCTAGCACTGACATTTAATCAGGAATGACTCTACCGCTCTGTGTTTCTCTCAAGCTAAAATAACACTTAGTAAAATCATTCATTTAAATGATTTCCCCTTTAGGCTACGTTACTGTGAAGGAATTTTATTTTTGCATAAATGATGTTACTGTAATTCTGTTTAACGGGAATCTTTGTTGTGTCAGGAAACTGACTCTAAAATGTCTGCATTGTTTGATCTTTGTTATGGTTTTATAAGTTCCTTATTATACAGGTGTCATGGTTTGGGGCTTCCAGTTTTTACAATGTTCTAACGTATGATGAGGTAGAATATAGATTATTCACTTGAGACACGTTGTAATTCGGCTTTTTCTATTGTCTTCATTTTTTTTGTATTTTCTAACACAGATGACATTATAACACTTAATAAGGTAGAAGATGTAAACAGTGAATCAAGCAAGAAAGGGGAAGAGAGCGATGAGAAAACGAGCCCAACTTCAAGACAGCCATCAAATGCTCTCAGATGTCACCAGCAGAAAGGTAAAAGTTTACTAAAAATCAAACATTGTAAAGAGTCTGAAATATTTGTGAATAACTAGGTAAGCAGATTCACAAACTTGGAATGTATTCTAAAATTGCCTTACTCTGCTAGTTTGATTTTTCTTGAAAACGTAGGCATGCTGGTTCGGTAAGAACGTATGCCATGACAAATGAAAACAAATTTTTAATTTCTATGTGTTACTTCCTTAAGGGAGAGCACGATGAGAATAAGAAATACTTTGCGCCAGTTCACAAGCCTGGCTTGTTGGTCCCATTCTACTTTTGGGAGGTAACACAGGAGGCGTAAAGGCATGGTTAGTAACCTGAGCACCATGGCATCCACATTTTGAAAAAAATGAACGCTCGTACAGCAGAGTACAGAAGAGCATGAAAAAAGTCTTCTTTTTGTATTGCCAATCCCATTGGTTAGTGCATAAGAACGTGCTGCAGATTGCCATTGTAGAGAAGTCTGTTCAACGGTTAAGGATCTCCATGGTTTAGTCAGCAGCCTGGAACCATCTTGACAGTGTGCATGCTCTAAGCCCCCGCCAGTTCCTACCCAGCGTCATTACAGTCCTTGTCTGAAACTTTCAGTGGCTTAATGGGTTCTGAGAAAAGGAGGGATGGTGGTTATTATGGGAACAAATCTGCTAAGAATGGGGAGGTAGCCCATTCTCCTGTTTCCAACTAAATGTAAAATTGATCTTTGTGAGCCTTTTGGAGATCCATATTCTTTGTTTCTGCAACTATCTTTACACCCAAAGCACAGCAGACAACTGAGGCGAATATTCGTATGGTTAATACAAAGCAGATAGTTTTTCTCCATCTCTCCTTCTTCTAGTAGGGTATTCTTCCAGTTAATTTCAGATACCATGCCCCAACTTTGTTGTCATATGAAAACAAATTTGAGGTACTGCATACAAAGAAGACTACTATATTAAGATATGCAAATAGGAACAGTAGGGCAAAGACTGTTCTAGAATTCAGTGAGACTCTCAGATGATATCAGACTAATGAAATGTCAAGTTTTGCAAAACCCAGGGCATAGCCTTGAAACAGTGAGATTGCAGATAATACTTCTGAACAATATGTTGAATTTACTGACTGAAAATACAGCAAATAATCATTTTTCAAGGACTCTCACAATTCACAAACAACGTTGAGGAAGGAAATCAAGACGAAAAACCTTGCCAAGAATCTTCTGAGTTCAAGTCTGAACAAAGTGCTTCAAACGAGCAGCCTGTAGATAATCAGGTAAATGTAAATGCTGAGAATTAACCAATGTAAAAGGTCCTAAGTTTAATATAATTCTTAATATTAAAGATTATTTTCAGTTCCATTGAGAGCAGAGATTGTTTCATAGTACTCCCTCATGGCGCCTTGAACATAATTGAAACCCAATATTTGTTCATTGATCTTTGTCCTCCGTAACTGTTGTAATAAACACTTAATTTTTGCTATTTTCAATCATGGCTAGAAATTTTGAATTTACAAAATGCCAGAGTAGATGATTGGTTTTGTGACTTGTCTTGCATAATCATTCTCATTTTTGCCCTCATCTAGAGTCTTTGATCTTTAGGTATAGTATAAAACAGCTTTAGTAGACTTGCGAATGAATCATAAAAACTAGAAGTCGGGCACCTGGCCTGGGTGGTTCAGTAGGTTAAGCGTCCGACTTCGGCTGAGTTTGTGAGTTCGAGCCCCACATCAAGCTCTCTCCTGCCAGCGCAGAACCCCATTTGGATCCTGTCTCCCTCTGTCTCTTCCCCTCCCCAGCTCATGCATGCTCTCTCTTTTTGTCGAAAATAAATAAAAACCTGAAAAAAAATGAAAAACTCTACTTACAAAAAAACCAAAAAAAAAACAAAAAAACACCGAGAAGTCAGGTGATACAGGATATGAAATACACTCTGGGTCCAACTGGTGGGACATACTATAGTTGTACAAATTCATCATCTCTGAACTTGTGTAAGTGAGCCAGTCACTGGACAAGAGTTTGCGAGATCTTCATATCCAGATTCATGAGCTAACATTCATGCCACTCTTTCGGCTGGGCCTCTAAGCTGATTCTTCTTAAGGCATTATGTGGCCATTTAGTAAAAAGCATGGTGGTGCTGGGAAATTAAACCATTTTGGGTCAGATTACATAAACGCCAGTCTTTTTCTTTTTTGGAGGGCATCATGTTGCATTTTCAAATAAAGGGTTAATTTAAATTGATTTAGCAAATACTGATTAAATGTCTACCCTGTGCAGGTGCTATGCAAGATATTAGAGCAATCCTGCTTCAAATATTATATGTGGGGATAGGAGAAAAAGATAAAAGAATTTAGTGCCAGGCAAGTTGCAATATATGTTCTAATGTGTACGTTATATATTGTGATCATTCTGATTGGGAGGACTTGAGAAAGTTTGGTTTAACAAGTGACCTATAAATCTGTAGGGTGAGGAGGTTTTTCATAACGTTTGGAAAGAAGGATATGAGTTTATATCTGCTAATGTCTGAGGTGCATAAATGAACTGAGAATTATTGTAAAACAGTATTTACTTCTTTTTTTAATGTTTATTTATTTTTGAGAGAGAAAGAGACAGAGTGTGAGCAGGGGCGGGGGAGGGGCAGAGAGAGAAGGAGACACAGAATCTGTAGCAGGTTCCAGGCTCTGAGGTGTCAGCACAGAGCCCGACGCGGGGCTCAAATTCATGAACCGTGAGATCATGACCTGAGCCGAAGTCGAACGCTTAACCGACTGAGCCACGAAGGCGCCCCCCACCCCGCCTTTTTTTTTTTTTTAATTTTAATACCAGTATAGTTAACAACGGTGTTATATTAATTTCAGGTGCAGAATATAGTGACCCAAAAATTCTCAGTATTTTCAAATTTAAAGCCTGTTTTTTAATGCTTATTTATTTACTTTTGAAAGAGAGAGACAGAGAGGCAGCGAGAGAGGGAGACAGAGAATGCCAAGCAGGCTCCGCACTGTCAGCACAGAGCCAGATGCGGGGCTCGGACTCACAAACCGTGAAATCATGACTTGAAAATCAAGAGTCTGACGCCCAATCGAGTCCCCCAAGTGCCCCTAAAGCACCTTTCTATCTCTCATACTTTTGAGACTTTTGAGACCGTCATTATAGCAGAACTCACCAGAAAAAAAAAAAAGTACTCTGAGGCCAAGAAATATATTAAAATTTAAGCACGATTATTTCACCGATAAATTGAATAACAATTATAGTTTTCAGTCGTGTGTTGAAATTCTAATAACCTGGTTTTATACCGCACAAGATTTAGTCTCGATACCAGTGGAATACAATTGTATGTATTCTGCGCAATTTTTTTTGATAGTACCTGTTGTTTATAAGAAAACGAACATGCGTTTCATTTTTGAAGGGGGGAAATTTGTCATAGCCAAGTGGATGAAAACATTTCTAAAAATCGTGCAGGCTCCTTTGGAGGTGTTTGCTGCATATGGGTCTTCAGGAGATGGGTCTCAATCCTTCCTGCGGTCTCTATGCTGCCAACACTAATCGCTTAGAAAAGGGAAGAGGTACCTGTGCATTTTACCCAGTCTCCTTCTGTTTTATGGTAGAAAGGCTGGAGAGTGAGTATGGTTTTGTGCTTTTGCGGAGTAACAAATTTGTCTTTTTTTTTTCCTTTTTTAAGTGAGAGTGAAGAGCTGTTTTTTAAAATTGTTATGTTGATTTAGTTTTTAAGGGAGAGAGAGCAAGCCAGGTAGAGGCAGAGAAAGAGAAAGAGAAATTCCAGGCAAGCTCCGCACTGTCAGCGCACAGCCCGATATGGGGCTTGAACTCATGAACCGTGAGCTCATGATCTGAGCTGAAACCCAAGAGTCAGACACTTCACCCACTGGAGCCACCTGGGGTCCCCTGTCATATTTTTCATTTTACTTAAGTTTTATGTGAATAATATTCTTTATACCAATACTTCCCTGCCTTTTAACGGTTGCTCTCAGCTTCCGCTAGTGTTCTGTTGGAAAGTCATAATGGCACATCTAGGGCATGTTTTGTTTGCCAGGCAATATTTCCTAGTGGAAAGCTTGATTTCTCAGCACGGTCCATATGGTTTCATCCTCTTGCATTTATATAGCCTCGTAGAGATTTGTGAAAGGTTTCATTATTGCCACGTGGCTGGTTCATTCTATCGCCCTTTTGTTTTAAAAATGGAAAAGGCAGAAAGGCTGACTTGTTGCCAGGCCAATTTATTTATGGAACGGTATTAAGTCAACCTTCTGCTTTCTTTATTGCTACCTTTCCCCTCACGTATTTGTTTTTCTCTCTAGAAGTATTAATTTATGTTGAAGAGATAGTTTCTTTTTAATGAGCCCAAGCAAGTGAGGAATAAATAGTATGATTTTAATACTTTCCTTTGGTTCGAAGGATTTGTACTACAAAATATTAAATATTCTGTCTCTCTTCAGCTGTAAAGTCACAGAATCTGTTTCTTTACATAAAACACCTTGGAATATATCCAGATTTGCAAAGTAACAAATTTTCTATATGTAAAACGTTTTTTTTTTTTTTTGAGAGAGAGAGAGAGAGAGAGAGCGAGCACGGGAGAGGGGCAGAGGGAGAGGCAGAGAGAGAATCCCAAGCAGGCTCCACGTTCAGTGCAGAGCCTGATGCAGGGCTCGATCTCACGATAGTGAGAGCATGACCTGAGCTGAAATCAAGAGTTGGACACTTAACTGACTGAACCACCCAGGCGCCCCTATATTTAAAACATTTTATTTGACTTTTATATTTTTATTAAAAATATTTATTTATTTTTGAAAGACAGTGAGAGAGACAAGTGTGAGCAGCAGAGGGGCAGAGAGAGAAGGAGACGCAGAATCCGAAGCAGGCCCCGGGCTCTGAGCTGTCAGCACAGAGCCTCACATGGGGCTCGAACTCACAAACCATGAGATTGTAACCTGAAGTTAGATGCTTAACCAACTGAGTTACCCAGGTGTCCCTAATTCTATTAAACTTTTATATGCGTGATATTCTTTGTGCCAGTGACATGGGCTCTGAGTTTTCTCTGCAAGTTAGTTCTGAAAACCGTTTATAAAAGTAGGAGCAATGAAATGTTTACAAAAAAAAAAATTGTCCGTAGAAACGGCTTTGACAAAACAGTATTATATTTGTCTTGCAAAATTGTGATTTTTTGCAGGAGAAGTGCAATGACAATTCCAACTCCCAGACAGAGAGGAGTGGGAGCCTGTCGGAAGAGAATGAGCAACAATTGGAAACATCTCCAGGCCAACTGTCAGAAAACCAAGATCATTCAGAAAGATCTCAAGGCCAGTCGGAGAGTTCTTGTGATCAGTCAGAGAGTTCTGGCCAGTCAGAGAGTTCTGGCCAGTCGGAGAGATCTCGTAGCCAGTCAGAGAGTTCTAATGAGCAATCTGAGACATCTTGTGACCAGTCAGAGAGATCTTGGGCCCAAAGAGAAAGATCTCGTGGCCAATTAGAGAAAGCTCGTGATCAGCCAGAGACATCTCATGCCCGATTAGAGAGAGCTCATGACCAGCCAGAGAGATCTCATGCCCGATTAGAGAGAGCTCATGACAAGCCAGAAAGATCTCATGCCCAAATAAAAAGATCTCATGGCTACCCAGAAAGATCTCATAGCCGATCAAAGAGATCTCGTGGCCACACTGAGAGATATCATGGTCACTCAGAGAGGTCTCGTGATCATTCAAAGAGATCTCATATCCCATCAGGGAGATCTCATTTCCCATCAGGGAGATCTCATGTCCCGTCAGGGAGATCTCCTGTCCCATCCAGGAGATATCCTGTCTCATCAGGGAGATATGTCCCATCAAGGAGATACCCTGTCCCATCAGGGAGATCTCCTGTCCCGTCAGGGAGATATCATTTCCCATCAGGAAGATCTCCTTTCCCGTCAGGGAGATCTCATTTCCCGTCAAGGAGATCTCCTTTCCCGTCAGGGAGATCTCATTTCCCATCAAGGAGATCTCCTGTCCCGTCAGGGAGATCTCATTTCCCATCAAGGAGATCTCCTTTCCTGTCAGGGAGATCTTATTTCCCATCAGGAAGATCTCCTGTCTCATCAGGGAGATATTTCCCATCAGGGAGATCTCCTGTTTGGTCAGGGAGATCTGTCTCATCAGGGAGATCTCATTTCCTGTCAGGGAGATCTCCTGTCCCGTCAGGGAGATCTTATTTCTCGTCAGGGAGATCTCCTGTCTCGTCAGGGAGATTTCATTTCCCATCAGGGAGATCTCCTGTCCCATCAGAGAGATCTTATTTCTCCTCAGAGAGATCTCATCTCCTATCAGGGAGATACCATGGCCAATCAGGGAGATATCGAAGATACTCACCAGTAGAAAGATTCAAAACATCATCCAAATTTGAGTCTGAATTTGACAGGTAAAGACATAATAAATATTTAATCGTTAGTATAATGTGTAGAGTCATACGGAAATGTACTTTATTGGGTAAATATGTTTTTGTAATAGATGTTGCATTGGGACTAAGGTATTACTAGAATGAAGGTTAGTAACCAATACATGGCATCAATACTCTTTCAACTTGCTCCCATCTCTGGATCATCCAGATTCCCAATGTGCCCTCCTTAACTTGTTTCATCCAGGTTGGCTTTCCCTGGCAGAGCCCCATGTACTCAGCCTTTCCTACTGAGACTTCCCGACAATAAAAACACATTGACTTGGTGTCCCATTCCCTTTGAAACTGTCAGGTTTCTAGGCCAGCTAATCTAACAACAGACTATGCTAGACTGATAATATAATCTCGGACAATGAATTTCTATCTTTCCTTCTCTGTCTCCTTCTCGAAAAGTCTTCAGAGAGTCCTCGGCATACAAATGATAGGCGTGTCTTTGGGTAGCTGAAGTCTTCTTTTCTTGAATCAGACCATAGGAGAGGATGCTATTCTATGCATAGATGCAACACTCACCTTCTGAATACATTTAGAATATATCACGTGCATTTACTTGCCTCCTACAATGGATAGGTTAGGTCTGTCTGCCCTAGCAAAAAAAAAAGAAAGGGAGAGAGAAATTTAATAGTATTGCAAATTATTTGAGTTTTAAAAACGACAAGACGCTTGTAGTAGGATCAGGTAATTGAGTAAAAGTTTATTTTCAGTTCAGACTTCTCAGCGATTGCCTTCAGCTTTCATTGCCCATAAATGTCTAGTCAGATATTTTAGCACATATTAACAACTGCACAGAATTGCTAGTTTCAGCTTCATTTTCCCCCCAAAATGTAGGGGTAGGGTATTGTGTATGTAGACAATGACTGATGTAGGCACTATTTTAATGCTAACGGCCTCATCCTACTTCCATTAACAGTACACAAATAATTTGCTATAAAAATGAAAATATGCTTAACATTGGCGACAGGCAATTAATATTTCTGCATTTCTTCAGGATTTTTATGTTTTACTTTATTTTATATGGTAATTTTTGTCTGTCAAGTGGCATAATACTTCCACCGAGGTGCTGCAATTCCATTTACGATGACATATTTCTGTCATTGTCCATTTTAAAATTGAATGCACAATTCTGTTCCGTTGTTTCTCCTTTATTTTCTATTATTACAATTTCTTGTATTTTCAGCACAAATAAGGGTATTTGCTTGGTTAACATTAAAGTTATCAAATGCAGAACTATTCTAAAAGAACGTATAAAGTACAGAAAATTAGTGTACTCTTAGAATTGATCCCTTGGAGATTAATTCTTCAACTCCATCATTTTCCATTCTAATACAGTACATGAGTTGACCAGTTAGGTGTAATAATACTCTTCAGACCTGGAGTTGGCTTCTGCACCAAGGATAAAATGAAGACTTTAGTAATTTCATGCCCTCACGTGAAATTTTCCCCTCAGGCCAACTTGACCAGAAGATAAAGACAAACCAGAAGGGTTTAGTACATTTCTGCCTTACATACGTCACCAACGTACAAGCCCAGTGTGGTTTGGATAAAAGGTAGTTGTGCAAATCTCTGGCATAAAGAATGAGAGCCTATTCAGAATATTATTTATTTATGGAGACTCGCAATAACGAGTCTCAATTCTGGAAAACCAATATGATTCTCAAAAACTCTAAACAGAATTTATCGTAAGCAGGATGTGGATTTGGATTTGTGACACTCCAAAAATACCAGATTTCAGCTTTCAGTACTTTTCTGATATGGCTAATTATATCCATAGACAGATGTCTTCTTTCTTGGCTGAAGTGATACGTAAATAGAGAAGCGTGCAGAACAAAAACTGTCCTTTGTACCCTCCGCTAAGTAATTTCCATGAAGCGAATGGCAAAGTGCACCTATCTTTACATGAGCTGGGCTGTCCACCTGATGAAAGCTTTTCTAAATACAGATAACAGCTTCAGAGGAAATGAGCCTTTTAGTTTCAGAGTGCTTGCCATTTAAACTCCAACTACAGAGTGACAACTGACATTACCACTCCACCATGCCAAGTCATTCTTGAAACAGATTCAAACCTGATGATGATTGACAAATCAGATCTTTGAGTCTAAAATCCCTAATTTACTGTGCATCACTGTGAAAAACAGAAATCTTTTCAGACTAACTACTTGATTTCCCGATTTTTGTTCCCAGATTCTTCACTATTCCCTAGTCTCATTTGTTACTCAGTTGTTAGTATTTTTCTTACTTCTTGGAAGATGATGCCAGTGAGAATCTGGTCCGTGAGTTTTAAGGAAACGGCCCTTCTTGGAGTGAGTAGAAACAACATACGAATATGAAAACATGGCTTTATGTCCCAATTCTGTCACTAAGGGCATTGGGCAAATTACTTAATATTTCTGGATCTCAGTTCCCTAATCAGTGCAAGGAGAAATTTGGGCTACGTGCCTAAAGGTCTAGACCAACTGGAAACATCTTACAAGTTTATGAATTTTGGGTTTTTTATTTAAAAAAAATCGTAAAAAGCCACATAAAATGACCATCTTAATCATTTTCAACTTTACACTTCAGTGATGTTAAGTATATTCACAGTGCTGTGAAACAGACCTATAGAACTTCTTCATCTCACAAAACTGAAACTCTATACCCGTTAATAACTTCCCATTTTCCTTTCCCCCCAACCCCTGATAGCTCCCATTTTCCTTTCTGTTTTTGTGAATTTGACTACTCTAGATACTTCCTGTAAGTGGAATCCTGTAGTGTTCCTTTTTGTTTTTGTTTTTGTTTTTGTGAGTGGCTTATTTCGCTTAGCGTAATATTCTCAAGGTTCATCTATGTTTGTAGCCTGTGACAGGATTTCCTTCCTTTCAAAGGCTGAACGATATTCCATTGTGTGTATATACTTTATTTATCTGTTGATGGACATTTGGGTTGCTTCTACTTCTTCAAATACCCTCTCTGCTCCTCCGTCCCCTTCGGAGATTCCCATAATGCATGTATTGGCCTGCTTGATAATATACCATAAACCCCTTAGGCTCTCTTCATTTTTCTTTGTTCATTTTTATTCTGGCTTCTCCAACTCAGTGATTTCAAATGACCTTGAAATGATTTCAAATGACCTCTTCGAGTTTGCGGATTCTTTTTGCTGCCTAATCCAATCTTCTGTCGAACCCCTCTAATGAATTTTTCGTTTCAGCTATTGTATTTATCAGCTCCGGAATTTGTTTCATTCTTTTTTATAGTTTCTATCTCCTTGCTGATAATCCTATTTTGTTCATGCATCATCTTCCTGATTTCCTTTGGTTGTGTATCTGTGTTCTCTTTTAGCTCGTTGAGCATCTTTATGATCATTATTTTAAATTTTTTTTTAATGTTTATTTATTTTTGAGACAGAGACAGAGCATGAACAGGGGAGGAGCAGAGAGAGAGGGAGACACAGAATCTGAAACAGGCTCCAGGCTCTGAGCTGTCAGCACAGAGCCCGACGTGGGGCTCAAACTCACGGACCGTGAGATCATGACCTGAGCCGAAGTCGGACGCTTAACCGACCAAGCCACCCAGGCGCCCCTATGATCATTATTTTAAATTCTTTGTCAGGTAGCTCATAGATCTGCATTCCTTTAAGGTTGAATTCTGTAGTTGTATTTTGGTTGATTGGACCAAGTCTCTGATTCTTTGTGTGTCTTATAATTTTTGCCGGGATTTGCGCATTTGAAAAAACAAACACTTTTCCAGTCTTTACGTTCTGGCTTCGCGCAGGGGAAATCTGTCTGGGGAGTTCTAGCACCTCTCAAACCTTTTATAACCTCTTGTTCCCCTTGGCAGCTGCCTGCAGAACTGCAGCTCTGATGCGCTGTTTGCCTCTGTTTTCAGTAGCTTCCAAACTCTGGCCTTGGTCTCATTAATGCTCTGAGTCTGGTGAAACAAAAATCTAGCCCCTCAGGCAGCCCCCAGAGAAACCAGAACATTGGATACATGGTCCCCTCTTTAGTTTCCATCCCAAGGGTGGAGCCCTAGTCCAGGGGTTTCCTTGTGGTTGCTCTATGCTCATTGCATAGGGGGAGGGACAAAAATAGGTGCACTAAACGCGGGGAACATTCCTCCCCCATTCACTGGAATCCCTTCTTGGTTTTACAATAGCCAGAGTGCTGTAGTTTCTCAGCTGGTCTCTGGAGTTCTCACAGAGGTAGTCTAGTCTATATGTTGTTTTTATTTATTGCTTTTTTATTAAAAAAATTTTTTTGTTAATGTTTATTTTTGAGAGGGAGAGAGACAGAGTGTGAGTGGAGGAGGGACAGAGAGAGAGGGAGACACAGAACCCGAAGCAGGCTCTGGGCTCCGAGCTGTCAGCGTAGAGCCTGACGCAGGGCTTGAACTCATGAATTTTGAGATCATGACCTGAGCTGAAGTCGGATGCTTAACCGACTGCGCCACCCAGGCGCCCCTGTATGTTATTTTTAATAGAGTGTGTATCTTAGGCAAAAAAGGGCCTATAGCTTCCTAGTCTGCTGTTGTCTTCCTCAGCTTGGGCTGCCATGACAAAATACCACAGATTGGGTACTCTAAACAACAGAAATTTATTTCTCACAGTTCTGGAGCCTGGAAGTCTGACATCAGGGTGCCAGCATGGTCGGGTTCTGGTGAGAGCTCTCTTCCTGTCTAGCCACCTTGTCTCTGTGTTCTAACATGGTGGAGAGAGAGCAAACTCTGGGCTCTTCCTCTTCTTATAAGGACACAAAATCCCATCATGGGGACCCCATCCTCATGACCTCGCCTGAGCCTAATTACTTCCCAAAAGACCCCTCCTCCAGGTACCATCGCGTTGGGGGTTAGGTCTTTAGCATATGAATTTTGAGGAAACAGAACACTGAGTCTGTAAATGCTGTCTTGATGACGTTACTCTGAAATAAAAATTTAACCAGAAATATTCAATTGCCTGGTTAACTTCTGATCTTTGCTATGCATGCGGTGAATAAAAATGCACCGCTAAGCCGAAAATCACTTAGCGAAACACTATTCTGTATTCTAATCGCATCTAGCATTCAGTCTTCAATCAGATGTTTAAATATGTATAATGAAACAATATTGCTTGAAGACATACATTTTACATAATTTCACTCAGTATAAAAGGTTGTTGTTTTACAATGTCACCATTTATGATTTGTGTCAGGTTTTTAACAATGAAAAGGCGTGAACACTTCCAGAAACAGGTGTATCGAAGACATGATCAAATGAACAGGAATCGAAGGGTAAGTATCAGCCTTTGCGATTTTATAGCACAGATTCTATGTAGATTTTTTTATGTCGTTTTCATTTGAACCGGCTTTCTGTTTTGTAGCCATTTTTCTTCTAGTAGTTAGTTTTGGCATCTGCTTATATTGATGATTACTTTATTTAGTTATTTAGTTAGTTAGTTATTTTACTCTTTATTAATTTTATTTTTTTAACTTCTATCCAAATTCGTTGGCATACAGTGCAACAGTGATTTCAGGAGTAGATTCCTTAGTGCCCCTTCGCCATTTAGCCCATCCCCCCTCCCGCCACCCCTCCAGGAACCCTCAGTTTGTTCTCCATATTTAGGAGTCTCTTCTGTTTTGTCCCCCTCCCTGTTTTTATATTGTTTTTGTTTCCCTTCCCTTATGTTCATCTGTTCTCTGTCTTAAAGTCCTCATATGAGTGAAGTCATACGATATTTTTCTTTCTCTGACTAGATGATTACTGTAATATGTTGTAAAACCCGTCTGCCAACATCAGTGTAGGAAGAAACCTTGTATGTCAACCGTGTCTACATGTTTCCAGCCTTGCACTACAGGTGCTTGCAAAAGGTTCCCCCTTCCCTTCCGTTACCCGCATTTCTACCTTATATTACTTAATTTACCTTCTGAGTGGGCATTAGACAAAAATGAGATGGGTTACAAATAAAACTTATGCGTAGTATTTATTTATTTATTTTTAAATAGGCTCCACACCCAACGTGGGACTTGAATTCATGACCCTGGGATCAAGAGTCACATGCTCCACTGAACTGAGCTACCCAGACACCCCAGTAGCATATGTTACCTTAAACATTCTTTTACAGTCCTTGAATCCCCAGGGCATTGTCTTTATTTTATTTATTACTTACTTCTTGGAGTGCTGTAACAGTTGCAAGAAATGCTGTATATTGACTGAGCCATTTAATTAAACCTATTTTGCTGGAAACGTCTATCTTTATTACAGAGCTCACATGTTTGACCTAAGTATTTAGATGAAAAGCTTTATTAAGTAGGTGTAGCTTAATTAATTAATTAACTAATTAGGTGTACCTAATACTTGCTTACTCCTACACATGCCACTCTGGTATTTTTCCCGATACCTCTTCACCTATAGGAAAAGACAGGGTGGCTTAGATGGCAATGTGATACAGTGTAAACCGTTCTGGTTTGGATCTGAGAGATGTGACTTCCCTTCCTGGCTAATCTCCTTACGAGCTGTGTGTATGACCTTGTACATGTCACTTTCCCTGCTCTCGGTATCAGTTTTCTTTCCCTATAAATAAGATTAACATGAAAGACATCTGTAAGATATCCAAAGAGATCTAAGTGGTATGGTGCGGTGACTAATGACAGGGGCTTTGGACTCACACTTGGATGGAATCATATTTCTACCACTTAGTACCAGTCTAATCAATTTCAGGATATCCATGCTTTTTTCAGTGTTTATATCTCTGAAAGCAGGAAGTGCCTTACATTTGCTATGGTATACCATAGTTAAATTGGAAAGTTTAAAAACTTTTTCAGGGGCATCCGGGTGGCTCAGTCAGTTGAGCATGTGACTCTTGATTTCAGCTCAGGTCACGATCCCAGGGTCATGGGGTCGGGCATGTGTCAGGCTCTGCGCTGAGCTTAAGGTTCTCTCTCTCTGTCTGCCCTGCTCTCTGTCTCTTTCTCTCAAATAAATAAATAAATAAATAAATAAATAAAATAAAAGCTCTTTCAGTGATACGTAAAATAACAGTGCATTTTATAATCATTGGTATCTTAGATTCGATGAAGCATGGTAGCAGAGGTACCCTGGGCCAGTCCCTTTGAGCCTGTTTCCTCAGCTATAAAATGGCGATAATATTGACCTCATAGGTTGTTGTGATGATTAATCGAAATACGTGTAAACATTTTAGGATAGAGACTTAGGGTAAGCGTTCCATAACTGGAGTTCTTATTATTTTATTATTGCTCTGATGATGATTATGTCGAATTATACATGATAATTACCAAATGTTCATGATGGCCATATAGACATGATTACTTTAAAAATCCATGGTTTTTTAAAAGTTCTTACATTCTGGGGCAACTGAGTGGCTCAGTTGGTTAAGAGTCTGACTCTTGATTTCGGCTCAGATCATGACCTCACAGTCATGAGATCGAGCCCTCCATCAGGCTCTGTGCTGGGCACGGAGCCTGCTTGAGATTCTCTCTCTCCCTTTCCCTCTGCCCCTCCCCTGCTCTCTCTCTCTCTCAAAATAAATAAAGTCCTTGCAGGGGCACCTGGGTGGCTCAGTCGGTTAAGCGTCCGACTTCAACTCAGGTCACGATCTCACAGTCCGTGAGTTCGAGCCCCGCGTTGGGCTCTGGGCTGACGACTCAGAGCCTGGAGCCTGCTTCGGATTCTGTCTCTCCCTCTTTCTCTGACCCTCCCCCGTTCATGCTCTGTCTCTCTCTGTCTCAAAAATAAACAAACATTACAAAAAAAAAAGTCCTTGCATTCTAATTCATTTTATGTAATAGATAGTCAAGAGATTTTCAGTGTGAAGTAAAAATTCCCCTTGAGAATATAGGGGCAAATATGAATATTTTAAAAATAGGAACAAAATCTCTAATAGGCTTCCACATGGATACAGCTACAACCTCGTAAGTGTTTTTGTTTGCCCATTCATTTCTTGAATCTGACTTCAGTTCCTACCTTTCTAACGAATTTTGCTGTCAAAAGATTTTTAGTGCTTCTTTGTTGTCAAATTCAATGTCCTTTTTTTGGTCCTTTCTTTCTCTTTGTGGTATTTAATTTCTTTATTTGACACTTTTGAGCTCTCATTACATTTCAGAAATGTGCTATGTACTTGAGAAAGAAAGAAAACGAAGGAAAGAAAGGGAGAAAAGAGAGAAGGAAGGAGGGAAGAGACAGAAGGAAAGAGTGAGGGAGGGAGAGAGACAGACAGACACATACAGAGACAGAGAGAGAGAAGCATAGCAAAAATACTTAGAGGTGGGTGCAAGGTACAAACCAGCTAAGGAAATTATAGGAGGGGAGAGAGTGTTTGAGTTGAATCCTAAAGGCTGAGTGGAAGTAAGCAAAGCAGAAATGATGGGAAAGGCATTCCGATCAGAGGAAACAACATGATTAAAGTTACAGAAGTGGGGCGCCTGGGTGGCTCAGTCGGTTGAGTGTCTGACTCTTGATTTCGGCTCAGGTCATGATCCCAATGTGGGGCTCAGGTTGTGGGATTGAGCCCCACATCTGGCTCTCCGCTGAGCATGGAACCTAGTTGGGATTCTCCCTCTGCCTCTCTCCCCAATCCCCTAGAAAAAAAATTAATGGTACAGAGGTGAAAGAAAGCACGGCATGTTTGGTAAACTGCAATTAGCTTGGTTTGACCAGACTGCAGTTTTCCGACTTTGTACTGCAGAGGTCTAGGGGTTTTGAAGAGGTGCCTTAGGGGCCAACGAAGGCACTTTTGCTTTTCAGGCTTTTGCATATTGGGATACCAAATTAAGATTTTGTTAGAACTAGGTTTTCTACCACTTTATTTTTTTTGTTTTTAAAGATTTTTTTTTTAATCTCTATTGATTTTTGAGAGAGACAGAGCATGAACGGGGGAGGGTCAGAGAGAGAGGGAGACGCAGAATCTGAAACGGGCTCCAGGCTCTGAGCTGTCAGCACAGAGCCCGACGCAGAGCTCGAACTCACGGACCGTGAGATCATGACCTGAGACCAGGTCGGCCGCTTAAGTGACAGAGCCACCCAGGCGCCCCGGTTTTCTACCACTTTAAAAAATTAGTTTGAAAAATCACTGAGCTGAAGTGGAAAGTGTGTGGGCAGAGCTGTTGAGAGGTGAGCGTGAAGAGGTAGGGTGTCAGGAGCCAGATCACCGAGGGCCTGCGTGCCACGCTGGAGTATGGATTTTATATCGAGGGCAGTGTAGAAGTATGTATGGAAAGACCTTATGGAAAGAGCTGGCATTGACCAATTTATTTTCAGAAATAATCACATTTAGCTCAAATCCCTTTCTTACAATAGTTTCAAGTTCTAATTCCTGTTCCTTTCCCCCCATTGCCTCCTATTCTTCTGTCTTCTACTTTGGCTTCTCTATACCTACTTAAGCTCCGGACTAATCTGCTGTGATTGTGACTGGTTTGCATATAAACCATAGCTTCATTCTGGAGGCATCCTTATCCTTCTTTAGTTCTTGGCAAAGACCCCATTAACTGGCGTTGCTGATAGAACATGGGTGAGCCTATGTGAGACTCTGTTTAACTCCTGGAGTCATTGCCATTAGACACGCATCCGTATCGAATTCAGGGCTGTCTTCCATGGCATATTTACGTGTAAACACTAATAGGTGCTTCCAACCTAAACACGAACTTTCCGATAAGAGGATATTTGATCTGTACCCATTAACTTTGAAGAATAACTACATGTGTGATGGTGCTTTTTAAAAAAAAAAGTTTTTATTTATTTTTGAGAGAGAAAGAGCAAGCAAAGGAGGGGCAGAGAGAGAGGGGGACAGAGGATCTGAAGCGGGCTCTGCACTGACAGCAGAGATCCTGATGTGTGGCTCGAACTCACGAACCATGAGATCACGACCCGAGCCAAAGTCAGATGGTTAACTGACTGAACCATGCAGGAGCCCCTGTTACGGTGCTTTTATAGTCTACTGGCTCGATGGGCTTTTTGGCTGCTATTATATTGTTTGTAAGGCTGTTAGCACCAAATCTGCTTGCGAACTGTAATTGTGGTTACAATTTGATATAAAAACAGTTGGATCACCAAACACCGGTTACATATAAGCGGCTGCACTGAAACCAGTTCAGTTGTGGAGTGATCTGGACCAATTCATGTTTGAATGGAATGTTTTCATTATGCTTTGGTTTGTTTCATTGACCACATGTAGGTGTAAACTTTGTTGTCACTTACAAAGTAATTACACGGCTAAGGGATTTAAGGTAACTATTGGAAAAAATCCTAACTTACACATGAAATGTCTGGGATACAGGTAAGACTTTCTAAAATTATTGGGATGATACAATTCTCCATCTCAGCTTTTTTTTGTTCTTTTGTTTGTTTGTTTCAGAAGTAGAATTTAGCGATTCATCACTTGCATATAACATCGAGTGCTCATCCCAGCAAGTGCCCTGCTTAAATGCCCACCACCCATTTAGCCCATCCCCCCACCCGCCTTCCCTCCAGCAACCCTCAGTTCTCTGTACTTAAGAGCCTTTTATGGTTTTTCTCCGTCTGTGTTTTATCTTATTTTTCCTTCCCTTCCTCTATGTTCATTTGTTGTGTTTCTCAAATTCCACATAAGAGTGAAATCATATGATATTTGTCTTTCTTTGACTGACTTATTTCACTTGGAACACTCCTGTTAATTCCACGTTGTTGCAGATGGCAAGATTTCATTCTTTTTCATCGCCAAGTAGTATTCCATTGTATGTATGTATGTATGTATGTATGTATATATATATACGTACATATATATGCGTGTGTGTATATATATATATATTTTTTTTTTAGCCATTCATCAGTCGATGGACATTTGGGCTCTTTCCACAATTTGGATATTGTTGATAGTGCTGCTGTATACAGGATATATATGCCCCTTCAAATCGGCATTTTTATATCCTTTGGATAGATACCTAGTAGTGCAATTGCTGGGTCCTAGGGATGTTCTATTTTTAATTTTTTAAGGAGCCCCCATATTTTTCAGAGTGGCTGCACCACTTTGCATTCCCACCAGCAGGGCAAAAGAGTTCCTCTTTCTCTGCATCCTTGCCAACATCTGTTGTTTCCTGAGTCGTTAGTTCGCCATTCTGACAGGTGTGAGGTGGTATCTCATTGTGGTTTTGACTTGTATTTCCCTGATGATGAGTGATGTTGAGCATCTTTTCCTGTCTGTTAGCCATCTGGATGTCTTCTTTGGAGAAGTGTCTGTTTGTGTCTTTTGCCCATTTCTTCACTGGATTATTTGTTTTTTGGGTGTTGGGTTTGGTAAGTTCTTTATAGATTTTGGATACAAACCCTTTATCTGATATGTCATTTGCAAATATCTTCTCCCATTCCATTGGTTGCCTTTTAGTTTTGTTGATTGTTTCCTTCACTGTGCAGAAGTTTTTATCTTGATGTGGTCCCAGTAGCTTGTTTTTGTTTTCATTTCCCTTGCCTCCGGAGACATGTCAAGTAAGAAGTTGCTGTGGCCAAGGTCAGAGAGCTTGCTGCCTGTTTTCTCCTGTAGGTTTTAGGTCTTACATCCGTATTGAGTTTATTTTTGTGTATGGTTTAAGGAAGTGGTACCTGTTCATTCTTCTGCATCTCACTATCCAGTGTTCCCAGCACCATTTGCTGAAGAGACGGGGTTTTTTCTGTTGGATACTCTTTCCTGCTTGTGGAAGATTAGTTGGCCATATATTTGTGGGTCCATTTCTGGGTTCTCTCTTCTACTCCATTGATCTATGTGTCTGTCTTTGTGCCAGTTCCATACTGTCTTGATGATTACAACTTTGTAATCCAGCTTGAAGTCCGGAATTGTGATGCCTCCAGCTTTGGTTTTCTTTTTTGGGATTGCTTTGGCTATTCGGGGTCTTTTCTGGTTCCATACAAATTTTAGGACTGTTCTAGCTCTGTGAAGAATGCTGTTGGTATTTTGATTGGGATTGCATTGAATGTGTAGATTGCTTTGGGTGGTATCGACACTTCAACAATATTTATTCTTCCAATCCATGAGCATGGGATGTTTTTCCATTTCTTTGTGTCTCCTTCAGTTTCTTTCATAAGCTTTCTATAGTTTTCAGTGTACAGATATTTTACCTCTTTGGTTAGGTTTACTCCTAAGTATCTTTTGGTTTTGGGTGCAAATTGTAAATGGAATCAATTCCTTGATGTCTCTTTCTGCTGCTTCATTATCGGTGTATAGGAATGCAGCTAATCTCTGTACATTGATTTTATATCCTGTGACTGCTGAATTCATGTATCAGTTCTACCAGTTTTTTGGTGGAGTCTTTCGGGTTTTCCATGTGAGAGTATCATGTCATCTGTGAAGAGTGAAAGTTCAATTTCTTTCTTCCCGATTTGGATGTCTTTTATTTCTTTTTGTTGTCTGATTGCTGAGGCTAGGACTTCCAACACTATGTTGAATAACAGTGGTGAGAGTGGACATTCCTGTCATGTTCCTGATCTTACAGGGAAAGTTCTCGGTTTTTCCCCATTGGGGATGATATTAGTTGTGGGCCTTTCATATATGACTTTGGTGATGTTGAGGCATGTTGCTTCTATCCCTACTTTCTTGAGAGTTTTTATCAAGAAAGGATGCCTTATTTTGTCAAATGCTTCTTTCCACACCTATTGAAAGGATCATATGGTTATCTTTTCTTTTATTAATGTGGTATATTGGGTTGATTGATTTGCAAATATTGGACCAGCCCTGCAGCCCAGGAATAAATCCCACTTGACCATAGTGAATCATTCTTTTAATGTACTGTTGAATTTGATTTGCTAGCATATTGCTGAGAATTTTTGCATCCAGCTTCATCAGGGATATGGGCCTGTAATTCTCCTTCTTAGTGGGGTCTTTGTCTGGTTTTAGCTATCTTTCAAAAAAAATTTTTTTTAAGTAATCTCTACACCCAACATGGGGCTTGAACTCACAACCCCAAGATCAAGACTTGCACGTTCTATTGACTGAGCCAGCCAGGCCCCCCCTATCTTAAATACAGTCAATATTACAGGCTTATTCTGTAAAGGTTATAAGGACACGCTTTGTGGATTTTATCTACAATTATTATCTTTCCCCTAGATCCAGACCAGTACTGTGGCATTTGACTTTTCCAAATCCCCATTTCCTAATTTGTTATGTGAGGGGGTTGGACTGCTTGATCTCTAAGGACCCACTGGCTTTGACCTTCTTGCATCTGTGAATAGGGGAGAAAAATCTGAAATTGAATGTTAGATGGAGGATCAAGCAACAAGAATATTGTCACTGAAAATGTCAGTCAATTTAAAATAAAGAAAATAAGCATCTGGTGCTGAGGAAGGACGGCTTTTGCATGATTTGTCTCCACTTTCCCCATTTAGATATCACCAGAAAATGGCCGCAGATCCCGCGAAAGCGATCGAAGACGTGAAAGGTAATTGCAGATAGACATCGGTACAATAAATTTAACTCTTCTTAGGGGAAAAGATGAAACAAAGATAAATACAGGTAGCTTACAGGGAGAGGCTTCTAGAATGATCCTGAACAATCCATACCAATCTGTTTGATAATCCCAATATCGAACCAGAAAATTCGTGATTAAAACGGCCAGGCTTGATTTTACGGTTATGTCTGAGATGTCCTGGCTTCGTTTTCCTATGGCGAATATACATGTCTTGGTGTCATATCCTTTCTACTTAACGCGTGCAAGAATTGTCACCTGAAGACTGAAGAATTCGGTACCATGAAGAATTTTCATTATTTAATCTGAAAATTAAAACCCCCTGCCCTTTATAATATATACCAGACATGCTAAGTAAATTTCAGTGTTCCAGATGATCTTGGTTTCAAGCATGCAGGGCTTTGCCAGGTGAAATTGTCAGGAGCGTTTGTGTAACCCTTCAGAACTACAGCCATGAAAGAAGGAGTCCTGTTATACACCTTTAAAATGGGCCTAACCAGGAGCATCTGCGGAAGGGCTCAAAGAGCTGCGGACGTAGGAGCAGATTCATGATAATAGATAGCATTTACCGAGTGCCGATTATGTGCTAGGCCCTGTGCTAAGCACTTTTACGTTTGTGATATAATTTAATCCCCAGCAATCCTGTGAGGTAGGTACGAACATGTCCATGTTACAGATGAATAAAATAAGCTCCAGAGAGTATATTAACTTCCTTGAAGCAATACGACTAATAACGTAATTCAGATTTTGAATAATTTATTCAAATTTGGTTTGCGTGGCTACAAAGCCGTGGGCCTTCTACTCTGGTATATTGTCTCTCCACAAGTGCAAGTAAAGACGAGGTTAAATTCTTTAAAAGCCTAGCTTATTAGTTTTCTGTTGTTGCTTAACCAAATGACCACAAACCGTTGAAAACCACACTCATCTATGATCTCAGAATTCTGTAGCTCGGACGTCCAGGGGTGCTGGGCTGGTTTTCCACCTAGGGCCTTATGGGGCTGAAATCAAGTTGCTGGCCCTGGGATGTACTCCTGTCTGGAGGCTCTGGGGAAGAATCTGCTTCCAACCTCCTTCTAGTTGTTCCTTGAGGTTGTGGGAATGAGGTTTTCTGTTTCCTTCCTGGCTGTCAGTCAGGGGTCACTCTGCTTCTAGAGGGAGCCTGAATTCCCTTGCATGCGGCCCCTCCATCTACCAACCAGCAACAGCATGTCATGTCCTTTTCTTTCTTTCTTTCTTCTTCTTTCTTTCTTTCTTTCTTTCTTTCTTTCTTTCTTTCAAGATTTTTATTTTTAAGTGATTTCTATACCCAACGTGGGGCTTGAACTCACAACCCCAAGATCCAGAGTCACATGCTCTACCCAGTGAGCCAGCCAAGTGCCCCTCCTTCTTACTCTTTGCCCCGTCTTTTGCTTTTATCGTGTGATTAGATTAGGCCAACCCAGATAAACCAGGATAATCTCCTTATTTTAGAAGTCCATTGAGTTAACTAAAAAAATAAATGAATAAAGTAAAAAAATAAAGTCCATTGACTTGGAACTTGAATTACATCTACAAGGTCTCTTTTGCCAGATAAAGTAATATATTCATGGATGTGCTATCTCATCACAGTCGCAGTTCTGGTGCAGTTCTTTGGGGATTATTTTTGGAATTCTGCCTGCCGCATTTAGAATGTTACACTTATGTGCTTTTAAAATTAGCAATGGGATATATTGTGTTCAGTAAATAAAAAAAACATTTACACGTTCTGTGGAATGTTACGGAAAAGGAAAGAGAACATGTGACTAAAAGTTAATTAGGAAACCAATATCTATTTAATTACTCAGAGCACTCTCTCTTTTATCTTTTTTTTAATTATTTTTTAACGTTTATTTATTTTTGAGACAGAGAGAGACAGAGCATGAACGGGGGAGGGCCAGAGAGAGAGGGAGACACAGAATCTGAAACAGGCTCCAGGCTCCGAGCCGTCAGCACGGAGCCCGACGCGGGGCTCGAACTCACGGACCGCGAGATCGTGACCTGAGCCGAAGTCGGACGCTTAACCGACTGAGCCACCCAGGCGCCCCACACTCTCTCTTTTTTCCAAGTCAGACACTGTTTTTGGTCCCGTTGGGTCCCAGCAAGAACAATATTTATAACCAGGAAAAAAGAGCAACAGTGAAGAAAATCACCTGACTTATTTTAAAACCACTGACTACCCCAACTTAACTGATAATATCGAGATAACCCCCTAGCCGTCAGGCTTTAGTTATTCTCTGCCTCTTACAGAGGGTGGCTACTCTTGAGACAGCCAGGCTGCTGCCTCTGTTAATTTCTGTGTATCCACCTTTTCCAGCTACTTAAAAAAAAATTGTTTTTTAAAGTTTATTTTAATTTTGAGAGACAGAGAGAGCACACACAGGCAGGAGAGGGGCAGAGTGGGGGAGAGAGAGAGAGAATCCCAGGCGGGCTCAGTGCTGTCAGCAGAGAGCCTGATGCGGGACCGGAACTCACGAACTGAACCGTGAGATCATGACCTGAGCCAAAACCGGGAGCTGGATGCTTAACCGACTGAGCCACCCAGGCACCCCCAGCTACTTTTTAAGTAACAACTTTATTGAGGTATAATTTCCATACCATAAAGCTCACCCACTTAAAGTATACAACTCCGTGGCTTGTGGTATATTAACAGAGTATGTCACCATCACAATAATCTAATTATAGAACATTTTCATTAGCCCCTAAAGAAACTCCTTGTACCCATTAGTAGTCACTCCCTCTTAACTCCCTTACCTCCCTCCCCACTCCAGCCCCAGGCACCTACTAATCCATTTTCTTTATATATAGAGGCTGTGGCTACTTTTGTTCCCAAATGCTTCTAGGTATGACCATACTGAAATAATAATAGCAAAGCTGCTTTGGCATTTGAGGAGTAGAAAAACTCGTCTTGTGGTTTTGAAGAAACAACATAAAAAAAGGCTAGATTAATGCATATAAGGGATCTTCTTGGATGCTATGCAAAGATTCCTCAATTCAATACTTGGAACCTTAATGCTAAAAGGAACTTTGAAGATTCTTGAGTAAAACGTCTTCATTATGTAGCTGGTGGAAATGAGACCTAGAGAGGTTAAGTTGAATGGCCCAAAGTTGCTCATCTAATTGTGCCTGTCAAATACATTTTTATTAAATATTATACTTAATTGACAGATACACGAGATGTGGTGCTAAAGCTTTACTCCTAAGAAATAAAAATACTTCAACCAATAGTTCTCTGCAGGAGCCCAAAGAAATAAGCCTGAAATTCAACTTTCAAGCAACTGGTCATCAGGTAAATGTAATAGAATTGCACCATAAGCTTCGCCCATGAGATGTTAAAGAATCCATGTGTAGTTTAAATATATATAAGGATTATCTGTTATGTATAGGAAAAAAAAGTAGTTAAACAAAGCCTGTCCGGAGCCCTTTGATACACAAGAAATTTCTTCCCTGTATTTTTTTGCTAAGGACACAAAGGTCAAGAAAACAAGCTGACCTCAATTATTCATTCTCAAAGTGAACTTCGAGTCAGATACGGATTTAGTTCAGTCTACTGTGTGTTCACATCTGTAGTGGCCTTAAGGCTCAACATGGTTGAGGCACCTTTCCAAGGATATAATGTGTTTACCAAACTATATACTACAGCAAAAACAAAAACAAAAATGCTAATGTGAAATTAACCAGAGGACCTTGTTCCACTCATGTTCTGATTAATTGTGTTCTGCATAAAAGCATATATGACTCAGAATTGGAAAATGGGCAATATATAGTAATGGATAGACTGCCTATGCCTCAGAGCAGTATCAGTCTGGCTTCTGATTTAGGTTTCGGGGTGGTGGTAAAAGGGTATTGCTTGAAAATGGAGAAAGAAACGTGGGCTCTGTGACCGTCTATACGAGGAAGAAACTGGAAGTTAAGTCTTGGGAGATCTTCGAGGTATTCCAGCTGGTTATAGACTAATAATACCACTTGGAAGTCACTTAGCCCCCGGGGTGTCTTCACAAGGCAGATTACCAAATTCCTGGGCACAGTTAAGGCATTCAGTCTCCACTGCATGGAAGCAAGCCTGACCCTCATCCTGTGGAAGCTTACCCACTTAGTCTATGGGTAATTGCTTTCTTCACTACCTCTTCAATTAAAGCCGTTTGATGACACTATTTAGCCTGTAAGAACCCAAGAGGTGGCCTTGGTGGTCTACCTCAGAGCAGGCAAAGTCTCTCATGCTTTTAGGGTCGCAGAGCAGAGTGCTGTGTAGTTTCTTCAAACTCACAATCTTGTCTCTGGTCGCTCGCAGTCTCCTCCAACCACCCCCTGTCTACTTTAACAATCAAGTTTCGTGAGTATTTTTAAATATTGCTAAACCACTAAAGCCATAGCTTTTCTTTCCTTCACAGACTAAGCTTTCACTAAATGAAAGATTCTCTAAGCTGACAACGAAGAAAACGCCAGAATCAGTTGTCAATTCTGAAGACCAAAAAGTCCTTTCCTCTTAAAGGTTCGCTGTTAACAAGGATATTGTAGTGAGTTTATGCTAGACGATAGACATATGCTTTCAGTATTTACCTTTTTGCTTCTCTTGTTAATGTATCTTTTCTTAAGTACGCTTTGATGCAAATAACCTGTCAACAATGTTTACATAAGAGAAAAAAAATGTTTACTTTGTGTGCATAAAAGAACGGAGAAATGAGTAACAAGTAGGAAAGATGATTTAGAATGAGACATGTTGGGAAGACAGCTAGGTTTTCAGAATGACTTGTCTTCAATGGTAGAGAATATATTTCTTTTCTTTTCTTTTTTATTTTTTGTTGCTTTGATTTTAAGTTGTTCTTTGAGCTCAAGAACCCACCTGGGAATCCTAAATAGATTGTATTTCAACAGTAGAGCAAGATTATTGATGAGCATCTTTGATGATAAAATATTCTCTGCCTCAAAAGTTAGTAAGATTGAACTGTACTCTTCATGAAAAAGATAAATTGGTATCCAAGCCTTTTCACTTTTTCTGGGAAATTATGCTTTTGCTTTTGATATGAACTTATAAGAATTTCAAATTGTTCTACTGTAATTTTCTGTGAATGTATTAAGGTAATAAAGTTTAAATACAAATGTGGCTTTTTGTCTTTCCATTGATATTTGGAGTCCAAAGTACCAATGATCCTGAATAATGATACACACGGACTATCGAAGTGTAATTTGGATGTCAGCTGTGTCCAGCTAAGCCCGTTGTTAAAAATACTGGTTTATTATTATTTCCCACTTCTATAAGACTTTCAGCCTCACTTAATAAATCTTGCCCTCACATTTATTTGTGCAAAGAAAATGAAATGCAATATGGAAATATAAGAATAGTTGTATTCTCGTCGGACTCATTTATACCATTGTTTTCTGAACCAAATTAACAGATGGTTGAAACATTGAGTTGAAAAGCAAAGCCATGATCAGTTTGACCCAAGGTCTCTACATTTTGTGGTAGCTTTGCTCCGAGGGTCTAACCTTGAATATGGAGAATGACGATGTGCATGAAGCTTCATACTGTAATTTGCAGCAAGTGATTTGAGAAAGAATGTTTCTTCAGATCACAAAAACAATACACGTTCATTGAAGAAATTTTAGAAAACACAAAATACCATAAAAACCCACATGCATAACAACTGTGATCTCTACCTCCATATGTATTTTGTTGACACAAAGATTTCTGCCGTAGCAAAGCTTTCTTTCCGCGGTAGGTATCCAGTTTCCCATTGCTAGACATTCGGGCTGCATCTAGTTTGAGTTTTTGTAAATGAAACTTGTGATGACCATCCATGGAGCTAGATCTTTGCAGCAGATCTCCAATTTGTTCCATACGACCATTTTCTAGAAGTAGAATTGCTGGGTTAAAGAGTACAGATTTAGAATGTTACACATATTAATAAATCGCTGTACAGAAGATGAAAAGGCTTGTTTTCCCATACTCTCATCAACAGAGAATGTGGGATAGATGTACTGTTTTCAGGGTCTTGCTTGCTGATGGATAATATCGGGTGAAAAGAAACGGCATAAGTCAACGAACTTCGTAATACTTTCCCAGCTCCAAAATGGTCTCTTTTCTGTATTGAACAGCAGCCATATAATTCACACATCTCTCCCTCTCTGCCTTGAATAACGTTAGAAGTACAGGAGCATAAACAACCGGTTTGGTCCGTGCCAAGAGATAAACACTCTGGGTATTTCTCAGTACATGAACCAAGAGACAGGCTGAACTTTCCACGTTTGCCTCATTTGGCAACAATCATAGCAGTGATTTTTTAATGTTTGTTTATTTAGTTATTTATTTTGAGAGACAGAGTATGAGTAGAGGAGGGGCAGAGAGGGAGGGAAAGACAATGCCAAGCAGGACACGGGGCTGGATCGCATGAACCCTGGGATCCTGTCTTGAGCTGAAATCAAAGAGTTGGATGCTTAACGGACGGGGCCGCCCAGGTACCCCCATAGCATTCATTTTTGAAGGGAGGTCCTCAGACCAGCGTGGTCAGCATCACTTAGGAAGTTGCAAACTCTCCAGTCTCACCCCCAGACCTACTGAACCTGAAACTCCGGGTGCGGGCCTCAGCAATCTGTGTGATGCATGCTCAATTGTGAGATCGTCCAATACGCTGCTCCTCAGTGGTCACTAAAATTCCTACCTGCAACCAGGTAGAAATTGTAGAGCCTACCCCATCTCCTTCTCTTCTGTTTTGATCTTTCTGCTTACTACTTTTTTTTTTTTAATTTTTTTTCAACGTTTTTTATTTATTTTTGGGACAGAGAGAGACAGAGCATGAACGGGGGAGGGGCAGAGAGAGAGGGAGACACAGAATCGGAAACAGGCTCCAGGCTCCGAGCCATCAGCCCAGAGCCTGACGCGGGGCTCGAACTCACGGACCGCGAGATCGTGACCTGGTTGAAGTCGGACGCTTAACCGACTGCGCCACCCAGGCGCCCCACTATTTTTTTTTAAGTTTATTTATTTTGAGAGAGAGAGAGAGAGAGGTGGGGAGGGGCAGAGCGAGAGAGGGAGAATCCCAAGCAGACTCCACACTGTCAGCGCAGAGCCCAACGTGGGGCTCGAACTCATGAACTGTGAGATCACGACCTGAGCCAAGATGGATAGACGCTTAATGGACTGAGCCACCCAGGCGCCCCTTTGCGTATTACTTTCTACATATGTCAGTACCTGCACTCTCCCCTCCTCTCCACTTCCACTCTGAAACGCTATCCAGTGGATACGAGTGCAGGTTGAAGGACTCTTTCTGGGAGGTTCTTGGGCTTCCTTGTTGGATCCTGCCCATCCTTGAAGCTACAGCTCTGCTATGTTAAATGGGTTTAAACGGGGTACAGGGTTATCTGTACGTGACTTGGCCCCTTTGTGATTTGATCCCTGGCTTCGCTCTCTAATCTTTTTTCCTTCCAATTTTCCTCCCCGACGTACCTTTCCAGCCACACCAGCTTCCTTCTTATGCTTCGAACACAGTAGGCTGCTCCCTGCCTCAGACTATTTGCACTTGCGTTTCCATCAGCCTAGGACACTTTTCGCCCTACAAGACTCTTCCTCCAGACATTGGCATGGCTCCCTCCCTCTGATCATTTGAGAAGCTCAAATACCGCTTTCCCACCACCTCAGAGGAACCTTCCATGAGCACCCTATCTAAAACAGCACTGCAATCACTCTGCCCCCTCATCATGCTTTCTTTTTCTTTTTCTTTTTTTTAATGGGTACTTAGTTTTGAGAGAGACAGAGACAGAATGTGAGTGGGTTAGGGGCAGGGAGAGAGGGAGACACAGAATCTGAAGCAGGCTCCAGGCTCTGAGCTGTCAGCACAGAGCCTGACGCGGGGCTCGAACTCACAAGCTGTGAGATCATGACCTGAGCTGAAGTCGGACGCTCAACCGACTGAGTCACCCAGGCGCCCCTCATGCTTCCTTTTAAAAAAAAATTTTTTTTTTTTAAGTAGGCTCCATGCCCAGAGGATCCCAATGAGGGGCTTGTCTCAAGACCTTGAGATCAAGACTTGAGCTGAGATCAAGACTTGGGCACTTAAACGACTGAGCCACCCAGGTGCCCCCCACCCCCCATCATGTTTTCTTTTTCTTTACAGCATTTATAATTATATAACATTCGATGATATCTTCATTTGTTTATTGTTGCCCCTACTCTTGAATGTAACCACTATGAGGGCAGGGACTTTCTTGATTTTTTCTTCACTGTTTTAATTTTTTTTAATGTTTTTATTTTATTTTTGAGAGAGAGAGAGAGAGCCAGAGCATGAGCAGAGGAGGGGCAGAGAGAGAGGGAGACACAGAATCAGAAGCAGGCTCCAGGCTCTGGGCTGTCAGCACAGAGCCCAGCGCGGGGGCCTGAACTCACAAACTGAGATCATGACCTGAGCTGAAGTCGGGGACGCTTAACTGACTGAGCTACCCAGGTGCCTCTTTTCTTCACTGTTTTAATCTCCAGTGCCTAACAAAGTGCCTAGTATATAGAAGGTGCTAATAAACCTTTGTTGACTGAAAGAGCATTGCAAAAAAAAAAAAAATGTATTAAACAAAGATTGGGAAGGAAATGCACCATCATCTTTTAGAATTTGGGAACTACAGGAAGTTGGTATTACTACTTTTCCGGATTTTACAAATTTTCAGAAATAATCACATTTCACTCAGGTCAGAAATAATACATTGTGAGTAAACTAATGAGCCATGAAAGTATTAAGTTGCTGTTTGGGTTTTGCGTCTGGTGCCTTCAGTTGTGTGGGTTTCCTGTTCGTTGTTTGCTGTGTGTCTGGCAGAAAGTTTTCCTTGCTCCAGCTGAGTGCTGCCTCCTCACCCAGCAGATGGCAGCATAAAACTTCTAAAATACAGCCTTCCACAAAACTGCAAACCTCCATAAACAAAAAGGAAGGAGGGAGAGGAGAGGAGAGGAGAGGTAGAGGAGGGGAGAGGAGAGGAGAGGAGAGGAGAGGAGAGGAGAGGAGAGGGGAGAGGAGAGGAGAGGGGAGGAGAGGAGAGGGGAGGAGAGGAGAGGGGAGGAGAGGGGAAGGGAGGGGAAGGGAGGGGAAGGGAGGGAAGGGAAGGGAAGAAGAAAGAGACTTTATGGTTAAACAAGCTGTGGAATGTTTGGATACTTCAGAAAATGGATATTTCTAAAAAACAGCCTAACACAGATTTCTCAGTTTGATTCAGACAGATGATCTTCAGGTTGTTTATTTATCTCTTTGGTTTTTTTTTTTTTAAGGATTTTATTCTTTTTTTTTTTTTTAATTTTTTTTTTTAACGTTTATTTATTTTTGAGACAGAAAGAGACAGAGCATGAACAGGGGAGGAGCAGACAGAGAGGGAGACAAAGAATCTGAAACAGGTTCCAGGCTCTGAGCTGTCAGGACAGAGCCCGACGCGGGGCTCGAACTCACGGACCGCGAGATCATGACCTGAGCCGAAGTCAGACGCTTAACCGACCAAGCCACCCAGGCGCCCCAAGGATTTTATTCTTAAGTAATCTCTACACCCAACGTAGGGCTTGAATTTACAACCCCCCGATCAAGAGTCTCAAGCTCTCCTGACTGAGCCACCAGGCACCCCGTCTGTTTATTTTTTTTTTAATGTTTATTTGGGGAGGGGGAGAGGTAGAGAGAGGGGGGAACAGAGGATCCGTGAAGCAGGCTCTGTGCTAACAGCAGAGAGCCCGATGTGGGGCTCAAACTCACAAACGGCAACATCATGACCTGAGCCCAAGTCGGATGCTGAACCCCCTGAGCCACCCAGGTGCCCCTGTTGTTTTTTCTTTCTTAGGGAAAGAGGTCTGAGACTAAGGGCTTAAACAAGTTGGCTATTTAGAACTAAACAAGGCGTAGGCCTCCTACCTTCAGCCCAGTGTAGCTTTGTGTTTATTTGTGTTTTGCTATACCATTCTGCTTTTCTTTAAGAATATATACCTTTGCTGTCTAGGACTGGCTTTAAGATACCCGAGCAATAGTGGCGGCTGGGTGACTCAGTTGGTTAAGCATTCGACTCTTGATTTCGGCTCAGGTCGTAATCTTGAGGTTCGTTGGTTGGAGTCGCGCGTTGGGCTCTGTGCTGAGAACGCAGAGCCTGCTTGGGGTTCTCTCTCTCTCCCTTTCTCTCTCTCTCTGCTCCTCCCCTGTTTGCGCTCTCTCTGAAAATAAACATTAAATATATATATATATATATATTTTTTAAAAATTAACAAATAAAATATTCCAGCAATAAATAACAAGTTGGTAAAATATCATTATAGGTAATTTGTAAATAAGGAATATACCAGAAAGCAAAGAGTGGGAAATGGAGAGGCTGAGGATGAGGAGAAAATTCTCCCAGTTACTTCGTCACCTAGTCTTGGTTCTTGACTTCACCAACTGTGTGATCTTAGGCAAGTCGCTTCTCTTGTGGAAGTTTCAATTATCTGGTGAGGTCTTTAGAAAAGATGGCCTTTCAGGGCCCTGAAAGCAATACATATCTCAGCTCCTTACAGAACCCTGAAATATTTAAGTTCCTCTTTGTATTTTCTCAAAATGAGGCCAAAGGAAGCCTCGAGTCAGAAGTCCCATGGTCTTGGCCATATCATTATTTATTTGTTGTTTAAAGTTTATGTATTTACTATGAGAGAGAGAAAGACAGCAAGCTGGGGAGGGGCAGAGAAAGGGAGAGAGAGAGAATCCCAAGCAGGCTCCACACGGCCAGCACAGAGTCCAATGCAAGGCTCAAACTCACAAACCGTGGGATCATGACCTGAGCCAAAATCTCGAGTTGGAGGCTTAAGTGATTGAGCCATCCAGGTGCCCCCATATCATTCTTTAAAAAGTATGTTTATTATTTATTTTGAGAGAGGGAGAGAGAGAGCATGCCCTCGCAGGGGAGGGGCAAAGGGAGAGAGAGAGAGAGAGAGAGAGAGAGAGAGAACCCCAAGCAGGCTCTGAGCTAACAGCCTCAGAGCCCAATGGAGCATGGGCTGTGGTAGACCAAAGTTGAAATCCCATCTCTGCCACTTCCTGGCTGTGTATGATCTTGGCTATTATTCCCAGTTCTCAATTTCCCCATATATAAAATTGTTGTGAGGAGCACGATAAGAATGAATATGGGGGCCCCTGGGTGGGTCAGGCGGTTAAGCGTCCAACTCTTGATTTTGGCTCCGGTCGTGATCCACGGTTCGTGGGTTCGAGCCCCGCGTCAGGCTCCACACTGACGGCACAGAACCTGCTTGAGATGTTCTTTCTCCCCGCCCCTCTCTGCCTCTCTCTCTCTTTCTCAAAACTAAATAAATAAACTTAAAGAAATTTAAAGAATTAATGTGAGTAGGAAGGTGGACAGAGAGGTGATATAGAAGAATACACTTGAGATACTGTTGAACTTCGATCTTTTAGGGTTCACGCCCTTTCCTTTCAAGTTGCCAGTCATTGCCTCGGTGGCGGCGGTGGGATCTTCCGGACTTTGGAGGAACAAAGTATTCAGGCAGTGGTGTGCTTAAGCCAGCTTCCCGCGGGTCTTTATTTTCTGCCTTGAGGTGAAATTAATATGAAATTAACCGTTTTAAAGTGAACGATTCAGTGGCATACATCTAAGCGCCAAAACGTTTCCATCACTCCGAAATGAAACCCCACATCCATCAAGCAGTTACTCCCCATTCACCCTCCCCTCGGCCCCTGGCAAACAGGAATCTGCTTTCTGTTTCTATGGATTTACCTATTCTGGATATTTCGTATAAACGGAATCCTGTGACCTTTGTGTCTGGCGTCTGTCACTGAGCATAATGTTTTCAAGATCGATCCATCCCGGAGCAGATATCGGCACTTCACTCCTCTTTATGGCGGAATAGCATTCCCTGGTACAGGTGCACTGCATACTGCATTTTGTTTATCCATTCATCAGCTGACAGGTATTTGAGTGGTTTCCACTTTTTGGTTATTATGAATAATGCTACCGTGAACATTCCTGTATAATTGTGTGTGTGCGAACATGTTTCGAATGCTCTTGTGCACGTACCCAGGAGTAGAACTGCTGGGCCATAGGGTAACTCTGTGTCACCAGGGTTTGAAACAGATGCCTGTAGTCAGCTTTCAAGAACCAGCTAGAAAGGTATGCCACATCATCGGCCGGCAGGGAAATGCAAAACTAAACCACAGTGAGACACTGCTTCACAGCCAGTAGGATGGGTATAATCAAAAAGATAGGGGCACCAGGGCGGCGCAGTCAGTCGAGCCTCCGACTCTTGATTTTGGCTCAGGTCATGATCTCATGGTTCACGAGTTCGAGCCCCGCATCAGGCTCTGTGCTAACAGAGCAGAGCCTGCTTGGGATTCTCTCTCTCCCTCTCCCTCTGCCCTTCCCCCAAGTCTCGCGTGCGTGTGCACACATGCTCTCTCTCTCTCAAAATAAATAAATAAACTTAAAAAAAAAGACAGATGGGGATGTGGACACATGGGAGCCCTCATACTTTGCTGGTGGGATTCTAATATGGTGCACAAAGCAGTTCGGCAGTTCCTGAAATGGTTAAACATACAGCCCTTGCATTTGCGAATGTTTCTTGGGCATGGGGATGGGGCAGTGGTCAGGGTATGAACAGAATAACTAGAGAGCCCCTCCTTTCCCCGGCGGTGGGATAGTCATTAAACATGTGCCCGTTCAGACAGATGGATAGATATACGGATATGATATTCATCTCTTTGGTGTCACCTCACGTCATATCCTCCAGCCCTACGTCCACCTCACTTCCTCAAATGGCAGCATTCTATTTTGCAATGGGAATTCTTCTCTCCTAACCAACTGGTACGGAGAAGGCCACTTGTGGTTCTCCTTTATCGTGATGACTGATTTTTTTTTTTTTTTTGGAAAAGTGAGCAGAGGCTTACCATGTAATTCATATATGCGATTCACTTTATGTATTTTCCTGTTTCTGGATCTTTCCACCCCCCGCCCCCCACGTTTTATTGATTTAAGTCACCTCTACACCCAACGTGGGGCTCGAACCCACGACCCCTAGATCAAGAGTTGCATCCTCCTCCGACTGACCCAGCCGGGTGCCCTGTCCTGCGTCTGGATCTTATTTGTGCTGTTCTACCCGTGCAAATGCGTCTCTCATTTCTTTCAGCCTGTCTAACTCCTTCCCACCCTTTGAGAGCTGGGTCGGATCCCACCCCTGCCCCCCTTGTAAACACTTCGCTCAGTCAAACTCAGGATGGGAGCACCCAGTGACTCCGTGACATAACTCCTTGATATCATAGTACTCTTAACTAAAAACACACCACAAAATGCTGTTGTATTTTAACCTAGGAGAGTTAAATACATCATTTTTTGGTATATGTATTTCTGCCTGATGCTAGACAAACTGTGGCAGGCTCAAAAAGCTGAAGAAATAGTTAAGCTGGGTAAATTTCAGATGGAACCAATGTGAACGAAATTTGTTTTTTTTTTTTTATTTTATTTTACTTGGAATCATTCAATTTTACTTGGAACACTAGTGATTTGTAGCCGTATTGTGTCACTTCTTTTGGGTGGCCAAGTAAGTGGGGTGAGAAGTTGGCAGGTTTGGGTCCTGGTCACCGCTTTAGTAGCTAATTAGGTATGTAATCTTTTTTTTTTAAGTTTATTTATTTTTGAGAGAGAGAGAGAGAGAGTGCATGTGTGTGCGTGCGAACACATGCATGTGCGTGTGCACAAGTCGGGGGGGGTGCGCAGAGAGAGAGGGAGAGAATCCAAAGCGGGCTCTGCACTGTCAGCACAGAGCCCGACGCGGGGCTCGAACTCACGGACCTCGAGATCATGACCTGAGCTGAAGTCGGACGCTTAACCGGCTGAGCCAGCCAGGCCGCCCAGGTATGTAATCTGAGCTACCTTAATCCTCCCTAAGGATCAGTTGGAAAATGGGGATGGTACACTTAGGAATGAACAATTCCTGTGGATTCTGTCTTTTTTTTTTTTTTTTTTGCTGCTAGCTCTTTGCTCCACTTTAATTTCCCTAGTTCAGGGTCTCATCTTCCTTAGCCTAGGCCCTTGTCACTCAAAATATAGTCTGTGGCCACGCAGCAGCATGATAGAAATGCAGAATCCCAGGCTCCACTCCAAACCTACTAAAACACAATCTGCGTGTTAACAAGATCTTTTTTTTTTTTTAAGTTCACCTATTTATTCTTTTAAATTTTTTTTTTTAACGTTTATTTATTTTTGAGACAGAGAGAGACAGAGCATGAACGGGGGAGGGTCACAGAGAGAGGGAGACACAGAATCTGAAACAGGCTCCAGGCTCTGAGCTGTCAGCACAGAGCCCGACGCGGGGCTCGAACCCACGGACCGTGAGATCATGACCTGAGCTGAAGTCGGACGCTTAACCGACCGAGCCACCCAGGCGCCCCATGTTCACCTATTTATTCTTGAGAGAGAACACGAGCCGGGGAGGGGAGAGAGAGAGGGAGAAAGAATCTCAACCAGGCTCTGCGCTGAAAGCGTTGGGGCTCGAACTCACAGACTGTGAGATCGTGACCCGAGCTGAAGCCGAGAGTCGGATGCCTAAATGACTGAACCACCCAGGCGCCCCTGTTAACAAGATCTTGAGGTGATTTCTATGCGCAATCAAAACCTGAGACGCAGTGGCCTACGTTCATTATAGTGTCTTGGCCAGTCTCTCCGTCTCCACTCTGGCCCCTTCCAATCGACCTTCTCCATTTCGACTAAGTAGATCTTTTCAGTGGGCCAAGCAGATTTTATTACTTCCTTATTTAAAATCCCTCAGGGGCTCCCTAGCATAGGATATTGTCTATGTCGCTTTCTCTTTTGGGGAGTATTTACCCATCTTTGTTTCCTTATAATCTTTCAACGCTCCTCTTAAGTGTAACCCCATCATGGAAACCTTTTCTGTTCCTCCTGTGGTTAGGTCCCTACTCTAAACAGCCTTTTCCGAAGGCATCCGAAAGTTTATTCTTGAGAGAGAGAGAGAGAGACAGTCAGACAGAGCACAAGCAGGGGAGGGGCAGAGAGAGAGGGAGACACAGAATCCGAAGCAGGCTCCAGGCTCTGAGCTGTCAGCACTGAGCCCGACGTCGGGCTTGAACCCACAAACCGTGAGATCATGACCTTATAGCCGGTCAGACGCTTTACATACTGAGCCAGCCAGGCGCCCCAAGTCTCAACCCTTTTGAAGCTTCCAGCGCAGGTAGGGAAATGAGACAAGATACAAGCAACTCTGTAATTAAACTGTGATAAGTCTTACATGGATACAAAGCAGGATAGGCTAAGAGTGGGGTGGGGGGCAAAGTCCTCCCTGGAAAAGTGACGTTCGCATTGAGGTTGAAAGGCTGGGTAGCCATTAACCTTATTCATTTGCTTAAGCTGACACCCAGTATAAAACCTGGCACATAGTAGGATGCATAAATACTTGCTGAATGTGCAGCCTAACTCCATGTGGTAACATCTGCACAAGTTCTTTGGAGGGTATGAAGTGCGACAAAATGCAGCTTTATTACAGATTCTGTCTTGAGAGTTTAGGAAGCAGAATTCACTCCTCTCCTGGAGGGAGCCTTAGAAAACATCCACAGACCGGCAAGTTCTGTCCTAGCCAAGTATATTCAGGCATACGATCTTCTCCCCAAACATAATTTTCCCGTTCTGTTTGGATCATCAACATGGCCTTTAATGAGATACCGGAGGGAGTAGACACATGGCTTGTGTGGGTGTAGTTTTGGATGGAGTCCTACGGCAGGAAGGCAGCCAGTTCTAGCGCATTGACTTGAAGATCAGACTGGATGGCCTTCGGGGGCGGAGGGGGGAAGCTAAGGGCAGTGGGAAGTGGGGAAGGTGATTAAGAACGGTATTAATGTGGGGCGCCTGGGTGGCTCAGTCGGCGAGGCATCCGATTCTTGATTTCGGCTCAGGTCACGATGTCACGGTTCGTGAATTCGAGCCCTGCATTGGGCTCTCTGCTGTCGGCACAGAGCCCGCTTGGGATCCTCTGTCCTCCTCTGTCTCTGCCTCTCCCCGGCTCGTGCTCTCTCTCTGTCTCTCTCAAAAATAAATAAACACACTTAAAAAACAGTATTAATGTTGTTTTTGCCCCTCAATATGATCGGATTCCGTATTTAAGTGTTTGAGTTCCTTTCCTTTACTTCCCAAGACCAGAAGAGACTTAACATATATTTGGCATCTGCTGTGTGAAAGACACCATAGTATGTGCTTCTAAGACATGTAGAACGCAGGCTCCTGAGTCAAACTTTCTAGACTTGAACCCCACCCTACTCCATCGCTTTGTACTAACTGTATTACCTTAGTCAGAATGCACGCTCTCTCTGAATCTAGTATTCCCCATCAGCGATGGGGATAGTCTCTCGCAGAGTTGTGAATAGGACTCAGATAAGTATTCGATATAACATTTATTGAGTACAGATACTCAATAAACGAGTGTCGTTGGGGCAGCTATTCCTTGTGGATTGATTCCCGGATTGAGCCACGGTCAGTGTCAGGACTTTCTTCCATGCACAGGTTTCTATGTCTTTCCTTACAGGCTGGTTGCTTAGGCCCACAGGGATAATAATAGATGAGTAGACTGCCTTGGTCACTGCCAGTGATCGCCAACAGTGCTGTTGTACCGGCTCCTTAAGAACCCTTGCTGGTTGACTAGTTAATTAAATCTTCGACAAACGTTGAAGTACCTACTGTGAAGTACTATTGAGTACTTGCTATGTGCTAAGTCCTAGAATCAAAGAATAAACAAGATAGTCTGGGGTCCGGTTCAACTGTTGCTTCTCAAAGTTGAAGGTGGGGCTCTATTGGCAGTCTTACAGAGGACCATAGCCTTAACCTCAGTCTTGGGGGACCAAAGAGAGGTAGAAACAGAAAGAACACTGTGATATATAGCCAGCAACTGTTGCTTGTAAGCCCTTGTACTCCAGCACATGACGAACATAGTGATCCAAGGTAGTTTGACACTGGCCTTGGCTCCATTCAGGAAGTACAAATAGAAACTGGGAAAATAAATTGCTTCTAAGGAGGGGGAATGGGAAGAGAGACTTGATTTGTTACTGTGTGCATATATTACTTTGACCTTACTTTGATAAAATTCATAACACGATTAGTAAAATATGAAACTGACTCCAAAAGACTAGAACCTAACCCTTCCCCATTTCCATTTTGACCGGCCATTTGATACAACGAGTGTTTGGGATGAGGTAAGGCTTGGGAAAGGGGACGTAGAGTGGAAAAAAAAAAACCATATTTATTGGGCCAGCTGCTTGACAATATTTTATTTAAGCTTGAAAGGTGGTTTCTTTGTTCTTATGGCCCAAATATTTTCACATCAAAACAGCAGAATCAAGACAACCTACTTAGTGTATTTACCCTAATTCAGACACTTTACATCTGATACAGTATCCTTGCCTATCTCCAGTACAGGAGGGAAATATATTGCCTTGTATATTTGCCAATATACACATACATTGTTGTATATGTGTTGTGTGCTTTCTAGTCCCAGCTCTCCCTCCTATGAGTTGGAGGACGTGAGGCAAATCCTTTTCCCTCTCTGGATCATCGGCCCATCTGAACATGAGAGTGTGGATTATATAAGTAATTTTCATATTTTCAAACCGAATTTCTCTGGGAATCTAGGGTTATGAGCAAGGGCCTCATAGAACTTTATGAGGGTAAAGAGGAGGAGAATTGTCAGGGAAATTAGAACATCCACCTTTGCTTCAACCAGAGCAGCTAAATCCTGCTCCCCTATTTTATTTACTGCTTTTTCTAATAATATTACTACTGAAATAAGGGTTTTAAATATTTTAAATGTTTTTATTTTTTTTTTATTTGAGAGAGAGAGAGAGAGAGAGGATCTCAAGCAGGCTCTATGCTCAGCACTCAGCTCAGAGCCCGACACAGGGCTTGATCCCACAACCCTGGGATCACAACCCGAGCGGAAATCAAGAGTCAGATGTCCAACCAACTGAGCCACTCGGGAACCCCTAAGATATTTTTCTAATAGTCAAATATTGAAAGCAATAATGCATTTCTAAAGGAAAATAGCTTAAAAATCACTTTGACATCATTATCTCATTTGATACCCAAAATAACAATATGGGGGGTAAAGAAGGCGAGATCAAGAGAAGAGGAATTCTTGGGGCACCTGGCCGACTCAGTTAGTGGAGTGTGGGGCTCTTGACCTCAGTGTTGTGAGTTTGAGTCCCATGTTGGATGTAGAGCTTAATTAAAAAAAGAAAAGGAAAAAAGAGAAGAGGAATTCATTTTTAAAATTTTTATTTTTAAGTCATCTCCGCATCCAACATGGGGCTTGAACACACAACCCCAAGATCGAGAGTTGCACACTCCACCCACTAAGCCAGCCAGGCGCCCCAGAGAAAAGGAACTCCTTACCTCAGCATGTGCAGCTAGAGAATGGAAGAACCATGACTGGAACCCAGGTCTTCTGACGTTGAGGCTTATCCGGTCTCCAAGTATTCGACGACTGGTAGAGCACGGGCACTGACCAATCCAAACAACACCTGCTGAAAATGATTTGGCTTGATCATACCGATGCATAATTGCCATATGGCCAAATATTAGCCTTCGTGTGGAAATTAAATTAAATGACATGGAACATAATGGATATGTAATGAATCATATTTATGTCTCCGTTCCTTCCTGCTCCTACTTTTAGTTCTCTTTCTATCACATCTGGCTACTTAAGCAGAAGAATCTAGCTTCTCCCTCATGTGAATTACATAAACTATGTGTGTCTTTCTCGTTTAATAATTGTGTTTGAGCTCCTTATTTGATCACATTTTGAAGTCTCGACTTTTGAGGGGCGCCTGAGTGGCTCAGTCAGTTAGGTGTCCAACTCTTGATCTCAGCTCGTGTCTTGATCTCAGGGTCATAAGTTCAAGCCCCAATGCCAGGCGTGGAGCCTACTTAAAAATAAAACAAAATAAAATAAAGTCTTGACCTTTCAGTGTATTAAGTTTTACACTCCAATGATTGGAAATTCACACTTCCATACCATTGAGGTGGCCATACTATCCTAAGGAACGTTGGGAGAGTAAGGTAGACATCTTGAGAAGCTCCCATAGACTACCAGTGAGTTCACTTGACTCATCTTTGAGGAAAAGGTCCCTTTGCCGTGTGAAAAGATTTATGTCACTTAGAAAAGAGCCCAGTTCAGACCTAGGCCTGGCTTTAAAAGATATAAACAGGGGCGCCTGGCTGGCTCCGTCAGAGGAGCTTGCGACTCTGGATCTTGGGGTTATGGGTTCAAGCCCCACGTTGGGTGTAGAGATTACTAAAAAAATAAATGAATAAACTTAAAAAAAAGATATAGGGGCACCTTTGTGGCTCAGTCAGTTAAGCATCTGATTCTTGATTTCAGCTCAGGTCATGATCTCACGGTTCGTGAGATCGAGCCCCGGGTCGGGCTCTGTGCTGACAGCACAGAGCCTGCTTGGGATTTTCTCTCTCTCTGCCCCTCCCCTGCTCTCTCTCTCTCTCTCTCAAATACATAAACTTCTCAAGTTGAATCAGGCATACGTGCAAAAAAGGCCCCTTGTTTGCTTGGTTATCATATATGCCTGTTTGCATTAAGTATCTCCAGCACTTGCCAGGGAAAGGATCTTCTGACTTGAGATACCTGGCCACAACTCTGGCAAGAAATACTGCCGTGGTAGAGTTGTTCCATTAGGGAGATGACGAGACCACTTAGCACTACCTTAATTTCTTCTGATCTTCTATTATTAAACTATACTGTGATATAAAGCCTACGCAGTGAGTTGTTTCTCTCAATGGATCTTCCATTGAGTTACCCTACACAGAAAACAGGTAGTTCGGGCTTAGGTTTTAGGGCAGCTCAGATTTGGAGTAGCATAAGGCAGTTACGTGCAGCTTAATCATACTCGAGTAAGTTGACTCTCACGGTTTTGGACCCACAGCGCTTTGAGGGCCCATCTCCTTTTCTTTTCCCACCCCACAGGGACAAGCTTAAATGTCTATAAAGCCTCCATCCAGATGCCTTACTCAGATGCCTTGCTCTTTAAAGCATTGCCAACAGGACCCACTTATCCACAGTCCAGCAAGCTTTACTTTGCAGCCCAGACTGGTTTTTGGAACGGGCTCTTACAGAAATCTCTACACCAGAATAGTCTGTTCTGTATTCTGCTGTGCCCAATAAATGGCTATTAAGAATTACAGACCAGTGGGCTGTCGTTTATAGACGCTATTCAAGTATTGTTCGCTGCTTTCGTTAAAATGCTGAGAACCCACTTTATAGTATTTTACTGTTCTTACATAATAATAGAAAATGGCTCCTGCGTATATTTGAATCTGTTTCCTTCTTGAAAAATTAAAAAAAAAAAGTGGTTCTTAATGACTGCGCCTGTAGGAACCAAGTCTTCCAAAAAGGGTTCCAAAAGGGGTTAACGATCTGTGTATCTTCTTAGACCCAGTGAAGATGTTAATGATGAAGGGGGTGGGGGGACCGAGCGTCGAGAAGGGCCTGAGGAGGTCAAAGTTATCAGACATCAGGAATTCTCTTGAAGCTGCTTTGAAACCCCAGTAGACATCAAGGAAGAGAAAGGAGAGAATTCCTTCGGATTTTGCAGAACCACAGTCACAAGCAAGGGTGTTCCACATCCAAGGGTGAGTTGGGTGTTCCAACTCGCAGGTGCCATTCTGTAGATTCAGGCAAAACGTCCGGTTACATACTGTGTAGACAAGTTCTCCAGGGACACAATAACCCATCCTTTGAGAATCTGTCGATTTGGATCCAGTTTGTTTTTATGCCCCAAGATGCAGCTACAGCAGTGCCGTCCTCCTGAAACTCAACGTATTTACTGAAGAACAGGGGCGATGAGGGGACCTTGTGTGTCTTCACACAGCAAGTGCAAGAGAAGGGAGGCATCGTGGTTTTTTTGTCTTCTAAAGCATGATGTTTCCCAGCTGAGGAACATGCTGGGGCACTAGAGAACACAGAATCATTGTAACTGTTTGGCCTGGCGTCTTTTCTCAGCAAGGTCTCACTCTTTGGGAAGGCAAGCCCATTGTCAAGGTCAGGCCACAGGTGAGGTTTTCAGGGCCAGGGGTTTGGTTCTCTCCCTTGTTATCCTTCCTGCCCAGGTTTTCACCATTCAAGGGGAATAAAGGGTAGACTGAGAGATACTGAGGGGGCCAAAAGTCTGACGACTAACCATTTTCATTAAATGCAGGAGTTCGGTAATTGCCAATTTACAATTGGTTTTGCTTCCAGCTGCTTCTGTTTTCAGCTGACTGGCCCAAGGGACTATTGAGACCAATAAAGCATTTAAGGATTGAGGAGGGAGGAGTTAATTCCATTTTTGATTTCCTCCTGCTTGGGTAACTCTGCTTCCTCCCTGAGCAAGGAGCTAACAAAGACCTCATCGTCATTTTGTAATTTATTTTGTAGTTTATTTTTTTTTTAACGTTTATTCATTTTGAGAGAGAGACAGTGTGGACAGGGGAAGGGCAGGGAAAGAGGGAGACACAGAACTCAAAGCAGGCTCCAGGCTCCGAGCTGTCAGCACAGAGACCGACGCGGGGCTCAAACCCATGGACGGTGAGATCATGATCTGAGCCGCAGTCGGCTGCTTAACCGACTGAGCCGCCCAGGCGCCCCTCCTCAGGACTTTTTAAAATATTTATTTATTTATTTATTTTGAGAGAGAGAGAGAGAGAGCGCGCGCGCACGTGAGTGGGGTAGGAGCGAGAGAGAGAGGGAGAGAGAAAGAGAAAGAGAGAGAGAGAGAGAGAGAGAGAATCTCATGTAGGCTCCGCACTGTCAGCACAGAGCCCCATATGGGGCTCGACCTCATAAACTATCATAGTACTTGAGAGGTGTTGGCTGGACTATCTCCCCGGCCTTAATAACATCAATGCTGACTCTATCATTGAGGGCTACTCATATGCGAGGCTATATTCTCAACACTATATGCATCAACTCATATATCCTGTACATCTCACAAGCCCATGAAGATGGTAGTATTATTTTATAGATTAAATAAAGGGAGGTACGGAGAACAAAATTTCCTATGTTCACAGAGCTGGGAAATGGCACTGGGCTAACGCTGAGGCAGTCTGCCTCCAAAGACCATCCGCTTAACCCTTAGCTGTATTGAAGGTAACACAGTGAAACCTTGGATTGCGAGGAACTTGTTCTGCGAGTGTCGCACATTTCTCGTAAATTTTAACTTGATGAACGAGCGATGTCTTGCAATGCGTGTGGTACGTGAGGCCGACCGGCACAAGATCACAACTGAGCCAGCGGCTCTTGAAATTCTCTTTGATGTACGAGTGCTTTTGGATCACAAGCGTGTTTCCCGAACGACTTAGGCTCGCACCCCAGGCGTATGTTCATTTCTGCACGAGCCAGCCTTGTCCGCCTTGAGCATCGGCTTCCTTGTGAGACCGTTGGGCCGGTAACTCAACTTTTCAGGAGTCAACAGTAGAGTTCAAGAGTCCAGCTTACAAGCTGAGTCTCTTGCTCGGTTCTTTCCCAAAATGCCCATCTCCACTACCCTTTACCTTGCATCGTTAAACCAACTGACGTACAGGGAGTTCGGCAAAGGCGGGTCTCAGCTGTGCCTTTAATGTCTGATGAGTCCGCTAGCGCCCTATGTCTTTCGTTTGATCTAAGGGAGATCTAATGAGAGATCATTTCCTGATAACACGCTGTCGGCTTCCAACACCACTAGGAAAGCACGCCGCCGCAAACAATCCCTATTTTGGTATAAGTGCCTTTGAAAAGGGGGGCGCGAGAAGCAGCATACACTCCTCAGAGTTTGGGTCTGATTTCCTGAGGTGTTCCATTTCAGAAGAGGCCCCTGACAACAGGCAGAGAAGAAAAACAAGTGTGGTCTGGGGCAGACAGTGTTTTTCAAACAGTTGGCCAAATCTCTCCTGGCAGCCGGGAAGCAGCTGAATCATCAAACGCCAGGCCTCTAACGGGATGGAGTCTGGGCTGCATTGAAGCACATTCCAGACTGACTGTGAAGGCCAGGGCCGCTGCTGCTTTACCAACGCTGGCTCCCGTCCAGGGGGCTGGCCTGGCCCAACTGCTCGTCGAAGCCTGATTTCATCTCCTCTCCCTCTCTTTGCCTCCTCGTTGTGATTTCCCGGCCAGCGTTTGCCTGCCTTTGCATGGGACGTTTGAGTGACTTTTGGGGTCACCCCAGGCCCGGCCTCGGCTCCGCGAGCTGAAGTTAATGAAATCCATTTCCTGGTCGGAAAGTCAAAATAGCAGGGGAAGAAAGTCACTGTGATCGAGCACTCAGGGACCGGACAAGAATGGGCAGACATTCTTTTCCGAGAGGCAGGAATGACCTAGGCATTCAGAAATTGAAAGCCAGATGTTTGGACAAAACCCTAGACCCAATTTGAATCTTCAAAGTGTTGAAATCCCTTAGGAAATCCTTTGACTAAAGCTTCAGAGAGTGGAAGGTAAGGAAGGGGGCCTCAGGAGGGTACTGCTCCTTGAAAATAAATAGATCCCTCCCTTTGTAGGAGAAGCAAAACAAATGTTTGGACTCATTAAGCATGAAGAATGCACGATATTTTCTGCGTCTTTTAAGATGACTACCGCTGGTATCGCCATCCTGAGCCTAGTTATGAATGAGCACAAAAATATGTGTTTTGTTTCTCCATCTCTGCTAATGCGCATGTAACTATTGCTTAATTACATTTGTCCCTAATAAGGAAGAGGAAAGAAAGTGAGCAGTACATATGTGGGTATAATAAGGACTAGGTAAGGGGAAGCATTCAGTGTCTTGCTTGCTCAGATAGGTTTTTCACCTGAAGGAACATTGTGGAAGACAGGAGCCTGCTTCTTCACTGTTAACAGTAAGCTGTGCATGCATGGAGGCGGGCGGGGCTGGGCTGGGGGTGGGGGGTGGGGGGTGGGGGGGAGGTTGTGACTTGGAAAGAACCTTGAAATTCCACCAAACTATAATCCATTGTCTGGACTCTGATGGGAAAAAGAAAGAAACTGGATTCTCCTCCCTTCCGTCCTTGCCAACCACATTCCTCCTCTGCTCTGTTCTCCCTGACCCCACCCGTAATAATAATAATAATAATAATGTGTGTTATTTTTATGAAACTCTAAATAGCTTTCACACACGTCTGCATTTGATCTGTATAACTTTTCTACACCAAGCCATGTTGGTTCGGAGTTCTGCTTCTCAAACTTTCAAGTGCCTCAGAATCACCTGGGAAGCATTTCACAAATGCAGATTTATAGGCTGTACCCTCATAAACAAAGTAGGTCTGGGATAGGTCTCTGGCATCCACATTTTCACTTTCATTTACTTTACTTTAATTTTTTATTCTTAAATTAATTTTTTTTAACATTTGTTGCTTGTTGAGAGACAGGGAGATACAAAGCATGAGCAGGGGAGGGGGAGAGAGAGAGAGAGAGAGAGAGAGAGAGAGAGAGAGAGACAGCATCCGAAGCAGGCTCCAGGCTCTGAGCTGTCAGCACAGAGCTGGATGGGGGGGCTCGAACCCGTGAACCGTGAGATCATGACCGGAGCTGAAGTCAGCGCTTAACTGACTGAGCCACCCAGGTGCCCCAATTTTATTTTTAATTTTTAATTCAAGTATAATTAACATAGAGTGTTATATTAATTTCAGGTGTACAATATAATGATTCAACAATTCTATACATTACTCACTGCTCATCCCAATAACTGTACTCTTTTTTTTTAATTTTTAAACTTTATGTATTTATTTTGGTGAGAGAGAGAGAGAGAGCGCAAGCAGGGAAGGGACAGAGAGAAAGGGAAAGAGAGAGAATCCCAAGCAGGCTCTGCACTGTCTGCTTGGAGCTCGATGTGGGGCTCGAACCCACAAGCTATTCTTAAGAGGACCATGAGATGAGGGTGTAGACGAGAATGGATGTTGTCTTTGGTAAAGTACACTTGCTCCCCCAACTCCTTTCCTCCAAAACCCCCTTTCCACATGAAGGTGGAGTCAAGTGAACATCAAAGGAGCCTTGAAGAAAAGGATATCTTGCAAACTGGCCCCTAGACATTTGGCCAATGGGCAAAGAAAGGGAGTTTGCAAATATGGCCTAAGGGCAGCTCTTGGTAAGCAGGATAGATATACTTGAGACCCAGGTTTGTTTGTTTAAGTTTATTTATTTATTTTGAAAGAGGGAGAGAGTGAGGATGAGCAGGGGAGAGGCAGAGAGAGAGAGGGAGAGAGAATCCCAAGTAGGTTCCATGCTGTCAGCACAGAGCCCAAAATAGGGCTCGAGGTAGCAAAGCAGGAGATCATGACCTGAGCCGAAATCAAGAGTCAAACACGTAACCAACTGAGCCACCCAGGTGCCCTGAGACTCCGGTCTTTTTTTTTTTTTTTTTTTTTTTTAATTAAACACAATTGGTAGGGTTTGAATAATACCTCTGCCAATTATTAGCTGTATAACCTTGGGCAAGTCACTTACATTTTCCATGCCTCAGTTTCCTTATCTGGATGACGGAGATAAAATTCCTATATATTTCCTAGGGTTGTTGTAGGGATTAAATGACCTAATGTATGTACTCCACTTAGAACAATGCTGACATCAGAGAGCCAAAACCTAAGAGACTCTTAACAACTGAGAACAAACTGAGGGTTGATGGGGGGTGGGAGGGAGGGGAGGGTGGGTGGTGGGCATGGAGGAGGGCACCTGTTGGGAGGAGCACTGGGTGTTGTAGGGAAACCAAGCTGACGATAAGTTTCATATTTAAAAAAAGAAAGAAAGAAAAAACTAATAAAAATAATTAAGAGAGAGAAAAAAAAGAACAATGCTGACATCTAGTAAGAGGCAATAGTATTATGTTAATTACACTTTCCCTGAGTCATTGCTGAGCTGCAATGAATAGAGGATGGCTTGTGCCTAGAATTAACCATTTCTGAGGTTTTCATGTCTGTGCCTCAGTAAGCATTATGGCCGTGCACTAAATCCCTTTTCCAGACTAACAGTTGAATCCTGATGACCTGTGGGGCTTCAGGTGTTTTCTGTGGCAACACTACAGGGCAAAGAGATATTTGACCACCAAACACAATACTTTTTCTCTCCTCTTAAAACTTAATCAGTGGAGGGACGCCTGGGGGGCTCAGTCGGTTAAGCGCCCAACTCTTGATTTCAGCTCAGGTCATGATCTCACGGTGTGCAAGTTTCAGCCCCCCATCGGGCTCTGTGCTGACAGTGTGGCGCCTGCTTGGAATCGTCTCTCTCTCCTAATCTCTCTCTCCCTCTCTCTCTGCCCCTCCCGGCTTGCATCGTCTCTCTCAAAATAAGTAAACACGGAAAAAAATTATTCCGTGGAATTTCATATAAATCTGGTCGGCGTTGGTATACAGCGAAACGTACAAAACACCGTAGTGCAGGGCTATTATTCCTCTTTTAACTTTTCCACCTCAAGGCTGTTCAGCACATGAGGAAGGATGACGATGGTGAAGATGATGGTGACGATGATGATGATGGAGTTACCAGGGGACTGAGGCTCCTTTAAGAGTATTAGGAAGGGGGCGCCTGGGTGGCTCAGTCAGTTAAGCGTCCGACTTCGGCTCAGGTCATGATCTCGTGGTCCGTGGGTTCGAGCCCCGCGTCGGGCTCTGGGCTGATGGCTCAGAGCCTGGAGCCTGCTTACGGTTCTGTGTCTCCCTCTCTCTCTGCCCCTCCCCCGTTCATGCTCTGTCTCTCTCTGTCTCAAAAAATAAATAAACGTTAAAAAAAAAAAATTTAAAAAGAGTATTAGGAAGGCCTATGGGGACACAGCCTCAATGCACTGCACAGAGTAGCATGGTGGCTGGTTATAGAAGTTATACTCAGGGGGGTGCCTGGGTGGCTCAGTTAGTTAAGCGGCTGGCTCTTGATTTTAGGTCAGGTCATGATCTCAATGGTTCGTGAGAGGGAGCCCCTCATTGGGCTCTCTGCTGACAGCATGGAGCCTGCTTGGGATTCTCTCTCTCTCTCTCTCTCTCTCTCTCTCTTCCCTTCCCCTGCTCACATTTCTCTCTGTCTCCCTCTCAAAGTAAGAAACACTAAAAAAAAAAAAAAAAGAGGTTACACTCAGGACTCGCTTCCCAGAATTTGCTGATGGGTAATACTTGGGGATTTGGGGCAGGGTTTCGAAGTCGGTAGATTTACTGGAGGCCTATTAGTGTGTGGGGACCCTCGGATATAGGTGTGTGTGAGGGGGGAGGGAAGAATAGAGAAACAGAGGGTAGAGGAAAGAGAAGGAGAGAAGTCAACAGAAACAGAGAGGAGTTTGAGGACAGAAAGCAAGAAAGGAGATTTTTTTTTTTTTTTGCCAAGGAATGGTGGGAGACAGGGAGGGGTCTAGCAACTGTGTCCAGAACCCCCTAGAAGCTTCTGGAGCAAGTCACGTCTCGCGGGGAAAGCAGAGTTTCGTTCCCGCCTGACTCAGCCCACCCACCGGCAGCTTTGCTGGCTGCTGTCTGGACCGTCACTCATATACAGGGACCTCTGCTTCGGTGCCCCCGAGCCATGTCACGGTATAGTCCTCTTACCCTTGCTGCTCATGGGACCGCCGGCCAGCCAGCGAGCCGTCAGGGTAGCAACAAGCAGCCCAGGTTGGAGTGCAAAGGAGACACCGGCAAACATAAAACACCTCCATTCGTAAGTGTGTGGTACCAATTACAGCCAGTTAGCACTTAACACAGTTCAAGCAGCCGTATCAATATGAGGCCCAAAGGCTTGTGTCTCTGATTACGTGCCTATGTGCATCCAAAGCACCCGCTTGCACACGGAGATCTTTCAGTAGCGGGCAATTTGCGTGAGCGTGATGTAGGAAGGGGTAAGCCCGCTCCTGGCTTTCTCTTTCAACAGGTTCAGTTACATGGTGCAGACTATTCACAGATCAGACCATCGATTCCCCGATGAGCGTCTGCTTGGCCTGGGCCCCAGGGCTACGGTGGCTGCAGCTTTGACTACTGCACTTTCTGTGCACGTGCAGCTCACACATATTTGCTCTTGGAACGGGAGAGTCCCTGGCAGAGTACTTTGAAATTGGAGGATTGTTTCCCGTATATTTTGCAGCCTCCCCAAACACCCATGGCTCTTCTTATCGTCACAGTTCAGCTGACAATTTTGCACCTAACTGGGAGACAGCCACCAAATCAGAAGGCTTGCAGGATTTTTTTTTTTCTACTAGGCTACAACATCTCTTTAAGTCTTCGACGGACGTACAGTTTGCATGAACCAAAGCCAGGGTTTATAGAAAGTCAGGAAAGAAGGCTAGAATTAATGGAAATGAACGTTTTTGCCTTTTGGAGACAACCCGAATCAGACAGAACTATTTATCCAGAGCCAGGTTCTTAAAAAATACCCCATGAAACAGAGAATAAAGGCATAGCCTTCCACACTTGGTTGTAAAAACAAGTAACTGGCTTTGGTGATCTACGCCATTGGGATCATTTTCAGCAAGTTGCAGGGACCGGTGTGGTTTGCAAAAGTGAATCATCTATGTCCTGTGTTCAGGACATACATTTTAGAAATCCTGACTGCATACCTTAGGGCAGTCACGATGGCACGCACTGGCCCTGGGTTACAGACCTTTAAAAAGGTTGGCGACGCTTGAGTCTGGGAATGCCTTCCCTGAACCACCTCCCAAGTTGGGTAAAATGTCTGTCAATAGATTTGTAAGAATTTACCTGTGTAGGTGTCTGTCACTCATAGTACACTGTGAAGTCCTTGAGGGCACAGACCGTATTCTACTCATATTTAAAACATGGCCACCTACCTCCTGCATGATATAGAGTAGGTGCTAAATAAATACTTGTTAAGCTGTTGATAGAAGTCAGGCAACGGGACAAAGGAAAATTGGGCAAGGGAGTGGCCTAAAATGAACATTAAAAATACGGCCCACTGTCTACTCTGATTTCCATGATTTGCATGAAAATGTATACTCCTGGGACACCTGGGCTGCTCAGTCGGTGAAGCATCCAACTTCAGCTCAGGTCATGATCTCACAGTCTGTGAGTTCGAGCCCTGCCTCGGGCTCTGTGCTGACAGCTCGGAGCCTGGAGCTGCTTCGGATTCTCTGTGTCTCCCCTTCTCTCGCTGCCCCTCCCCTGCTTGCGCTCTGTCTCTCTCTCTCAAAAATAAACATTAAAAAAAGTTTTTTTTTAATGAAAAAAAAATGCGTGCTCCTGGATCTACATGACACGGCCAGGTTTCCATAAGATGATCAAGAAGCCCATTTTGCTAAGTCTCTCCTAACAAATAACTCTCCCTTCTCTTTGTGCTTCGTGTTTGTTCTTTGTACTGGTTCCCACAGTAGGTATATTCCCAATGGTTCTGCAGGGAGTCAACAGGAGTTTAGCTGAAAGCAAATGATGGATTACGCTCACTCAGAGAAATTCCATACTCATTTGTAACAAGCCGGGAAACAAGATGTCATGGAAAAACCACTGGCTTAGCGATCAGAGTAACAGGGTTCTAGACTTTTTTTTTCCACTTTGTTTTTTATTCTTTATTTCTGAGAGAGAGACAGAGTGCGAGCCCGGGAGGAACAGAGAGAGAGGGAGACACAAAATCCAAAGCAGGCTCCAGGCTCCGAGCGGTCAGCACAGAGCCCGACGCGGGGCTCGAACTCATGGACCGTGAGATAATGACCTGAGCTGAAGTCGGATGCCTAACCGACGGAGCCACCCAGGTGCCCCTAGACTTGGTTTTGCCAGGAATTAACAATATAATCTTAGAGTCATATAAATACTTGCTGTGAATCTATTTCCACATCTGTCAAACAAAGGGGTGGTAGATTTGATTCATTCATTTTACACATCTTTGATGGTTACCGAATACATGACAGGCACGGTGTGAGACACTTTAAGGAACAGAAAGATGGACCAGACGTGAATTTCTGTCCTTGAGAAGATTATAAGTCTGGAAGGCAGAAGGGACGTACTCAAAGGACTGAAATACAAGGTAGACAGGCCTAAGAACCACAAAATAGGTACTGAGAAAGTATGTCATTATCTCACAGTTCCCTTCAGTTTCAACATTGTATGGTTTATAATTAATTTTTCTTTCTTTTTTTAGGTTTATTTACTTTGAGAGAGAGAGAGAGAGCGGGAGAGGCAGAGAGAGGGAGAGAGAGGATCCAAAGCAGGCTCCACGCGCAGCCTGACACAGGGCTCAATCCCAAGACTCTGGGATCATGACCTGAGCCAAAATCAGGAGTTGGACACCTAACTGACTGAGCCACTCAGGCACCCCTATAATTAATTTGTCATAGAGAAAAGTCTTGTCTTCCCAAAACAGAAATATGAGAATTACTTATTAAAGGGGTTTCTTCCTTACCATTACCTCCTATATGAATGAGAAAGTTAGGAAAGTCCAACTGAATGATTTGGGGCCTCAATCACAGGGAAATAGAACAAGGACATTTTGCAGAAAGAGTTCACACTCTTTAATCAGCAAGAGAAAACAACAGGAACTTTTAAAAATTAGTTACATAGTTTCGGGGGCGCCTGGGTGGCTCAGCCGGTTGAGCGTCCGACTTCGGCTCAGGTCATGATCTCGCGGTCCGTGAGTTCGAGCCCCGCGTCGGGCTCTGTGCCGACAGCTGGGAGCCTGGAGCCTGCTTCGGATTCTGTGTTTCCCTCTCTCTCTGCCCCTCCCCCTGCTCGTGCTCTGTCTCCCTCTGTCTCTCTGCTTCTGTCTCTGTCCCTCTCAGAAATAAATACACGTTAAAAAAATTTTTTTAAATAATAAAATCTCTCAAGTTGATCTGGAGTCAGGCAGCAATTTTAGGATTTAGTGACGCAAGCGTCCTTAAATAGACTTGAAGCCTGAGCCACAACCAGGAAGTATGTCATGTTTCTGTGGGGAACAAGCACATTATTTCCTCCAAAAGGCTTTTACAGAAATTTTAAAAATAGTCAAGTGTGGTCTTGTAATAAAAATAATGGGGCACAGTCTGCATAAACAGGTAATAAGATACAGGCACACAAAAGATGTAATAAAATTGTAACGTCCTTCCAGGGTCTAACATTAATAGACATTTTTCACAATTAAAGATCTGACGATGTTGTCTTTCCATGTGGAGATGGTTTTAACATCAAACTATGGTAAATGAAATGGATAATTCAGGTTGCAAGCCTATGAATTTTATATTCCTTTCCAACTGAATGTTGTCTCCCTCCCAAGATACCGTCTCAGAGGTTTGCCAATTACAACAGTGTGACTATTTTGAAAGAATGTTCATTTGAGTTCCCAGCCAAAAGAATGTCAAGGAGACATTGCCATTCAAAACATTCGCAAATGAACTCCATACTTCATTACCTCAATTGCAGGCACAAATATAAAGGCAATATGGGGTTTTCATTCAAAACATGGTTTTGTTTTGGTGTTTTCACTGCAACAAACGAAAAACCGTGCTCTCTGTTAGGGAAAGATGCCCAAGGAAGGGAGAAAGATAGACCACCTCTCCTGCCGACGTGAACTTGACAGTTGTGTTCTGTTTCTGACAATCACACACGCGTTTGGTTCCCAGTGGAGCCCGTTTTACTACCACTGACCGCTTTATGACTGTTGAGGATTGGAGGCTGTCTAATATCAGTGCCCATGGCAAACCACGGGAGATCAAATGTGCAGAGGCAAGAGAATGTGGTTTATTGGATGCTAAACTAAGCTGAAAGCCAGCAGACTTCAGTTCTATTTCTGGCCTTTCTTTGGACAGCCCATACCTTTCTTGACCTTGAGCAAGTCATTTACTATCACTCTACCCCAGGGGCTGCAATTAAGCCTCATTATGAGAAAACTCCAATGCCACATTTTTCCATAGCATGATTTATCAAGCCGGGAATGAGCGTAAAATGCACTACTTGAAGAATCGCTCATTCACAATGCTTCAAAGCCCCACTGCCGAATGGCACCGTCAGAAGTATGGCTAAAAACGAACTCCAGAATAGCAGCGGGAATGTATGGCTCTTCTGCCCTCCGGTGAGGTCTGAGGGGGCAGTTATGGGGAAGAAGGAGAAAGGACAAAGATTTGCAGTTATCCCCCCCCCTCCTTCCCTTCCTTTCTTCTAGTTCTCCCTTCCGCGGTTTTATTGGCAAAGGAATGGGAATTGCCGGCTGTTGCCTGCACTGGGGACATCCACGGTGATGACACTATTGACCAGAGGAAAGTTCTACCCGAATAAGGCAGGGAAACAATCATGGAGGATTTTTTCAAATGTTATTTATTTATTTATTTATTTATTTATTTATTTTGAGAGAGAGCAAGAGAGCGAGAACGCTAGCAGGGGAGGGCAGAGAGAGCGAGCCAGAGAGAGAATCCCAAACAGGCTCTACGCTGTCAGCATGGATCTCGATGTGGGGCTCGATCCCACGAACCATAAGGTCATGACCTGAGCCACGGTCAAGAGTCGGATGCTTAACCGACTGAGGACCCTGGAGCCCCAATAACTGAAGGTTTTATAGCGAGAGGAGGGGGAATGGTCTATCATCTGCACCTCTGATAATGTAACTGAAGCTTCAGAAGGGGCAACCAATATGATTGTCAGAATATCTGGGGTTTTTAAGCAATAAACCAGCCTACTTTTGGGGGCAACCTTTTTTTCAAGTCTGGGAATGTGACCTTTAAAAATGTGATGCCCAAGATATATACCTTCAGCTATAAGAAGACAGTAGTAAAGCAAAATTCCTTTTATTCAAGGTTGTTCTACCAGAAAAAAAAATATCTAGGGATGCATTTAGTTTGCATATTGTATACAGTTGAATATATTGTATATATGTATACTGAAGGATAGTTAGACCCAGTGATTATGATTTCTGTTCTATTTTATGGCATCAACTGAATTCTGTATAAGAATAGAATAGAGAGCTCTGGAGCCAGAAAGGGGTATTAGAACTAACCGAGGCAAGTAAACTGAGGCACAGAAAAAGAAAGTGAGTTGCCCAAGAGGGATACGTAGTAAATACTGAGACTAGAAATCTCGTCTCCTGAGTCTTACTACAACAACGAATATTTCATCGCTTGGATTTCACATCATATGACATGACAAGTTCTTAGAAGTAGTACCATTTGAGTTTTCCTTCCTTCTCTAAGAGGTCCAACTGCTAAATGTGAAACGAGTTACCGAAACCATAATTGACTTCAGTTGGAGGTTCCTTAGTTTTCATTTTGGCTTTAATTTTTCCACCAGTATGGCACAAGCTATTGATTTTTAGGCTTGTTATTATTAGTCCCAACAGAATGAAAGGAGGGGAAAAATATTAAAAGACTAAAATGTGTTGCCCAGCGAAGTCAGAGTATCTTCTACAGAAGAGTTTTAATAGGGGAAAAAAATTACTGATTGTTTACTTTCTGGCCTAGAGATAGCAGGCAAAATTAATCTTTTCTTCCTTCCTTCCTTCCTTCCTTCCTTCCTTCCTTCCTTCCCTTTTTTAAAGTAATTTCTACACTCAGTGTGGGACTTGAACTCACAGCCTGGAGACCAAGAGTTTCATGTTGCACTGACTGAGCCATCCAGGCGCCCGCAAATTAATCTTCTTTTTTTTTGTTTATTTATTTTGAGAGAGAGGGAGAGAGCAAGAGCGGGAGGGGCAGAGAGACAAAGGGAGAGAGAGAATCTCATGTAGGCTCCTTGCTGTCAGCACAGAGCCCCACAGGGGGCTCGATCCCATGAACCACGAAATCATGACCTGAGCTGAAGTCAAGAGTTGGATGCTTAACGGACGGAGCCACCCAGGTGCCCCTGCATTAATCTTTTCTAAAGCAATCTTCGACAGGTCTATAGTGTCGCCAGGGCCACTACTGGCATATCTAGAGCCTCTGGCACATTACAAAATGGCACCTCCTGTAGGCGGATGAATTGAGGAAAAAGAAAAAGAGTCCCCTCTCAACACAAGCTTCCGGAAGTACCTGTGCCAGTGGGACTTCCCCACTTCCCGCCCAGCCACCCAAAACCCCTTTGTGCCGGGCGCAGACCATATAACCTTAAGCAGTGACCTGGGGCGTTGTCCTCCTTATTGCAAATGCTGTCGCTCCTGTCTGCGTCTTTTTCATTAGGAATAAGTTAAAATTCAGCTGCGGAAAACACGCAGTCTTGACTTTCCTTGGCTTGACTCCGGTTTCAACAGGGACGGGAGCCCCAAGGCTCTGCAGTCTCCGAGCCACAAACGTGGGCATTTACATTCGCGAATACATGGACCCATTCCCACCCATTTGCAGACCGCCCTGCCCATCTCTTCTCTCCAGCCCAATCGCACTGATGCTTTAAGGCCTCCTCCTGTCTTTCAAGCCGTCTTTGCTGACTCATTCCAATCCTCACTGACGGGTCCTCCTGCCACCCCCTAAGACTCCTTGTCTGCTGAGGATTCGGCGTGGATTAGTATGGCGTGGACTGGCATTTGGTGAGAGAACCCAGTAATGCTTAAATCACCGGGCTGTAGGCATATGACAGTGGCGTGCCTGCACGAGTGGCTTTGGGGCAAGGTGCAAGTCAAACTGGCCACTCTCTAGCAGCCCTTCTGTGGAGGAAGGTAAACTTGGAAGTAAACGAGCCCCCGGCCGCCCGGTGCCCCCAGTACCAACATATATACCAGCGCTTCTGAAAAAGGGACCGATCCGTCTCGATGGCAATTGTACATAATAATCGAAAGTATGTCTCCGAAGTCAGGGAGGCGAGGCTTTTTAACATCGCCATTACCTTCAACGTGACCAACATCTGTAGCCTATTTAAAACTGGGAAGACAGCGAGAACGCTACTAAATTAACTGTCACAGTAACGCAGAAATGTGTTCTGGGGCACCTGGGTGGCTCAGCCGGGAAAGCGTCTGATGCTTCCCTTCAGCTCGGGTCGCGATGTCGTGGTTTGTGGCATCAAGCCCCTCTGCGCTGACCCTGAGGAGCCTGCCTGGGATTCTCTCTCTCCCTCTCTCTCTGCCCCTCCCCCATGCTCTCTCTCGCTCGCTCTCGCTCTGTCCCAAGAATAAATAAACATTAAAGGAAGAAATGTACTTTAATAATATAGCTAATCCCCTAAAACAGTTGCCGGCGCATGCCCCCTTTCTCGAACTAGGTGCATGTTTGAGTTAAGCAGATACGAGCAATTTCAAGTCTCGGTTTTCATCTTCAAAAGGGCTGTGCAGGGCGTGGAAGGACTAACGGTAATTGACGTGACTCCTGCTGATAGCTTACCAAATACGCATGCGCGGTTATTCTTTTCTACTGGTTTGTATCGTGGTGCTCGTGACTGTTACTTTTGAGGTCGCTTTGAAGGAAAGCTTGCCTTTCTGGGAAATAACAAAACAATCAAAAAGTGGGTGGAGGGAGACCATTTTACTTCTCTCTCTATACCCACACCCATTTCTAAGCTTAACACTTCAATTGAGGAAAGGCCAAACATGCCCATGAAATAACAGGAGAAAAACACATCCTCCTAAGATCCACTGCCTAGATAGGAGTGTGATGGGGGCATTGGGTTGGTGTACGATTCCTAGATGAGCATGCCTTGTGGCTCTTCCCTAGCCACCTGCCCCTGAACAGAACACGGAAGGAAAAGACCCCACTTCACTCAGTTCCTCTATTAACCAGCAGAGAGAGCAACCTCCAAAGGGCATAATTATTCGGGGAGCATTTGAGTATATTCTGTGTAATGCACATATTATAACCTAGGGTGGTCTCTTTTTGTTTTATAAGTGTTTGTCTTGCAATCCCCAGAAAGACTAGGAACTCACTGACTGGGAGCCAGGCCGATATCCACACCACTTCTATTTTCTAAAGGGCTTAACTGAGACACGTACTTAAGTGCTGGGCCAACAGGTACACGATTTAACGTAAAAATAAACCTTGGGTCTTCTGGCTGGCTCAGTCGGTAGAACACGCGACTCTCGATCTTGGGGTCGTGAGTTCAAGCCCCACACCGGGCGTAGAGCTCACTTGAAAACACAAAAAGATCATAATAGAGTAAATCTTTATTTTTGAAACTCACCATAACCTGGTTTTATAGATACGAGGCTAACGGTGTGGCATCGTCTGTCTATTCAAAGAAGGTAGAAAAGAGTTAAGAACTGGCGAAAGAGTTTAAAAAACATCAAGAGTAGTTCCACTGGATGAGAAAAGCATACCCTCAAACCTCCTAATTATAGACGGGGCTCTGTGAGTTAATGACATTTCTTTATAAGACATGTGATTTTTTTTTTTTTTTTTTTTTTCCGGCTGGAAGCAACACACAGTCAGGAATTGAGACAAACATCAATAGAACAAAAGCTGTGGCTCAGCTGTTTGGAGAAAATCAATTCAAACAACTCATAATTTGCTGGGTGACACCATGAAACATTAAGCTAAGTGGCGGCACCTGGCTTCAGAAGCGTGATCTCTAGGACAGCTACCAATTTATTCATGCTGAAAAGGAGGGTCCCCCCCTCCCCACCCCTTTCATGTAAAGCTTATAAACCAAAGTAAGAAGGATATCAAAGGGCTCTAAAAAAAACAAAACAGGCTTCCCAACAGACAGTTCTCTCTCTGTCAGTTTACTTCAGCCAACTTTCTCGAACAAAGTGAACAATGAGCTTTGCGAAGGAAATGCTTTGAGACCTACAAGCTGTGAACAGGACTTACGAGGGTTAGTCTGGAAAGGAGGCACGCAGGGTAGCGGAACATCGGTGTAACAGAAGTTCCGCTTCACGACCTGGCAAGGCGGTCAGGGAGGACAGTTTCATTAGTACCTGGGGTGGGAGGAAGGCAGCCCAGCACCTCTGTGCCTTACAAAATAGCAGGCAGAGAAACGGGCCCTGGTTCATCATGACCCGCCACCTAACTGTTTCAGAGAAACCAATGAAAGTGGAGTTCACAGAAGGGAAAAAAGGTAGGGAAGGCCGATCTTGGGTAGACTGAGAAAGATGGCCGATGGGAGCACAGTTTGTGGTGAAGCAAGGTGCTAAGCGTCATGGGGAAACTTTGGGGAGTACTCACCACCACATCATCGGCCACAAGTACACATTGAATGAAGACTTACGATATGGCGAGTTTGAGCTAGTTGAGGTGGGGGATAGAGAAGAAATGTAGCCGTTTTCCACAAAGAATACATCATCTAATGCAGACAAGATGAACGGTGAACACTGAGTACGTACTATGTGCCGAGTAGTGCTTCATATATGTTATCTTGCAACATAATCCTCACAAAGCCCCTCCCAGTGAAGTGGGTACTATTATTCCCTCCATTGTACAGACGAGGAGACCGAGTTCAAAAGAGGTTACACATTTCATACAGAATCACTCATCCGGTAAGTGACAGAGACAAGACGTAAATCATGGTTTCACTCTAGAATCTACACAATGGCTGGAGCCAACTGTAAGGCGGGGATAAAGATGTTGTCAACCACAGGGTTGTTAGGAGAACAAATGAGTTCACGTCTGAAAACAACAAGGAGGGTGACTGGCACGGAGCCAGTGTTCAAAAATGGTCAGTTATCGTCGTCTTTAATGTCAGCAGTGTTTCCCTACATCTTAATGCAATAATCCTTTTTACAATATCCTTGACAGGTAATTCCTAGTTCCCCACTCTACGTCTCCCCAGGGACAGGAAGCTCAGAATGTGAGCAAGCTGTTTCGTTGTGCAATCACTCTTATTGTTTAAAGGGATTTCCTGGGGCGCCTGGGTGGCCCAGTCGGTTAAGCGGCCAACTTCGGCTCAGGTCACGATCTCGCGGTCCGTGAGTCCGAGCCCTGCGTCGGGCTCTGTGCTGACAGCTCGGAGCCTGGAGCCTGTTTCAGATTCTGTGTCTCCCTCTCTCTGACCCTCCTCCGTTCATGCTCTGTCTCTCTCTGTCTCAGAAATAAGTAAAGGTTAAAAAAAAAATAAAGGGATTTCCTTTGATTGGCTGAAATGAACCTGCCTATAACTTTAGCCTACTGGCCCTAGTTCTGCCATTGAGAATAACACGGAATAAGCTGACATCCACTTCCATTTGACATGACAGATTCAAAATGGGAAGAAGTAAAGAATCATTTCAGACTTTTGAGCTGGAGACCAGCATGAGGAAAGGCGGGTCTAGGGAAGATGTGTCTGATGAGAATAAGGAGAGCTGGGTTGGACGGCAGTGAGAATGGAGACAGGGGGACCAGTGAGGCGGATGTGGAGGTGATCCAGATCATATGGACCAGGACAAGAGCCGTGGCAGTGAGGACAGAGAAGCAGTACAGATAAAGGAAACCTTTCCTGGGGAAATTTGACAGGGCTTGGGGATTGGCCAGATATGGGGTTCAAGGGGCAGGGGGAGGATACAGAAAGTCTCATTGACGATCTTAAGTTTTCCAACCTAGCTATTGTGAGAGAAGCCAAGTTTTGTTTGGTTTTGTGTGTTTATTTGATTGTTTGGGAGGTGGGATGCATTTGGAGGGTGGGAAGATGACGAGTTTGGGTTTGAGTCGACAATTAGATATGCCAAAAAGATTTCTAGTAAATAGAGATTGGTGGCTCGCAAGAGATGTCTAAGTAAGAGATACTACTTTTAAAGCCATCAGTCAGAAGGATTACATGGGTTAAACAAAGTGTTGACTCAGGGCTTCTGATGCTAGAGTGAGAATGTGAACGTGGTCCCGTAGGTAAAGTTGGCCCTGTGGGAACCCCTGAAGGACCTGGCATTCCAAAGCCTCTGGCTGCCCTCCCACTCATGGCCGTCCTTTTCTTTCCTTTGGATGGTGCCTGCTTCCATATCACTTGGGTCTCTGATACGCTTCTCTCCTTCCACTTGCCTTCTTGTTAATATTGTGATGTAGGCAAAACTAATCTTAGTGGATCAAGGTGGTCATGTGGCAAGAACACAAACTAGTAGTTGAGAAACCTGGATTCTCATCTCAACCTTATCACTCCTCCTGAATCCCAGAAGGGCCCAAAGGGGCTGGATAGCTCAAAAAAATCAAGCCACCTGGGTGGCTCAGTCGGTTAAGCGTCTGACTCCTGACTTCGGCTTAGGTCACGATCTCGTGGTGCGTGAGTTCGAGCACCACCATGCGCTGTGCGCTGACAGCTCGGAGCCTGCTTCGGATTCTGTGTCTCCCTCTCTCTCTCTGCCCCTCCCCTGCTCGAGCGCTCTCTCTCTCTCTCATAAATAAGTAAATAAATATTAAAAAAATACCAATGTGGCCAATTTGCCTGTACTTAGCACAGCCTCAGTTCACTGACTCAGGGCTATGAACCTGTTTCCAGATTCCCCACTCACCCTAAGGCGTAAAAGACAGCGCACGGCTTAGGGTGTCCAGCTGGAAAGAAAGCAGTAGATAATATGTTTACTGGGGCAATCCCGAAATAATAGTCTTTGGTCTTGAAATGCAGTCTGCTATAGATGTCCAAACACATGCCTTCTAGTACAACCACTCATTCACCTTCTCCTGAACTCAGCTAGATGGGTCGCTGCTGGAGTTGGGGAAGGTACAGTGGGCGAAGTGAGAAGTTTCATTGAATAGACTTCCCATGGGGAAAACCTAGAGTTATCTATTATATAGAGAGTATGTGAAAATATGCAGGTAAGTATAAAAAGGTCTGGAGGGTTATAGATGGAATAATTAGCAGAAGTTCCCTCTGGGACCAGAATAAGATCAGAATGAAAGGGTGAGATTAAAGGGAGGGAGATTTCACACTAGTTGTCCAGTGTGTGAACTTTTGCAATGAAAATGTATTCCTGCATTACTTGTATAATATGCAAAGAAATAAAAGTGATATTCATTAAAAAAAAAAAAAAAAGGACAGTCGTGGGGCGCCTGGGTGGCTCTGTCGGTTAAGCATCCAACTTCGGCTCAGATCATCGGTGCGCAGTTCCTGAGTTCGAGCCCCACGTCGGGCTCTCTGCTGTCAGCGTGGAGCCTGCTTCAGATCCTCCGTCTCCCTCTCTCTGCCACTCCTCTTTCTCTTTCAAAAATAAACATTAAAAAAAAAAGATAGTTGTTGGGGTGCCTGGGTGGCTTGGTCGGTTGAGCATCTGACTCTTGATTTTGGCTCGGGTCATGATCCCAGGGTTGCGGGATTGAGTTCTGTGTCAGGCTCCGTGTTGAGTGTGGAGCCTGCTTAAGATTCTCTCCCTCTCTCTCTCTCTCTCTCTCTCTCTTTCCCCTGCTCGTGCTCTCTCAAAATAAAAAAAAAAAATACAAAAGACAATTGTTTATTAAATCTGAGAAGCTGAAAAGTTTAGGGTAGCAAAAGTTTCTGGTATCACCGATGATAGACGACGTCACGTCTTAGGGTGCTTGCAGTTTTCCTCCTCTGTCTCCCCAAGATCACCAGCCTCCCTAGGAAATAGAATCAAGAAAAATGGTGTTTACAAAGAAGGCAAAGAAGAAATGGAATGCTTCAAGCGGCCTTGGGAAGGATAGCTGATGGGCTACAGTCCCCAAAGGCTAGCCGAGCCGTGTGTCAGCAGAAAACCGGAGGGGCCCCTTTTACCTCCTCCTACCATTTGACAAGCAAACAAGGGAAAATGTGGTGTGAGTCCGCTGCAGAGGTGGGGAGTTCTTTAGCGCGGTAGTGACAATGCCCTGCTTCCCTAGATCTGGCACATTTCAGGAGGAGCTGACGTGTTGATGCCTGCTAAAACACGATGTGGGAAGAAGAATAAATGTGGGCAAGCTTGGCTAGCCACTCAGAGGGAAATGATCTCATTTCCCCTGCTGGGCAACCCCCAGTTGATGGTAAATGGAATAAGACAGGGTAGCATTTAAATTCCATCGTTATGGCTTTTTTCTTGAAAGCCACAACTTTACAGATGATGGCTTCTATTGTCTCTTAAGCTCTCTATCATAGCTGTCGCCAGAAAAGGAGAAAGATTCAGAAACACTGTGTTGGCCAGAATTTTGTTCTCCTGCTTCTCTCTGAGGGATGTTTTCACTGTTCCCCCCCCCCCCCCAAATGTAAAGGGGCGGCCTTTGGCACTTGTTAGGGTCTTATGTGCTGGCTGGTTGGAAGTCGTGAATATTGGAGCCTTTAATCCATAATCTCTCCCGGTACAATTTGTCTATGAGATTCCTTTCCTGTCCTGCCAGAGGGTAGTGGAGTTATAATTCATGATCCTGTGATCTTCAACATGGCTTCTGGCATAGTGAGTAAGTTCTTTGTTCTTTTAGGACAGAACTGTCACTCATCACTAAACAGCCCTTCATTTTTTTCCTGAACACTGACTCATAGAATCATAGATTTCTCAGGGATGGAAGGAAGCCGAGAGGTCGTCCAATCCAACCCCTTATTAGTTGACTCCAGGCAGTGCCTAAGCACGGTGAATTACTTCATGCCCCAAATAAGTGCTAGTTAGTGATACAAAAAGGGTGACTTGGGAGGGTCAGCGATGGAACACCTCCAAAAGCACTCTAAAGAGATGTGAGCTACAAGGTCCCATGTAAGAAAAAGGCATATTTAATAACATCTTTGTTTCTGGGAGGATTAATGAGGTACAAACCCAAATTCAAAACTGAGAACCTCCTAATTATGTAATAATAGTGATAATGAGGATGCTGATGATAATAATTAGAGTGATTAAAATCAGTTAAGATTTTTCCGCACGCTTGCTGCGTGTCTGTCAGGGAGCGAAGTGACGCATGTGAATTACGTGCTCATCACATCACTCCTACGGGCCTGGTGTCATTCCCCATTTCACGGATGAGCACACTAGGGCTTTAGGAAGGATGGAGGGGTTTACCCAAGGTCAAACACCTATCAAGTAGCAGATCTCATACTGGAACCCCTCGAAAGAAGACAGCTACTGTAGAAAATAGTTACCTCCCGCATTAGTCCCCAGCTGCCTGGCTGCGAGGGGATATGTTTCATAATCTTTTCCCTAGACCCCCTTGAGATCCTTCTCAGTCTATAAGCCCTCATTTGAGCTGAAGCAGAAATAGTTCTTGCCTCTGTCCCTTCACACAAAGGATGTTTTGGTTTCAGCCAAGAGCAAGAGAAATGCTTTCCTGAGCTTTGGTTAACCCTAGTGCATTTGGAGCAGGTGATAGGTTTAAAGGGATAATAATAGCCTACGGTCCCGGACAGCTGGTTTGAGAGGAATTAAAACCCTACTCTCATCCAAAGAATAAGGATCTTTTATACAAACTCTCTGCCCAGCCAGTCAGAATCCAACAATCCATCGAAGAGAGTGACGGTTTTGTCTCAAAATGTCTCGGGGAGAAGTTTTCCTGTTAAGTGCATCTCCCTTTGAATACTGCATTTTAAAAAGTTGGGTTCCTGTGCTGTGAGCTAAAGCAGGTAAGAATGTCACAGAAATAACCAGAATCACAGGTGACAAAGGACCCAAGCCTTTGTCACACATTCAAACTTTTCCAAATGCTCTTCCATACTTAATTTTATTTGATTGTCCCAATAGCCCTATGGAGTAGGCAAGACATATTTTCTTTTCTTTCTTTTTTTTTAATATTTATTTATTTAGGGGCGCCTGGGTGGCTCAGTCGGTTAAGTGTCTGACTTTGGCTCAGGTCACGATCTCACGGTTCGTGAGTTCGAACCCCACGTTGGGCTCTGTGCTAACAGTTGGGAGCCTGGAGCCTGGAGCCTGCTTCGGATTCTCTGTTTCCCTCTCTCCCTCTCTCTCTGCCCCACCCCTGCTCACGCTCTGTCTCTCTCTGTCTCAAAAATAAATAATAAAACACATTAACATTTTTTGTAATGTTTATTTATTTATTTTCAGCGGGGAGGGGCAGAGGGAGAGGGAGAGACAGAATCCCAAGCAGGCCCTATACCCAGCACAGAGCCCAACGTGCGGTAGGATCTTGTGACGGTGAGATCATGACCTGAGCCGAGATCAAGAGTCAGATTCTTAACTGACTGAGCCACCCAGGTGCCCCCATGTTTACATTTCTTAATCATTATGAAATAGCCCTACGAATTTTATTATTCCCCTTTGGTCTTAGAGGTCTTGGTATTAACAATGTCCCTGTTCTTTGATCTTCATAGGAAATTAGTGTATGTCAAAGCATTCGTATATTACGTTGGTGCTGGAATTTCCTGAATCTAATATTTGAAAATTCAGTATGTGGTCATTGTCCTCACCTAAGGTCAGCACAGCAATAATTTTTTTTAGCACAGCATTAATTTTAAGGAGTTTGTAAAAGGGATTGCTTGTACATTTAGAAAGAAGAGGGGGAAAGAACTAATTGAATACTAATTACACACTGGTTCCTTTATGTTCATTATCTCATTTAATGCTCTCAATACCAAAACACGAAAATAACACTATTGTCCCACTTTGCATTTAAGAAATTGACACTTAGAGATGTTAAATAACAGGACCAAGAGCCTGTAGATATCAAGTGATGAAGCTGGGACTCAAAGTGACTCCAAAGTCTGGGTTTTTAACAACTGTGCTTTTTAGTAGCTGAAGCTAAATTAATACCAGTAGTCATCTTTTTATTTCCTTTTTATTTTTTAAATGTTTATGTTATTATTATTATTATTATTTTGAGAGACAGAGAGAGCAGGGGAGGAGCAGAGAGAGAGAGGGAGACAGAAAATCCCAAGCAGGCTCCCGAGCTGTCAGTAGAGAGCCCAACGTGGGGCTTGAATCCACGAACTGTGAGATCATGACCTGAACCAAAATCAAGAGTTACATGCTTAACTGACTGAGCCACCCAGGCTCCCCACCAATAACCCATCTTGAGTGTTTATTACCTACCAACCAATGTGCTAATGACTTGGCTCTCCTTATCCCTTTAACTTTTAAAACCTATGAACTAGGTACTTATTATCTCCAATTTATAGGTAAGAAAACTGAGACTAATAATGTTAAGGAATTTAAGTCCCACAGCTAATAAGGGAAGGAACCAAAATGATCACTATACATCTCGGGTTTTCTGGGCAGTATTTAGACAATACAGCCCATGAGTAAGAGAACGGGAGTAAACGATCACTTTGCAGCAATAGTTTGAGTATATGCACAAAATCACATGTCAAAAACTCAAGGCCCATGAGAAACATAACTTCTGTGTTCTCAAGGTTGCTGCTGACCAGTTGGGGCCGGCCGGGGGAGGGGGTGCATTTTTGATATTGAGAAGCCCTCAGTGAAGACAGAAGCCATTCAATAAATCAGTAAGGTTAAGAACAGAAGTGTCAACTGGGACACAGTTTATCCATTTCTTGGCTGTGGTGATATTAGCCAGTTCATGAACTTGAGCTCTGACATATATAATCTTTTACCTTGTATTTGCTTCAGAAATTTTATAGATGAAAAAACTAAAAGAATGATGTGATGAATTGCTATGTAATGACACACGACCTATGTGGTCAAGACATCTAAGAGATAAAGTATACACCGATAGAGGCATCAGCTGGGATCCCAATTCTGCTGCTTCCTAGCTGTGTGATCCTGGCCAAGATACGTAACTTCTCTGAGCCTCAGTCTACCTGTCTTTAAAATGAGGCAATCAGGGGCCCCTGCCTGGCTCAGTCAGAGGAGCTTGTGACTCTCGATCTCAGGGTCCTAAGTTTGAGTCCCACATAGGGTGTAGAGATTACTAAAAAAAAATAAATAAAAGAAACTTAAAAAATAAATAAAATGAAGCAATTGTACCTACCCCACAGGGTTGCTGTGGGTCTCTAATGAGTTTAAACATGCAAAACACTTTGTCCTTTATTTGGCACATAGCAAGAACTCAATATTTTATCACTGGCCTTTGTCTTTCCCTCGAGAATCATTACTTAAAATTAGTCACCATGTAGAAGCAACTGGGTGGCTCAGTCCGTTAAGCATCCGACTTTGGCTCAGGTCGTGATCTCGGGGTTCGCTGAGTTCGAGCCCCGCGTCGGGCTCTGTGCTGACAGCTCAGAGCCCGGAGCCTGCTTCGGATTCCGTGTCTCCCTCTCTCTCTGCCCCTCCCTGCTCGCGCTCTGTCTCTCAAAAATAAATAAACTTTAAAAAATAAGATTAATCTCCATACAGCCATGACTTTTTCAGATCTGAAAAATAGACACGTCTACATGCATTTATGAGTAGCAGTCGTTTTGTATTATCTCACCATTTCTACCTCGTTAGGCAGTTGTGGCTACCCCGGATCATACGCTTCCTCACAGCACACGCAAAAACTGACTCGCACAAAAAAATGGATGAGTTTGTGGCTGACTTACTAAGATTTGCACAAAATTATTGCTGCATTTTGTTTGTTCCTTCCCCCCCCCCCCCACCTCGTGTTGCTTGGCAGAACTGCCTAAGTAGCACTTAGCCAACCAGAAATACATGGGAAAGGAAAGTTATCTAAGCAGACACTCAGCATTGTTTGGCAGACTTGACAACCACTGGCAAATTAACCTTCACACACTCTGATAATACTGCAGAGTTACAGAAGCCGCCCTATGTGCCTCCATGCAGCTGTCTGGTTTGCTGATGCGTGTTCCTAAAATAAAAATTAAAAAAAAAAAAAGAAAAAAAGAAACACACACACACACACACACATACACACACGTGCGCGCGCGCTCCTTGTCTTTTTCCTCGCAACAATCCCACGACTCAGCCCTTCTCCCTGAAGCCATGAAAGCTTGAAGCTCATTTCCAGACACACCGTGTGGACCAAGAAGCGTCCGGAGATGGGAGGATGGAGAAAGCTTGTATTGTTTATTGACTATCAGAGGACGTTTCCTCCGAGCGACCTCAGGCATGTGTGAGTGCTATCATAAGAGCCACATTTTAAAGGGGTGAAGTCATCGCACATGCTGCCTTAGAAGAGTATGCGAGTGCCAAAGACTGTCCTCAACAGCATTTCCAGATCTGCTGTTTTTAAAAACCCAGAGATTTCTTTCTTTCTTGTTTTTTTTTTTTTTTTTTTTTTTAAACACATAAATCAAGAGCGAGCACGGCAAAGGTTCAGCAGTCCGCTTCCGCGCGTTGCTACCCTTACGTCTTGGAACTCCATTTCTTAGCCAGGTGGCGTTTGGGGGCTGAAAGAAGGGAACGCAGAGATGGGGGGAGGGGAGGAGACAGACCGCGCCAAGAATCCAATAAAGAAAGGGACAAGCTGCAGAAACATAGAATAATCAGTAACCCCAAGCAAGAGAAAGCAGCGGAGAAAGTGAAGGGGAAGAAAATCCGAGGAAGTGAAGGGGGAAGAAAAGTTGCGTTAAGTTGAGATACAGCCAAAAAAAAAAAAATAATAATAATAAATAAATAAATAAAATAAAAATTAAAAAGTAACTTCCATTTTCCTGATGAATGCCCTTTTAGTCTAGAATCAGAATTCTATAAAGTCAAAGAGCCACCATTAATTCCCTGGGAGGCTCCAATTTCAACCTGCATTGGCCTTAACAATAAAAAAAAAATTGTGTGCCAATTTGGAAAGCAGCACTCAAAACAATCAAGGAATGTAAAAGCCTCTCTTGGGTGATCGCGGTGGTCGTGCCTGAAGGGGAAGTGAAAATCTTTTCATGCAAATGCCTTTCCCTCCAAATTCTATTAATCCTGACGTTTTATGTTTTGAAAGACATTAAGTGTAGATTAAATAAAAATAAAATCATGGGGCCTTGGCTTTTGGAGAAAGGAAAGGCCAATGAGGAATGCTTGTTATTGGTAAGAATTGTTCAGGTGAATTATGGTGCTTGGTAATTGTTTGGACAAGAGAGTGGGCATAAGCTTTCTCTCCTACCATGAGGCTGTGTGCACACTTTGTTCTCTAAGAACAAAAAAATCTCTACATATTAAATAAAGGAGATGTATTTACGTTGGACTTTAGTGGGAGTCTGGTCAAAAGAGATCTGTCCCTTTGTGGAAATATGAACAACTCCCAGTGTGGAAAGTACATAAACACACCCACAGACATCATGGCCCCTCACTCTCCTTTTGTCTCCAAATGTCAGAGACCATATGCCATCTTCCTTTCCCGAGTCCCTGTTTGATGCTCTGGAATTTCAGGTTTCTCCTGGCAAATCCCATATTTATTTCTTTTAATATTTTTAAAAATATTTGTTTATTTTGAAAGAGAGAGCATGAGTGTATGCACGTGTGCACGTGCATGAGCAGGGGAAGAGCAGAGAGGGAGAGAAAGAGAGAGAGAGAGAGAGAGAGAGAGAGACAGAATCCCAAGTAGGCTCCACATTGTCAGCGTGGAGACCGATGCAGGGCTTGAACCCATAAACTGTGGGACCATGACCTGAGCTGAAGTCAAGACTCAGATGCTCAACTGACTCAGCCACCCAGATGCCCCACAAAGTCCATATTTAATATTATAGATTAAAATCAGAAAAAGTTAGAGCTGAAAATTATCATATATATAATATACATACATATATGTATATTATATATAGATACACGCACAAACATAGTTCAGCCAGTCAGCCATTTGCCTGAACCACTCATACCCTCCCGTCCTTTAGATGAGAGGCAATGTTGTCACAATTAAAATAGTTTAACTGGCAAATCAAATTTCCCCCTTATTTTCAGGAAAAAAAATCTATTATGTAAAATTTGGTCGGATTCTATACAGTATTTGTACCTTAGCTATAATCTAGCCAATTCATTTTAGTGATCGTTCATGGAAATGTGTCATTCCAAGTCCTGCTAGGCATTTGGAGACGAATTGAAAATATTTATCTTTTCTTCTCTTTCTTTCTTTCTTTCTTTCTGTTTCTTCTTTCTTTCTTTCTTTCTTTCTTTCTTTCTTTCTTTTTCTTCTTTCTTTCTGTTTCTTCTTTCTTTCTTTCTTTCTTTCTTTCTTTCTTTCTGTTTCTTCTTTCTTTCCTTCTTTCTTTCTTTCTTTCTTTCTTTCTTTCTTTCTTTCTTTCTTTGTTTCTTCTTTCTTCCTTCCTTCCTTTCTTTCTTTCTGTTTCTTTCTTTCTTTCTTTCTTTCTTTCTTTCTTTCTTTCTTTCTTTCGAGGGAGAATGAGAGAGCGCAAGCCATGTCAACACAGAGAGAGCACAAGAGAGAGCACGAGCTGTGACAGCATGGAACCCGATGCGGGGCCCGATCCCACGACCCCAGGGTCATGACCTGAGCTGAAATCAAGAGTCAGATGCTCAACCGACTGAGTCACCCAGGAGCCCTGAAAATACCTATTTTTTTAATTTATTTCTCCTTTATTTCTTATGATTCTTTCTATCTCCCATACACATATACCTGAGAAAGAGAATGGGAAAATCGGAAAGAAAAGAAGAATAGACGTTAGGAGAGGCAGAAGGCAGCAGCCAGAAGTGCCCTGGAATTGTGCTGCACACGAGGAAGGTCTAGTTGTGTTGCAGCTACAATCACACATTTCCCTTGGTGTCAATCTTCCTAGTGTCTGAATTTCCCCAGATTAAGAGTGAGAATTGGGATTGACTCAAACAATGATGCAGAATGCATAATACTCAGTGGAGTTCAAAGCTATTTCCAGGGATGAAAGAGTGCAAAAACCCACCCACATAATTAAGGGTAAAACAAAATACAGTAATATCACACTTATCCAACCATTTAGCATACAGCCATGTACTGAAAGGCCCATAATTTCTCTCAGGAGTAAAAAGTGTGTTACCTTAAGCACTCCATGGCTAGATGACTGTATGCAGAGTAAAAAGATTACAAGGGGGGGCGTCTGGGGGCACCTGGGTGGCTCAGTAGGTTGAGCGACCGACTTCGGCTCAGGTCATGATCTCACGGTTCATGGGTTCGAGCCCCGCGTCGGGCTCTGTGCTGACAGCTCGGAGCCTGGAGCCTGCTTCCGATTGTCTCCGGCACTCTCTGCCCCTCCTCCACTCATGCACTGTCTCTCTCTATCTTTCTCTCAAATATACATAAACATTAATAAAAAAAAAAAAAGAAGAAGGGGCGTGTCTGGGTGGCTCAAACAGTGAAGCTACTGACTCTTGGTTTCAGCTCAGGTCCTGATCTCATGGCTCGTGGGTTTGAGCCCCACATGGGGCTGACGCTTCTGAAAGCAAGAAGCCTGCTTGGGATTCTCTCTCTCTCTGCCCCTCCCCTGCTTGCCCGCTCTCTCAAAATAAATAAATAAACTTAAAAAAAGAAAGCTGATGAGAAGGGATGCATCCAGGCATGAAAGTGGATGCTAACAGTTTCAGAGGAAAATGCACAAATGCCAGGGTCCAAGCTTAGCATCCAACACTGAACTATGGAGAGAGCAGTGGCTGGTTAGTCCTCAAGAGCCCCATGTAATGCACGATGTGATCATTACATTTAGAAACTGCTTCTGTCCTCTCAGGGATCATCCTTGCTCCTGGCCAGTTACCCTCCTGCTGTTGTGTGCCCTCCCCTCCGCTGGCTCCAAGTTTCAAGGGAGCATATGAACTAAAATATCTTCCCTTCGCTAAGGCCCGTTTTCACTCTCAGGCAGGTTTCCGTGCCCAGCTGGCCCCTCAGAAACAGGTTAGGTTACAGGGTGCCAGGGTAGCTCAGGCAGTTGAGCGCCCAACTTCGGCTCAGGTTCATGAGTTCAAGCCCCGCGTCGGGCTCTGTGCTGACAGCTCAGCGCCTGGAGCCTGCTTCGGATTCTGTGTCTCCCTCTCTCTCTGCCCCTCCCCAACTCATGTGCGAGCAAGTACTCTCTCTCTCTCTCTCTCAAAAATAAATAAACATTAAAAAAAGAAACAGGTTAGGTCCCTTCTTACATGTTCTCGTCACACCCTGCAGTTTCATCAAAACCATAATTAGGTATTGGTGTCATTATTTCATTAGCCTATAGGTTCATTCCTTTGACACATATTTATTGCTCATCTACATGAGCCGTTCACTGTGCTCGGCACGGGGGCACCATAGTGGGCTGAACGTGGGCCTTGCTCTCTTGAAGCATCAAAGGAGACAGACTAATTGCACGTCTCATGTACGAATTCCTGACACCAACTTTCATGACTTCGGGCGCATTCACTAGTCCTTTGTGACACTATAAACACATAGAGGAAGAACGCTTTTTTGTCTCGCTCAGTCGTACAGTGTTCTCCGTGAGAAGCAGGTTAGAAAGCTTTTGCTTCAGTGTGAAGCATCCCTCGGGTTTCTGTAGTAGGCAGCAAGGCTCACTGCTCCTATGGGTTCTCAGAAGGCAATGCGCCGGGCTCCCCTCTGGCCAAGGGAGTCAGCCTCCCGAGTTCTGGAGGTTCACTGTATCGGGACCTCACATCAAGCTAGATCAGTGAGGGTTCTGGCAAGGGGAACTGTACTCAGAATTAGGAATTTACTGGCCCCCTGACTTTGCTGTACTGCTAAATCGTCAGGGTTGACCTGTGAGGTCCGGGGGATTTAACAGAAATGGTTTTGCAGGATTTCAGGGTCTCAGGAAAGGAGCACTCAACAGCCACACATACAGAGTTCAGAAAGAAGAAGTGTGGGTGTCCAAGAAAAGAAAAGGAACCTGGTATAAATCCCCAGGCGTGTTGAGGCTTGGATTCTGAGGTTCACCAGGAATGGCTTTCTTTTCTCGGCCATTCTTTCATTACCTAGCAGGTCAAGTGGGGAACTGTCATTGTTGATCATGCAAAAACAGTCTCTGCTTTCAACCGCAGGTAAGCTTAAATGTGTCACAAGAATATTACTAGCTGTGCCAGGATGCAGTGGAAAGTTCCAAGACCATGAACTGTCCATTTACATCCTAGCCACAGGTAGATCTTGGGCTATATATGTTTTTTTTTTGTTTTTTGTTGTTTTTTTTTTTTACAATTCAAGAAGAGTGGGGCACCTGGGTGGCTGAGTCGGTTAAGCATCCGACTCTTGGTTTCTGCTGCTCGGGTCAAAATCTCACGGTTCTGAGTTCCCGGTTCTGAGCCCCGCATCGGGCTTTGTGCTAACAACACGGGGTCTGCTTGGAATTCTCTGCCTCCCTCACTCTCTGCCCCTCCCCTCCTCTCTCTCTCTCTCTCTCAAAATAAATCAACAAACTTTAACAAAAAAAGAATTTAAGGGGCGCCTGGGTGGCTCAGTCGGTTAGGCATTCAACCTCGGCTCAGGTCATGATCTCATGGTTCGTGAGTTCAAGCCCCCATGGGGCTTTGTGCTGACAGCTCGGAGCCTGGAGCCCGCTTCGGATTCTGTGTCTCCCTCTCTCTCTCTCTGCCCCTCCCCCCTGCTCGTGCTCTGTCTCTCTCTCTCAAAATAAATAAACATTAAAAATTTTTTAAAAAGAAAGACCTCAAGACTATTTCTTATAAAGATAATACATGCGCCTCTAGAGTCTCTGTGAAATACATTAAAAAATTGTGAGAAAGAAAACAGAAGTCCTACCTCCCAGAGATAATCACTATTCACATCTCTGTATATATCCTTCCATTCTCCCTGTGGATATAGTGCATAGCGCAACAGGGTCAGTAGGCTGTCAAAACCAAGGTGCCGGTAACTTTCCTGTTGCCAAGGAATGTGTGAAACCCTGAGAAAGACTTCCAACAAAAGACCTGAGCCAGAGAGATCATTCTAGGAGTCACCAGCCCAAGATGATAGGAAAGGCATTTGGAAGCAATACTATCTACCATTTACTACTGACAGCTTACTGTGTCAGGTGCTGTTCCAAAGTGACATTAAATACATTCTCTCCAATCCTCAGAAGAATCTGCCTCATCCCCTTTTACATACGAGGAAGCTGAAACCCAGAGCAAACAACAGGTGACGTGTTACTTTTCTACTGCCGCTGTTAATAATCCCCACGCACTTAGTAGCCGCAAACGTGACCCATGTATCAGCTCTCTTCCTTTCTGGAGGCCGTGGGTGTGAATTTGCTTCGAAGCACCTTCACGACGTGGGCAGAATTCCATTCCTCCCGATTGCAGGACTGAGGTCCCACTTTCTTCGCTGGCTGTCAGCTGAGGGCTTTCCTCAGTTTCTAGAGGCTTCTCTTCCTCGTGGAGTGCCTGTACAGCCGGACCGGGACTGGCGTTTGGTTAAATAACCAGGGGATGGGAAGGTGGAATTTTGCCAACCGCAGGTGATTTTTGCCAAGGTCACACAGCTAATTAAGCAGTAGACCTGGGATTAGAATGTAGGTTTTCTGCATCCAAAAGAGTTTGCTCTGTGTAAGTCCTAATTCTTTTTTGTTGTTGTTGTTGTTGTTGTTAATTAATAAAAGGGAAGCTGGGTGATATTTCAAGAAAGACTATATAGGGGCGCCTGGGTGGCTCAGTCGGTTAAGCGTCCGACTTCGGCTCAGGTCATGATCTCACGGTCCGTGGGTTCGAGCCCCGCATCGGGCTCTGTGCTGACAGCTCAGAGCCTGGAGCCTGTTTCAGATTCTGTGTCTCCTTCTCTCTGTGACCCTCCCCCGTTCATGCTCTGTCTCTCTATGTCTCAAAAAAACAAATAAAAACGTTAAAAAAAATTTATAAAAAAAAAAAAAAAAAAAAAAAAGAAAGACTATATAAAGAGCAGAGGGCCAGGGCTATGACATTGGGAACACCGGGCAGGAGACTCCGGAAAGTAAGTCCAAAAATACTTATTTTATTCAGCTACACATCACGTATGGGAGTCACTGCCTTCGGCAATCACCCCTCCGCGTTGTTTGTCTGTTGTTTTTTTTTTTTTTTAAACCAGGCTAGTTCTGGAATCAAAAAAAAGCCAAGCACGGGGCGCCTAGGTGGCTCAGTCGGTTGAGTGTCCATCCAACTCTTGATCTCAGCTCGGGTTGTGAGTTCAGGCCCCTGGTTGGCCTCCGCGCGGGGGTGTGAAGTCTACTTAAAACAAAAACAAAAACAAAAGCCCTCCGAAACCCTACAGACAGAGAGTAGAATGGTGGCTGAGGGTTGTGGGAAAGGAGGAAATGTTGGTCAAAGGATACAAACTTCTAAGTTGGAAGAGAAATAAGTTCTGGGGATCCAATGTACAGCATGGTGATTAGAGTTAATAATACTAAAATTTGGAGCGCCTGGGTGGCTCATTGGGTTGAGCGTCTGGCTCTTGGTTTCGGCTCAGGTCATGACCTCACGGTTCATGGGTTCAAGTCCTGAGAGGGGCTCTGCACTGACAGCAAGGAGCTTGCTTGGGATTCTCTGTCTGTCTGTCTCTCTCTCTCTGCCTCTCCCTTGCTTGTGCTCTCTCTCTTTGTCTCAAAATGAACACTTTAAAAAATAATATTGCTAAAAGTTTCTAAGAGAGTAGTTATTAAGTATTCTCACCACACACACACACACACACACACACACACAAAGAACGGGTAATTATGCAACATGATGGAGGTATTAGCTAATGTTATGGTGGTAATCAGTTTGCAGTATCTAAGGATATCAAATCAACACAGTTTACCTCAAACTTACACAACGGTAATAGGTCAATTATATCTCAATAAACCTGGGGGCGGGGGGAGAAAACAATTCTGAATATTCTTGGGTAGTTCACTTCCCAATAAAATTTGGAGTCTGTTTACCAGATCCTCTGTCTCCCTCACTGCGCCTCCCCCACTTGCTCTCTCTCTCTCTCTCCCTCAAAAATAAATAAACATGAAAAAATAACATTATTCTCAATGATCTGTACATGCCTACAGCTCTAGCCAGACATGTTTCTGTGCTTACAGTCTCCCAAGCACGTGATTCTGTCAGCACCTGGGACAAGCAAGGGGTCAGTGTCACATCTCCGTCTGACTTCTATGGTGGCGAGGGGCCCTCTCTGCCTCCATCTGGCTTTGGGGCAAAGCTTGTCACATTTGATCAGATTAAGATTTCATCACGTGCCTAGGTATTTCTGAGAAATGCCATGGGTTAGCCTTTTGACCTCTGATTTGGGATGGATTGGAATCCGTAAATGGGAGAGCCCAGGGCCAGGTGGACTCAAGAGGATGGCACAGGATGAAAAAAAAAGAGTTCAAGAACTGCAGGTGTAAGATCAGTATAGGCTCCGAGGGATTGGGCCATTTTTCTCTTACTTTGGAATAAAAATCAACTAAAACTTCTCTAATGAATTCAATCCCTTCCTTTGCCTCCTCTATACCACCACCTTCCCAAACCCCAGCCCTGCCCCCCAATGCATTCACAGGTACATATATCCATATACTCATGCACACATAGGTGCACAGAGGACTGCAGGAATAAGCTTGTTGAGATGAAGCAAAGGGAGGAGTCCAGAATTCCAAAGGTGGTGAAGACCCTTTGAGAGACTCAGACGAGCCCTTAAAGCCGTCTGGTAGGCAACGGAATCTTGACCCGGTCCCCGTCATCCAGTAGAAATAACTGAGCTTCACAAGGTTCCTGTTTTTTCATTTTCATTTTTTTTAACAACAACAACAAAATGTTTGTTTATTTTGAGGGGGGCGAGAGAGCGGAGGAGGGGCAAAGAGAGAGAGGGAGAGAGAGAGAATCCCAAGCAGGCTCCAGGCTGCCAGTGCAGAGCCCGATGTGGGGCTCCAGCTCACAAACCGCGAGATCACGACCTGAGCCAGAATCAAGAGTCGACACTCAACCAACCGGAGCCACCGAAGTTTCTGTTTTAAAGTCAAAGACTGTGCATGCCCTTAACCTTGCTTAGTTCAACATCGCCGTTTACCCAGACCTATAAAGCCTTTATTTCCCTAAGAAATTCCGTCCGTTAAAAAACCAAATACTTGGCCCTTATTAGATCCAGACCTGCATCTATATTTTCAAGGACCTGTCTGCACGTTTGGATTTGGTTTGCTAAGACCTGGTCTGACTTCAAATGGGAATGAAAGGGATATAAATACAGGAAACAGTTCATTTATTCATTTTCTGCCTCTGTTTATGGGGCAGATGGGGATAAGTCCACAGCACAATTCTTTAAAGCTAATGATTCTCTGAGGCAAGTGCCTCAGTGTCTCAAAAGCAGATGCTCAAATATCGTTTGAATCAAACTGCTGTCAGCTACTTTTATCAGTTAAGAAGACAGATGATTAGAAAATATCTTCATCTCTCTGGTTGGCATCTGCACAGTTGGAGAAGAATCACTCTTCATTCCTAGAAATGAATATATATCTGCTGATCAGGATTCTGGAGTGGAAAAAAAAAACGTTGCAGCTCAGGCCAGATTAATAGGTGAAGTTTGTTTGACCTCCGTTGATTATTTAGTGTCCGCCTTATGCCGTCCCTCCTTAGCGCAAAAGGAGCAACATTAACGCACTCCTCTCTGCCAAGCTGGATGGGTGAGGCAATAAAAGTAAAAGAAATAAACCTTGAACATTGAAACTCAGTGGAATTGATTCATAATAGGTGACCCTGGCCTCCTTGGAAGGGGTTTTCTTAGGAAGAAACCCTGTAAAAGTGTCATAGATAGGAAAAGTGTCACTGGAAACTTGTCAGAAAGGCTTGAGTCTTTGAGGGGCACCTGGGTGGCTCAGTGAGTGAAGCATCCGACTTCTGCTCAGGTCATGATCTCCCCGTTCGTGAGTTCGAGCCCTGCGTCAGCCCTGTGCTGACAGCTTGGAGCCTGGAGCTTGCTTCGGATTCTGTGTCTCCCTCTCTTTCGGCCCCTCCCCTGCTTGCATTCTCTCTCTCTCTCTCTCTCAAAACTAAATAAAATTTTAAAAAATTTTAAGAAAGACTTGTGTCTTTGGGGTGCCTGGGTGGCTCAGTCGGTTGAGCGTTGGACTCTTGATTTTGGCTCAGGTTGTGACCTCACGGTCGTGAGACTGAGCCCCATGCCAAGCTCTGTGCTGGGCGTGGAACCTGCTTAAGATTCTCTCTCTCCCTCTCCCTCTGCCCCTCCCCCCACTCGCTCCCACCCACTTGTGTGCTTTGCTCTCAAAAAATTTTGTTTAAAAGTTAGAAAAAATAGAGGCGTCAGTCTTCTTCCAGCTCGTTGAAGAAACAGGACTGACTGGAATGCGAGTGCTGGAAAACACTGTGATCCTTTCAACTGCATTGGAACTCCCCTGGTGTGGCATGAGATCAGGGTGAAAAATATAAAACGGGGATGGAATAACAAACGAGGAATGAACGAAGTGGGGGGAAATGGAAGTTAAGATGTGGGGAGCACCTGGCTGGCTCAGTCGGTAGAACACATGACTTCTGATCTCAGGGTTCTGAGTTCAAGCCCCGTGTTGGGCTTAGAGCTCACTTAAAAAAAAAGGGGGGGGGAATTAAAATGGGAATAATTTGCCAGTTTTCAGAGAAGAGTGGGCTCTCGCCCTTGCTATGAGTTACTGAGAGAAAATAGCCTTGTGGTAGAGAAGGATATTCATCTCGTTATGTTTATCGGAAGAAAATTAAACTACAGAACTCCAGACCAACCCCTTCTGTTTGTTCAGACTGTGCCCTCCGAGCAATCTTCCCATGTGTAATTTGGTTCTCCGAGTGACATGCCCATCCGGAGGGAATGCCCTGGGCAGATGACAAATGTGTATTATCCCACTAGATCCACCTGTAAATGAATAAATGACTCCCTGGTTTCTATGTCTGTCTTTTTCAAGTGCAGCTAGTGTAAAGCAGGCCCCACAGGGCCTGACCCCTAAATAAACTGCGTTTCTGGATCTGCAAAGCTGACGCCTGACCTCGAACCCATGAGGAATTTGCAAGCAGCCTGCCCATTAAACTTTGATAAAAGCGGCATGTTAAGCATTTTCATTGTTACTCTACAGAAGAGCTACACTCTCACACGGCCTACAGATCCCACGTACATTCTGCTGGAAATCAAATGCAAAAAGCCAAGATGGTGGGGGGGATCGATGTGGCAGAAGGAGAAAGGGCTTTACCGCCTTAAGACCTGAATGTGGACACGATACCCATGTTCCTTCTCTCTATGTTCTCATTTGGAAATGGGGGTTACTAACACTTACCTACTTCTGGAAGGTTTCTTGTGAGATTAAATGAGAAAAAAACACGTACGTGTAGATGGCAAATGGAGGGTGTTCCGTAAGAGGAGTTTTATTACTGCCATTGCTGCCTGAACTTACATCTTAAACATACGTTAGAGTTAACCCAAAGGCATTAAGGTCTTGGGGAGTCATTTTGGACCCGAGCCAAGAAGTGGAGTGGCAAAAGAATTTGGCGGACGGAGGCCCATCAGGGACTTTGGAAGTTACAGTCCAGTGGCCCCTAAAACGAGGTCTTCTAGTCCACTAAACACACGCAAGGAGGAAGTGATTATGGAAATGCTATTGACATACATTTTGAGTGACTGCGTGCTTTGTAGAGACATACTACTCCCCGCAAGATGCAAACAAGATACCTTCTATTCGCATCCAGGGAAACCTTGCTGAGCAGGCAATGAAGATAATAACTGCTAGCATTAGTTCATTAGCCCTGACTTTTGTTAACACAACTTTTGTCAACGCAGCCGCAAGCACAAAGTCTTTCTAGAATTTTTTTTCATATGCGTTTGTTTATCTCATATGCGTTTGCCTTTACCATTTATTCTAGGCAAGCTATTTAATGTTTTTGTTTTGTTTTGTTTAGAAAGAGAGAGAGAGCGTGCACAGAAGCAGGATAGAGGGGCAGAGGGAGACAGAAAGAGAATCTTAAACAGGCTCCCCATTCAGAGCAGAGCCTGATGCGGGGCTGGGGCTCGATCCCATGACCCTGGGATCATGACCTGAGCCAAAATCAAGAGTCGGAGGTTCAACTGACTGAGCCACCCAGGCGCCCCACTATTCAAACTGAAATAGCAATTTCCACTCTCACCCATTTGGAACATGGTGAATTTGTCATTTTGGCCCTGAGAATGACAAAGCCCATAATAAAGACCACTCCGTAGAGTAGTCCTGGAATATCTAATTTCATAATTTCTCCTGGATTAAATAACAAATAGATATAAAACTTTCCTGTTTTACCCGTCATAATAACTATGACGGATTAAAAAAAAATCACAAAATGAAGCTGAAAAAGAAGGCGATGGCCCTATCTGATTAAAAAATTATTATAGATGAAAAACTAAGAATCATCTTTTCGCTGAGAAAACTGCAAAAATTGACCTGAGGAATTAGCCTTGGTAGAAGTTATCACAACAAAGGAAACAAAATGGAAAATGGATAAAAACACACTAAGAAAAATACTTCATTAACTGCAAACTGAATAGAGAATCTTGCAAAAATATAAATCTATAAAATGATCCAGGCGGGGCACCTGGGTGGCCCAGTCGGTTAAGCGTCTGACTTCGGCTCAGGTCATGATCTCACAGTTTGTGAGTTTGAGCCCCGTGTCGGGCTCTGTGCTGACAGCTCAGAGCCTGGAGCCTGCTTCGGATTCTGTGTCTCTCCCTCTCTCAGCCCCTCTCATGCTCATGCTCTGTCTCTCTCTCTCTCAATAATAAACATTAAAAAAAATTAAAATGATCCAGGCAAATTGGACTATGTAAATGGCCACAAAAGTAAAACTATGTGTATATATATAATATTATTTTATTAATTAATATATATTATATTTATTAATATATTATTATAATATATACTACATATTATATTTTTTATATAAAGTAAAAGTATATATATGTATGTGTGTGTGCGTGTGTGTGTGTGTGTGTGTCATTGTAACCTTTATAAAGACTGATTCCGATAAAATAATTTAAGGAAAATTAAAAGTGAAAGTGGAAAAATTTTGCATATTTCAACTTCCATGCATAGCAAAATTGATAAAAGAAATAGAAGGGCTGAATGCTGTTGTCTCCAGAAAATACTGAAATGAAGAAAATTCATCCACGTCATTATAATTAAGAATCACTATTTTGAAAAAAAAAAAAAAAAGAAAGAATAACTATAGCAAAATGTTTTAAAAAAGCGTGGGCTCTGGAGCCAGACTACCTGGGTTCGAATTCCAGTGCTATCACTGAACTATAATCCTCAGTTGGTGGCTTCACCCCTTGGCACCCCAATGACGTCATCTGTAACTCGGGGATTAAAATAGCAAGTACCTCACTAGGTAGGCCAGTGCCTGGCCCGTTGTAAGTGCTACATAAACATTAGCTATGTATATAAATATGGAATATTTGTAATCATTGCATGACAAGGTACTATAAAGTCATGATGATCTTCCCATCGTTGAAAGAACATGTGACCATTGATCAAAAGTCCCAGGCTTGATAAGCAAGTTTCAGGTTGCTTCAATCGCCACAACTTAAAGTTGCAATGATTACAGAAAGGAGGTTAGAAGTGTTTCAAAAGAGTCTCCTGCATTGCTCAAATGTACTATTTTGTTTTCTATTGTTGGAGAGGTATGTGGAGAGTGTCTGTAGATAGAAATTGGTCTTCGTAAAAACAGATATGTGATTTAGACGCATACATATTCGGGCTATAAAGTTGCCCTTTGGGGCGCCTGAGTGGCTCAGTCGGTTGAGCATCTAACTCTTGATTTCGGCTCTGGTCAAAATCCCAGGGATTGCGATCGAGCCCTGTGCTGGGCTTGGCACTGAGCGCCGAGCCTACTTAAGATTCTCTCTCACTCCCTGGGCCCCTCTGCCCCACAGGTTTTCTCTTTCTCTCTCTCTGAAAAACAGAAAAGAAAAGAAGAAAAGAAAAGAAAAGAAAAGAAAAGAAAAGAAAAGAAAAGAAAAAAGAAAAGAAGAAAAGAAAGAAAAAAGAAAAGAAAAAAGGTTGCCCTTTGATTCAAAGATGCCGAGGTCACATTTCTACTAGGTATTTCCATATTTTGTTCAAATTGATCTCTTTGTTAAGTATGCGTCTCCCTCAATGATGCATTCTGGTCCATTTTCCATCTCCTCCTCCTTTCACTAATCAAGACACTCTCTTCTCTGAGTTCACATTGCATTCCCGATTAGGACCATGGAACTTCAGACCTCATTATTTGTATTGGTCTCTGTGCCCCAGATTCTTTTAGTCCAGCTTTCTCGACCACAGACGCCCAGTAGAATTACCTGGGAGCTTTAAAAACACTGACACCCAGGCGGCCCGCTAGATGTTCTTATTAAGTCGGGTTTAGCTGCAGCCTGGAGATGGGGATTTTGGAAAAGCTCCCCAGGGAGATCTTAATGTGCAGCCAGGGTTGAGAACCACCATTTCAGCCTTTGCGAAGGTAAGCTCTTTTATAATAGAAAATGTTTTCCATTAGCAACCCTCGAATTGTTCGGAATGCTGGTATACCTGCATTTGATTGATTCATATAAATGAAGAACCATTTTAGCGACAAAGAAACTACTGCGGTTCGAGTGTAAAATATAAAGGCGCAGCCGTGAGCACCTTTAACCGAAACAGGCTTTTGAACTTGACATGAATGGCTGATTCCCAGTTTCCCCCTAATATTCTTTGGCTTCTTGTTCGGACATCTGTTAGCATTCACTAGCAGTCTGGCAGTAACAGGTATCAAAGTATTAAACAAAAATTACGAGCCCCCCAAAAGTGATTGAATTCCATCTTTTTGCTTTCTTTTTCTTGGCAGAGTGAGACAAGCCTACTGTTATTCGATTTCTGCTCTTGGAATTCTTCCATTCAGGCAGCAGAACACCCAACACAATCACGATTGCCGACATTTATGAAACTCTTACTGCCTAGCAGATGCCTGATTTAAATACATTCTTTGGAACGTCTGTACTTTATAAAGATGTAAATTATTTTGTAAGGATAGTTTTTGTCAAAAGGGCTGAAGGCTATGCAAAAAGTATCTTATTTAGAAGTAACTTGCTAGGGGCCGCTGGGTGGCTCGGTTGCTTGAGCGGCGGACTCTTGATTTCAGCTCAGGTTGATTGATTTCATGATCTCACGGTTGCGTGTGTTCAAGCCCTATGTCGGGCTCTGTGCTACAGCACGTTGGGATTCTCTCCCTCTCTCTCTGCCCCTTCCCTGCTCGTGTGCTCTCTCTCTCTCAAAATAAATACATAAATAAACCATTTAAAACAAGAAAAAAAAAAAAGAAATAACTTGTCTGAAGAAGGCCCCTTAGATCTCATTATGAAATGATTTTCTGTTTTATTAGTAACAATGGCATGGGCACGAATTTGTAAATTGGTACCAGTTATGCATGTAAGTTATTTTACTTAAATACAATCTCCGGAGGCCTCCACACTTGGTTAGTAATCTGAGGCCTATGGGTCGTAAAACTAAATGTTGAACTGCAAATTTGAGTCTGTGGTCCGCTGAATAATGCCCCCCTCCTAAATTAACCAGGTCCTAATCTCTGGAACCTGTGAATGTTACCTTGTAGGGTGTAAGAGACCGGGTAGGTGGTCTAAATTAAGGCTCTTGAGATGGTAAGATTAATCTGGATTATCCACGTGGGCCCTAGATGCAGTCACACGTATCCTTATAAAAGGAAGCAAAAAGAAGGGCGGCTGGGTGATTCACTCGGATGAGGGTCCGCCTTCAGCTCGGGTCCTTATCTCACAGTTTGTGAGTTCAAGGCCCGTGTCGGTCTCTGTGCTGACAGCTCGGAGCCTGGAACCCTGCTTCGGATTCTGTGTCTCCCTCTCTCTCTGCCCCTCCCCTGCTCGTGCTCTGTCTCTCTCTCTCTCTCAAAAATTAACAAACATTAAAAATAAGTAAATAAAATGAAGCAAAAGGAGATTTGGCAGAGAAAGAAAAGGTTATGTGACAATCGGAGCAGAGAGTGGGGGTGGGGGAGAGGAGAGAGAGTGAGCGAGAGATGAAATGCTATGCTACAGTCATTATAGATGGAGGAAAGGGACACAACCAAGGAATGCAGCTCTAGAAGCTGAAAAGGCAAGAAAACATCGTCCCCCTAGAGCTTCCAGGGAACAAGCCCCACTGATGTCCTTGATTTCAGCCCAGTGAAACCGATTTTGGATTTCTGGCTTCCAAAACTGCAGAAGAATAAATGTGCATTGTTTTAAGCCACAAGTTTGGGATAATTTGTTACAGCTGCCATAGGAAATTAAATACAGGGTTGTTCCCCACTTAGATATTGTCAGCAAAAATGAAGGTCATGATTTTAGGCCTAGGTCATCACCACCCTTATGAACAAAATGGAGGGACACTTCAAAACCAAGGAAATATTGACTGAACCTATTGCTTTGTTTTTAAATTGATGTGGTATGCAATGGAAAACTGGGCTTATTGCTAATGTAGCAACTACTTTAATTGAACAGTCTTTGAAGAAATTTGGCTCTATTTTTGGCTTGGGTCCACCCAGCCTGAGATGTGCCAAACCAAACACCATCTGTGTGGTTTACATCAGGAAGTGTTCTTTTTTAAAAGGATGTTTTGGGGAAAAAATGAATCCTTACATGGTAGTTAAATTGCAACTTGAAATTCTTTTTTTAAAATGTGATTTATTTATTTTGGGGGGGGGAAGAGAGAGAGAGAAAGAGGAGAGAGAAGAGAGAGAGAGAGAGAGAGAGAGAGAATCCCAAGCAGGCTCCACACTGTCAGCACAGAGCCCGATGGGGGGCTTGAGCTCATGAATGGTGAGAGCATGACCTGAGTGGAAATCAAGAGTCGGACGCTTAACCGACTGAGCCACCCTGGCGCCCCTCAACTTGAAATTCTTTATAAAAAAAAGTGGAAAGCAACAAATGAGATACGGATTATCAGTTGTACCGAATTAGTTAAAGAACAAGGCCATTAGACTGAGCTGCTTCTGATACCTTAGCAGCGGACATAAAACAAACCAAATCCTAAACCCGTAAATGCCTCAAGATTAAGAAATCAAAAACCTCTAAAGACAACCAGTTACAACCAGCCACCTAGGTTTTTCCAGCGAAGGCAAATGCTTAAGCTGTAGCCAATCAAATAATTTCCTTGCTTTGCTTCCACGTTTTCTCTATCGAAGGCTTTCCCCTGGCTCCTATCTGTGGAGAGCTCCTAACCACTTCCAGCATGGCACTGACTAATTTGAATCAGTTTTTGCTTACATAAACCTCCCCAAATTTTTTAATATGCCTCAGTTTATCTTCGGATAGTTCTTTGCTTATAAATGTGTTTATGGATCAGATAGGCTATCGATACCTCCGTGACTCAGAATGTCATCAGATTAACCATTGCAACAGGAATTTGGGTTTCCCCCCCCCCCCCCCCCCCCCCCCCCCCCCCCCCGCTAAAGACACTACATAAACAAGCTAAAAGAGTACACTCACATCTTGGTAATAACAGGATGGCATACTCCTCACATATTGGCTTTACTTAAATTTTCTGGAAAGTCAACTTGCTTTATCTAGAAGTCAACATGGATGTTTGTGGGTTGTCAGTAATTAAAAAAGGGGGGAGTCCAAATAAAGAATACAAAATGAAACATCTTTTAATGAAACAGGTGTTCCCTGGGCAAGGGTTGTGGGGGTTGGGATGGGGAGTGAAACTATTTTTCAAAAAGGTGGATAATCCACAAATGACTGGCCCCACGAAGGGTCAGTGTAATGGCCACTAGAGAAGGCTAATAAAAATAAACAACTATCCCTACAAGTACTAAGCCAAAAATTCTTAGTCGGTGAGTCTGTTTTGCAAAAAAAGAAAAAAATACCTGTGGAATTTTGGTTTTGAAGTCTTTTGGTTTTGTTTTATCAAACACAATAATATGCGCCCTGGAATCTAGTTCTCTGCCTTTCATTTCCTGGTCACAAATGACTTCTAAGCTTCACCTTTGTTTTAATATCCATTTTGTAGCCTGTATTTCTTTTTTTTAAGTTTATTTCTTTATTTTGAGAGAGACAGAGAGAGAGTGGGGGAGGGGGCAGAGAGAGAGGGAGAGAGAGAGAATCCCAAGCTCTGTGCTGTCAGCGCAGAGCCCAACACGGGGCTCAGTCTTACAAACGGGAAGATCTGACCTGAGCGGAAATCAAGAGTCAGACGCTCAACCCACTGAGCCACCCAGGCGCCCCCCGCAGCCTATATTTCTATCTTTTAGCCATAGATACAGATATCAGGATAAGGACATATAAACATTCTGTAAGCAGGAAGGATGTAAAGCAGTTTGCGACATATATACCCAATGTGTAAGTCATGTCAAGCGTCTCATGCTTCTAAAAGCAAATTATTTGCCCTTCCTAGGTCCACGAAAAAATCGCTTGCACTGAAGTGGTCTTAAGAGTAGCATGGCTACTGAATTAGATACTGCTGAATTGTAAGTTGATCTCCCCAAAGAGTATTTAGTAACTCAGCACATCTGCAATTTCTAAATTACTGCTCTTATAAACAAAGACAGAGATAACTGGAGGCTATAATCTATAGGTCTCTAGACACTTGCCTATTCCTGTTCATCACTGGGTGATATTTTTATGGGGATTCTTTATATCATGTAACCTGATACAGTAATAAAAAGGCGACAGTAGCAGAAGATAGTAGCAAGGTCCTCTGGTTGTGTGACAGAAGTGTAGGCTCTGCTTCTCTCGGGAGGACCCCTGAACCACACAACTGGTCTCAGAAAATCTGGATCAGTGTTCATAGGCTAGGAATCCTATTCAAATTAATACTCATCAGATCTCTTGGGGATAAAACAGAAGATGACTTTGACTGCCAGTAGGTTCCTGTGACACAGAGAGTGAGACCCTTAAACAAAGGAGTGGGACATTAGTTGCTCCGACCGTGGGGAATGTAGCGAGTAGTGGGCCGAGAATAACCTGGGAACCCCAAAGTTGGATAGGGTGGAGGGGCCTTGTCACTGACATGGGTTTCGATTGCAGGAATGTTTTCCAGTAAAACGCGGGTGGCTATCCCTCAGATGCTCATGCAGGGGTCGGCAAGTTGTTTCTGTAAATGGCCAGGGAGTGAACATTTAGAGCATCGGGTGCCAAGAGGTAAAATCTAGGATATGATGTAGGTGTTTCTGTAACAAATTTCCTCACGTTTAGTGTTCAATAATAGTGATGACAGGGCGACCTTCTCATTCAGAAAAAAAATTCCAGTCTTCACGCTGGGCTCAAAAGATCTCAGTAAAACGTTAGCCACTGCAAAGCCATCAAACTTCAGGATCGTAAGGCAAGTCAGGATATTCAGTTCCTATCCTTGAAAAAAACAAAAATCCACAGAACCGTCAAGGGCTAAGTCCGGGAGAGTGTATGAAGTTCACCACCGACACTACTCGTTCAACACCACACGAGAGACTCAGATATTTTCGGCAAAGTACCTGCTGATGAATAATGCCATGAATAACCATAGGCTATAAACATCTTTCATTCTCAAAAGGTTTGTAAATGTGTTCACCTGTGCCTTTTTCTGTTCCACACAGATTTTTACCATCAGTCGTAACATATCTTTGCATATTCTACTTCAAGTTGTACTGAATTACTATAGTCTCAGCTTTGGGAAAATACTCTCCGGGGCGCCTGGGTGGCTCAGTCGGTGGAGCGTCCGGCTCTTGGTCTCGCGTCAGGTCATGATCTCATGGTTCGTGGGTTCGAGCCCCGCACACCAGGCTCTGGGCTGGCAGTGCAGAGCCTGCCTTGGATTCTGTCTCTCCCTCTCTCTGCCCCTCCCCTTCTTGTGCTTTCTCTCTCTCTCAAAATAAATAAATAAAAGTTAAAAAAAAAAACAGAAAATACACTATCGTGTAGCTGTTGCTCACAGACTAGTCATAAGGGCTAATTCCTCAATCACTTCAAACTTAGCACGGCCTCGTCAAATAAACATTTAAGTGCATTGATAACCTCTGTCAACCCATCAAGACCCAAGCAAAACCACTCAAAATCATTCGCTTGTTTTTATTCGACTGCTGGTGTTGCACTCACTATCCTCAACTCTTTGAACCAACTGTTCTCCCCAAAAGGCTAATAGTTTTAAACAAATTTATTTTCTCTAGACACATTTATTTAACTGCTGCCATAAAACACGGTTTAATTAACCCACCCTCAGTAAACGGTTCTCTTTGCTTGGCTAAGAAATGAGCCACTCGGAAACTTCCTTTGGTGGCAGGCTCAGTTTGATTGTTTAGCTTTGTCAAGAAATTCTGCTGCGATGAGATATTCCATTTTAAATGTTCCAATTTTTCTGACCATTGCTTCCTGTGGGTTGGGAATATTGTGATGAGTGCTCAGTCTGGTAATGCTGACATTATGTTGTATTCTTTTTTTTTTTTTTTTAGTGTTTATTTAGTTTTGAGAGACAGAGACAGAACGTGGGTGGGGGGGAGGGGCAGAGAGAGAGGGAGACACAGAATCCGAAGGAGGTTCCAGGCTCCGAGCTGTCAGCACAGAGCCCGATACAGGGCTCGAACCCGCGAACCACGAGATCGTGACCTGAGCCGAAGTCGGACACTTAACCGACTGAGCCACCCAGGTGCCCCAACATACGTTGTATTCTTTCAACACAGCTCTAGCGTCAATGCAGGACGGACGCAATACTTTGCTATTTTCTATGGACTATCACGTTGCTCCCAAACTCATATGTTGAAGCTCTAGCCCTAATGTGATTGTATTTGGAGACAGGGCTTTTAGGACGCAATTAAGGTTAAATGAGGTCATAAAGGTGAGGTCCTAATTCTATACGATTGGTGGCCGTATAAGGAGAGTGAGAGCTCTTTCTCCCCACATGCACACCCATAGGAAAGGCCATGTGAGGACAAAGGGAGAAGGCGACCAGAACTGTGAGAAATGAATTTCCGTTGTTTAAGTCGCAACGGACCTGTGGTATTTTGTTACGGCAGCCCGCACTGACTAATACACCATCGAATTTGAGAACTAAATAATCCACACTCCCAGTGCACCTTAAAAGCACGACAGTCAAAATCCACTTTCCTTTTCTTGTTTTGACGTAATGGGTATGCACTGGTAATTAAAAAAAAAAAAAGAGGTGCAGTATGGAGCTACGCATGACACTTTAAATGTGGCAGAGTTAGAAATGTGCTGCTGCGATTTATAGTACACTAAGCAGTAATGTGAAGAAATGAGAGGATGATATCTGGTCTCCGTTGCAACTACTCAACTCTGCTGTTACAGCTCAAAAGCAACCATAAATGATGTATAAATGAGTGAGTTTGGCTGTGTTCTAGTAAAACTTTGTTTACGGCATTGAAATCTGAATTCCAGGGGCGCCTGGGTGGCTCAGTCGATTGAGTGTCCAACTTCAGCTCAGGTCATGATCTCGTGGGTTCGAGCCCCACACTGGGCTCTGTGGAGACAGCTCAGAGCCTGGAGCCTCCTTTGGATTCTGTGTCTCTCTCTCTCTCTCTCTCTCTCTCTCTCTCTCTCTCCTTCTCTCTCTCTCTCTCTCTCTCTTTCTCTCTGCCCCTCTCCCGCTTGTACTCTCTCTTGAAAACAAATAAACATTTAAAAAATTTGAATTCCATATGATTTTCGCATGTCGGGAAATATTTCTCTTATTTTCACTTTTCCCCCAATCATTAAAAAGTGTTAAAAAACCTTACTAGAAGAAAATATAGGGGGAAAACTTCATGACATTGGAATTGATGGTGATTTCTTGGATATGAAACCAAAAGCACAGGCAACAAAAGAAAAAATGGACAAATGGGACTGCATCAAACTAAAAAAAAATTCTGTATGGGGCACCTGGGTGGCTCAGTCAGTTAAGCGTCTGACTCTTGGTTTCAGCTCAGGTCATGATCTCGAGATTCGTGGGTTTGGACCCTGAGTCGGGATCTGCAGTGCAGACCCTGGTTGGGATTCTCTCTCTCTCCTCTCCCTGCTTGCATGCACTCTCTCTCTCTAAAAATGAATAAATAAACTTTAAAAAAAATAAAATTTCTGTACATCACAGTGCACAATCAACAAAGTGAAAAGGCAACCTATGAAATGGGAGGGAACATTTCTAAGTCACTATATCTGATAAGGGGTTAATAGCCAGACTATGTAAAGAGCTCCAACAATTAAACAACATCAAAAGCAAAATAGCCTCATTTTATTTTTTTAAAGAAATTTTTTTAAATTTTTTTTTAACATTTATTTATTTTTGAGACAGAGAGAGAGACAGAGCTATGAACGGGGGAGGGCAGAGAGAGAGGGAGACACAGAATCAGAAGCAGCGTCCAGGCTCTGAGCCCATCAGCCCAGAGCCCGACGCGGGGCTTGAACCCACAGACCGCGAGATCGTGACCCGAGCTGAAGTCGGCCGCTCAACCGACTGAGCCACCCAGGCGCCCCAAAATAGCCTCATTTTAAAACACGGTCAAGCACTTGAGCAGACATTTCTCCCGAGGTGATGTACGAATGGCCAACAGCATATAAAAAGATGCATAACATCACTAACCTTTAGATAAAAGCAAATCAAAAGCACAATGAGATGTCATCTCACGCCTATTAGGATGGACACTGTTAAAAAAAAAAACTAGAAAATAACAAATGTTCACGAGGACGTGGAGAAATTGGATCCCTCGTGCACTGTGGATGAGATTGCAAAATGGTACAACCACTATGGAAAACAGTACGTGGTTCCTCAAAAATTTAAAACAGAACTACCATATGAGGCAAGCCCAATGTCCATGGATAGATGAATGGATAATTAACATGTGGTATGTACCTACAATGGAATATTATCCAGCCTTTGAAGGAAGGAACTCTTGTCACGTGCTGCAGCATGGATGACCTTGAAGACATTGACATTATGCTAGGTGAAATAACGAGTTACAGAAAGGCAGTTTATGATTCCACGTATATGAGCTATGTAAAGTAGCCAAATTCATACACAGAGACAGTAGAATGGGGCGCCTGGTGGCTCAGTTGGTTAAGCATCCAACTCTTGATCTCAGCTCAGGTCTTGATCTCAGGGTCAGGAGTTCAAGCCCCGCGTTGGGTGTGGATCCTACTTTAAGAGAGAGAGAGAGAGAAAACAAAAGAAAAAAAGACACAAAGTATAATGGTCGTTACGCAGGAGCTGAGGAAAGGGGAAATGGAGAGCGATTGTTTAATGGGTATAGAGTTCAGTTTTCAAGATGAAAAAATTCTGGAGATCTGGAGCACAGCGGCATAAAATACTTAATACTATTGAACTGTACCCTTACAAATGGTTAGGATGGTAAATTTTAGGTCATGTGTTTTTACCACAAAAAAAAGAAAATATTTTTAGCTCATGCGCTGTACAAAAACAGACAGCAGGCCAGACTTGGCCCACAAGTTGTAGCTTGTCCACCCTTCCTCTTTGGCCCAGCCTCAGGAAAAGTTCTCCCAGGTGCCATGCCCGAGGGAGCTCTAAACTGGAAGAATCATGTGGCTTTGGAGAAGGGAATAAAACACCTGCAACCACCAGTGGGCAAAAGACAATCCACGGCTCACCTTCTCCCCCACCCCTACCCCCCATCCCCTGATGGTGCCATTTACTTGAGCAAGAGTTCGTTCATTTATTCACTGTGTAAATTTAGAGGAGTCAATTCCCCTTGCCTTGCCCTTAAAAGGGGGAGGGTTGGACAAGATCCCTCAACACCCCTCCTAGACTTAAAAACCATGAAACTCTAGTGACGCCTGGGTGGCTCAGTTGATTGAGCACTGGACTCTTGATTTTGGCTCAAGTCATGATCTCGAGGTACTTGGGATTGAGCCCCACGTTGGGCTCTGCGCTGACAGTGCAGAACCTGCTTGGGATTCTCTCCCTCTCTCTCTGCCCATCCCCCAGTCTTGCTCAGGGACTGTGTCCTCTCTCAAAATAAATAAATACACTTAAAAAAAAACTATGAAACTCTATCTGACAAAGCTGATGAGGTGCCAATGTCGTTATCCCTTCATTTGAACAGCTTTAAAGACAGGAGGCCTTCCGTGCCTTCTATGGGGTTGATATGTTTTTGTTGACTCTAGTAAGCAGGATAAAAAAAACTACGGCCCATGGGGTCCTGACTAACTCTATTTCCCCAGCCGGGCCTTCTCTTGATTCCTCAAGCTCTCCTTCCCCGGGACACTGAAGAAATAGGGTAGACAAGGAAGGGAATTGGGAGCCATTGTTAATTCATCTCTCCATCACACATAAGAAATCTGCTTCTGTTAAAAATGTCTGATGTCTCGGGACACCTGGGTGGCTCAGTCAGTTGAGCGTCCTCTTGATTTCGGCTCAGTCATGATCTCAGGATCATGGGATTGAGCCCTGTGTTGGGCTCTGAACTGTGCATGGAGCCTGCTTAGGACTCTCTCTCTCTCTCTCATCTCTCTCTCTCTCTCTCTCCTCTCCCTCTGCCCCCTCCCCCCCACTGGGGTGCTCTCTCTCTCTCAAATAAAAAAAAAACTTTTTAAATCTCTGATGTCTCTTCCGGGTCTTGAACAAGAATGGCTGGGGAATGGGTCTTGTTTATGAGAAGAACGCAAATCTCAGTGTTCGTTTTGAAAAACTACATTCTGGGTGACGGGCTTGTCAACAACAAGCAGCAGACACATTCCTTTAGGTTTTGCAAAGCCTCCTCTCCTCCTCCACCAGTGGCTACTCAGGGGAAAAGCAGGCATTCAAAGGGACTCACACGGAGCCTCCTCCTTCCTGTTCACCAGGCACCATCCTTCCAAGAAGGAAGACGCTTCCTTCTGGC